>NC_080671.1:143683847-144296903 GCF_030247195.1 Topomyia yanbarensis
TTTCTAAAAACCAGTTCGCCCCGAATATATACATGGCGTTACATTAGAAAGGTTGGTTGGGTTACTGTTGTTGTTCCCTGGACATGTTTAGTTTTTGTTGTGATTCTTGTTCATGATTTGGGAATACACAGTTGACAGCCAAACGTTGTTCATGATTTCAAGAGCTTATTCGCGATTCTTGTGAATTCTCATGACGTTAGCGGGATATTTTAATAATGAGTAGAGTGCTTCATGTTCATGATTTCAGGATCTTTGTCACGATTTTAAATATTTTTGTCACAAGTTGTGTGATTTAAGTTCATGATTTTAGGATATTAGTCGCAATTTGTGTAGCTTCTGTTCATGTTATCGTGATATTTTAGTGATGAATAGATTCATCATTTCAATTCATGTTCATGATTTCAGAATCTTAATCATGATTTCAGATATTTTTGTCACTAGTAGTGTGATTTGTGTTCATGATTTCAGGATCTTAGTCACGATTTTCGTAATTTCTGTTTATGTTATCATGATATTTTTTTTAGAGCTTACTTTCAAAGAGTAATGTAACTAATGTTCATGATATCAGCAGTTTTATCAAGATATGCGTAAATTCTCTTCGCCTTATCGTGATCTATTACTTTTTGGTTACTAATGGTTTTTTACTCGGAATAACGTGACGATATAAACTGGATCATTAAAATAAGACTCGTTCGCGATATTTGGTTCTGTGAATTATATCACGCACACTATTGTGTGCTCTCAGTGCAGTTTTCGTTTTCTGTCCGGACATCACAATGAACCTTATCAAATAAATAACGATGTTGGAGGATCCAATAGCTTTTTTATATATATACTGCTCGTACCTATTACTGGTCGCTAGCAGCATGGAACAAAGATGATTCCACGAATAATACTCCAACTTTTGTGATAAAATTCACGTAAAAATTTCATTACCATGTTGCATGAAATTGTAAATGATTAGGGATATCTTCTAAATATCACAAGCACGCAAATAGATACTAGATAGATCGTAAATATACTAGGAATCATGAACCAGTTCACGAATACATGAACAATATTTTACGATTTCGTGAACTTTTTCACGTAAGCGAATGATAAGTTGGGACTATTAAACTTTGTATCATGAACCAGTTCACGAATACATGAATAATATTTCATGATTTCGTGAACTATTTCACGAGTACGGATATTGGATCGTGACTAGTATGTTAGGAATCATGAACCAGCTCACGAATGCATGGATATTTCATGATTTCGTGAACTATTTCACGAGCACGGATATTGGATCGTAACTAATATGTTAGGAATCATGAACCAGTTCACGAATGCATGAATATTTCATGATTTCGTGAAATATTTCAAGAAAACGTGTGGTAAGTTGTGACTATTATTCTAGGTTGCATGAACCGGTTCACGAATACATGAATAATATTTCATGATGTCGTGAACTATTTTACGAGCATGGATATTGGATCGCGTAACTAATATATTAGGAATCATGAACCAGTTCACGAATGCATGAATAATATTTGATGATTTTGTGAACCATTTTATGAGCACGGATATTCGATCGTGACTAAAATATTAGCGATCATGAATTAGTTCACGAGGATTGAATGGATTCATGAATAAAATTCCGAATTTCGAGAAAAAGTTCACGAAAATATTGCCAGAATATTTTGATTTTGTGAACTATGAAAAAAATCATGGGTCAACTTATGGTTTTATGAATAAGTTCATAAAGTTGTGAAGTAGTTCTTGGCGGAAACCGTGACTGAAGTTCACAAAACAAAATCAAATATTTCCACTAATGAAAGCGTTATGCGGGCGTTACTGAAGAGAAGTTGAACCAAAGGTCAAAGCCATGGTCCTGTTTTCGTAACGTAAAAACGTGATTGTTCCAGAATTCATGGCACTTTATTCACGATTTTGGAAACAATTTTTTTCCGTGTACCGAATGAAACGGCGTATTTCGATTTTGTATAAGCTTACTGTGCCCTAATTCATCTTAGCACCTCTATTCATCTCACCCATTTAAACACATTAGTTAGAGCAGTGTCTGCTATCTCTATTCAACGCATTAGGTCAAATGGTAGGATGAATAAGGGTGTGTTGTACTCGACCTTTCGCTTCGCTTTAACGCGAGTATTTTACATGTTCCAAGCCAGGTTTTTTATGGTACTGCTTCTTAGGAATGAAGCAAAGCTGTTGACATCTATACAAGCGCAATCCAATCACTGTAAGCCTATTTATCGGTGAAATAATGTGACATCTTGACTAATGAGATGAATAAGGGCGCGTCTACCATATTTCGTTCTCCAGTTATGAACTTTAACCCTAGAACGAATTTGTGGGGTACATTTGTGCCTCAGAACTATTTGCTTCAAAAGCACAGGCCCTCGCGTAACTGATAATGCAAATAAAAATTAATCCATACAGGCTTTCAAAAAGTTGATTATGAGAATTAGATGAGGCCTCGATCAAGGAGGAGAAGTATTGAACACATCAGTAGTAGAGGAAACTACTATTCCATCAAAATATATGCTTGCTCATTTTGTGTTCCAGTTTTACCTATGCTATAAAGTTTTTATTGAGTATCTTTCGAGATGAAGAACTGGACCTTCCATGATTTCGCTCTATTTTACTATCAACTCCAAAGGATAAATTTACCCCGAAAAAAGTCATTCTACACAGACAAGACCATACGTATTCCCCACGCACATTGATGCCCGAGGATTAGTTCCTTAGTTGGTTACATTTTCACGGTTTTAATTAAAATCCAATTTGCAATTTCTAATAAAATTAAGGTGGGTTTTTACGAAGTATACTCTATCTTTGCATCATTTTCTGAAACCAAGATGGCAAAATTTCATTAAACAATTTTTTTATAACAAGGCTATAGAATTCTATAAAGTACTCAAATAAATTTTTGATTTTTAATTTTAGTCGGTTCTCACGGTACAAAGGGAAAGTCTGTCTTTACCAGGAGATATGCTGGTAGAGTTGAGTGATTCGTAGTTATGCTGCCTAAGCTCGACTCCTGCCAACAGAAGACAAAAAAATAGCCCGTAAGATTTTGGGTCTGTTTCTAATGACCCTGCCACTTCTAGTTTTCCGATCTATATATTTCACATCCTTGCTCTCACTTGAGCACTATGGCTCTAAATTTTCATAACTTTTCCTACTCAGTAATCTCTAGCTAATTGAATGTTGTTAAAAAGCAAAAAAAACCAAATTTATATTGTCTTTTTTAATCGACCTTCGCTCCACAACGTCGTTTATTCTCATTGCTTGCAGTGGGCATAATAACTCGCGAAGTGAAAATTACGGAATGAAAATAAAAGAAGTTTTTAGCGTTCTTGACTAATTCAACGCAAAAAATGTATTGTTGAAATAATAGCAACGGTTTTCCCTACAAAAAAATTGTGTTTTGAGAGATTTTCAATTTGTTTTTTGACATTAGGATTAGCAATAATGGTTCAAATCAATATTTCTCTGTTCACCGTCTTTGTGAGTACATATAAGTATACATGCTGGGAAGTTTCAGACCGATTGGTTCAATTCAGAACTGCAATTTCAGTTCTAGCTCTCAGAATTCCATCGAAATTAGAGTAAACGCTATCTTAGATAATTTATATGCAATAATTTCTTGTTTGATTTTTTGGCCTAGCACAATATTAGCATTATTGAAATGTAATGTTCTACAATTGTGAGCTCAGAGTCTAAGATTACGCCTAAATTTAATTTTACATTTTTCCAGAAGTTGAATAAGGTGTCGAATGGCAGAGTACGAAAATATCTAAAATTATTATTTTTTCCTTTGGTAGGTAATTGCCTGAATTAATTCCTACAACAGTGATCGTTGAGGCAGACAAATTCCTCGATATATTCTGGGTAAAGCCTCCCGTACCTTTTATCCAGATTGCAAATATATTACATAATCGCTCTAAATGTTTGCTTTTAAATTCAAAAACAAGTCATAAAACTCTACGAACAGAGTGATGAACACCCTGTCTATAAACACATTTCCATTTTAATTGCACTATCGAAATAGATATCACGAAGCTTTTTATGTGCCTTTTATGGTTATTTGCATGATCTCCTTGCCTGTTGAACAATCGAAATGCCACGGCAGGCAACCGCTTAAACAAATATAGGCCGATGATGAAGTGAATCATAAATAAATGTAAAGCAATAAAGTCCGGGCTGGCACACATATCGATATGAGCCTTGCACTGCACTGGTATCAACGACACATTGGCGGTCCCACATTCCGATATGAACTGTTCGCCACAAAAGGAAGGCCCACAATAATGGCACGTGCTAAACTAGATGCTATCAAACTGCAACAACAAACAAACTGTGAGTCCTGCTCCGCCATCAAGCCGTTAATGGTTAATGGAAACGATTCAATCAAAGCAGAACAGGGCAGTCACAATGACCGTTTGGTATTTCTTTATGGGTTTCCTTCATACAAGCTCATGCGATAGTTCTATTATAGCTGCGTTGCGCAGATCGTTGTGATCAATCACGCTAATTAAAAGAAACGAGAGAAAAAATCGTTGAATGATCCATCTAGTGGTGTGATGGTTTCATATCCCATGATTTCACATGCAAACAAGACCATTAAATGTATTACACTTACAACTTTATGTTGAGATTAAATGTTAATATACTGATAATTTCAACATTTTTCTCAGGCAAGCATTTTTTAAGAATACTTACATCACCTTGTTCTTCTGTGAGAAAAACATAGATTTCAATTGTCGTCTTTTTATGGAGTGGATTTTTCAAATGTTCTCTCGACTTTATCTGGCGTCTATATCCTATCCGGAATCCGGCTAGTATAGCCTTGACTACCGTAGAATGTTAACAACTGAACTATTCTCCATCCTAAGTAACCAGCTAGACCGGTACAAGTGTTGACTTTTTTGGGGACACCTCTCATTCAAATGGAAATGGGTTTCACAAGCTTCATGATAAATATGAGCTCATTTAATTATTTACTTCTACTTCACTCGCACAAATTTAGAATTTATTTATTTATTTGTTTATTTGAATAGTTACGTGTCAGCCTCTTCGTCATCCGTAGGGGCATGCTGGATTTTCTCCTAACTGACTAACTGACGGCAATCAAACCAATCATTTCCTAGATTACTGGCTCCTGTACGAGGTACGACCTAGGCTATGCTACCCATGGCCATTCGTAGCCAACCGCAAGATAGCTGCTCTTCCGTTCGCAGCGCTGTCTTCTGCTGATGCACGTATTCCACTATAACACGGTGTAAAAGTTTGAGATGTCTCCATTGGATCCTTAATTCATCGAACCAATAATCTCTACAAATTCTTTACGACTTAATGCACGAGCTCAATGGTTTTTTGATTTTATATACTAAAAAAATAATAAAAAAGCACATTTAAATTGTGTCCATCGAATTTGGATAGCGCCGCCTGATAAGTCCTGAGGTTTCTTAAGGCCGCTTCCTTGATCGTCACTTTCGTCTACTTTTTCATCACTGCTATTGTCTTGACGATATATAATTGCTTTCATTAGTTTATTCATTTTGCGAATAATGTTTCCTATCTTCTCGTTTGTGGATTTGGCTATCGCTGCAATAGCCCTGGAGGTAGTGATTAGTTGAGCAGTCGTTGTTTGTTATAGTATGTTGTACTTTGATGAAAAGCTCACGCTTCAACTGAACAAAAAAAAATTTCGCCATATATCGTTCTTAACCGGGAGAAACTATTTACATTGTGATATTTTCGGATAGCGCCGTATTGCGGCTGCTTTTTCGAAATGTCCCCTATTCGAGAGCTCTGGTAGAAGTGAACACTCTTCAAATAAAGTTTGTCATATCATATGTTGTTGAATATGTTCAAAAATGTTAACCAAGCAAAGACATTCGTTTCGCGGAACAACAAGCAGCAACGTTAAATACAGAATATGTTCAAAAATTGAGCCAGAGTTTAGTACGGTCTAAGACGTTAGTGCCTGTCATTGCTGAAATGGCTGCGTCCTGAAGCCAAATGAAAACAGTGTAAAAGGCCGCCATGTTCCTTTTGCGTACATCTCAATAATTTGAATAAACTTTTCGACCTTTATGTGCAATGTTATGTCCCATGTTGCATACAAACCATATGAGGGCAAGTAAGCAAGTTTTATCCCGTACGAAAAACAGGAATAATCGTGTTTTAAATGCCATTTTTTGATATTCTTTATCGTCCTACCTACAATCTGCTACACGCTCATTTCAAAACGCCACGTCGAAGAGTTATATTGCAGATTAGCAGAATTGGAATCATTTTGAAACAAACCGTAGAACGAAATTTTATAATTGGATGCAGAGCTGCATTAAATAAAAATTTTGATTTGCCCAGAATTTTAGTTAATTTAACAAAAGGAAAAGAAAAGAATATATAATCACAATTTGTGCTCTTTTCTAATTAATCTTCTCACAAAGAACACAATAAGCAAGTGAAAATTTATTTTTATTTTACTGCTTTCGAAAGAGTCCCTACTAAGATTAAATAAAAGATTGTAAATAAAGCCATGCCATTCAACCTAAGTAACACTAGAACAATTCTTAGTGATAGAACAGATATTCAGGGTATGAAAGACTCGTGAAAGTTGAAACTAGACAGATGACTTGACAAAATGACGCAAAAAGTTGAATACGGAAGAATCGCCTAAATCGTGTCAGAACTTAAGGGGAGGTTGTGTAAGGTATTATCGACAAAAAAATTGGATCCTTTAATTTTTTTTTTCGATGCAAAGATTGTTTGTCTATTCAGTCAGGCGTCATGTCGACAAGTTGTTTTGCGGTGTACATAACTCAAAATCTACTGGAACAATCGTTGAGACATTTGCACAGTTGTTTTTCACAAGTAACTAATGAAGCTTTTACTTTTTTGGTCGATTTTCGAATTTTTCATAGCACTTTGAAGCCAAAGTCCGATTATTGCAAAAAAGAAACGATAAACATGTAATCTAACGTAATGTAATGTAACAATAAAAATATTAAGCATTTTACAAAAAAGCTCTTATAGTTACCTGGGCAATGATGTGAAGAAGAAGAACTGGGCAAAATTCTGAACGATTGGTCCATGAAATTTTGAATTATGGTTTACACCGTATTTAATCGAGGTGCCTCCTGAATATTCACTGTCTGCATCCAGTGTCAGGTTCAATTTGTAAGATTATAATTGTCAATTCATTATCAGACAGATTGCAGACTATAGGAAGAAATTATTTGTAATTTATTATTTTGTAATCGGTATTTGACGATTTCTCAATTTTCGCATGACGTCAGCAAAATTTTGTTGAACTGAACATTTTAGCAATCCAAGATGTTGAAAGCTCAGCAATTTGGATTTAACCCATTTGACAGATTTACTTCGCTGAAAATCAGCTTTGAAAAAGTTAAATTCTCAGCTCAATTACTGAACTTTTGGCATTTCAGGCTTGTTTAGGTAATCGTGCTGATAATTAGAATTTCTTTTTTTTTACTTAAGTAGGTCTGCCAAATTATAAAATGGTTAGTGGAGCAGTTAGGTAGGATAATATAATAAGGCCAACATGTCAGATTTCTATTCCATATCATACTATTAAAAGGTATATGTAGTGAATTTTGAATTAACCTCATTGTACGGTTTTTTAACATTGCCGTGTATTGCCGAGCAGAACGCAGTAATGCAAATGGCAGCATCATGTTACCGGAAGAAGACAAAAATTTGTCATGCTCCTCTTGCGCATACTTCGTTATTTTCAATCCTCTCTTCGGCTTTCTTCTGGATAAATATGGCTCTCTTTGCTCACAATAAAGATGACAACAAACAAGCCTGTTTTAGGTAGGAAAGACAAGCGCCGTCGAACTATATCTACCCGCATTTTCAATTTCCTCGTTCTTTTCGATTTCCTCGTTCTTATCTTCTCTGTACACGCTTGATTCCAATTGCACATCAAAAGGTTACAGTAGAGCACGTTTGGATAAATTGGATCGTTTCGAATCGCATATTCAGACCAAAGTTGTTTTTGCAAATTAGAAACAGAACTGCAATAAGAATTGTTTTGATTCGTTTGTTTTTGCATCTCGCTGAGAATAAGTAACAATCTTCAATTATTACCTATATGTCTATCATATCACACATCAAAGAAAGTAAATAACGAAAGAAAATTAATTTTTCTAGGGAATAGATCCAAATAAATGATAATCGGATATGAACCGTAAAATGCAGTATTTTTATGAATTTTCATATTTACACTCGTGATTAACAAATTGATACAGAATGTTATCAGCTTACAAATTGGCTCCAAAAATACCCTAAGCTAAGATTAAATATCAGATTTTAAATATGCGCATTGTTTCAATAAGAATAAACTCATATAAAACATCTAAATACAAAATATTTTGAAATTGATCGCAAACGCAGCGGTGATTAATATATTTCTTTCGATGGTTGGCATATGGTCAAGGCTCCGAAAATGGAAACCACAGGCGAAATTTTTTTTATAAAATTTTGCGTCAAACTGTTTGTTTTCCGTATGTATATAACCTCTAATTTAAAAAAATATGAATGGTGAGCCCAGAAAAAAATTCCATGTCTGTCATTTATAAAAGTTTGTTGATGCTACTTGCATTACCAGAAAATGACTAAAAGACCTTAAGGAGATAAAAATGTACACAAAATCCATATTTTGAACTTTTTGCCTGGAACCACATTTTTCCATCGTAGTCTAATTTAAATTTGATGATATTGCTTGCAAAATTGAGATGAATGTGTATAAATGCTTATTTTCAATTGTGAAGTAATGGAAACCATATAACTTGTAACGTGGCAGATCAAAAATTCGAAAAAGTTTTGTGGACCACACTAAAAGCATGCATGCAATGTCTAACCTATATTTTTTCTTACTACTTTGAGTCTACTTTTTGAAATTGTATTGTGAAAACCTTAAAGTTTTATTCATTTATGAGAAAACACAGTTGATCTTATGTAACGTGACAGATGTTTTCTGCTGTGAAGCAATTCCATCATGTTTGATTCAATTACGTCAAAAATGGTGACCATCTTCGATTCTGATGAAACCTTTTACGTTTCATCTTTATGGGAGACTAAATATTTTGCATTATTAAACAAACAATTTTTATTCGAGAGTAATATTTAAAAAGGGCGTATCACATCTGAATGCACTACTTTCAAAATATATTGTTCGAAAATCGGCATTGGTGCAGCAAAACTATATGATAGCGAGTTCTAGGGAATCAATTCTTCCTCGTGAATATTTTTTGGAGAAATTTTTCAATTAGAAAACAAACAAAAATGTTAAAAAATATGATTACAAAAAAAACAATGATTTTTTTATTAACGAGAACCTAAAAACTGAAGGAACTGTAATTACATTATTAGGAAGTTATTACTAAGGAAGCATTTTTAACTTCTAGTACGCTTATAAATTTCTTAGTATTTGCCAGTCATTAATATAATTTTCTTATAAATTACTAACACTAAATATAATTTCCAAGCAAAATGCTCTCAAGAAAAATTTTCCGAAATATTTTGATTTTTTTCTTCAACAAAACTATCTAGTAGTGAAAAGACGCCCTTTTAATAAAAAACTCACAGATACCAAACGCAAAACCATAACACGTTTAAAATTTAATTTGCAAATAAAAAATGTTTAAAATAAAATTGCATTGTGGAGAAAATAACAATAAAAGGTTTTAACATATTTGAAAAATTCTTTTTTTTTATTTTTTGAATTTTAATTTTTTAATTTTAATTTATTTTTTTCTTTAAATAATTTAGTTATAGAATGTATTTCAAAATGGTTTTTCAATTCAGAATTCTCATGAAAAATTAAGCTTCAAAATGCAGATGTTTTTAAGTTATTTTAGATTTTTTTTCGCCAAAATATATTACTTCGTGAAATTACGACCTTTTCATAAATTATTCATGTTTGTTCATCAACACCAATATGTTTTTTCTAAGTAAACATGAAATTTCCCGTTAATACTCTGTTCCCAGATCAAGGATGATTTGTGCACGACTGTCTCGATATGCTTGCTGTAATAAAAATATGGAACTGTAACGTGACAGATTCTGGTTGTAACGTGACAGACCATTGAGAATACTCCATAAAATCGAAAACAAAGATTTTCTTCAGGAAAACTATATTTCAAACTCTTCCTTGTTTTCCAAGCTTTAACTTAAAACTGTGTTTATGCAAATTTGGGAGCCAACGGAACAGACTTTTTCAATTTAGTCGGGCAACCTCCAAACTCACTGCGAAAATTTTGTAACGTGACAGACTTATTAAAATGAGAATAACACGAAATCCGTTCATGATAGAAAATAACTTTCTGTAGAAAAAATTTGTGGTTTAGTGACCTTAATAGGGTGCAGTTGGGATAAAATCTGATTTTATCGTTTTTGCTGACTTATCTTATGAAATATGCGTAAAAATGTAACGTGACAGACAAAAGCCTCAACCATATGCTTCAATAGTTCTGAAACACTGGTACATATATTTAAACTACTTTTCCAAAATATACCTTGAGCCGCAAATTAGAAAATAATACGACATAAATTTGGAATACTAACTCAGATTAAAATATTAATTAACTCTAGCAATAATTAAACAGATATATGATTCTGTCAGTTGTTGTAATGATTAATTGGTCGGTGTTAAGTCAGACCGGACCAAGTAGCAAAATATTGATTTCGAGAAAAACAGGTTTAAAGTTTGAATCGCTGCATTCTCTAATTATAATTATAATTGGAAATTATTTGTTGCCATAATTCTTGTATATGGTTACATATTTCACAACTGGCAAAAGTCGAATGAATTATTTATCCAGTGTTATCATTATCTCATTTTTTGATGTTTTGCGACTTAGTCCGGCCTGAGTTAACACCGACCAATTGATTATAAGTTTGTTTAAAGGGGAATTACGCATAAATGGCACAAATAGTTACAGGGTGTTCGTAAAAATATATTGGTGGGATGCTTAAAACTTTCATTTCTTTTTTAATGTAGAGGACGGTGGGGAGTTGTGAACCATAGGGAGTTGTGAACACCGTCAATTTCTGCTAAGCTATAGATGATAAAAATGTGGTAATTACTGTTAAATGTTTCTACTGTCATGTCACTTTCTCATTAGCAAATGTAGCATTAACTCATATTCTTCATGTTTAGGTAACTAGCGACTAAATATACCAAACAAAAAGTTTTTTTACTCAATTGTATTTGTGGTATGGCGAGTCCCTTTATGTAACTGATTTCAAAATAAATTAGTGCAAAACATTCCGTGGGTAATTGGCTTTCATCGACAAAAAAAATTGGATGAACTTTTAGTGTGTCGATGGAGATACGTATTTTTCGAAGATATGTAAAGTGGGGAGTTGTGAACCATTTCAGTGGGTTATAGTATTTTTTTTTTTAAATAGAACAGTATCATAATTCGAAAATCAGGGATGAATCATACATATTATGATATAAAAATGTTCAATTTTATGCGAAGAACAGGACTCTGCAACAATTTTAATTTCCTCGTGCCACAACCGCGAATTCAGGTGGCTTGGCGCGGATCATGTTGTCACCGACTCATTGCGAATCAGATCACTTTTCCTTCTCATCTTTAGTTTAGAAATATCTTAAAGTTAGAAGATATCTATAGCCTTAATAAAAATAAATCACAAAAATATTCCATCTCTTCTACTTTTTGCGATGGTTCACAACTCCCCACCAAACTAAAAAATGCCGATTCGACGCTTTCTGTCATATCTCAAATAAGACAATGATTTTTTTGAATTGCTTCAGCCTGTGGATGTAAGTAGGTGTCCTTAACAAATACCAGGTCTAACATTGAAAATCGGCCAATATTTATGGTAGTTATGCCCCGAAAACAAAACTATGTTCACAACTCCCCACCGTCCCATACTTATGATTTTATTCATAAAATCGTAGAAATTTTGTATACAAATAAAATCGTTCCAATCTGCATTGATGTATTACAGAAATATATCTATATTTTCTGTCTGCCACAGCGCAAACAAAAATATTGAATATAACACTTCTGAATTTAAAATGATAATTTTGTTAAAGTTTAATTTTTTGTTTGACCTTTGTTTACTTTTTATTTAAGGCTCGCTGAAAAAGTGTACAATTATTATTCGCAGAGTGTGATTTAACCTTTATTTATAATTGATAATTATTACAAACTTGTAAAAATTCGCTTGATACGAATATAAATATTATCCCCCACGTCGACAGGTTCATGTTCAATTAGAATGACATTCACAGTTCATTTTGAATTCCAATTAAAATATTCCAACCAATTTTTTAATCAAAGTTTAAAATAACTATCATGGAACCAGTTACAACCGATGGTTCAACCACCTCAAATTCGACGAGCGCATATTCAAACTGAATGAAAACATACATATGTTTACCAATTTATTTTCTTTTGTGCATTGATTATTATGTCACTACAAAATACTGTACATCATCGGCCAACTATCAACTATTCAACACGTTAAAGTTCCAAGTTCAGAATTGTATCGGCTACAAGTTGACAAAATTGTTCTCACACGCTATGAAACGAGACATATGACGAAGAAAAACTATTTTACTGCAAGAAAATATCGTAATGAAAAAGAATTCACCATGTTGTCTAATTTACTCATTTTTTTTAACTTTAATTTGTTGTTTTTTTAACATTGTCGTGTATCGCAGATCAGAACGCATCCATATAAATGATAGCATCGCTTGGTTAAAGCTTACCAAATACTTTAGACCGCTTTAAAAGTTAGTCCGGTTTAAAAACAGTTAGTACGTCTTTGTGCTTACGGCTGTATATGTGTTAACCTCAAAGTATCGATTCTTTTATACGCGGATTATAATATCGATAAGGCAAAATCGATTTTTTTCATAATCCCCATCACTTCGAAAAGGCACCCTTGCACAAGACATAAGTAATGTCATTACTGAGCAATAATGTCACTTTTAATCATCAAGTAAGGGGAGTAATGATATCATTTCTATGCAATTCCAGTTATGTCATCACTTAGTTATGACACTTTTATTGTGCGTGTAAGGGCTCCTAAAGATGTAAGTATTATGTTCTATAATAAATACTTAAATAAAAATAAATAAATATTACATTTATTGTGCGTGTAAGGGCTCCTAAAGATGTAAATACTACGTTCGTGAATTTTACCAAAAAATTCTTGCGAAATAGATTCGTCCACATACTCAATAAATTTGTTTAGCGCAATTCACGGTTTCTGCCAAAAAAATCCCCGCAATATCCATTCACAAAAAATAGTTATTACAAGAGTGCATCTAACTTCCATAAACATTTTTCGTGAACGTCACAAACAAAAAACACAACAATCATTTTAGGTCTCAATAGTGGTGAGCAGTTTGAAATAAAATCCATTTTACCAGATCAATGCTTTTAATTAAAAAACCGGTGTTGTCAAACATTTATCCCAAAAGATCGAATGAAAAAGTAGCATGCAAACAAATACGAAAACTTTTTTTCGAAGAACGTAAATGAATTCGTGTGACAGTGTACTGTTTCCTAAACATCTATTTAATACTTATTTAGCAGAACTGTCTCAAATCTCTGCATAAATGACATAAAAATACTCAGTTTGGTGCATCTATTCTAACTGCACCAATCCAACTATCGCCTCCTTGCGCATTATATTCATAACCATACCAACAAGTTCATTAATATTTTCAAAAACTTTGAACTTAAGCTTTCCTAAAAAATGTATTTTAAAAGAACATTCCATATAACCAGCATCAATTTTGCTATGAAATCACTCATGTTTCAAAACTGTCAAATTATTATTAATAAAAAAAAACAAACTAACCCGTAAAACACCTTCAAACTCAAGAGAAAAAAAACCCGATCACATTTCATCATCAAACAAACAAAAAAAAATCTCCACACGCCGCCAATAAAATGCAACTTGCCTGTGGCTTCACCGCCGAAAACGTCGTGTGTGGCGCTCGCATCTTCACCTCCATTGAGACGACGATGGCTGTCTAACCGCTTGAAGCCTACGGTGGAGCCATATTTTGAATTTCCCTTGGGCACTTGCTTCTGAAAGTCTTTTCGAGAAAAAAGACGGATATGGAAGGGTCAGACATTATTACACACCGGCACGAATGTCCCCAAACACAATAGAGGGCAATCTAGAAACATGAGTACAATACCGAACGGCTCCCATGAGCCGTCACAGTGATACCGTTGCTCTTTCGAAAGGTAAAATGGTAACGGACGACGATGTGAGAGTGGGTTTGACTTGCATAACATTCTTCACCGCATAACTCTACCTTTCGAATAAAATCAGACCGGACGAAGGCTGGCATTCAATATTGGTCCAAAGGTAGGGAAAAAAATTCAGCTCTTCTTGGTGAATGATGGTATATATTCATTTAATAATAGATATGGACATTATTATAATTCAGCCTGATATCTGAGGGTATGCGACGTGTGGACCCAAATCATAATGGATTCCAGTGTTTTCCTTGGCTGATGGAAGCGGCGAAATGCTTCAGCACGTTACTTCAACTTCGATTTTAATCTAACATTTTCTACTTTTATGTTCATAATACCTACACTGCGCGAAATAATTATAAGGACATATGAAATTTTACATTACTGGAAATGTGTTATTTACACAAACCTTTAGTGTATTGAATTTGTGTGCATAACGTGTCGTTATGTTTGACGCGAGTTGTTTTTTCGGTAATTGTTCCGAATCGCGGCTTTTTCGAAAAGAGGGTTAATTTCTTTTGGAAATGGTTCTAAATGGCTTATTTTATAACAAGCAATGAAAAAAAATTTAGGGGAAAGCTTTGAAGTAATTTAAACTGGAAAAATAAGTTGTTCCCACTTATCTTTCTAACAATGGCATTGCTCATGAGAAAGTGACGTTAAGGGTGAAGGTAGTGTGATGCGGCTTTGCCAAAGATTCGAAGCGGCGCAAAGCCGCTGAGAAACCGACGGACGAGGTGATTTTGATCTTGCTATCGAAGGGTGCAATTAAACCTGTAATCCACTCGTTTGCCCGGTAGGGGAGACTGAGGACACTTGATCCCCGGGGAGACTTGATCCCATCATTGTAACTCAAAGGCGGATCAGAATACATTAATCGAATATACTAGAAAGTTGCGTAGTTTTATCCAAACATAAGTTTCTTTAGCACAAAAAAATAAATTGGACATGTGTTACCGATTTTTTACCGATTTAAAGAAAAAAATCTCAGAAGAACTGAAGAAGATTTATTTTCTAAATTTTCAAACTTTTATACAATTGATAGTCACCCACTACATACTATACTTTTGCATACAGAATTACAGGAGAATGTCAATTATATGAATACGTTATTATTGAGCTGATTTTTTGTTCAACTATATTTGCACTAAAGTTTGCTGAAATAGATGCTATGGGTTCACTTGATCCCTTCAAATTCGTGGAGATTTGATCCCCTTCACATTGTTTCATACACACCACTGAAAATAACCAAATTCACACCAGAACAATTGAAGTCATTGTTGCCATAAAATAACAAAAAAAATCAAAATGAACGCTTCATCGTACAAAAACTTAACTGTAATTGTTTACTACAGTATACGTAGCAACCATGCATCCCACATTTGACGTTCCTCAACCATAATAACGACAGCTTTCAAATAATTGCACAGAGAATTGGGGAATTCGTAAAAAAATCAGGCGAGAGATGCGTAGTAAGTAGCAACAAAAATAGTAATATCTAATCACAACAATTTAACAAATACCACAATACATATTGAATGGGGTTAGGTATCTATTTTTGCCCTATTAGGGAAGGTACCACATTATTTCATTATTAATTTTATTATTTCAGCTTCTTGCCTTTGTTATTAGGAGTCATTTTTTTATTTCGATTATATAGGTTTTAGCCTTAAGGTCATTCGACTCTTATTAAAAGCCAATATAATAAAAAATTGTCTTGAGAATGGTGAAAATCTTCTGTTTGAGTGCAGCAAAAACTCTAATCGAGCAACCCAATTATCGCAACAACATTTGAGCCAATGCGTTGAGCAAAGATGGCAGACGCTGCTCTAACCAAAGGCTTCAGATGGGTAGGATGATAATAGAAACAGGGTAAAAGTAGGCTTATTACCCTACATGCTCTTTTAAACACATTTTCAAAAAATAATCAAGTGTCCCCAAATTAGGGATCGAGTCTCCACTAATCAAAATTTTTTCCATTTTTTTGTTGTTTTTCAAAAATGCTCATAGCTTATGTCCAGTATAATATTTCCAAGTAATTTTTTTATGATTATCAGTCAACCCTAGAAACAATATAAAACTACAAAAAATACATGGTTTTTTATCATTCGACGGAGTATGAACAATAAAAAAGGGGATCAAGTCTCCTCAGTCTCCCCTATACTCAAACATAGGGGCTATTCCTAGTTTAAAAAGCGATGTGGCGTAGCCACATTAGGCATTAACAATGTTTTATTTAGTAACAATAGGATAGTATTTATTTACAAAAATAAAATGTCAGTGCCGAATGTGGCTACGCCACATCGCTTCTTTCACGTGCTGTCCGATTTAAACTAGGGATTGCCCCTATGTTTGAGTATACCGGGCAAACGAGTGGATTACAGGTTTGGTTGCACCCTTCGATAGCAAGATCTAAAAACACCTCGTCCGTCTGGTGTTTAGCTGTAAAGTAGTTAAAAGTAAGTGTTTTTGAGGAGGTTTTTGAAGTATGATTATAACAAATTTCAATATCCAAAGGTTGGGTTTTACGACGATTCTCATTTCTTTGTAATTTCATTACCATACTTTTCCTGTAACCGACTTGCAAGTGCTTAAAAGAAAAAAATGCTTTATATCGTTATTTACAAGATTTCATTGGAAAGCTGAGAGAATATCCTATCAGTGTATGTACAAATATCTTTTAGTTAAGTGTACTAAATGATTTTTTACTAACGAAATAACTCAAAATTTGTGTTTTTGGAGAGTTTTTTCAATTATTCTAATTATTAATCAACAAAATTTATCGTTACTATTATTCATTTGATGCCCCTTAATGTTCTCTATATCTTTTAATTTGACATTTTGTCTATATCTCTTTTCATTTTGCTGCTATTTAATAGTTAACACAGCATGACCTCGCCACAAATGTAGTGGGTTCGAAATCGTTATTTTTGCATATGAAACGATGTGATAAAAACGATTTTGCGTCGAAACCAAAAGAGATAATTGAATGGAGTCAAAGAAAGAACTGTAGAACTTGCTGAGATGCATTATTTCCATGATTATAATGGAGATGTTTATTATTTACTATTTTAAGAAAATTAACGAAAATGCTAATAATAGCACTAACTTTAAACTAATTTACTTCTAAAAGAATACTAAATTCACTTAACTGAAAGGTATCAATACATTTTTCTCTGTAAAATTTTCCTGGCTTTCGAATAAAAAGAAAAAAAATACAATATCAATTCATCACTATAAGATGAATTGATCCGATCTTTTCGATTCAAATTTGAGCTGAGCGACTTCAAATTCACTTATAATATATGGCTATGGAACGAAATTCTCTAAAAACGTATAAGGCGGATGAAGAGAATATAGGTCAAAGGGGAGGGAGGGAGGGTGGTGTGATGTAGAAAGATATGGTTTGAGGGGAAGTTGAGAGGGGGCTGATGGAGTATGCAACACCCAATCGCATATCATACCCTCCATTTGAGATTTAGTTTATGAAAATCGGTTTGATTGTCCATCAGTGATCTAGACTTGCAAAACGAAATGATGTGATCTAGACTTGCAAATAGAAATGGATGTTTAACCTTTGAAGTATTATGATTGTACCAGTTTATATGGGAAAATCCTATATGGTCGCAATAACCAACCTGTAACTCCAGAACCAAATGTCAGATATGAATGAAATCCAATGACAGTCCATGGGAGTATTTTATCTTTCATTTGAAACCAAGTTTATAAAAATCGATCAAGAATTCCTGGTGAAAAAGGTGTGACGTTAACTTACGAAATTAGGAAGTACCCGGGGGCATCAAGAACCGTCATAGCATGCATTGGCAATGTGGTCAAAGCTGCTTAGAATGATCATTAGTGACCTAGACCCGCAAATCCGAGTTATAGTGCACCCTTTTTAATATGTATTACACCATTTGGACATCATGGTGTTACCATTCTATATGGGAATTTTCTGGGTTACCGCACTCTTCAACCCGTAACTCCGGAACCGGAAGTCCGATCGACAAAAAATTCAATAGCAACTTGCCTTTCATTTGAAATCAAGTTTGAGCGATTCAGTTCAGCCATCTCTGAGAAAAGTGAGTTTGAAAACACACACACATACAGACATTTGTCAATTTCGACTAACTGAGTCGAACGGTATATGAGACGCCGCGTCTGGGCCTCGGTTAAAAAGTCGGTTTTCAGAGTGATTGCATATCCTTTCTATATGATAAAGGCAAAACTCAAACAGAACTTTTGCAAGACCAAATTTATGATTGTAACTACGTGTCAGATGAATGAAAGTACTGCAATAATTGAAATAGATGGAAATATGGTTGAACGAATTGCATTTATCAAATATCATGGGATCAAATTACACGAATAACTTAGAGAACAGGCGCGTGAACTAAACAAACCATAAAGCTGCCAGAAAGTATGGCGTTCTTTGTAGAATTAATAGGTTTCTCATATTTGACTTAAAAGTAACTGTTAGCACAAGTATGAAACTAGACAAACCGGCAATCTGAGATTGTTGATCGTTAAGAAATCTTGTACGCAGAACTCCTTATTATACATAGGTAACAAGTTTTTTATTCAGTTCGTTTATTTAATAGGCACAAATTCGTTAGTTTGGAGGTGACAAATTGCTTTTTTATCATTTTAAATATCTTGAAACTAAGAGGTTACTATGAACATTTTTTTAATATTGAATGCAACATTTTTTACTACTATCTTAATACTAAAAATAAGATTCGATCCACAAAATTGAACAATAGTTTTTTAAGAAGAAAATTACAGCTATCTTAAGACTAGGAATACAGATTAATATACAAGAAGAGGAACAAGTTTTTATGAGAAATTTAACAGATGGGGATGAATAATTTTTTATGAAAAAGTTTAAAGCTATCATAAAACTAGGAATAAAATATAATACGGTATCGATTTTGTTGGCTATTTTCGGCAAATTTGAGACTAAGAGAAACAAAAGCAATATTGAAAAACGGATAAGTATTCTAGAGCGAATCAGTTATAAACTTAGAACGGAAAACTAGAACTAGGCAGACTCATATGGGCATGATCGAAAGGAAATGTGAAGAATTCTTTGCCTTCTGCAGAGTAGGAGTTGGGCGTTGCACCCAAGTCTACCACATGGTCTATGGTAGAGCATCACTCATCATCATGTTTTACCGCCAACAAAATCGATACAGTAGAACCTTGCGGCCATTAAAACATAGTAACATAAAAATATAATACGGTTTGTTATTTTGTAACAGCAGCAGCAGTTGTATCAGGGACAGGGAAGAGTAGGCGGACACGATGGCAGGGGAAGAACAAAACTTGCAACCTTCAGGCAAACAGGAAATCAGCGGCATGAGTTAGAGCCTCGGGTTACTAAGGTACATCAAGGAACGGGTTGACGGGTGGAATTCGTCGGACCCGCGGGGAATCCTTCAAGACTATCGACCTGCTCTCGCTTTCATTTCTTTTTATACACGCATGGTAAGGGCAACGGCAGTAACATAGTGGAACTCTAGTGTTGGTCGGCTCCACAAGGCAGGACAGGGAACTTCTAAAAACGAGAATAAAGAAGATGGGCTAAATTAGGATATTTATCGTTTCAAGCATAAGCTTAAGAGATCGCCCGTAGTTGCTACTCCGTTATTGACCAGAGCCAAAGTAGATTGCAAAATGTTCATTGGAACAACATGCTTGGGAATAACATGATGAGCCACATTGTGCAATCTATATGCATGCAGCTGACGCCGGCCACGTTCCTTCTGGGAAAGGAAGGAATGTTAGTCTGATACATGTAGCTACTAGAGCGAGGAATCCTCTGCATCTTTACATGTATCACGGGAAGGGGAGAGTTGTTAAGTGTGCCAATAGCGTTATCATGTAATAATTGCTCTGGGCAGCCGGCTGCCGAGAAGTTGGGAAATTTATCATTTGTATTAAAACGATTAACAAAATAAGCAACTTGAACTCCGAATAACCGGCTATAAGGAGCACTGCTTATATTTTTTAATAATATTCAATCACGCGACGTACTTTTTTCGTGGTTTCTATCGTATCGGTGCTGATTTTACCCGGCGATTGTTTGAATAAAATGCGGAATCTTATACAGGAAGTATTTGCGTGCGTCTTTATTTTTTCTTGTGTCGAGTACTATTCTTGTAGACAGTTGGAATTGCACATGTGTAATGATTTCGTAGTAAGACGGGCTTTTATTAATAGTAAACTTTATTAAGTAGTGTGAAAACAGGAATGCAAACTGACTTATTTCCGTTGTTGCATTGCATTGCGTTGCGTTGTGACGATAATTTCGGCGAATACACACTGAATTCATCACGTTTGACTGCTGATTATTCAATAAGAGTTCCTCAGCTACTCTGTGGTAAGTAGGAATGCATACCAATCCGACCCATATTGAGACCTCAACAGCATGATAGCCATCATTGCCGGCCGCCCCCATCTCCATCGTTCATGGGGAAGGATAAAGGACTAGGTAGACAGGAAGTGTTGATGTGTCGCAGAGTTAGTGGTTTGGAAGGGAATAGGGTCTAGGATTCGCTCCAAGTAAGCGATGCGTCCTGTAAAGCATAGTTTATTAGGAAGTAGTTTAAATAACTTTCGAGAACAGGACCGCTCGAAAAAGAAAATCCTGTTCAGTTTTTGGTTCCTTTTAAACTCTGGGTAGCCGGCTACCGAGAGTATCCTATGTTTTCTAAACAAAAGCAATTTCAACTCCACACAGCCGACCGTGGGAGTATTGCCTAGAAAAGCTAACCCCACTCTACGATATATTTTTTGGGTTGCAAACTACCGAGTGATAAAACGTTGTACAGACAAAGAGTTATGATTGCTCGAGATGTTATAAATCAACGAAAGTATTTCCTATTTCCATATCGGATTGATGGTGAAATACACGTTAACGAACGATTATATCGAACATTGAAGGGAAATATAGAGGATCGTTCTGATGCACGGGCTTGTTACCAATAACGGAACTTGAAATTAGATTCATTAAAACATACGCGGTGAATCCTAAGCACGCACCGACCCGCGATCACCGACACCAACCAAACCAAAGTCTTGTTGGAGCTGACCTCCGAACAACTATTCATTTTTACGGTATTGTTTTCTCGGCTAGATTTGTTCGCACCCTCTCATACTACATTCTGCTACTATCGGCAGCACCCAGTCGTCGCCGGTCTAAGGACCAAATGGCTTCAATAGACTCGCGTGGAGGCATGAGATGGAATTGAAAACAAACCAATGTACACGACAGCTAAACACTTACTCTTCGTGCTGACATAACTGAAGGTAATTGCCAACCGGACCCCGATCCCTCTCGCGAATTGTCAATTCTCAAACCTTATACATAATTGAAGTCATCATTCCACTCAAATAAGGCCATGTGTTTTCCCTATGCACATTGAATGCTCTGTGGATCAGTTCCCCCGTTAGTAAAACAAACCCTAAACAAACATAGAAATTAGTTTGCTCAGTCCAAAGAAAAGTTGGCCGACTGGCGGATACGTGTTCCCTTACAGTGGCATCATATCAACGAACACCCAAAATTTACATGCGACAAAATATCTGCAATCCCGAATATAAAAGAACGAAAACCTCTACTCTTTAGCAATAAAATAAGAAAGCAAAAAAAACACAGTTGAATATCCAAGGCGGCTCATTTTCAAAGACAGCACCGCCGATGAAACACCCAATAAAAATAGGTGACAAGGGGCGCAGACGAAAATAGCTGAGCACCGACCAGCTGGTTTGCCACCTATTTTTCGGGCGAATAATTTTGGGGCGACACCTGGTAGTCGCTAGTCGCCGGTGAAACGCCAGTTATTTGAATAAGCCAATTTTTCTTATTGCCGTATTTTTTCACATTTCGGATCGAATTTGTATCTCCGAAAAACCATTTTTCACTATTTTTAGAATGTACACTGTGTTTCTAGATGTTTTCTGTGCACTTTTATTGTCCTTGCATCGGGAATCGACGGTCCGTAATAGACTTTTCTACGGCTCATGTACGTACACGCCACATGACACAAATACTACATTACAAGCTGGTGGAAAATAATAAACAAAGACGGCAAAAGTAAATGGGTTTGTTTTCAACCAGGAAACATCATTAGTGTTCGTGAGACCGGTCGCAAAGAACTCAATGCGGTGAAAAGATTTTTTTTAGTTTGCCGGAATTCGATTTTCACAAACTGTCACCACTCGCGTCAGTCGAAAATATGCCGAAAAATGCGTTTATAAGCCACTTCACTTTGTATAATCGTTAAATTGCACCGTTTTTCACACTTTCTATAACCGGGAGGCAATAAACTGTGCCGAAAATGATGAAAATTAACCGACTAGAAGGGAGCTCTACAAGAGTCAACCGCTCGCGACGAAGATACACAGTTGAATCCCTAAATTAGGATATTTATCGTTTTGATAAAAAAGTAAATGAGGAACATATATGGGAGATCGCGATTTGCCAGAATATCACGAACTGGGACATTGGACGGTCTACCTCGGACCCGAAGGGAATCCTTTAAGGGGTTATATACAAAGTTGTGACGAAAAAGTGAGCTAAGTTCGTGATTTTTTAAAAGTGTTTTATGCAAATTTTATTTGAAAAAGCGAAAGACAGTTCGTTAATAGTACTATCGAAGTTCAAAAAAACAGATTGAATTAAAAAAATATTCAAAGTTGGTGGAGTTAAGGCCTACCCCCGAAACGTGTTTTTTGGCAGAGATTTACGATGAACGCTCTCCAAGCCGAACCGCTCAACAGAAATCAAAAAAAGTAAAAAGATTATAGAAGAAAAATGGATTGTGGTGTACTTGAACGGATCGGTTTCTCAATAAAAAAAATTCTGATAAAAAAAACATATTGACCAAAAAATTAAGTTTTTTGGTGTTTAAAATTTTAAACAAAAATTCATTGCGAACAATCGAAAATTATTAAATGAAAAAGGAACCGTTCAAGTACACAAGAATATTAATACAAACAATTCAAAAAAAAATTATGAAGATCGGATGAATAGTTTTTGAGATATCACGTTCACCGCAACGATACTTTTCAAAAAACATAGTTCCGTGGTAATTGCGTTTAAAGTTTTGTGTTAACTTCACTCGTGGTAGAACCTGCGCGCTGCGAACGGCTGTAGTTTGAAATCTGGTGCTCCGATCTGGATGAAATTTCGCACAGATATTTTCAAAAGTATGTACTTTCAGAATATTCAAAAATTTTTGTTTTCGCTTTTTTGAGTTCCAACTTTGTATATAACCCCTTAACTGAGACCTGGCGTCACAATACCCGGCACACACCCTGACATCGTGCTCGATGTCGTGGTATCCCTCGTCACAAGCGCTCAGAATACGCCGCAAATGCGCATCCAATGTGTAGTGGTTGGACATAAGCCGGAACATTACACGTATGAAACCACATCCATCCCCCTGAACCAAGGTTTCGTTGATACCTTTGGGATAATCGAATGTAGCCATCGTCCAAGCTCTCCATTGCTCCACGAGGTTTGCCAATTGTTGAGTGTCCTCTGACGACATATGCTAAAATTCGTCGAAGCAGATCGGTCTTTCGTATATGTCACCATTCAATGCACCCATCTTTGCTAAAGAATCGGCCTTTTCATTGCCCAGGATAGAGCAATGAGAGGGGACCCAAACATAGATTAAAATTTGTTCACCTTACCCGAATACGTCCAGCGAACGAATAACTTAAGAAAATTTAAGCAGGCCTGCAAAATATTTGTGAAACAGAGGCCTTTGAATTTATGAGAGAGATGGATGGGCATACACGGAAGTAAAGTGAGATGAAAAGGATATCTCATTTTTGAAAACCAATATAGAGAGATATCAGCTCGTATACCTTCCACACTAGAAAAGATGTGTATATGTGTGCATTACCAGATTGATGATTGAATTGATGTTAGTACTGGTGTAAATAACAGTTTTACTACTTTAGTATTGTCCAAACACAATTCAATCGTTCAATTCAATTTGTTCCATAAATCATTCACCAAACCTAGATCGATTCAAATTTAAGTGCCTACATAAATCAAATTAAGTAGGTATCATATTACATCGAAGCGCCCGGAACCCCTCCGGGCCGCAAACTAGCATGAGCTAGGTTGGGTAAATTATAACCTCCGGGCGTGAAGATGAGCTCCCAAACACTTTCCCTTGATGTCGCTTCCGCTGACGATTTTTCAAACCGACCAGACTCTCACTTTCGATCCGAGGCGAATCGATAAAAATTGGCCCCCGGAAAACGTACGAAAAACGCCCAGACGGCGTCAGCAAAAAATGTGGTAAAATTTTGATTCACAGGTGAAAATAGAAGGTTAAATATGCCGTTTCTTTTTCCGAGTACTTCCCACCAGCTAAGACCGAGTTTCCAATTATCCCATGTCGATCACGAGGGTAACGAACATCTACAGTGTACACATCATTGCATGAAATACGGTCAGTTGTGGCATCGCGCCTCTTCTCGAAGCTGAGTCGCAAGATGCTTCTCTTCCGGTGCACAGTGGCGGATCTTCAAACAAAAGTCGGACAAAACCTCAAATGTTACCTAATTTGGCTGAAAATCACAATTCAAGCTAATTTTGAGGTACTGAGCTCATTTTTTATGTCAAAAGTCGTAAAATATTAAATGCATTTTTCCATATAGTGTCATTGCACCTTTCATATAACTATAATCCCGTTTTCATGATAGATTTACCGTTACTGTTCACCAATGTCAGCAATATCATAAAAAATGAAGAACACTACTTTAAATCCATTGTATAAAGTGTTCGTTTACTGTAGATTGTCTAACTATTTTATACAAAACGCCATGCGCCTCCATATCAGCAACAAAGCTTCAAAATCTCCTCAAACCTTTTTGCGCACCTAGGCGCAGAACGAGACTACGATATTCGAAAAGTAGAGGTTATTTCCCATAGAATGTATACTATGTGACCGTTCCGAAATGGTTCCGAAATTTGTACAGAATACATTAGTGAAAAAAGTATTTTTGATCTGACCACCTCAAACATATTTAAACGAAAAAGTTATAGTTCCAAGCAAATTTACCGAATGCAACCAAGTTCGCTAACCAAGTTCTTTCGTTCCTCTATACAATGAAACTAGTTGTAGTAAAATCGGACTAATATCAAAAGAGCCACATGCATTTGAAGTGAACAGAGCAATGGTGGTTTCGGAAATAAAAATCATTAAAAAGTCCGGACTTTGCCACGTTTAAACTCATGTAAAAAATCGTGTTCTTATCCAATGATCATAATATTTTGAATATACATAATTCAATACATGAGAAATTTAGAAAAAATATGAAATATCAATATTTCAAAAATAAATTTTTGAGGTTTTGGCCAGCCTCCAGCCACTGTGCGGTGATGTGGTAAACATAAACGTCATTCTCACCACCATTTTCGGAACCGAGTGACGTGACCCATTGCACAATAAATTCGTATTACAGCATCAGCCACTGAGCTTCATCGGAACAGAGCTTTCGCTCCGAAATTCAGCCTACCGAGGCATATCAAAGTGAGAAAAATATAGTAGGCCATAAACTGAATTGCGTATTGGATTGGGTTTTAGTAGCATTTATTTTCTTGGCATAAATTGCAGTGGTACATACATTGTAAGATGAGTTGTTCAAACGTAAAAGAAAATAATCAAAATTAGTTATACTTCGACGTACAATATAATCAATGATTGACAAAATAATAAGAATGAAAAGAAAGAAAATCTTCCGTTGATCTTCCGTCTCGCTGCCGTTTCTTTGGGTACATGCCAACCGCAGGGCTAGTGTTACGATCCTAGTGACCATTAATAGTCCTTTCCAAATGGGATTTGGGCATACGACGAGTGATTTATGAGACTAGCGTCTTACCTGAATCGTCAGACCAGATACTAATGAAATAAAGATAAAGCATACCAAACATGCTGGTGTCATTCACAGTTACGTACCAGAAAATCGACCGGAAACCGGGAGCGATCGTACCATTATCACATCAGACGAGAAACGTCGCCGGGCATCAATCCGACAGCCGTCAAACGGGTGATAATTGCTCACGTGTATCACTCGATTCGAACCTTCATGTCGCCACACCTCCCTTCGTCAGCGAGACGAATGAGAGTGTCACACCGGAAAATGCCATCAGTGCTCAACTGTTTGATTACCGTTAAGGCGACACTAATGACCGGGCAATCGATTGAGAATGGGAATGGATCCCATAACGATGCTCTTCTGTTTACGTTTACGTTTTCCATCGAAGTCTCAGTCTCCAATCAAAGGTTTCTAATCCGACTATAGAAGGCGTGCGTGTGACGCATTGAGGATTGATTTACGTTCCGCACCGCAGTCACTCGAGGCTACTGAGGCCAACAAACGAAAATTTTCCAGATATCGGTTTTCAGTAGATAATTTATGTCGTTTTAAAGGGATTGCCCTCGGTGAGCCCAGAAACCAAATTACCAAACTACAAATAGAGACATGAATAAATTTGAATTCATTTCAAAATTCGGTTGCATTTAGAGTTTGTGCAAAAGTGTGCCACAGGAAATCTGATGTTGAGCTCAATCGGTGTCATTTAGTGTCGTAACTTGCTGTGTAAAAGCTACTTTATGGTTTGTGGTTCCCATATTCGTGTGGCTAGTTCAAAAATTGGGCGTTTTTGTGTCCGCGGGTCATGAGTTTTGTAGTAATTTAATTATTATGATAAATCAGTTAGTCAACGTTTAGAGATTGGTTGGTTGACTACTTCAAAATAACATTATTATTTTTGTACGTTTTCGGTGATTTAATAACTTCTAAAAATACGCCATCGCTGTAACAATTTGAGAGGATTTGACGAATGTTGTTTTCAATATTCTTGACTATAGTTATATTCTATATTTTACGTCGTTTTTTTAGTTAGTTAGCAAATGATTTCATCAAAAATTAGATCGACAAAGGTATATCAATTTAACGTAGCGAGCGTTGGAACTTGGGGCATGAAATGGGTATGGGTATAAAATAATCTAACAAACATAAATTCGCCTTGAAAAGGGCCCATCACTAAGGAAAAAATTAAATTGGGTGAAAGTACATTAGCGCGTAAAGAACACAAAACCTAGAACTATTTTAGTTATAGAATTTGCTTTTCGACTTCGTCTTATCAGAATCCAACAGTAACTTAGTGAATTACCGCATCTGTCCCGCAAGAAAAGTAGTTCATTTTAAGCTGATGAGAACTGGTGGAATCGAAATATTTGGTTTGGTTTAGCAAGCCAATGCATGATGCACGTACTATGTTTCCCCCGAATGAGAAAAATTTGGGTGTTTAACCATTTTTCTCCACTAATTATAATATAACGGTGCTGCTAAATACATTAATACGACCTGAGTTATACTAACACCCGAAGAGTGTCCGCCCTACCCTAGCCTACGTCTATTGCGTAAAAGACCCCCCGGTTCGACGTACCCTGTCGCTTGAATTAGACCCTATTAAAACCATAAAAATACCGACAAACCCTAAAATTTGGCACGGCCGATAAGCTTTCTAATTGGTCTTTTATGATTGCCTATTTGGGTTGATACGGTGACTGGGGTCTAGCATCGGAGGATGAAGTGGACTGGACAAGACAACAACATTCCTTATATAATCACATGCTTGTCCCATATTCTATGGATTCCATCTCTAAATGAGACTAACCTTCGGTTACAGTGCAGTATATAGCCGGATGAAATATTTATTGGCCAACAGCATTCGAACTCGATCACAGTTTTTACATCCAATTCGCGACAGAAGATCAAACCTAAACTGAAATATGCTGAAATAGTGGAGCGGAAATCGAAGTTTACTTTTTGGTTAGGGCACTTTTGCGTCACCCATGCTTGGAAGTAGTGTTAAAATGTGCGCTCGAAGTAATATTAATTAATCTTTGTAAATATTTGTTCATACTACTACTACTGCTGTCGTCCTTATGTCGATGGACATATGTAGGGTGAACGCGATCTAATTCATTTCAATTAAACTACAATTCATCCTACCCTTTAGAGCCCGGGATCCTATTTTCACATTCACGTCACCTGATGATTAGAGGAAAATTTCCGCCTTGTCACTAAGTGGCGTGACTGTGAGAATAGAGCCCCCGTTTGTTAGAGCAGTGTCTACTATTGCTAATCACGTATGCATTGTAGCCTACGTCCAGCCATGGTCAAAGGTAGAAAGCTTTAGCAATATTTTCAATGCTACTACTGAACCTGCTGTCATTGAACCAAATTTTGTGAATGGGTGAATTCAATAAAAACTTCACAGTGAAACTGTGCCTTTTGTCGAGATTTTAAAATCTGAATTATGATCAGACTTTTACCAGAGAGGGGTCAGGGGGAGGGGGAAACTGTCCCAGGGACCGTGTCTATTTCAGGGCCCCGCTTGTTTACCTGGTAATAAAAAATGTGGGTGGAGTTTAAATTTAAAAACCTCATACGAAAAGTGATCAGTAACTGTAATACATTTATATTCATACATCCCATTGAAAAAAATATAATAGAAACGAGTTAAAAACATAGAAATTTATGCTAATGTTGTGAATACTTTCAACTATAGAAGGATTCCATGAAAAAAGAGGTTATGTTATGCTGTGCCAAAAAATCGAAAAAAATTATTGAATCGATTTAAAATTCATACTCCCAATAGCGTTTACTTAAATTTCCAACGCGACTGAGTACTAAGAACTGCAATTGTAGCTTTGGATATCACACTGCCTTTGAAGTGAATGCGTGCATAGTTCAAGCCTTACTTCGATATCGACTTTTTCTAAAAAATGACTTCCCAGTAGTATCTTTGATTTGAATTATTATCGCTAATCTCAATGCCAAAGAACAAATAAAAAACTCTCGAAGCCCGTTAGGGAAAATCATCATCATTACTGGAATTTTCTTTTTCACAAAACTTTTAGATAACCTTCCGTCACTTGCTTTAGTGCACTGCACAGTGGTCGCAATGGTACCAAAACGTGCGTTTAATTAATTGTGCTATACTGCCCATGATCGCATATCAGTCCCATAAAGATAGCAAATCCCATAGAAAACGGGACAGCTATGCGATCATGGGTAGTATAGGAATTGATTTTAGTGATTTGGTGTGTTAGGAACATTTTTTCTGAATAGAAGCCCCCTCTCTTAATGTATACTGAATTGTTATTAATCCACCAAAAAGTGAGATGCACAATTTTTTTACACTTTCGATATAGAGTCATGATGTCAATGACAAAGTCATAGAAAATTCTACTGCAAGAAAGCTTAGGGTAAGGTGGGGCAAATCCGACCGTTGGGTAAACCCGACCCACCTCTGTTACCGAAAATCAGAAGCACTACGCGAACTAATATCAATGTTGTCGTGTAGAGCATCGAAAATAATCATAATGGTGGTATGACAGCATTTTATTAGTGTACATTAAGATGCTCATACGACAAAAAGTGTGTTTTTACAATTTTTGATTTAACTTTTGTGCATCATTGACTACAGGATATTTCTGATTCTTAAAGTGATTACATAATAAATGTAAGTGGATTTGAATTCTTTTATTTAAGTCCTACAAAGCGCATAGATGAATTTAGTTCAACCTTTTCAATATATTTTTTAATTGCATCGTACTGAAAAATGACGCGGTGGGGCAAATCCGACCTCAAAATATTGGGGTAAATCCGACCGCTTTTTTGCTAAGAAAATTTTTATTTATCACATTGAAATATATTTTTATTGTTATTGTATATTATTTTTATGCAAAATGATTCATAATTACAAACGAAAGACACAAAAACGTGATGGTTATAGTATTCGTCGAGCAATTGCTCCGATGCAAATGGGAATATCATTACGTGCTACTGTTCGTGATTTTAGCATTCCAAGATTGGTATTGAACTCCATTTTCTTCATGTTACAATTCAATAATACAACATCCATTGATTTATCATTGAAAAACCATAAAATTTGAGTAATATCTGCACTAAATCAACCAAAAACATGAAAACAGCAAAAATGAAAACTTTTGTAAAACGCTTGTATCTTAAGATATTCCGAAGATTTAAATAAAATGCTATATACAAATATGCCCAGGAGTCTAACCTTTAATTTGGTATATAAAACGACTTCATCCGTTGTAAAATGAGCATTTTACAGCCAAAACCATTTACTAAGTCGGATTTGCCCCACCTTACCCTACTGAACATGCAAACTCTCCAAAATGTCACGGAAAAAAATCCGTTCATAAATTCATGAACAAAAGGTCACAAAAGGTGTTTTCTAAAAACCAGTTCGCCCCGAATATAAACATGGCGTTACATTAGAACGTTAGGTTGGGTTACTGTTGTTGTTCTCTGGACATGTTTAGTGATTGTTGTGATTCTTGTTCATGATTTGGGAATACACAGTCGACAGTCAAACGTTGTTCATGATTTCAAGAGCTTGTTCGCAATTCTTGTGAATTCTCATGACGTTAGCGGGATTAAAGTTCATGATTTCAAGATCTTAGTCGCGATGTGCGTAATTTCTATTCACGTTATCGTGATATTTTAGTCATGAGTAGAGTGCTTCATGTTCATGATGTCAGATTCTTTGTCTCGATTTTAAATATTTTTGTCACGAGTTGTGTGATTTAAGTTCATGATTTCAGGATCTTAGTCGCGATTTTTGTAACTTCTGTTCATGTTATCGTGATATTTTAGTCATGAATAGATCAATTCATGTTCATGATTCCAGGATCTTGGTCACGATTTTCGTAATTTCTGTTCATGTTATCATGATATTTTATTTCAGAGCTTACTTTCAAAGAGTAATGTAACTAATGTTCATAATATCAGCAGTTTTATCATGGTATTCATTAATTCTCTTCGCCTTATTGTGATCTATTACTTTTTGGTTACTAATGGTTTTTTTTTAATCGGAATAACGTGACAATATGAACTGGATCATTAAAATAAGACTCATTCGCGTTATCTGGTTCTGTGAACTATATCACGCGCACTATTTTGGGTTCTCAGTGCAGTTTTCGTTTTCTGTCCGGACAGCACAATGAACCTTATCAAATAAAGAACGATGTTTGAGGTTATAATAGTTTTTTTTATATCTACTGCTCGTACCTATTACTGGTCGCTAGCAGCTGGGTATTTCATAAAAAAGTGCATGGAACAAAAATGATGCCACTAATAATACTCCAACTTTTGTGATAGAGTTCACGTAAAAATTTCATTACCATGTTGCATGAAATTGTAAATGATTAGGGATATCTTCTAAATATCACAAGCACGCAAATAGATACTAGATAGATCGTAAATCATGTACTAGGAATCATGAACCACTTCACGAATACATGAATAATATTTTATGATTTCGTGAGCTTTTTCACGAAAACGAATGAAAAGTTGTGATTATTAAACTTAGTATCATGAACCAGTTCACGAACACATGAATAATATTTCATGATTTCGTGAACTATTTCACGAGTACGGATACTGGATCATGACTAGTATGTTAAGAATCATGAACCGGTTCACGAACACATGAATAATATTCATGATATAGTGAACGAGCATGGATATTGGATCGTAACTAATATATTAGGAATCATCAACCATTTCACTAATGCATGAATAATATTTGATGATTTTGTGAACCATTTGACGAGCATGGATATTGGATCGTAACTAATATATTAGGAATCATGAACCAGTTCACGAATACATGAATAATATTTTAGGATTTCGTGAACTATTTCACGAAAACGAATGGTACGTTGTGACTATTATACTAGGTATCATGAACCGGTTCACGATTATATGGATAATATTCATGATATCGTGAACGAGCATGGATATTGGATCGTGACTAATATATTAGGGATCATGAATTAGTTCACGAGGATTGAATGGATTCATGAATAAAATTCCGAATTTCGTGAAATAGTTCAAGAAAAAATAGCCAGAATATTTTGATTTTGTGAACTATTGTTTCTAAAACTATGAAAAAAATCATGAGTCAACCTTTGGTTTTATGAATAATGTTCATAAAGTTGTAAATCAAATGTTTCCATTAATGAAAGCGTTATGCGGGCATTACTGAAGGGAAATTGAACATAATTATGAAAGTCATGATTTTTGGTCATGGTCCTGCTTTCGTAACGTAAAAACGTGATTGTTCCAGAATTCATCGCACTGTATACACGATTTCGGGAACAATTTTTTCCATGTAATGGTGTTGATACAAAGCGCGTTGTTCATGAGAAGCCCCCAAAAAATCATTTTTATAACTTTTTTCTGAGATATTTGCAATTCTTCAAATGTTCTTGAAATTAAGAAATTACAGGTATTTGTTTAATACGTCAACATTTTTTATTTTAAAACTTAATAGTTATTAAATAAAGTGGGTTAAAAACACCGCCATTTTGAAGGTCAATTACAAAGAGATGTGGAAATATGTGGAAGACATTTCGATTCTATGAGAAATATAGTGAAAAGTAGGGAGATCAAGGAGCGTTGAAACATTTTTTTGTTTTTGTAAGATATATGGACAAAAACTGTCATTCGATGATTGCTTATTTTTAAATTTCTTGCTTCTATTTATGCTTTATCAAATTACATCGTAATAACTGATACAAATCAATTACAAAGCATCAATATATTGATTTTTGTAACAGTGTTCTCTTTGTTTCAACTCTCCTCATACCGAGGCAAGTTGAAACAACAATGAATGTGAGTTGAAACAAGTTACCAATTACTTTAAATGTTATCAAAACGTTTTCTAAAGCATCAAATGTTACAATTGTGTCATTTTTATTCTACTAAGATAATTTCTTAAAATGACCGGCATTCTTATGATAATTTTTTACAGTGTATATCTATGTATAAACTGACACTTGTTTTGAAAATTATCGTTGGATTTTGGTTACAAATGCAGGAATTTCTGCACTTATCCCAACAGTAATAACTTTAAGATACTTTACCTAACCACTAAATAACTATAACTGTAAAACAAAGGAAATTTGATACCCATTTTTCATAAATTCAATTATGTGTTATTTTTCCACCATTTCCCCTAGAACATTCTATATTTATTAAAATGGTTGATATGCCCAGTGATACTATTTATGACTACAAGTGATACAGGTTTATAAAAGCAGGTAATTTGGTATTCATGTCGGTAATATTTAGTTCATTTTTGATTACGGTCACTTCGCTCCAAGCTTCAGAAGCTGATTGGAGTAAACAATTAGAACAAATGCTCATTCCGTGGTTTTAAATAACCTCGATCTAATAAATTGAGAACGTCGATCACCGTTGTCAGTTCTTGAATCTTGATTATTACTATTTGTTCAGGAACGTTAATAAGATTATAACATTACCATACAAGAAGTTCATCATCGAGGAGAGTTGAATCAAGGTGTTTCAACTCTCCTATGTCGAGAAGAAAGGCTTGATCCACAGGGTTCAATACTCTGCCCAACTCTTTGGAATACTATGTACAACGGAGTACTGAAGCTGAGCCCAGGGTCGTGAAGATTATCAGTTTTGCGGACGACGTGGTGCTCCAAGTGATCGACGAATCACTAGAGGAAGTAGAAGTACTCGCAACGGAGGCGATAGATGTTGTGGAAGATTAGATAATGTTGATAAGCAACCGCAAGGCAGTGCAGCAGGGTGTATCATAAACTCAACGCGGTAATTTAGACAACTGAGAGTAATGATAGACGACCGACTTAGCTTTAATAGCCACATCGACCACGCATGCGAAAGAGCCGTAAAAGTAATCTCGGCACTATCTCGGATCATGCCCAACAATTTGGCGGTCAATAGCAGTAAAAAGTGACTACTGGCAGGGCCTGCATGGGTGACGGCACTGCAGACGAAGAGGAATACATCTCTGCTGAACAGCACGTTCAGTCTGATGCACATGTGGGTGTCTAGCGCGTATCGAACTATCTCGTCAGAGGCAGCTTACGTGATAGCTGGAACGATTCCCATAAACCTTCTATTCGAAGAAGATAGCGAGTGTTATAGGGATCGAGGCACGAAAGGAGTCCGTAAACAAGCCCGAGCTGATACCTTAAGCAAGTGGCAACTCCAGTGGGATAACGCAGTAAACGGTCGATGGACACATCGACTAAGTCCATGCCTGTCGGCGTGCATGAACAGGGCGCATGGTGAAGTGAATTTTCACATGAAACAGTTCTTGTCTGGGCATGGCTGTTTTAAGAAATAGGTTTTGCCACGCGAGATCGCCGTATGGCATCGCGAGCAAGAGCAAAACGAAATGAGAACCATTGTCGATGAGGGATAGAACAGTTATTCAGATCATGTCAGCGTTGTAACGAAGATGGTGAGAGGAGCAACGACCAGCAATGTAGCAGTTGTGGGTCATCGAGGCATCGATGAACCAAAAGTTACACTTCAACCGGAATCGTTGGACCGACCTTGGCACTCGACAAGTCAGTCTGCTGAAGAGAGAAAAGTCAGACCAGCAGGGGCGACCGGAATAGGCTAAATCCACCGCTGGGAACTAGACTGAGCGCATGCATCGTCAACGATAGATGCGTGATAGAGAACCGGAAGTCATCCACCCCTGGAACTGCAGGACTGACCTTGGCACCTAACCGACCAGCATCGAGATAACGTTTTCGAGAAGACCTTCGACGTCGGGAAATGCTCCGTCGGAGTAGGCTAGGCCCACCGCCAGGGATTAGATCGAGGAGATCGTGAAGTAGCACCGGCAAAAGGTCGTCGGGGCGCCTGTGAACTGGAAATCAACCCTCTACTCAGAATCGCAGGACCGACCTCGGCATTTGCCCGGGTGACATCGGTTTCGGAAAATCTTCCACTGCCGGGGAACTCTTCGTCGGAGTAGGAAAGATCCACCATCGGGGACTATTCTGAGTAGTCCGTAGCGAACCGCCGGCTTTAATCGTCCGGACACCAGTGAACCGGACGCAATCCTCCACCCAAAATCGCCGGACAGACGTCGGCATTCTGTCGGACTGCCTCGAAGCAAGAATATGCCGCGTGCGTCAACGGCTGCGGGAGACATTCTTTCGTCGGGGAATTCTCTGCCGAGGTAGGCTAACTCCATCATCGCTGGATCGACCACGGCATCCAACTGGTCAACGCAGAAAGGAGCGCATGTAAAATATCATACTGTACAGAACTGATATGGCGGTTAATATGAGACCAGCGAACTAGCACGACCAGCTAGACCTGGAATCAAGCGAAGCGCATGAGCACAGCCTCCCCCTGAAGTAATCATTTTAAATGGAATCCGAAGGTTCAGGCAAATGTCGGACTGGTTGGTGGAGGTTAGAAGAGTAGGGTTCAGAATTATCTTTTCTGTTCAGAGTCCCTCACTCTGGCACACGATGAACGAAATCACTCGAAATGGACGACTATGATCTATCTATTGAACGTGTGCTGGGTCGGCGTAAAAGCTTTACCACCAAGCAAAAAAAACTGGACCCCATTGTCGACCATTGAAGCAAGTCCTTGCTGTTATGACAGCTAGATTTAGTCATAACGTAATTGGGCCATCATGCAACTGCTGATACTGGTTTTCTTGCCACAGGGACAGTTCCTTTGCCAAAGCATTTATTTCGAAAACAAACTTTAGTCTGCTAGAAACCATAAGCAGTAGTCATGTAAAATTCGAGCTCCTGCATTCATTTGAAATTGGTTTACGCATAAGTTCCATCGTCGATCACGACACATTTATCAGATTACTTCAGCACCTGGCCGTACAGCTAACGGGCCCGGGTTCTAACTGGTTTCTGTTGTTTGGGGCTACTGTTACGTTGTTTATTTGTTCAGCGACATTTGTAGCCTTCTCGAAGACGAATTCGCCACACAGTTCAGTGTTCAATTTTTTCGCCATGATGGCATAGATTTTTAACGAATAAACCAAAAATCAGTTGTCCTATGCGCACTTGACCTAAGATTGAGCCTGAGGTACCAACCCTTCAAAGTCTGCATTAAGATATTAGATTCCAATCAACTATGGTCAACGAGTGAGAAACGACGCTTCTCAACAGACTGACCTTTATTGAATGTGGTTTAATCACCACTTATACCTGGACTTGTGCTAACTTGTTCTAGTTGATCTCTGGTGGCTTTTACGAAAATCTGCTTTTCGTGGAACGAGGAATGCGCCTGAATCAGTGAAATGCAAAGGATGTCAATTTAAAGGATGTCTTCGGCCGAATAGACGTCAACTGACTGATAGGATTTTATTTGCTGGAAAAAATGGTATCTAGATCTACGCGTTTCTTCTCAGTTTAGCAATAAATCAGGAGTCACACAAGGAAGCAATATGGGTACATTAATGTACACGCTGTTCTTCAAGAATGAAGAATGTATGTGTGGTGTTGGGTCAGAAAAATTTCCCCATCATATCAAACAGAATTTGAATTTGTGTAATCAGTGAAAGTAAATTGAAAATTCGGTTGCGTAAAATTTACTAACTGGAAAACAAAAACATACACAACGTGTTGTTTATGTTAAATTGAAATAAAAGCAAAATGGACTCCCTGACGATTAGTAGAGAAAAAGAATAGTGATTGCATTCACGGATGATATGATTTGTCTAACTATGCGACAATCTGTAAACACAAATAGTGTTAAGAGGCAAGTTTCCAAAATTCGACACTATTTTGTCAGAAAGGGTTGTCCCCCTTTGCCAGTCAGCTGGAGCCGCTTATGCTATTACTATGAGTGGGTTTGAAAGATGCAGTCATCAAAAAATACTCATGAAACGTAGTCGCCAAAAACTCTTCGTAGAGGTCCCAGTTCGAAAATTTGGGTTTACGATATGTGACGATAACTAGCGAGACATTTAAACGATCAAAGACGATGTAGTTATGATCAGATAATGACGTTTCGAGCTCGTTGATTATGAGTCAGTTGGCCAACTCATGCGTAATAACGTCGGAGCAGAGAGTTAAATCTAACATCTCTTCTCTGCCAGCTCGTACAAATGTTGAATGACCTACATTAAGTAGGGGAACCCAGAGCTATTACGCCCGTGAGGGTTCAGACCTCTCAATTTCTCAGAAAATCAAAAGACTTTCTGGCTGTCGTAAATATTTGTAAAAGCGCCACTCTAAAACACTAATTCTGGCAGATGAATCTCATTCTTCAGTATTTTTAAAAAAAGATGCGTATTTCATTTTTTTACATCTTCAAAACCAAAATCATTATAATGACAAAACCGCAACTAAAGAAAAAAATAAAAGTGAAAAATAACGGGATAGTATTTTGGAATGCTTGAGGCTCCTATTTTATGAGATGATCTTTATTTGGGTGAAAACACAGGCATTTTCAAAAAGCTCACCACTTTTGTGCGAAATGAGCGTACGGGGCTATTAAGACCGCCACTTCCATCAACCACCATTCAGTGGCTTGTGTCTGTGCACACGGTTGACACGCCACAGCGAAGAAAATACATGTTGCGCCAATTGACAGTTTCTCCAATAATGATTTCATAGGTAAACCAAATTTCGTTGCGAAAAAAAAAATAAAAAATCGATCTGAATTGACCCGTAGAGAGATCCAAATGACCCCTACATTGTAAAAGGATGGAAGAACATAGACTTTTGCAAATCATCGCCTAACGCTACTATGGAGTGTTGCAAATGAATGTTTATGGCTCCAATATGTAGCTGAGATTTCAAACTAACAGTTAGGATCTTTAACCGATGAATTCTTTCACATTTACCTACCTACAAAGGCAATTTGCTTAGGTTGGTCGGAATAGCTCCGGGTTCCCCTATAAGCAGATTTGTACTACTTCGGTATTCCATCAATTCGGTTGACATTTGCATCACTGTCGATTATACGAGTGAACCCAATTATGCCACAGTATGATACAACCCTTTTGAAATCATCAGAAGGTGAGGGTTCATTATACGACAATTGTGCCGAACAGTAGACATATTTCCTGTTCATGCTACTAACGGACACATTGACCGTGACAGCACGAATATCGTGAGTTGGGAGGTCAGATATAAGACATGCCGCGTGCGCCACTATTCGCAAGTATACATGCACGAGGCATTTGACATAGATTTGTCATGCCATTTATGCTGAAAACTACGAAGACGGGGATAAGTAACTAACCAACATAGAAGTTTCCTTTAAGGAAATACGGTTCTTGGACAAGAGCTATAAAAGCTTTTCCTTCCTGCACAAACCGGGATAGATTCATAGTTACTGTACGTTTATGCTAAAGATTAATTTGTGCTACTCTACCTATTCTCGATCACAGTACTACACATTTCATCTGCAGCACTTTTTGTACAGCAACTAGAAGATACCAAATAAGTTGGCTTATAATCATTTATAGTGAACCCCGAAATGGGTATGTATTGGGGCATGACCATTAGGGTGGGACAAAAATTAGATTCCAGCTTCGAGCAACTTTTTAGGTACCATTTGGGTCCTAGAACAACTGTGCAAATTCTTAGCTCGTTCGGTGAAACTATATTTTTGCGCCCACTGTTTAAAATTTACATGGGAATTTGTATGGGAAAATTAACTTTTACAAAATAATTCCTCCAGGAGTCGCTCATTACTTCCTAAAAATAAATCGTTATGTGACTTTTAAAGGAAATTTAACAAAGAAACAAAGTCTCAAAAACCACAAAAAGATCCGACGCTTGAGAAAAAAGTTATTAAGCAGAAACCGATTGATGCTCTGAGGATTGATAAAATATTCATTTTTTCTAGCACCACTGCTGTTGGTTGTCTAATTATACGCAATTTTGTTTTAATCCTTTCTTAATGTGTCTAAATCGTTTATCTACACTATTTGGCCACATCGCAAGGTATTGAGGGATGAATTGAGGCTTCTTTTGTACATAATAAGTGAAAGTTAAAATTGTTTGTATATAATTAGACCGTCAGAAGCAGTGATGCTATGAAAAGTGAAATTTTCATCAATCTTCAGGGCATCAATCGGTTTTAGCTCAGTAACTTTTTCCACAAGCATCGGATCGTTTTGCAGTCTTCTAGACTTTGTTTCCTTGACAAATTTCCTGTATCTGACATCTATTTATTTTTAGGAGGTAACTATTTATTTTTAGGAGGTAACGGGCGACTCTTGGAAGAGTTATTTTGCAAAAGACAATTTCCCCATAAGAAATCCCATGTAAACTTTAAACCGCGGGCGCAAAAATATAGTTTCACCGATCGAGCTAAAACTTTCCAGAGTCGTTCTGGGAGCTAAATGGGACCCAAAAAGTTACTCGGAGCCAAATTTTATTTTTTTTATGTAACCATGTCCCACTCTAATGACCATCATTTGAATCCCACGATTTTCGAAGAAACAAACGTCCACTGTGTCAGAAATTCGCGTAACACAGCAAAGGTAAAATCAGCGACACTCCGTGCGCGACTGGCATATTTTAGTCCTGCCAGCCATTCAGTCCTCGGTACGGAAAAACACCTTGACTTGAGGGCTCCTATTTTCAGTCGCCTTTTACGACATGGGAGCAGGAACCCAGTAGAGCAATTCTCGGCTGAGATATTTCAACCCGGTGGACGCCATACGGCCTCTAGGCTGGCTTTGTCCGGAAAAAGATAATACACTGTTAACAACCTCTAACTGGACCACAGCCACATCAGTTGTTAGTCGCCAGTGTCACCAGTGTTCCTTGTTGAAATACTTCGACAGATTTCAGCCGCCGGATACCACAGACTGCGTCACCGAAACGAATACTGCACATAAATATCGTTTTCGTTTAAAATAAATTCAATAAATGTCAGGTTTTAAAAGTTCTGGGCCGCATTCAGGATTCCAGTAAATAAATCAATTAAAATTTTATCGGATCAATCGAATATTGTTGCAGTCTACATACACAATCGTCCCATTTTGGAATGCGACGAATCCTCGCTTTACCACGCAAAAACTCAGTCAAGCCCGGAAACATCGCTTCGCACTGCCGACCATCCTCACGAATGAGCGGCGAAAAAATCATCTTCAATTAATTAAACTAAAATGATTGATTCCTGCCACTACAGTTACCCGGCGACACAGGCCTCGGGGAATTCAACGGGAATGCCTGCCCCAGCTATGACGAGCTGCTGCTAGTGATTGTTGCTGCCTTCAGGCTGCGACCTGCGACACTTTACCGTAGCGCAGCAGGCCGGAAATGAAAGCCAGTTTCGTGCAGTCGATTCCCGGCTGTTTTTTTTTTTTTGTTCTCTATACGATGTTCATCGCATTTGGCCAGAAGTTGATGGAATTTCAATTATTTTGACGCTAGCCAAGTACCAACCGACGTTCCTGGATGGACCTCTACGTGTGTATTTCATCCGGTCCCAGTGCAGCGGGGAACATTCAGCGGAAGAAAAAAATGACATTGACTTTGATTGATTGGAAACTAGTTCGGACAAACATGCACCCGTTTCCTTTAGTTTCTATAGCTGATAATGCAGCCAACATTTAAAGCGCCGTTGTTTTTCGACGCTAGAAGAAAAAAGTTAGCATCGCGCTACACTGAACATATGCGAAACTGACAAATAGCGGCTTTATTTGCACACAAGGACGAGTTCACGCGTATATGAGCATCACTTTTGGGTTACAATCCATTTAAACTCAGCTGGAATTTTGGTTGGATTCCGTCACAATTCCGGTTCAACTGAAACAAACGATTCCGAGTCTGAATCGCTTGTTTCATTTGAACGAAAATTTCGTCGAAAACCAGCTGGTTTTACTGGGCACCAGGGACAAAATCGGTTTTAAAATGGGTTAAAGACGCACTGAATATCGACCAGGATTAGTTGGAATGATGAAGTACCAATTTAGGATGAAGATAATCAACTCAACTTATTTATGAGTAAAAGGGCTTTTGGTCACTATCGGTCACGGAGGGTAAGAATGTAAGCCAATTATTGACTAAAAACACTGCAAAGGAAGTAACCGTTAAAACGAGGAGTGAAAAGATTTCTTTTCTCGGAATAAACTTGTTCTGCCATATCTTGAGACTAAAATGAAGGACACATCCAAAAAGGATGCTCCCCAAAGTCGTTGAAATAAAGGACATGCTGGTAAGGACGGCTGGTAACCCCAAAATGGCCCAAGAGTGCAAATGTATTTTCATAGATTATTTCGGTTAGCAACGATGAATAAAAAATTTGCTAAACACAGATCTTTTGTAAATTCGAATTATGTTTAACCCAATGAGGCAATGGTTGAGTACGGACGTTCTCACATCAAATCTCGGTGTTCAATATGCATTCTAAATATTACTTTACTTGAGTGAATTTCCCATTAAACTACAGGTTAGTGTTCCAGAGCTAGTATTTCACGCATCAAGGTAGTGTACAAGGTAAAAGAATCACTGAAATTCAAAAACGGAGCTTCGCAGTCAGGGCCAGCGGATCAAATGGGTTGTATGGGTAGTATTTCAAACTCGAAAATAACCAATGGGGGAATTACCCACTCGACAGTTTGGAACGAACCAAAACCTGAGATTAACCATGTGTGTGTGTATCTCGCACAAAATGCATGGGTCTGAATTTCTCGATGTACAACAATTTCATATTTGTATTCAGATACATATTTCAATGCTTTATAATTTTGATTACTTGAAAATATTGGATTAATAATCAGAATTTGCTTGAAATTTGAAATAATTTGTTTATAGTAATACTACACTTTGGCACTTCTACATCATAAAACAAAACTCCGCTAGCGAATGACGGATCTCAATAGTAGCATGTCTGTAATACTCTACGTACTCGGAACTACTGAGAACCAGAGCTACAGGTCCAAAGCCCTGGTAAAGGAGGATGGTTGTGATGATCTGGGCCGCGGTCACCACGTAAAGCAAAATAGGTCATAACCCCAAGTCTAAGGCGTGAAGCGACCCGTGCCGAGGGATGAATGATCGAGAGAGTGAAAAAGATGCTCGACCGTTAACGGAGCCTGTGGGGTGCCTGGGCAACCCCCACAGTAAGCGTCCTTTACCACGTTACTGCGGAGCTCTGGCGTGGCGGACCTTTCTTTCTCGCGCGACTCGTGGGATCAATGAGCGACGTGAAAAATAACAAATACCAAAAAACGGAGGTGCCGAACCCCTTTGCTAAAGGTGGTTTGATGAGGCGGGGAGAGTAGTGGAGCGACGAGGGCTGTATTTGACAGCACCAGTGCCCCCAGCAGTGGTAGAAAATAGCCCTACCAAGGCGCTGGACGAGCCACTTTCCGCGATGCGTAAAGTGGTGGAGCAGCTCGATACTATAATCGAGTTCACTAACGCGAAGCAAAATATCAGCAAGCAGCTGAAACAGAGCCTGCTGGTGCTCCGAAAGGCTGTTCGTGTCGCAAGACAGGAACAGCAGGCTTACACCAAGAGGGTGGAGTGTGGAGAAAAGTCCGACAGAGGAACCCAGACAGTGTCCTCCAAGAGGGAGGGAAGGGTGAAGGCCGACATAGGTACCCAGACAGGGGCCTTCCCCTTCCCCTTCTATGGAGCAGCCAAGTCGCTCAAAGCGGCGGCTGAGTTCCCCTCGAAGGGTAAGGGCAAGCGCAAGACGGCGTCGAACGCGAAGCGCCTTAGGAAGCCACCAGGCGAGGGTACCAAAACCATTACCATACGGCGTGTAACCGTCACGGCCAAACGCCGTCTGGTCGAGGTAAACCGGGGCGAAAATGACCCCGCCGGGCAGAGAGAAGGTACCAGCAACTCGGTGCAACCGGGGCAGGGGGCGTAAACCCCTGGACGCTGGTCCCCAAGAAGAAACCGACACCGACACAGGATGCACCGCGGCCCGCGAAGAAGGCCAAGGACAGAGGCGAGGCCTTGTGGTTAAAAACCGACAAGGACAAATATGCCGACGTCCTAAAGTCGATGAGAGCGGCCGAAAGCCTCTCGGCCCTCGGGCAAGACGTGCGCAGCGTGACACGCACCAATACAGGCGAAATGTTTTTGGTGCTGAAGCGAGGCGCACAATCCAGTGCTGTCTATAAGGCCTTGGCCCAAGAGGTCCTGGGCGAAGGCGCCCAGGTGAGGTTGTTAGAGGCGGAAATGACTCTCCAGTGTAAGCATCTGGACGAGTTCACGACCGCAGACGATGTCGTCGCAGCCGTCAAGGAGCAATGCGACGTAACAATCGAGCGAGCCTCTGTGCGCTTGAGAGGGGGACCCTCCGGCACCCAAGTAGCCTACCTCAGGCTACTGAAAGCAGATGCCAAAAAGGTTACCGGGATAGGTAAACTGAAGATCGGCTGGTCAGTATGCCCAATTAGCATACCCCAGCCGCCTTCAGTGGATAGGTGCTATCGGTGCCTTGAGTCCGGCCATAAATCGTACGAATATACAGACAGGAGCAAACTATGTCGTCGCAGCGACGAGGAGGGGCATAAGGAGCGGGGCTGCACTAAGACGCATAAATGCCTATCTGCACCGCTAAGAACCAAGCCCGTAATCATGCTATGGGCGGACCTTCGTGTCCCTTTGGTGAGACAAATAAGAAGAAGCCGTGAATGTCACACAGCTAAATCTTAACCATTGTGCAGCAGCCCAACAGCTGTTGTGGCAGTCGGTCTCAGAGTCGAGGACAGATGTCGCCCTCCTATCAGACCCGTACAACATCCCTGCCGGCAACGGCAATTGGGTGTCGGACGGGTCTGAGATGGCGGCAATCTGTACAACAGGACGGTTCCCGGTTCAAGAGGTAATACACTCCTCCGCTGAGGGTGTTGCGATTGCCAAGATCAATGATGTGTTCTATTGTAGCTGCTACGCTCCACCAAGGTAGCCCATAGAACAGTTCAACCAGATGATCGACAGGCTCTCGTCAGACCTAGTGGGCCGGAAACCGGTAGTTTTAACGGGAGACTTTAACGCCTGGGCAGTAGAGTGGGGCAGCCGCTGTACAAATAGCAGGGGTCAAGCGCTAATGGAGGCGCTTACGAAACTCGATACTGTGCTAGCTAATAATGGCTCCGCTAGTACATTCCGTAGAAACGGGGTGGAGGCGTGGATTGACGAAACATTTTCCAGCCCGAGTCTGGTTCCAGGCATGGAATGGAGGGTAGACGAGGGCTACACCCATAGTGATCATTTAGCAATTCGCTTTGGGATCAACTATGGTGTGCACCATCCGAGGGCGGGAGATCCCTGTCAGGTACGCGGGTGGAAGTCCAATCACTTCGACAGCGAAGCTTGCACCGCGGCCCTGGAACTGGAGGCCAACACCGACAGTGTAAGCGGGGATGCGCTGGTAGCCGTTCTATCACGCGCGTGCGATGCCACTATGCCGAGAAAAACCCTGCCAAGAAACGGCAGATGCCCGGCAAACTGGTGGAGTGCCGAGATTGCAGCTCTACGATCAGCCTGCCTCAAAGCTAGACGTAGGATGCAAAGAGCCCGCACCAAGGATGCAAGAGAGAACCGCCGTGAAGTATTTCGAGCTGCGAAATTGGCCCTTAACAAGGCCATTAAAAGCAGAAAGAGAGCGTGTTTCGACAACCTGTGCGAGAGTGCCAACGCGAATCCATGGGGTGACGCCTACAGAATCGTGATGGCCAAGACCAAAGGGGGCTCTTCACCCCCCGAACGGTCTCCGGACCGGTTGGCGACGATTATCGAAGTACTCTTCCCGTCTCGAGCCACAAGCCCCTGGCCACCTGCACTACTGGCTAAATCCCTTGCAATGAACAAAGCTCCAGGGCCGGATGGAGTTCCAAACAGCGCTCTTAAGGCAGCGATCATAGCGAACCCGAACATGTTCAGGCTAGCTATGCAGAGATGCCGTGACGTGTGCCGTTTCCCCGATAGATGGAAAAGGCAGAAATTGGTGTTGTTGCCGAAGCCCGGGAAACCGCCAGGCGGCCCATCGGCGTACAGACTAATCTGTCTGATCGACACGACTGGCAAATTGCTTGAGATGATCATCCTCAACAGGCTAACCCCGTACGCAGAAGGTACGGACGGCCTGTCAAGCAACCAGTTTGGCTTTCGGAAGGGTAAGTCAACAGTGGACGCTATCAACTCAGTGTTAAAGACTGCCGAGATAGCTATCCAACGAAAAAGGCGAGGCATTCGATACTGTGCGTTAGTGACACTTGATGTGAAGAACGCATTCAACAGCGCAAGCTGGGATGCCATCGCGCTCTCGTTACACCGGCTATACGAGACCGATGCCGGTCAGAAAAGGGTTCCGATTACCGCCGGAGTCCCACAAGGCTCGATCCTAGGCCCGGTGCTATGGAACCTCATGTATGACGGAGTTCTGAGACTGAAGTTCCCTCCTGGGGTCAAGATCGTCGGCTTTGCCGACGACGTAACCTTGGAGGTCTACAGGGAGTCAATCCCTGAGGTAGAACTAACAGCAGAACACGCGATCAACACGGTAGAGGAATGGATGAGCGCGAGAGGTCTGGAGCTCGCTCAGCATAAAACGGAGGTAGTTATCGTCAACAACCGCAAGTCGGCACAACATGCAGTTATCCATGTGGGAGAAGTCGCGATCACTTCACAGCGGAGTCTGAAGTCTCTCGGAGTTATTATAGACGACAAGCTGACCTTCGGCAGCCACGTCGAATATACATGCAAGAGAGCGTCGACTGCTGTTGCGGCTCTATCGAGGATTATGTCCAACAGCTCAAAGGTGTGCGCCAGTAGACGCAGGCTACTGGCAGGCGTTGCCGTATCTATCCTCAGGTATGGCGGCCTGAGGGTAACCAGTTACCTACAGAAACTGGAGCGCACCTACCGCGTGATGTGCCTCAGAGTGATATCTGCCTACCGCACGGTATCACACGATGCATCCTGCGTGATAGCGAGCATGATGCCAGTCGGGCTGGTCATTCGGGAAGATAAGGAGTGCTTCGAGCTACGTGGAAATAGAGGAGCCCGCGAGCGCACCAGGGTGACCTCGGTCGCCAGATGGCAGCGTGAGTGGGATAACTCCTCGAAAGGTAGGTGGACCCACCGGCTGATACCTAACATATCGAGCTGGGTGGGAAGACCCCATGAGGAAGTTCACTTCCATCTGACACAATTCTTGTCAGGCCATGGCTGCTTCCGACAATACCTCCACAGGTTCGGGCATGCGGAGGTCCCAGCCTGCCCTGACTGCCGAGGTGTAGACGAAACTGCCGAACACATGCTGTTCGTATGTCCTTGTTTCGACGTCGAAAGAAGAGCAATGCTTGACATCTGTGGCTGGGACACAACCCCTGATACCCTTATTCAGCGGATGTGTCAATCGGTGGAGAAGTGGAACGCAGTCTCGACTGCAACCACCCAGATTGCCTGTAGGCTATAGGTAATTTGGCGCACCGAGCAACAGACGACGGGCTCGACTAACTAGTGATTGGTTAGTTGGAGCGAAAAAGGTCGAGCGCAGAAAAGTGAGTGAATGGTCTGTTCATGCTGAGGCAGGCTTGGCGCAGCGACTGGCAACCACGTAAGGGGTAAACCCTGCCACCCCGAAGCAAGGCAGAAGAGCTAGTGTATAGGCGTATATATGGACTGCCTCATGCCAAGATGGGAGGTCGTAGCGTAGTATGTTGGGACTTAGCTATCGATGCCTCGTGGCGTGGCAGAAGAGTGAAAGGGTGAGCATCCAAGTCAGTCTCACACGGTATGTTAAGGGTGAGCACAAAAGTCAGCCTCACAAGGTATGAAAACGGTAAGCAAGTAAGTAAGTCTCGCATGGTATGTCAGAAGTGGGGCCTAAGAAAATGTCCGACATGGGATGCCAGTGGGAGCGACAGGGGTATAATAGAGCGGTACGATCGAGAGTGAACCAGGTGATAGGGTGAGCATCCAAGTCAGCCTCACATGGTACGTTAGGGACCATTCATAAATTACGTAACGCTTTTAAGGGGGAGGGAGTACGACAAATTGTGACATGTTGTGACATATGGGGGAGGGGGAGTAAGCTAGATTGTTACGTAACGTGTTTTTACTAAAGAAAAAAAAAATTGTCATGGTATTTGTTACGTAATAAAGGAGGAAGGTATAAATAAATTTGTGATATTTTGTTACATGGGGGGAATCAATTTTGGGCAATTTTTGCGTTACGTAATTCATGAATGGTCCCTTAAAGGCTAGCACAAAAGTAAGTCTAGCAAGGAATGAAAAATGGTGAGCACACAAGTTAGCCTCCTAAGGAACGAAAAAGGTGAGCATATAAGTCACATTTGGAGTGTTAGAGAGTGAACCAAGGTGCGACAGAGAGAGCACCCAAGTAAGCCTCATATAGGACGCATGAACGCGTGAGCGAGAGTGAATGAATACATCAAGTACAGCCATCCCCCCAGCAGTGATGTCCCTATCCTCTGTGCAGTAAAGAGAAATTGAAATTACTCCCCACACTCTGGCAAGCAAAACGAGAGCGCTTCTCTTTCGTTCATATACACCACCGTGTTTGATATGTGTAAGCGCACGTTGATTGCAGAGGTAAATTTTCATACACCCAACACTGGAACGAGCTAGAGTGTGGAGAAGAGCTCTTGAAATTCTCCGTGGCGCGCTCAGATAAATTCGCCACAGCGCGCGCCCCAGAGTCGCTGTGGTGTATTCACTGGCGTGGTTTCACTGGCGTGTATTCACTGGCGTGTGATCTTTGGTTTGTTTTCGTCTTACAAGCGACATTGCGAGTGAGATTGATTTGATTTGCACAGGTTGTTGCGTTGTATTGTGTGGATGTCGGTGGCTTATTTCAAGCTTATATGATTTTCTACTGAAGATTTCATAGTTGCTTGGTAAAGCTTGCGAGTTTATAGAGTGTTGTTACACTACCGTGGGAAACCTGAAGTATTCGAGCCTAGGGGCAAACAAGGAAAACGTTTTACGTATCAATGTATCGGCTTGTATAAACAAAGTTTTATAATGATCTGTAGTATCAGATTAATCGTATAACAGATGTAAGACGGGATTTGTACATCCACATTAGGTACGGCCTATTTTTTGTTCGACTGAATAACTCAATGGTAAGTTAACTTATTTTGATTGCGAATTTGGCGACGCCAAAAAGTAAAGTGATCCATTACAAGTAATGTCCTGGTATTACACACGTTTTCGATTATTATCATACGCAGGCATTGTAATTCTCTCTCACGCGAGAAAAGGCTTATCCGATGTCCAACTTTTCCGAGATAAAGTCCACATAAAACAAGATAACGTTCACGAGAATTCACATTGTTACTTGTTTTTTACATTTCTTATAAAAGAAATGTATAGAATTCGCTCAAACTTTCAAGATTTTTTCCGAGGCCCGGAGGGCCGAGTCTTATAAACCAATCGACTCAGCTCGACGATTTGAGACAATGTCTGTGTGTGTGTGTGTGTGTGTGTGTGTGTGTGTGTGTGTGTGTGTGTGTGTGTATGTAACGGACAAATTCTCATTCGAGTTTCTCAGCAATGGCTGAACCGATCTTATCCAATTTTAAATGAAAGAACTAAAAAACAGTATGAACGCTATTAATTTGTTTTTGATTCTGATGTTTAGTTTCCAAGATATGAATGTTTGAATGCGTAAAAATGGCGTTTTTTGCAGTTTTTTTTTAATTATCTGCCGAAATTGACAATATAGATTAACACTTTATATGTTTTTGACAGCTTTAACGAATACCTTTAGAAAAAGCTATAGATTGTTGAAATCGAACTATTATCAAAAGAGATATTTAACATAAAATGCGGGCGAAAGATTTTTATCATTTCCCATTGCCAGAAACATGACCAAAAACATGTAATCTATTATTAACGCCAAAACGGCTTATTTTAGGTCAATAGTATCTTCGGAGAATATAATGGAGGCAATATGCCCTTTCTTTTGGTATTCTGCTTTTGCTGATTAATCCCCCTATGAGTGAGATATTTTCACAAATTTTCTTGGAAGTGATTATATCGAAATGATGTCTTCAGCAAATTTGTAGCTCTTACTTTTGCGAATAACTTTACTGAAGACTTCAAATATCTATTTTGAATACTTTGAAAGTTATGGCTTGTTGTTTGTGGATTACTCTTTGTCGCCTATTTATTGTTCAATATAGTAATAATCCATTGAACTAAGCCAAACATTATTTCAATAAAACAAATTTTGTATTTCATTTTTCTATCTACAACCGCTAGAAATAATCACCGAACACTTCCAAGTTGTCTGGAAGGAACTCGATAACTTATCAGTGCAAAAATGTTCATTTGTACGAACCTTCTGACTGCAATTTTTCTAACTTATAACCATCGGATCGATCTGAAAAATATCGGAAAATAAAAAGCGAAATAAATAGCTACAAGCAACGGCATAGCCAAGAGAAAGTTTTGGGGTTTACCACCATACAACCCCCCCCCCCCCCCCCCCACCACACCCAACAACAAAAATTGGATTGAAGTTGAAAATTTATTGATGCTGACTGATTTAATTCAATATTACAATAACAATTATCTGATCCGTAGATTGATAACCTGTTGTTGTAAACATCATGAGGACTTTTGATAAATTGTCGGAATGGGGTCCTGATATGTAACTGGTCTTGATTTCACAGTTGTCTAATAGCATCAATATCAAATTCCTGCCTGAAAACATTCCAATAGAAAATTCCAGAGTCTGTAATCAATCATAATCCTCAGATTAATTTTCAAATTGAGCTCGTTTTTGTAGAGATGTACTATAATAAGGGTCTTTATTTAATAGGAAGCGAAGTTAAAATTGATTTAATGAAACATAGTACTGCTCACCAAAAAAATGCATAACTTTCAACATTTTCTAAAAATGTTTTTGCCTTTCTCATTCACTCTAAAATTCGTCAATCTAATCCCGTCCCGGAGGGCCGAGTGTCATATGCCAATCGACTGAGTTCGTCGAGATCGGAAAATGTCTGTGTGTGTATGTATGTGTGTATGTGGAAAAAAATGTGACCTCTGTTTCTCAGAGATGGCTGGACCGATTTGCACAAAGTTAGTCTCAAATGAAAGGTACAACCTTCCCATCGGCTGCTATTGAATTTTTTATTGATTGGACTTCCGGTTCCGGAGTTACGAGTTGAAAAGTGCAATCACACAGCAAATTCCCATATAAACTGAAATGAAAAATTTTCAAATCAAATTTGTATTTTTGATTCCAAAAGCCTTTAAAATTCATGAAACATTGAGAAGTTTGGCAAAAATGGACTTTTTTGGACTTTAGTACAGTTTTGCCTTTCTCATATAGAACAGTTATGCAATTACTCTAAAAATCGTCAATCATACCAGCCCGGAGGGAGTATGCAGTGAGGGGTTGCTACTTTAAAATTAAAACTAGTTTAAAATTTCTTAACAAGTTGAAAATTTTCGGCAGGACCTGGACCTCCCGGATCTTTCTCCATGATCCGCCGCTGGTTTCAAGCGATGTTTCAGTATCACATAGTATCTCAAGATCGTGGCTGTCGATCCATTGTATGTATGTGCAAATCGTACTGAACATGTAATATTCATTTCCACCATTGTATTGAACATAACCAGCCATGGAATCGTAGTTTGGACAAATGAGAAAAGCACAATTGCACCACTAGGTGGATTAAAACAGGTTTTTATTTTGGGAATGCGTCGAGTTGAGACGAAAACGTAATATGATTAATAACGAGGATAACACTTTCCGAATGTAGAGAGAAATTTATGAAAAATGACGATTTCCATTCGACTCTAGCAGGTTCTGATCAATTTTGATGAGCATTTGATTTTTGTTGTATGACCAATTATAAGTATAATTCAAATGTTTAAAAACAGTAATTTAAGGTCAAGATAGCATCATTTTGAAACCGTCAATTTCGGAAGTTTAGTATCTTCAATGAGTTTTACAAACGTTAAACAGCGCATCATTTGATAAAATAATTTTGACGGTATATCGTCCAAGAAGTATTTATGGTGAATTTTCTCAGGTTAATTTTCATGACTACAATAAAGTCTCAACAAGTTCTCTAAAGACACGAACCTTGTTACTATTTTCTGGAAAATAATTCTGCATAATTTTAAAACTTTAAAAATTATGGTTTCGGAATTATGCCGTTTGGACAGTAAGATCGATTTTCACCAAACCGAATTTCTGGCTACACCGCTGACTTCAAGTAAGTAGAAACAAAGTCGTTCTACACTCGTTCACAAGAAACTTCTTCGAATGCTGAATATCTATTATAATACATTGACACCCCAATTTTATCAGCCAAATATGAATTGCCAAATATGATTTTTTATTGCATCGAACTACAACAATTTTTAGGTAGCTTTCAAGGGGTTATTTTATAGACTTCTTCCAAAATTTGGCGAACCTATTCCAATTCGTATACCAATTAATTGGAATACTTAAGGGTTTATATGTTGCAGATAGAGAAAATACTGAAATTTTCAGCTTTTTTCCTACACAATATTACGAAAGCTTATTAAACAATTTTTCCTAATAAGTTTGTGAAAATTATAAACTATTTGAAATTTTTTAATACTTTAATTTTTTATTTAACCGTGATTTTTTAATAAATAGTGACCATCGCTTCACAACGTAGTCTATTTTTCATGGCTTGCGGTGAGCACGATCTCTCGAATTGCTGAACTGAAAATTAATAATAGAAATTAATTTTTAGTGTTCTTTACAGATTTAACTCGCCGCGCAGATAGCTCTGAATTAGACCCGCTGGTGCCCTAAGACGATTTCGCTAGATTTTCGGAGCACTGTGCACCCAGTGCATTAACGCAAGTGACGGAAGGCTATCGAAAAGTTTCGTGAAAATGAAAATTCCAGTAATGATGATGATTTCCCCAAACGGTTCGTTTTCGAGAGGTTTTTATTTGTTCTTTGGCATTAGGATTAACGATAATAATTCAAATCAAGGATACTACTGGGAAGTCACCTTTAGAAAAAGTCGATGTCGAAGTAAAATTTGGAACTATGCACGCATTCACTTCAGAGCTGCGATTTCATTTCAACGCTTTTTTGTGAAAAGGGCGATACTCACAAATGTAAACATAAGGCTTTTTACATACATGCGAATGATTAATAAATAATCCCTTTAGGAAAATTCAGTTTCCCACCACAATATAGATATTTTATTAACAGAGCATTAACAATAATTCGATGGTATGTCTATTTTATGGGCCATTTTTTCGCTTTCCTATTGATTTGGTTTGAGATTTCTAGCACTGATGTTGTCCTATGCTGATTTGAGCGATTCTCTGAGTCCTGCCACTATGCCATGTAGTATGTGTTATCATAAACATCGCGAAGCATCAAGTTCTAAATGTTCTCAAACGATATAATATCCGAAGCGAGTGATAAGAGTTATAAGAAATGTCTCATCACACTGTTAGGTGGATTAAAAGCGTTTTTTCTGTAGCGCGTTATTAAAAATAATGACGTGCCAATTTAGAAGTGCTTCTATTTGACCGGTACAGTGCTTTCAAGGGGTTACAGCACTGTAGATTTTTTAAAGCATTTAATTTTTATTTATTAGTTGAATTTTGTTTACTGGTGCTTTAGGATGCTGAAAATGATATTCCAAAAAATGAATCGCGAAAACATTAAATAAATATTCAAGTTTTTTCGCAACGCCTCTTATGTATACCTCGAGTATACTGAAAACGTTAACCGTGTTTTTCTCGAAATAATTTTTTTTTAATCTGGCCGGAAATGTAACTCGAACAAATGTTTTTGATCAGCCTAAAATTTTTACAGCATGTTCAAGATTACTTTCTCCAGCGATGTACGTGGGATTTAATTTTTTCATTGCATAATTTCTTAATATGCAAATTTTAAAAATCGACACTTTTAACACATTTTTAGCGTTTTTCGACTAAAAATGTGCCATTTCGCGAAAAATCAAGACATAGAAAAAATCTTACGTATGCTGTTTGCTGTCGTTCTAAGAAGTTTAAAAAGCTTTGGTTTTTGGCTCTGGATCAAAAATTACGGGACATGGAGCTCCGGCCGTGGACCCTTTCCAAAAAAAATCCCCGACGGGAAAGTGCTGCACATCCGCCATCTTGTGACGAAATTACTCGAATAAATCATTTTTTTGCAATAAAGTAATGTTATATATCTCATTAACCCTCTGGAAGTCTCGCTAATGGCCCACTGAACGAGCAGCCGCTGATGCTTTAAGACGGGTTCGCTAGATTTTCAGAGCAGCGTGCACTGCCGGAAAGATCTCGATTCATCTCATTATTGCGTCAAGATAAATTCCCGAAATATGCCTATTTTTCGTGCTCTATAGTAGTGTAACCCCTCAATAATTAGTTCTGGAATCATTTGACGGCATTTTTCTTCTGTGCCATCATTTAAATAAATTAGCTGGTTTTCTCTCGAATTTTCATGCGATGGTATAATAAGAGAGAGAATTAAAATTGAAACCTAACATGTTCGGGTACGAGTATAGCAAAGAAGTTCAAAATGGCAAATCCACCGTCTTTGCAGTACATACTAAATTGTTCCAAAGAACGTTTATCTGTTTGCCGTGATTTTATAATTTGTAAAACTTATAATATTTAGTTTATGTATCAGAGGATGTTTATGACCCCACCGAATAAAAATCTTCTTGTGTAAACCTTGAACCTATAGTTGATTTCGTGACATGAGGATGTGCTTTTGTTTTCATTTCGATCCGAAAAAGGAATACGATCTACGTTTATCCCAAAAATTAACGTAAACTTCGTATTCTATACATATATTAATCAATTCACCTGTAAGTATTCATACATACACTTCGAATCGAGTACACTTCCGTGATATTTATTCTTAGTCCAATTAGGTGATTAAAATTTTATGATAAGCAGAAATATAGGATTTGATTCCTGATGAAATAAGTTTTTATGGATATTTAGTAATATTATCATAATATTTAGTATATTATCAGACAATACTAATTATCCTCAACATATTCCATATTCTTCTCAAAATTTATCAATTTCGAATGCTCTAGTAATGCTAACAAAGTAAATACATATTAGTTTAATAGTTCCGCACTTAAGCTGTAAGTCGCATTTTAGTCATGCTTGGGTCAGTAAAAGCCAAATATTTTACGCTTTTTTGGCTATTCTCGAGCGACGTAGAGATACAAAAAAATATTTCGTTCTAATTCTAATATAAAATTTTTGAAAATCTGCACTTGTACTGCATTACAACGATAGCATTAGTTAGACTAATAATATAGTGCAATAAAAGCAGAATGTTGAAAGTTGTTCTACGTGTCTTATGAACTGCCCTAGAATTTTAATTGCAAATATGGGAAATCGTTCAACGTATCTTTGGTATGTGTGCAAAGAACTAGAATATTTGAGTGAAAATTCTGCTAAAAAATCGATGAAAAGTTCTATGGGCGATGTCAATATATTAAACGTTTAATCCCAAAAATGATAAAAAATGTTAAGATTGTTTATTAACCAATTTATGGATGTGAAACTTCTTGTACCATTACCACTACCATGTATCATTAATATAGCCATTGCTAATTACGGCTCCTATGGGACATGCAACTATAGATACATTAGCTCAACTATATATAACTTTCATACTCGGTCATACAAACAACGGGTTGTTAAGAACCGGCCACCATACCAGAATCTGCTTTTTTCCATGTATATATTTTGACAACATACCATTCAAGCACCATTTTAATTCTTTCCCATTTTAATTCTGTCGATTGATGAATTTTTTTTATACGATGGCTTCTGAAGAAAGCTTCGTTGACACTAAAGTAGCCTGACGCTTTATCCTATTGAGCTATCGCCGTAATATTATAGAACGTAGTTTTTTATATCATGTTAATCTACAGGTTTTTGGAATCTTTGAAAATCCCTCGGAAATCCCCTGTTCGAAGATCGCGCAAGATGTTTTCATAAGGCGAATTTTTTTCTATATATTCGTTGATATAAAAGTTCGCAAGTGATCTTTTCTTCTTCCGATATTTTCTTGAACCGAATAATGTTCCCAAACATCGGCACTCTTTAGCGATATTTTATATCAGTGAACTTTTTATTAGAAAATCGGCGATGAAAAGATTCTGTTGTGAACATTGATATTTTGATATTTTCCCAACGCTACCTTTTTGATAAAACACCTCATTCAAGAAAGTTATAATGAGGAATAATTTATCACACAAAAATCGCTTGTTTAAACTTGAGGAAACACCTTACTTGTTACTTGAAAATACGAAAATTTCATAGAGATTGACAGAGATTCCGACAGATACTACCAGATACCTAATATTTTGTTTTGCTGTTGATATTACGTGCATTATAATTACGGTCTAAAATACTAACTGACGCAAAAATCTAGAATACGTATAATAAACATTGTTGCTGCTGACCCATTTATAACATACTTTTATGGAACACAAGATTCATTGTTCATTTAAAATAAGCGTGAACACTAGTGGCCTTTTTTCTTGACCCCGAAACTGAGCCAATTTATTTCGCTCATTGACGCGCAGAATCCCGGTCCTAGCTCCCATGCACTTGAAACATTCGCTTTCGCCTGCTGTTTAAACGATTTTCACGCAAAATAATAGACAAATAAACAAATGCATAACGGTGTAATTGTGATGTTGTATGTAAATTAATTATCGTATACCTAATTTTACTGAATATGTCAAGCCTGTCGACGAAATCTAAGATTTCGTTTAAACTTGTAGGATTAAGTTATAATAAAACTATTAATACTTATAACACGAGTTTGCATATCAGGTGCCTCTGGTCATTATAAAACTCTCTAAACAATGATACGTAAAAAGTTTTCCCAATTTGCTCCGAGGACCGAGTACTTTTAGTTTTGCAGGTAGTGTAACAATATTTTATAAACTCGTTCGATTTACCAAGCAACTTGTATGAAATCTTCAGTAGAAAATAATATAAGCTTGAAATAAACCACCACCATCCACACAATACAACGCAACAACCTGTGCAAATCAAATCAATCTCACTCGCAATGTCGCTTGTAAGACGAAAACAAACCAAAGATCACACGCCAGTGAATACACGCCAGTGAAACCACGCCAGTGAATACACCACAGCGACACTGGGGCGCGCGCGGTGGTGACTTTATCTGAGCGCGCCACAGAGAATTTAAAGAGCAAGAGAGCACGGTTATCTCGCACCCAACTACCTCAACACCAGCGCACACTTGAAATCGGTCTATACAGCTCCGAAAGAAAGAGCGTTCTGCTTTTTTCTGTGGTGTGTGATCATTGTATCCTCTGTGTAGGCATCACACTTACGCGCCAGTGCATCACTAGGGTGAAATGCCATCACTGTCCCCCCAGAAGTAATACCGAGAGGTAGTCCCTGGGAGGAACGATGGCGGAGCCCAATGGAGTTTAGTCGGTATTAATGGCAGCGTCACCATTCGAGCCCGACACACCCCAGTACCCTACCGCGGCCCTGGGACTGGAGGCCAACACCGACAGTCTAAGCGGGGATGCGCTGGTAGCTGTTCTATCACGCGCGTGCGACGCCACTATGCCGAGAAAAACACTGCCAAGAAACGGTAGATGCCCGGTATACTGGTGGAGTGCCGAGATTGCAGCTCTACGGTCAGCCTGTCTCAGAGCTAGACGTAGGATGCAAAGAGCTCGCACCGAGGATGCAAGAGAGAACCGCCGTGAAGCGTTTCGAGCTGCGAAATTAGCCCTTAACAAGGCTATTAAAAGCAGCAAGAGAGCGTGTTTCGACAACCTGTGTGAGAGTGCCAACGCGAATCCGTGGGGTGACGCCTACCGGATTGTGATGGCCAAGACCAAAGGGGGCTCCTCACCCCCTGAACGGTCTCCGGACCGGTTGGCAACGATTATCGAAGTACTCTTCCCGTCTCGAGCCACAAGCCCCTGGCCACCTGCACTACGAGACAGTGCGGGCACGGTCGAAATGGTGGCTCCAGTGACGAACGAAGAACTACTCGCAGTGGCTAAATCCCTAGCAATGCACAAAGCTCCAGGGCCGGATGGAGTCCCGAACAACGCTCTCAAGGCAGCGATCATAGCGAACCCGAACATGTTCAGGCTAGCTATGCAGAGATGCCTTGACGAGTGCCGTTTCCCCGATAGATGGAAAAGGCAGAAACTGGTGCTGTTGCCGAAGCCCGGGAAGCCGCCAGGCGACCCATCGGCGTACAGACCAATCTGTCTGATAGACACGACTGGCAAACTGCTTGAGAGGATCATCCTCAACAGGCTCACCCCGTACGCGGAAGGTACGGACGGTCTGTCAAGCAACCAGTTTGGCTTTCGGAAGGGTAAGTCCACAGTGGACGCTCTCAACTCAGTGATAAATACTGCCGAGATAGCGATCCAACGAAAAAGGCGAGGTATTCGATACTGTGCGTTAGTGACACTTGACGTGAAGAATGCATTCAACAGCGCAAGCTGGGATGCCATCGCGCTCTCGTTACACCGGCTTAGCCTACCGGTGGGTCTGTACCGGATCCTGGAAAGTTACTTCCAAAACCGCGTACTGCTATACGAGACCGATGCCGGTCAGAAAAGGGTTCCGATTACCGCCGGAGTCCCGCAGGGCTCGATCCTAGGCCCGGTGCTATGGAACCTCATGTATGACGGGGTTCTGAGACTGAAGTTCCCTCCTGGGGTCAAGATCGTCGGCTTTGCCGACGACGTAACCTTGGAGGTCTACGGGGAGTCAATTCCTGAGGTAGAACTAACCGCAGAACACGCGATTAGCACGGTGGAGGAATGGATGAGCGCGAGAGGCCTGGAGCTCGCTCATCATAAGACGGAGGTAGTTATCGTCAACAACCGCAAGTCGGCACAACATGCAGTTATCCATGTGGGAGAAGTCGCGATCACTTCACAGCGAAGTCTGAAGTCTCTCGGAGTCATTATAGACGACAAGCTGACCTTCGGCAGCCATGTCGACTATACGTGCAAGAGAGTGTCGACTGCTGTTGCGGCACTATCGAGAATGATGTCCAACAGCTCAAAGGTGTGCGCCAGTAGACGTAGGTTACTGGCAGGCGTTGCCGTATCTATCCTCAGGTACGGCGGCCCGTCATGGTCAAGAGCACTGAGGGTAACCAGTTACCTACAGAAACTGGAGAGCACCTACCGCGTGATGTGCCTCAGAGTGATATCTGCCTACCGCACGGTATCACACGATGCATCCTGCGTGATAGCGAGCATGATGCCAGTCGGGCTGGTCATTCGGGAAGATGAGGAGTGCTTTGAGCTACGTGGAAATAGGGGAGCCCGCGAGCGCACCAGGGTGACCTCGGTCGCCAGATGGCAGCGTGAGTGGGACAACTCCTCGAAAGGTAGGTGGACCCACCGGCTGATACCTAGCATATCGAGCTGGGTGGGAAGACCCCATGGGGAAGTTCACTTCCACCTGACACAATTCCTGTCAGGCCATGGCTGTTTCCGTCAGTACCTCCACAGGTTCGGACACGCGGAGGTCCCAGTCTGCCCGGACTGCCCAGGTGTAGATGAAACTGCCGAACACATACTGTTCGTATGTCATCGGTTCGACGTCGAAAGAAGAGCAATGCTTGACGTCTGTGGCTGGGACACAACCCCGGATACCCTTATCCAGCGGATGTGTCAAACGGTGGAGAAGTGGAACGCAGTCTCGGCTGCTACCATCCAGATTGCCAGTAGGCTACAGGTAATCTGGCGAACCGAGCAACAGACGGCGGGCACGGCTAACTAGTGATTGGTTAGCTGGAGCGAAAAAGGCCAAGCGCAAAATAAGAGAGTGAATGGTCTGTTCATGCCGAGGTAGGTTGGCGCAGCGAATGGCAACCGCGTAAGGGGTAAACCCAGCCACCCCGAAGCAAGACAGAAGAGTGAGTGTATAGGCGTATAAGTGGACTGCCTCATGCCAAGACGGGAGGGTCGTAGCGTAGTATGTTGGAACTAAGCTATCGATGCCTCATGGCGTGGCAGAGGAGTGAAAGGGTGAGCATCCAAGTCAGTCTCACACTGCATGTTAAGGGTGAGCATAAAAGTCAGCCTCACAGGTTGGTAGAGGCTAGCACAAAAGTCAGCCTAGCAAGGAATGAAAAAGGTGAGCACAAAAGTCAGCCTCGCATGGTATGTCAGAAGTGGGGCCTAAGAAAAATGTCCCACATGGGATGCCAGAGGGAGTGACAAAGGTACAATAGAGTGGCACGATTGAGAGTGAATCAGGTGATAGGGTGAGCACCCAAGTCAGCCTCACATGGATGGGTAGGGCGAGCACAAAAGTAAGCCTAGCAAGGAATGAGTAAGGTGAGCACACAAGTCAGCCTCGCATGGAACGTAAAAGGTGAGCACAAAAGTCAGCCTCATGTGGGAGTGTTTGAGAGTGAATCAAAGTGTGATTGAGAGAGCACCCAAGTAAGCCTCATACAGGATGTATGATCGCGCGAGTGAGAGTGAATGAGTACATTCAGTACAGCCATCCCCCCAGAAGTAATACCGAGAGGTAGTTCCTGGGAGGAATGATGGCGGAGCCCAATGGAGTTTAGTCGGTATTAATGGCTGGTCACCATTTGAGTCCGACACGCCCCCAGTGCACCCCGTGTGGTAGATTGGACCCTACCGTTAGCACGTGTACTGGGCTAGGACATAAAGGTCTTCTCCATTGTAAAAAAAAAAAAAAAAAAAAACACCCCCAGTACACCCCGTGTGGTAGCTTGGCATCTACTAATAGCACGTGTACTGGGCTAGTACGTAAATGTATTCTCCATTGTAAAAGAAAAATACCAAAATAAGTTAGCATGAAGACAATATTGAACTTATGCTGATTAAGCTGTTAAATGTTATATTTTTTACATCAAGTGTTTCAGTGTCGATACGTATGTAAATCTGTCAGCGGTGTCCTTATCAATTGATTGGAACGTGAAAAATATTCTGTATGTTTGCATACTTTGTCGTTTCCTTAGCATGCTTTGACGCATTCCATCGGTAAAAGCTAAACCACGCAAAACTCACATGCCGCAGCTACAAATCAAAAATATTTCTCTGGTTTTGTCATTTTGCTCCTTAATCGCCTGCGTTGATCAGAGCCAGTCTCACACCAAACATTACGTCAACAAGAAGTCGCGTAAATGCAAACGGAACCAGCTTGTCCAAACAAACAGACAGGAAAAAATTCATTCATAAATCAAACCCCATGCTCGGTCCGATGATTAACACCTAGTTTCGAGTCGAACGGATCACGTTTCATTCCGACCGCCACCGGGGAAAACGTGTCTGGTCTCCTAATGCCGTTGATGGTTGAGTTGCGGTACGTGGCGATGATTGGTGGCGGATATGGGTTTCCAAGAGCTAGCAACAGCACCTTGATTGTTGTGTTTGAACCTTTCGGAGCAACTTGTCGGTGGATTTGGATGCTCATGATTGTGCACCAACGAAAAGTTGAACCACGGGGGGTTTAATTCACCAATGGCACGTATCACCACAGAACAATATTTTGATTGGTATGATTGATATTCTGACGAAGAACGGAGTGTAAGTAAAATATAGCATGTGAAATGATTGTTTGCTTCACAATGAGAATCACTGCTAACATTAGGAAAAAAAGTCCGAAAATATGCAATTTATCTTTATTGGATTTTGACGGAGAGTCTCCTTAAGTTCTTCAACCTTCAACCGAAATCCGATAAGTAATGAACTAAAATTAAGTGTGACACCAGACGATAATAAAAATCCCGGCCTTGGTATCTAGTGGCGAAATTAAATAGATGAAATGTGTTGGGTGGCGGGATGCAGTTGTGTGTGATCTTACTTTAGAGGCATGTGGGACGAAGTCTCAAGGATTGCGAATGTCTTAATAGAGTCATAGGTAAAATTGAAATGAGGAACAATTGTTTTGTCCACAGCACACACTGTTTTTTTGCCAAAATCGTGCGATCTATTAATTACGCATAAATTGTTAGGCTTGGATCAATGACGTCTTCCAGGCACGTAGCCAGAGGGGGGGCTAGGGGGCTAAAGCCCCCCCCGAAACTTTTCAAAAATAAATTTAAGAAGCAACATGTTTTTCGGTAACTCGTAAAAAAATTGTATCTTGTTTGGTTTCAACAAATTAATGGGAGAATGGTGAGGAAGATTGCTATTTCGAGCCACCGAAGACATCGGTCACGATATCTACTCAGTATGCCGAGTCTGATAACACACTTCCGTTCATATTGTGTGACTCGTCGGAAGAACAAAAGAAACTGTTACTTTAATTCTTGCTGGGGTGATCCGTCGGATGATTGAATCGTAGAAGCAAGAAGTGGTGCTCCAGCCAAACGTGGAGGCTATTGACTTCTGGAATTTTTGCATAACCGAATTTCATGATGGGGAATATTTGCTGAAGGTGAAAATAGAGGTTATGCTTACGAACATCGCCTTTAACGAGTTCTACCTTGTCAGGCATTCAGTACTTATGTTACTCAACAAATTAGCCTAGGCGAAACCAGTCATTTTGCAACTTGTAATACGTGGTTGATTCTCATATATATGGATGATGAGAAAATCAATGTTCGTCTACAAGATCTGATACCTCTTACTTGAACCGCGGGCGAACGACCAGGAGGTTAAAGCCCCAATAAACAAACTTAACTTCTTTGAACCGTGGCCATTAAAAGATTCCTGTCACATTTGGAAAAAAATGTAATTTATTATAAAGGACACATCTAGGAATTAGACGGTTCATATAATATTGACGGCAAAAACTGCGTCTAGTATCTCAAAATTAACAGTCAGCATCATCATTGAGGAAGTCGACACTGGTGGCCCGTAAGGGGACAAAACAAAAATGAAATCAGATATTCGCGAACTGCCATGTCCATGGCAGTTACCACGATAATAATACGGAAGTGTACAAGATAGATATGAACGACCACCAAGACGCGGTTGGTTATGAAAAATATTTCTCAATCAGTAAACAGGTCAATCGCACGAGATCTGTTGGACAACCATTAGCGTTTTATCATTTTCATTGTTTACATCGTGGAAATATATTAAAGACTCAAGGCTTCATTTAGCTAATGCATTGAACCGACTCAAGTAAACGAATTGTATAATAAAAAATTAAAAGTTTCATAGAAAACTGAGTACAAAAACTGTCCCAAAATTAACATTTATCGCTAGTAATGGTATCTAACAAAACTCATTTTATGCTAGATATTGGCCTGAATAAAGAAAGTTAGTTAAATCATACGCAAATTGAATTTCTGTAATAGATTAGAGCAATGTGCGCTTAATATAAACGTCAAGCATCTTCCAAACTGTTTTCTTACATTCTTTAGCTAAAAATAATTGACACGTATTTTTTGGTTTGGCTAAATATTATATTTTTTTCAAGTTATTCGCTTTTGAACTTTTGAAGTCTATAAAATTGAACATTTTTCAATCACTGATAACTCGGAAACGACTCGATATATGGAAAAAAATATTAAATAAAAAAGTTGCGTTTTCAAATAAGCTTACCAAAAAAAATCACAATTTTTTTGTTATATAACTTATGAAATTTGCAATTACTTGAAACAAATTGAATTTTTTTAAGGCTGGACCAAATTTTTTATTTATTATTTTCTTTAAGTATTAAAATCGTGTTAAAAAGATTGTGTAAAAATTTGGCAGTGGAATTCTTTGCGAGATATTACAATTATAAACATAAAACATGGCAATTTTACACTAAACGCCCAGCGAAAGGCCTGTTATAACTGAAATGTCTCGTAACACTTCGAGTTCCATTCTGAATTTTTCACATAATCTTCTTAATATAGTTATGTAATCAAAAGAAATTTGATTTCGGGGGACTTTAGAAAATATTTGCTTTTAACATGAGAATACCCCCAAAAAAGTCTTAAATTTGCAGAATGCGAGTCATTCCACGATTTACAACTATAATTTTAGTTCCCTTCAATTTTTTTGCACTCTTTAGCTGAAAATTATAGACACGATTTTTTTACTTTGGCTGAATTTGACTTTTTTTTCAAGTTATGAGTTTTTGAACTTTATAAAGTACTAGCTAATACCCATCGCACGTTGATGCGACTTTCAACGAAATAGGAGGAAACCATAATTTGTTCCGAAGCGCCTTCTTGTAGGCAGATAATCCCCACCAATAGCACACAAACACGCTCCATAACAAATTCCTACTATGCATAAATTTTTACGGCAATTGGTTAAGCCGTTTGGGAGTCCATAAATCACATACATACAAATATCGACTTTTAATAATATAGTGATTTTTTAAAGTTTTATAAATTTAATAGAATTGGACATTTTTCATTCCCTCATAACTGAGAAACTATTAGATTTCTGGAAAAAAGCATTAAATAATAAAAGCTGCGTTTTCGGAAGATCTCGGCGGATTTTTTTTGTAATATTTGTTTTTGTTAAATAATTTATGTATTATGCAAATATTAGTAACAAATTTTTTTCAGGGTGGAGCCAAAAAAATCTTTTTAGCTTTTTCAAATAATTTATAATTATATCGAGAAGATTGTGTACAAATTTCAGAAAGAAATTCGAAGTATTTTACGAGATATTTCAATTACAATAGGCCTATCACTAGGCGTTTGGTGTAAAATTGCCTTGTTTTAAGTTTATAATTGTAATATCTCGCAAAGTATTTTGATATCCACTCCCAAATTTTTGCACAATTATTTTAACATGATTTTTAATATTTAAAGAAAATAATAAGTAAAAAATTGGTCCAACTTTAAAAAATTCAATTTGTTTCAAACAATTGCAAATTTCATAAGTTATATAACAAAAAGAAATTGCTATTTTTTTTCAGTAAGCTCACAACTTTTTTATTTAATATTTTTTTCCATATATCGAATCGTTTCCGAGTTATAAGTGATTGAAAAATGTTCAATGTCATAAACTTCAAAAGTTCAAAAACTAATAACTTAAAAAAAAATCATATTCAGCCAAAATAAAAAATACGTGTCAATTACTTTAACTAATGAATGCAAGAAAAAAAATTGGAAGGAATTCAAATTTTGATTGTAAATCAGACGTGGAATGACCCATATATTTTGATCCTATTGATCACCAAAGATCCTCCTTCCTAACTGGGGTATGCCAAAAAATTATGTTAGCATGATGCATTAGAACTGGTAATAGTTACAGGACGCCAGATCAAGAAAATAGAAGTTGAACCATCTACAATTCGTTTGCTAAATCAGAAGATTTTGTGCAAATTTCGACATTCTCTTCGATCGAACATTTTATGGATATTTTTCTACTCATTTCGATTTAGCGTCATCTACACCTTTGAAACGTGTAGCTTAGAACACCTTGCGTTTTCCAGCACCGTCAAGGATTGTCATATTCGGTTAGCGCATAAATACTGAGAACTCTAGAATATCCATTGTTGCAACGAGAGTAAATTGTAACTTGTAAATAAAAATAAATAATAAAAATCAAATTAAACATCAATAATTCGTTGATGTACTATAGCCTTTCTTGTGACGAAGAACATGGATTGTCTTAGATTTGGCTTTGTTTTCATTAAGAACTTTTCAAAATTTCGTTTAGTTTCTAGTGACAATATGAAGTAATTAGAACTAAAAGCTTTATGCAGGGGCGGGTAAAGCGTAGTTGGTAAATTGATTACCTTTTACGCAGCTCATCACGGTTCGTTCATCAATCCCGCACATGTAGGGTTAGAAATTTTTCTAAAGAAATTTTCTAACTCAAAAAGAGGCGAATAACCATAAGGTTAAAACCTGTATAATCGAAATAAAAAAGATTTATACAATAATTTTTTAAGCCCCTCCCGAAATAAACTCCTGGCTACGGGCCTGACGTCTTCGAAGGAATTTGTTGACACTATAAGCCCTTTCATATAGCGTTGTTATTTTAATGATTGATCTCCCCAAAAGTGAAATATATTTACCAACTTTCTTGCAAGCGCATTTATTAAAATTATGTCTTCGGCAAAGTTGTAGAGTAAGCCTGTGCCAGCAACTTTGCTTGTCACAAAGTCTTTATACTATTATCTTAATATCTCCTACATAATTGCTGGTTGTTTATGGATGATTAAAGCTAATTCAATAGTATAACTTTTGAAATATCATACTGATTTGTTTATTTATTTATTTGTTTATTTGTTGTACCGTCACCAACAGACCTCTTGGCCCCAATGGTGATTACTTAAACTAATTACATTTCAGAATACGCATTATTTTAGTTTTTAGTTTAGTTTTTATCAAATTCCTTGTCAGGTTGAAGTCAAACGCCGTCGCCACACTGTTAAACACACGCTGGAGTCCGGTAACAGCGCTCTAGCGCCCATAGTTCTCCTGAACGGGACTCGCAGAAGAGAGTTATTGCGCAGAGCTCGAACGCGAGCTTGAAGATCGAGGCGTCCGAGGATTGTAGGGCAATCCACCCTGGCAGACAGTAAGTCCGAGACGAACAGGGCTCGAGAGCAGTCCCTCCGGATGCTTAGAGTATCGAGCTGTATTAACTGACAACGGTTTTCGTAGCTTGGCAGCTGAAATCTGTTTTGCCAAGGAAGATGTCGGAGTGCAAAGCGTATGAACCGGCGTTGGACGGCCTCGATTCTATCGACACCGTTCTGGTAGTAAGGGTTCCAAACAGAAGAACAATATTCCAGTGTTGAGCGAACCAGCGCGCAATAGAGAGATTTTAAACAGTATACGTCCTTAAAGTCTTTCGCTATTCGGAAGATGAACCCAAGCTGTCTTGATGCCTTATCCACAATGGATGATGCATGTGGTATCGGTATCCCGTATTTGTCGAAACATTTTCATGTCGTCGGCGAAAGAAAGGCGGGATCCTTGTAATTTGATGTTGACGTCATTAAAGTAGAGGAGGAATATCATTGGACCGAGATGGCTTCCTTGTGGGATACCGGATGTAGCGAAGAAAGATGTAGATAGACAGTCCTTAATGCTGATTTGGAGTTTCCTTCCATCGAGGTAGGAACGAAACCAGCGCAGTAGTTGTCCATGAATACCGAGTTTGTCCAGCTTCGCTATTGCGATATCATGATTGATTTTGTCGAAAGCCGCAGATAAATCTATGTAAATAGCATCGGTTTGCAATCCGTCAGCGAATCCATCGAGTACATATGTTGTGAACGAGAGCAGGTTAGTCGTTGTCGGTCGTTTAGGCATAAAACCGTGTTGGTCGTCTGCAATGTAGTGTTTGCAGTGAAAGAAAATAGGGTCTAAGACAACCAGCTCGAATAGTTTTGATACTGCACTTAAACACGAGATTCCCCGATAATTGTCAATGTTCGATTTGTTTCCTTTTTTGTGAACTGGAAACATGTGCGCTGCTTTCCAGCAGGAAGGGAATGTTTCAGTATTGAGTGATAGCACAAAGACTCGCCGAAGTGGTTCAAGAAGCCCGCTGATGCACTTTTTGACAAAAATCGAGGGAACGCCATCTGGGCCCGGGGAACTAGATGCTTTCAGCTTGGAATTTGCTGCAAGAATGGCAGCATTATCGACACAAATTCAGTTAATGGTTCGTCCTAGAGAAGGAGTTAGATTTGAAGCGGCAGCGACGTGTTGTGGGGAAAGGCTCTCGTTGGAAAAATGGCTTGAACATTTGTCGGAAAACTATTGGCAAATTTCCTTAGTGTCGGTGCCTAAAACTCCATTTAATGACATACAAGATGGTAACCCGGATTCTTTTCGCTGCTCGTTCACATATTTCCAAACGACTTGGGTTTGGATTTCAGTTGACGTTCGACGTTTCGCTGGTATCTAAAAGGCACGTCTGCTTTGCTGTTTGTATTCGTGGTTGAGTTGAAAGTAGTGGTTTCGTAATGCAAGTGTCTTGGGGACCATTCATAAATTACGTAACGCTTTTAGAAGGGGGAGGGGGTTCGACAAGTCGTTACATATTGTGACATAGGGGGGAGGGGGAGTAAGCTAGATCGTTACGTAACATGTTTTCACCGAAGAAATTTTTTTTTCAAGGAATTTGTTACGTAATAGAGGAGGGGGGGATAAAGAAATTTGTGACAATTTGTTACATGGAGGGAGGGGGAGTCAATTTTGGGCAATTTTTGCGTTTCGTTATTTATGAATGGTCCCTTATGCTTCGAGAATTTTTTAAATGCGGATCGTTTGGCAGTTTATAATCGCCTAAGCACTGTTGATTGCCAGGGAGGGTGTTGATTTGTGCTGACTGTTCGTTTTGGCACATGACGGTCGATTAAGTAGTTAAGAATATTAGAAAACGTCATCGCTGCTTCGTTCGCGTCATCATTGTTAAGATTTTCGTCCCAGTTTATATCCAACAGCGTGCTAACGATGCTGTCGTAGTCAGCGTTTTTAAAATCGTAGACGATAGAGCTTGAGACGTCTTCAAAATTCACTCCTAGGTTACCAGCGAGTACAAGATGTAGTGGGGGATGATGGCGCACATGCTGGACTAAAGGTGTCGGAGCGGCGCAGCAGTACGGAACGTAGTCCCGGGCACTTACAAAGCAGAGGTCCAATGTACGTCCATTCTCGTTGATGATATTATTAATTTGCCGAAGAGTTGCGCTACTGTAGTTGTCCTAGATACAACTGGCATTGTTGATAAGCGCAGACTTTTCGATATCCAATCGTAGAAATCCATTACTTGCCTGGCACCAGGTCAAGCCAGGTAACTTGAAGTCGCCCAGTATAACAATATCATCCGACGGGGCAGCGATCGAGGTGATGAAAGAAACGGAGGAAAGATGTACATCGATCAGGCTGTAATCACGAATTCGGTCAGGTGGAAAATACACGACATACAAGAAGAGATTGCGATCGACAAGTTTCACTGATATCCACACTTGCTCGCCCACCGCTCATCGTTGATCACTCGGGCTTTTATACCATGGCGAACGGCGATGAGTTCACCACCACCTGATGTCTTGTGGCTGTTGAGGACATAGCGATCACAGCGGAAGACATCAAATGTTGAACCAAACACCTGGCGAGACAGAGTATGGTTGTCGAGCCACGTCTCGGTTAAGGCGATGACGTCATAACAGCAGCCCGTGGTCGCGAGCAAATAGCTGTCCGTTGATGAATTTAAGTCACCAACATTCTGGTAGTAAATCTCGATGTTATTGGATGCCGGATCAGGTTCTGCAGAGAGCGAATCAACTGCATCGCGCCCCAGAATGTAGCGATCATCATCGGCGAGAGAAATGGTTGACATCTGGTCACAAGATGTTAGAGCAAAAGGTAAATTACTGGAAGCGAAGAATACATTGGCGATTGAAGTGTTCGGATCAGATGTATACTTGCCATTTGTGGCGGGTTGGAAGACCCTTTCACCCATCCCATACACAGAACCGGGACGACTGATGATCGCTGGCTGCAATTGCTCGACTGTGGCGGGTGGATCGAGGACTTCCATAGTGCCAGCTGCGGTGCGTCCCAGTATGCGTTGAACCCCGATGGTGCGATGCGGGGAGCAGGAACGGGACGGTAGTTGCTTTCGGCGAGAGTTGGACGATGAACTAGAAGCGTGAATCGGTTCAACCCTTGTATCGTTACAATTTGTATAATACTTGCCGAGAAAGGCGGCTTGGAAGACCCCTTCTCCACCCACACATACAGGACCGGGACGATGATAAGTTTGAGATGTTCAGTAAAAAGCTTTGAACTATCAAAATGAAAAACTTTCTATATAACAACAATGGTTTATATCGTGTATTAACGAAATAATTTGGCATTTTTGAAAAATAAAGTGTTTCAAATGATGATTGGTTGTTAACGGGAAAACGGCTGAGTTTACGTCAATAGTATTTTCGGACCGCTCATCAAAAATAGCAAGGTTTGTCATTTGCTGCTCTAATCTTCGTGATTAATCCTCCTATAAGTGAGATTTTTCAACTAAACTTTTTTTTTGACGAAAGAAATGGTCTAACAACCTTGTAAAAGTTGTGTGGATTGCTTTTACGAATATCTTTGCTGGATACAAAATGTCTCTTTATTAAATGCTTAAGAAGTTATAGCTTGTTATATTTGGATGACCCCCAGAAATATTTTTTTTTAAATATCTTTTCTATTATCATTCCTACGGGGTTCATATATTCTTCGAAGTTATTTCAATCGTCAAATCACGCAATTTTTATTAATGCATAATTTTTCCTATCTCGAGCATTTTCAAAGAAATTTGACATTTTTTGAAAATCAATAGTATTTTTAAATCTTCTATAACTTTACTGGAGACACTTAGAGACAAGGGAAATCTATTGAATTTTATAGTGTTGATGTAACAATTCTAATTGAAATCATAGCTGGCTGCCCGTTGAAAAGTTATTGCTTTTAAAACTTTTGTTAATTTTACCTAAAAATACCCAATAACTTCTAAGTCGCAAGAGAAAGACCAAAGATCTTTTCTAGAAAAATGTGTATCTTGATAATACGAACAACTTTCTTGAACATTCTGAAGCTTTATCTACGGTTTTTAAGAAGTTATGTTGAATAAATACTTTTAAGAGGTCATTCATAAATAACGGTCCTTATTTCGAATGCACCATAAAAAGTGATTTTTGATGTTCGCAAAAACAAGTTTTTTGACATTTCTGAATACTTTATCTTGTTTTTCGTACTTTGAAAAAAATTGTAGCAAATATCTCACTTCTAGGGGGATTAATCGCTATAATTATATATCATCAAAATAAAGATCTTGGATCATCATAAAACATCCCAGAAGACATAATTCCTGTACGCTTTACCGTTTTCGCGTAAATAATTTTTCGCACGTTTTAGGCGAAAAAATCCACTCAGCAGCAGTTAGAATTTATAATTACAAACTGCTACCAACAACAGTAGAGACAGTAGGGTAATTCCATGGCAACCGTGTTAATGAATAGGCACGATCCTGATCGATTTTGATGAAGATTGGCACATGTCTTCGATAGGAAAGACGATTTCTAACTAGAGACTATCTGTCCCAAGATATCATCAAGCGATTGGGGCATTGACACCATTATTACCGGATATTTTGTCTGTATAAAAAAATTCTTGTAGAGCCACCTAGGTCGCCCTGACAAATAGGGTCCGCCTTGCAAATAAGAACCCAAGTAGTGAGGAAACCCCGACTTACAAGTTTCAGACAGTAACTTTCCTCAATTAATGTCAATTTTGGGATAAAAACAAAAAAATCTAATGCATTTTCTTCAAAATGAAACTCGCAAGAATAAACCTAAGTGATATAATTGAATCGGATGGCGTAAACATCAAAACTGATTTTATGGAGCCCCAGCAACACATAGATTTATCTTATATAGATAAATAAAGCCCTTAATAAAATTACTCTAAATTACCCATTACCAAGGTTGCGAAAGAGAAATATTTTTATATTACTTAATAAAAAATGTTTCTAATAATGAGAGTACCCCCTTAAAAAAAGTTAAGATGATAGCCGATTTATGGGTGTAAACAAATTTCACGAAACTTTGCTGAAGATATCTAATGAGAACCAGAATATACTTTTTTTCGCCATTTTAGGGTTTAGGAGCGTTTCACCTGTACATGCGGCAACTCACCAGAATAGACTTTTTTGCCATTTTTTGAAACCATTTCAGTATATTGGAAAAAAGTCTGTTCATAAATTCATAAACAAAAAATGAAACTGCTTGTGTTTTCAAATGAACAAGTCGCGCCAAAAAACAGCGTTACATTATAATGTTTCATTGGGTTACTGTGATTGTTTGCTGGATATGATTAGTGTTTGTTATTATTCTTCTTCATAATTTGGGGATACAAAGGTTTGAATAAAAAATATCAGCTAAGTGAACCTACAATTAAATAAACGATGTTCATGATTTCAGGAGCTTTGTCGCAAGATTTGGAATTTCCCATCACGTTACCGTGATATTTTTTCATGAGTCTACCATCGGATTTTTCTGGCAGAGTAGTGTGATTTATGTTCATGATTTCAGTACCTTAATCACGATTTCCGTAATACCTATTTACGTTATCGTGGTATTTTAATCACAAGTTCGGTGATTTGTGTTTATGATTTCAGGATCTTAGTCACCATATATGATATTTTAGTCACGAGAAATGTTATTTTCATGATTGATCTGCTATTATTTATTTATCTACCAAGCGAATGAAACTGGTTTAACCTCATTTCACATAAATAGACACCAGCACTGGCTCGGCCCTCTAACAAAGAATCGTCAGTATAACAAACAGCGTATTCCTCAAGTTGTCACTTCATCCAGCCAGACAGACATTCCTCACGAGGAGGAATTCTCAAATTGAAAGTTTCAAAAGGAAAACTCCGTGTGATTGTAAAGTCACTGGGAGCAAGTAACCAAAGCTACGATCTATTGGGTTACTGTTCCAAAGCCCAGTAACCTTAAGACGGTACACACAAAAAGTGCTTCTTTTTTCAGAAACACATATAGTGGTTTTATGTTCAAGAGTGTATCTAGAGCAGCAGTTGGTTTTGTCGATAACGCACCAGTCATCGCCATCAGACCATCCTCTGAAGATGGATTAACTTGGATTGGATTATCGTAACTTCTTCCTCCTACTACCAAACAAGGCACCCGTATGCCAGTATTGATCTAACAATTGTTGTGTAGGTCCACTATACGTACTTGGCCGAAGGCCATGCAAGCTTTCTTGATTCTGAAATCGATGCGAGCTGCCCAATTAAATGTTGAGTCAAGAATACCCCAACGTACATAACTTGATCTGCGACAATAATTTCAAAGTCAAAGATCAGCAACGGACGAGCTCCGGTTGTAATCCTTCGTTGCGTGAAAAGCACCATTGATGTTTTATTTAGATTAACTGATTGTCCAACATGAAGATATCATTGGTCAGCAACACATAAGTCTTGTTGCATAAAATCAAAATGTGTGTTAATTCAGATACCGGTGATCAGTATACGATAATCATCGGCGAAGCTATATGTCGGAAACATAAACTCAACAAGCCTACGGCGACAAGGTTCAATAAAAGTCGTAAAAACCTAACAGATATCTCCAAATGCATCTCCTTCACATCAAAAGTCATCGAATATCGGAACGTGAGAGACGAGAAAAAGTTCTTAAAACTAGTGCATTAAATGTTGAAAACCCAAAATGGTTAGGAAGAATAATCTCAAAGGTTTTTAAATTTCCAAAATCGACTATAAATTCTATGAGACAACTAAAGAGGTATGTAATATAGAAATCTCATAGTAATAGTACCTACTGCAAGAAACCACCATTCAATATGATTATCAGTGTACGGAATTCTAGTAAAACTAAAACATTCAACTTGACAACCATCGATTTAGTCAATGTTTTTTTTTCAATCAAAATAGTTTGAATGATTCTAAGAATCAATTCATAAAATATGCCACACTCACTCCTAAAGTATTCAGCTTTGTCCAACATATTACATCAGCAATGCTCGGGTTTTTTTCAGAACCGGTATTAACGACAATCACCTTCGCGTATCACCGCTTCGCATCGACATATACGAATTCCAAGAAGGCACACTTTTAGCGGCTACACTGCATTTTTGACGCGTGTCTCACCTGTTTCGCGTGAATATTAAGCAGTAGCATCCGCGGGTATTCACTTCAATCGGGCTACTGTCGCGGCGCCACAGCCACCATGCATTCCATCTCGCGCACGCCACGACATAGTCGGCCTTGCCAAGTACGGTTTCTCCATTCCGTCCCGTCAGTCGCGTACCACTAGTGTTTATAAGCTGGACAATCGATGAATGAAGTCTCGTCTACGTGATTTACTACTCAGCTTGTCCGTACTAGGTCAAATGTCCGTGTATGCAAGATTCCACCGAAGTAAATTGAAATTTAACATCCAGGATCCATTGCTGTAGAAGTGTATGAAGTGTAGGTTGCTACTCGTTTCTCGGTTAGTCAATAAAACGGTGTAATGGAATGGACTGTTCAGTTCTACGATAATGGAACCATGTAGGAACTATTTACTGTGCGCTCCTGCTTCAGCTTGGTTTCACTTTTGGTGCCCACTAGGCCAATTGGTCATTGTCGTACTCGAGTCCGTGCACGGGCAAGCTTTCCGCTAGGTCAATTATTTTTACCTAGCACACACACACGTATTTACTAGAATCAGTATCGCGAATGGATTTAGTTTTCAATGGGGTCCGAAACTAGGGATGATCAAAATCGAATAATTAATAAATGGAAATACCGAACACAAGATAAGATTAAAGATTCATTCGCACAATAAAAGTTTCCCGTGAAAGTTTTTCGTATTTTTTATCTGAAACAAAGATTTCCAAAAACGAAACGATCTATTCCTGAGTATTGGAGTCGATTCCGCCGAATTGGGCTCGCAAAAGATTATCAATGTGCTTGCGAAGAGGGTTGCCAAAGCATTGAACATGTTGTTTGGTCTTGCACTGAGTAGCGTGAAGCCAGATTCCAATTAGGATTCCTTACGAGCCGAAAAAAACCACCCTATGTTCCTGTTAGTGATATCCTCGTCTTACGAGATCTCACATACATGGACCATATTTATCATTTCCCAAAAACAATAAATGTTCAAACACAATTATCCCCGCTATATTCCTAGTTTTTGATTCCTTGCTATCCACAAATAAATTAGATTTCTTTGCAGTTAGTAAACTTAGATCAAACAATATTAATAAAGAAAAGTAAATAAACAAAGGGATTCCATAAGAAACCGGCCGACCACAAAATATGACCATCGCCGATTCGAACGAAACTTTGCAGTTGTGTTCAGTTTATGAAACAGTTTACGAAACTTTACAGTTGTGTTCAGTTTATGAACTGCAATATTTTGATGCAAATTTTCAAAACGGCGTCGACCTTTCTGCGTGTATTGCTTTCCAATTTCTTTAGTTCGATTACCGTATTTCATACACAAAACTATCTGAGAACAAGTTACAGGGAATGAATACTTCTGTATGAAAAAATGCACTGAAAAATATGTTGTGTCATTGTTCACAAAAAAAAACTTTTGTTAAAAATTTAAATCGCAAAAAAACATTACTTTTTTAATGTTTTATATTTTGTCAACAAAAACCTAAAGAATTTTCGAAAGTGATTGCGAGACGGAGAACTTATCGGTAAAGGAGTGTTTCTAACGTTAACTTTATAAATGTTCATAAATATCATACTGATTGACATACAAAACTGTAGTTTTATTACAGAATATGATTCTGAGTGTCGTTTCAAATCAAAATGTTTTTTGTCAACTTTGAAAAAAATTAATTTACTTCTATCATTTGCAACATTCAGGTCATTCCACGTCAGATTTGCAACCAAAATTTTAATTCCTTCCAAAAAAATTTCTTGTGCTTTTGGATAAAATAGTTGACACGTGTTTTTTGTTTTGGCTGAATATGATATATTTTGTTCAAGTTATGAGTTTTTTAATTTCATGAAATTGAACAAAGCCATGTGGTATCCGACGAGCTGAAATCTCTCGAAGTATTTGAGCAAAAATAGACCCACTGGGTACGCGCTACCATGTCGTAAGAGGCGACTAACAACAGGAGGCGTTCCTGAGTTGAGGTATCACAGGACTAGAAATTTTCGCCGCGGTCGGAGTATTATGGGCTTTGCCTTTTCTCTGGTTTTTTTAATTCAATTCGTTTATTTGATAAGGCACGTTTGCGTTAGCTTAAAGGTGCCATTTTTTCTTTGTTTTAAATTTTGAATTTCTTAAAACTTTGGGGTTACACATTTAAATGCTATTTCTCTCAATAAATTTTATCCCACGTTGGTATTATAATACAATCATAAAAGAACTGTCATGAAGCTTTCTTTTATATGAAAGATAATAAATGGAAAATATTTTTCTCCCAAGTTGGGAAATGTTGCTACCTCTACTATAATGTATTGTAATGTAATGAGAACTGTCATTACGCACGACAAAATTTACAGTGTACTAGTATCTTATCCTGCCATCGTGGCGCTAGTGTGATGTCTTTTATGAAATGCGAGAGTGGACTATCACCCTTTTTTTGTTTACGACGAATGCGAGATTCGTTCGGAATAGATTCGTTCGAATATTGAGACATTCACCGAAATGTACACGCCGCACCAACTACTTACTAAATGCCGCTCTAAGGTTGTCAGCTAGTTTTTTGTGTAACTAGTACTTGTATTTGCTATTTGCAGTAGTAATAATCCTCCCATTTTAGTTTATACGCAAAGACAATTTTTAAAACAGAATTTGATTGATAAGTATAGCTCATTAAACCAATTTTATCAATTCTGTAATCTAAAAGAATTTTTGAATTTTATTGAACGTGATGAATTTGGCACCACTTGCATTTGGTATACTCAACCTGCACAAAGCGTTGCATAACGCAGGGCTGATTTTTATAACAACTTATCTACTCATTCAGCCCTTCGTTATGCAAATTTGCAAACATTATGACAGATCGGCTAAGTGCGGTGTTTCATGAAACGCGGCCATTCCTTTCGATCAGGAAAGGCCGCGTGGGCATTTGGGGAACTGCGCTAATACTAAACCCATTTGATTTTGCTGTCGTAAAGCCAGAAATTTGGTTTGGGGGGCTTTTGACAAAAATCGTTGTTTTTTCGAAAATTCTAAAATTTAATGTAAGTTGGATAAATTAGTGAAACAAAGTTAGTTCAACAGATGCCTTTTATATTTTTTTTTGCAATATGTGAATAAAGTCAACTAATACCACAACAGATCTAAATACTGCTCGCAGTGATTCGTCTCCAACAACAAAGACAAGTCAAAGAATGCAAATACAAAGTGCAAATTTAAATGTTCAAGAACTTTTCAAACGCTCAAGATCAAATAATTGCGAAATCATCAACTTTGAAGGTTTAACAACTTTGAAGAAGCTTTCCAACATAAAAAGCTCATATTATAATATAATATGTTGGTGATGAAAACTCCTAGAAGTGATTATGGAGAAGTAGCTCTTCAAAAATTATCTATTGTCTTTAGCAAAGTTGTTAATGTCGTTTAAAAAAAATTGTAGAAAATATAAAGGTTACATAAATGCAATATTCAAAACATTTTCTTAAAGCCAGTTCTTTTCAATAAAACAAGACTACCTTGAATAGAATATGAAATTAATTGCTTATACAGTCGTGATTCGCTGGTTGGGCCACACCTCTGTCCAACTAACAAATTTGATTCGTTAGTTGGACCGGCTGACAAATGTCAAAAACTCTCCAAAGGAGACGTTAGTAGTGTAATTGCATCTATTCGCATCTCTAATAATTGTCACATTGATTCGGCCCTATTCTGCGCGGCGTGTGACGACTAATCTCACCTCACTTTACGTGACTTTTCTCATCCTATTCTGAGAGTCGACTCGGGTGATGTGAGATTCCCCATTGCGGTTAAATGGGTGTCTCACGTCACCCGAAGTGACTCTTCAGAATTGGGTGAGAAAAGTCACTTAGAGTGAGGTGAGATTAGTCGTCACACGCTGCGCAGAATAGGGCCGATTGTCAAAGTAAATTTGACATAAGATTTTGACATTCAGATGCTTTTTAGTTGGACCAACGACACGACCAGAAACTTAATAAAATATGCGGGTAAAAAAGTGTCCGAGTTATTTATTGCAAGTTACCAGCACATTGATTTACCCCTCGATATGGATCGTACAATAATTATTCCAGCAACACTTCACTTTGTTTTAATTTTAAGTTGCGAAGCAACCATAATATGTTTTGTTTACATCAATCGATGAAAGGTGCTTCCCCCGCTGAAAAACTTATGTTAGTCGGAGATTTTGCAGAAAAAAGGATTAAACGATGACGGTCTACCAAGGGCGATTAACGACGATGATGACATTATTGCTACTCGCTCTTGGAATTGTATAATAAAACCTTGTATGGGGCCGTACACAAATGACGTAGCGTTTTTCTGGCGATTTTCGACCCCTCCCTCCCCCCTCGTAGCATTTGGTCACAAAATTCTAACCTCCCCCTTGTAAATGACGTAGATATGCCCCCCCCCCCCATCACGCAACGTGACCGGGAGATGAAAAAATTACATATGTTTTTCAATTCTTTTAAATATATGTCCTTACAAAATGTTTGATGACTTTTATCAACATTTTCATTATAACAGCAAATTGCCTACAAAAGAAGCCCATTTCATGACAAATATAGTGTGGATAGTTTTGTTTAGAATTTTACATGTCATAAAGCATGAAGAAAATTTCACAATCCTGCAGCTGCCAACGATTTTAGGAAGCATAAGCTCAACTAAATTACTAAATTTTCTTTGATTGAATCCGAAAGAAAATTTAATTCAGCTACCAAAATAAGTCTACTAGTTAGCAATAGGTTTGTTCCTGTACCAGGAGAAACTGGAAGTACTCCGGAGCAAACTGGAAGAAAACTGTTCCTGTACTCACTTCTTGGCGCCATATTGGATTTTTTTTTTCGGAGCAAATGGGAGAAAACAGGAGTAAGATTTTTTTGCTTCCCTTTGCTTCTTACGCACACAAACAAAACGAAACGTCAAATCAATCAGCTAACTGTATCGTGTTGTTTATAGTTGATCGCGTGGTGATTTAACAAAATTAAGATCAAATTCAACAAAATTCTCGTTTCGTTTTTTATATATTTATATATTCAAATATGGAGAATATGCAGATAGAAGTTTCTCCGCGAACTGTTCTACGGATTCAGCGTGGTAAGTTTGTGATTATTGTTTTTTTATGGTGTTGGATGTAGAAATTCTAGTCCGGATCAGGCGATGAAGGTTTGTTTACTTCTAGGGCGATTTTGACACCAAAGTCTTTTCCTGTCTTTTTATTGGACTTTGCCAAACAACAACTGGCTAACACCGTGAAAACAACGGCTTTTTGCTTGATGTGTACCGAGGTAGTGCCGTGGTTTTGCATATTAGAGCAGAAGTGCAGAAAACGAAATGTTCCATTGACACTTCTGCTCGAAAGTGTAAAACCACCCAGTTCATCCCATTCCGGAACAGGTTCGGAAATCTGAATGCAGTCAGTATGGATTCTAACTCAAATGCAGCAACCGATTCCGACTCAACCGGTTTCGGAATCAGTTGCATTTGAGCTGGAATCCATACTGACTCCATTCAGGATTCTGAATCTGAAGGCAGTACACACCACTACTTCGGTACAATGCCATCGGAAGCGAAAAATGGTCGTTATATTAATTTGCTTTTGTCTGTCATTGTTTTAGATCCTTCCGTGCTCCAACATTTATTGGAACAATCTAATTTGATGTGTGTCAATCAAGATCCGTCGGAAATAACTACGCAGGAAACAGAGGTAGCTTCGCCGATTATTTTCCAGGAAACAATTGCTAACGTAGGCGGATCATCAGATTCGTTGATCGAATACGATGCATACGAAGGAACGTCCCAAAGGAACGGTAAGTAATTTTACCATTATTTAAATTGACCCTACTTGCGCTGGTGACATCAGCGGAAAAAAGACTTACTTTTAATTTTTTTTATTCGACCAAAATATAAACTTCGCTTGCATACTCAAAATCGTTTATCTTGATCTAGTGGCAGAAAAACCAACATGGGATGAAGCTGCTGTGAAGCTTCTAATCTCCTCGGTCGAAGAAATTCGCCCATCGGTCGGTAAAGCAAATAAATATAAGACTAAGCAAAAGATGTGGCAGGAAATACAAGAGAGGCTGCAAAGTTACGGCTACGGTTTCACCACTAAACAAATTTCCAATAAATTTTTAAAGCTGGAGCAATCATATAAGCAAACAAAAGACCATAACTCAAAAACTGGACGAGATCGTCGGTCCTGTCCTTATGAGAAGTATACAAACAGTTTATTATATATATATATATATATATATATATATATATATATATATATATATATATATATATATATATATATATATATATATATATATATATATATATATATATATATATATATATATATATATATATATATATATATATATATATATATATGTGTGTGTGTGTGTGTGTGTGATTTTAATTGTTTTCGTTGCAGGGAGCTAGATGGTATGCTAAAAAATACAGCTGCTGTTAACGCCTTTCACACAGTTGACGCCTCTGGTACAATAAACATGGAGAATTTGGATCCCGAATGCAGCAATGACAAGCCAGGTATAATTTTTATTTATGTCGAAATGAAAAAGTTTATATTACGAAATGATACTGCGTCTTAATGGCTGTGGCTAAATGATGCACTCCTAATTCCGGATACTATGGCACATAGAAACTGCATACATAACGTCTGGATCCGTCATCAGTTAGGTACAAGTGATGCGTCATAAGATCCGAATGCGAATATGTATTATAAGGCTTAGGGCGCTAAGATTTATTGTGCGTCATAATTGTCGAGTGTTCAGCTGGAAATAGCGACCGATTCCGCTGACTGAGCAAATCGATTAATACTGAATATTGTGGGACCGGAATCATCAAATTTATCACCAAAATAAGATTAAACTGTTTTGTTCTATATATCCCAACGCTGTTGGAATATCTAGAACAAAAGCCATAGTGAATATTCATGGCGTGTGTCCTGTCGCCTCGTGTGCAAGCTATCTTAGCTATCTACATAATAAATTTTATTCAATTCTAGGTACATCAAGAAACACAAACGAAGATCTCGACACTCAAAAGGAAAGGTCTAGACGGAATCGTAAAGACGATATAGTGAATGAGTTGCGCCATATCAGAGAATCCAACGAAGCATTCCAAGATAAAGTTCTGGAAATTATTGAAAATGCAGAACAACAGAAAATTAATGCAATGGAGGCACGGAATGCGCTCTTTGAAAAATTTATTAATAAGCTGTAATTAGATGTAACAAAAACATGTGTTCTACTACAGTGTTTTCGCTGGTTGGTCACTTTTTAACTGAACCGCTTTTTAGTTGAGCCTCCGCTAGTAAAAGCATATGAATGTAAAATTTCGTATCAAATTCAATTTGACAAGCTGACACTAGTTAGAGATGTTAACGAATCGAATTCGTTAGTTGGACAGAGGCTGTGGCCCAACCAGCAAATCACGACTGTATTACTTAAGTGTCTTGACTAAATTCTTATCTTTATCGAAATAAATAAATAAGCTTTAATTAACTTATGACAGAAATATTGTACTTCAAAAAGAATATACAACGTAACAGCTCGGCGAGGAAGAAAAAAACTGCCCTACAACTTGGTATTACTGCGGAAGGGATTGCACCCTTGCACTTTTCTTTCGTAATAATCGTAGGTGTATCTATCCATAGCTGTTTAGTTTCTTGTGCCTATCCTACTTTCGTGGTACAACTCATCTGCACAAGTAAGTTGCGAATATAGATTGGGAGACACACAGCCACTCTCACAGAGTTTCTCCTTCGACTTAGATCTCGCTTTTAGGCTGCTTGGCCGTCCATGAAAGCTACCTTCAATGTCAGCTTCTTCTTTCAAGCAGCTAAGATAAGCTGTGTAGTATTGATAGCGATTATTTCAACCGACCATGACCATGTTCCAGTAGTAAAATCCCACCAAACAGGTAACCCGAATTCAAGTATCATTGTAAGTATCGTACAATGGTTAAATTAATGAAGGTTTTTTTTAAATATTCTCAACAGCAAACAAAAAACGATATATCATACTTAATTAGTTTAATAGCATTAGTTCAATGAGTCTTTTTGCTCCCTTATTTTGGTACGCGGGGGTAGGTGTGTGAGGGGAATGAAAACCCCACAACTCAGAGGCACCACCCCCGGCTTATTTTAGTATGCCTGGTGGGTGAAGGCGATGGGAATGAGAGAGTTATGGGTCTGTAAGAGGTGGTATGGGGTTGCAGCCTGACGGGGGGTGGGGGTTGTAGGGTGATGCAAAGGGATCTGAGGGGATTTGATAGCGGGCGAGGAGCGCTATTTATGTTGTGCGATATGTGGGGGAGTAACCTCCCGCCAACCCTGTTGAAATCCAGAATATTTAAGTTTGTTTTGGATTAGGTTGACGATTTTCAGAGTAGTGGCAAAACCTATCTATATGAGAGGCAAAAAGTAAGTATTATGATGGTACAAGGAGGCATGCACAAGAACGGTGCTGCACCGTATCCTATTCCTGTGCACTGACTCATAATGTGCCAGAGGTAAATTCATTGAACTAGTGCTTGTGCTGGGTTCCGATGAGATAGCGTTAGCAAGTAGCACGAGCACCGATGAGCGAGAGCTCTCGCTAACACGGTGATAGCTAGCACACTGCATGGAGCTATAGCTCAGCTCATAGCAAAGTAGAAAAAAATACAATACATTTTTTTCAGCAACCTGTCGCACATTACCAACGCATATTTCTGGCATTGTTCTATTCTTTCGTTCCATAGCTTACACTACTGCTCCGTTCTAGCTCATCGGACAAGCTCACCGTGCTAGTTCATTGAGCTAACACGTGATAGCTCACTGAGCTAGCTCGTGCCAGCTTGCCGAGCTAGCTCATGGTGCTAGCTCATCGTGCTAACTCGCTCGGTACAATTTCGAATGCCGATGACATGTCGGAAGCATTAACGAAGGCGTGTGACGTGTCAATGCCGAGAAAAATGGAGACGAGGAACTGCCGATGTATTGGTGGAACGAAAGGCTCAGCATCCTCTGTGCTGACTGCCTAAAGGTTAGAAGACGCGTGCAGATTGCAAGATCTGAGACAGTCAGCGAAGAGTGGAAAGTAACACTTCGGGCGACTAGGGACGATTTTAAACGCGAGATAGTGCTTAGTAACTCAACTTGCTACGAGGAGCTGTGCAAAGAAATAAACGCTAACCCCGCTTACTGTTTCGGGTGAATGATCATTTGTTTAAAGCCCCCAATAAACAAATTACAATTACAATGCTTATCGTGTCGTGATGGCTAAGATCACGGGCCCAACGACGCAAGCTGCAAAATGCACTGACAAATTGAAAGTCATCGTCGAGGGTCTTTTCCCGAAGCACGCCCCAACCTCATGGCCGCCTACACTGTACGTTGAAGCAAACGGTGGAAATGCTGGTGACAATCGAGTCTCCAACGACGAGCTCCTTAGAGTGGCAAACGGACTGAAAGCGAAGAAAGTTCCCGGTCCAGACGGTATTTCCAACGTGGCACTGAAGACCGCGATCCGGGCGTTCCCGGACATGTTCAGGCTAGTCCTACAGAAATACTTGGGCGAAGGCTACTTCGCGGACAGATGAAAGATTCAGAAGCTGGTGTTGCTGCCAAAACCAGGGAAGCCATCAGGAGATCCAGCATAGTATTGGCCTATATTCCTGCTGGATACTCTTGGTAAACTTCTGGAAAGGGTCATCCTCAATAGGCTGACGAACTCCGCTGAAAGTAAGAACGGACTATCGCAAAGGCAGTTCGGATTCCGGTAAGGAATATCGACGATGGACGCGATCCGCACAGTCACCGCGAGCGCGGAGAAATCGTTAAGGAAAAGAGAAGTGGTAATCACTACTGCACCGTTATAACGAACGACGTGAAGAACCAGTTCAACAGCGCCAGTTGGAGGCGATCACCGATCCGGACTATCTGTGCAAGGTTCTGAAAAGTTACTTTCAGAACCGAGTACTGGTTTTCGAAACGAACATGGGGTAGAGTTCGATTATGGTCACGGCAGGAGTACCTCAGGGCTCCATACTCGGTCCAATGCTCTGGAATATAATGTACAGCGGAATGTTAACACTGGATTTGCCCAGAGAAGTTGATATCGTCGGCTTTGCAGATGACGTTGTCCTGACGATAACCGGTGAGACCCTTGAGGAGGTGGAGATGTTGACGACAGAGACAATAGGCAGCGTGGAAACCTGGATGGTTGACGTCAAGTTGCAACTGGCTCACCATAAGACGGAGGTAGGGCTGGTCAGTAACCGTAAAAAAATCCAGCATGTCGTGATTAGCGTCGGGGGACAATCTATCCCATCAATGCGTTCGTTTAAGCACCTGATTGTGACGGTCGACGCTCGGTTAAATTACAACAGCCATGTCGACTATGTATGTGAGAAGGCTGAGAGGACAACTAACGCATTGGTAAGGATCATGCCGAATCACGGAGGAGCACGATGCAGCACGAGACGTCTTGTGGTGGGAGTCTCATCCTCAATATTGATGAATGGTGCACCGGTCTGTTCTGCTGCGCTGAATTCAAAGCGGAACCGGACGAAGTTGGCAAGCACGTTTCGCCTAATGGCAGTTCGTGTCGCGAGTGCGTACAAAACGATATTGTCGGAGGCGGTGTGCGTAATTTCTGGGATGATTCCCATATGCATCACTCTGACTGAGGGCGTGGAATGCTACCAGCGGAGAAATGACGAAAGCACAGCGAGCCCCCCAAAAAGTAGTTACATACACCAATGCTTTACGAAGATTTTTAAACCGTACTATTAAAAAAACTTAAATTCTCGCTTCATCGCAGCAAATAACATATCTTGCTATTTTTGATAAGTATTTCGAAGACACTATTGATCCAAGCTGAGCCGTTCCAACGTAAACAACCAATTACTATTTGAATCACTATATTTTTTTTCTGAAATTGGCGAAATACTTCGAAATCACACGAGGTAAGCTAATGTTGTAATATAGAATGTTGTTAATTTTTTTTTCGAGAGTTGTCCTACTGGAGCTGTAGAGCTAGGTTCTCGGAAGGGCTCCCCGTCAGAATCACATACTACAATTTGCAGGCGAGACAGGCAATGTCGCCCACTAAAACACTGCATTAGGCCAATTGTAGCGGGCCGCGATTCTGAATGTGATATTCATTGTACGGTTCACGTATGTGCGGGCGTAGGGACTCGCGATCGCGTGTATCGTCGCGAAAAGCTCGAGCATTTGTACGTTAACGTGTTCAATCGCGTGTGCGATTGTATGTCGCGTGTGCTAACGTGTATGTAACTTCGCGTGTATGAATTCCATTCTATAACCGTGTCCCTTTCGCATATTCGCGTGTGTTCTTGGATAATCGCGCGCGGACCGTGAATCTAATACTTTATTTTTTGGTGTACTGCTAAGATGCTAAAAGAGTGTGAGATCCTCCATATCACTAAAGTGCCCGGTGACGTCGCCATGGAACGCGTTGTCTAGTGGATATTGGCTTTTTTTTATTGGTCCCACTGAATGTATGGACCTAAGTTTTTAGGACAGAGAGTAATGGTTTCAGGACGTGACAGATTCATGAGCGCGCGAAAACGGACGTTTGTAGGTTCGTGTTTGGGACAGCGTTTGAAACTTCGTGAGTGCTAAAACGTTCTCTTTATTACCGGGATGTTCCTAAGTTTGCGCGATCGCGAACGTAGGTGTGCGTTGTTAATCGCGAAGGGCTTAAGCGTTCGTATGCTAACGTGTTTGTCACGTGTGCTCGCGTTCATGTGACTTCGCGTGTACAAGATTGGATTTTGTAACCGTGTGGCATTTCCTATATACGCGTGCGTTCTTGGATGGTCACGCGGACCTTCAATCTGATAGTTGGTTTTTGGTGTACAATTCACATTCTGACAGGGAGTAAATTACCCCATATCACTAGAGTCCTCGGTCATGTCACCATGTAACGTGGTGTCCAGTGGATATAAGAGCTTTCTTTTTTTAATTGATCCAATTGAAGGCATGCACCTGGTCTGCTGATATCAAGGGTAGAAACATCCGGAAGTGACCAAATCATGATCGTGCGAGTGTGGGAGTTTTTAGGTACACGCTTGAGACCGCGTTTGAAAATTTATAGGAGCTGAGACATTCACTTTATCACCAAGATGTCATCATGTTTACGAGATCGCGGGTGTAGGTGCCGGGGATGGTCGCGAAGGGCTAAAGCATTTGTATATTAACATGATTGTCACGTGTGTGTGACCTCGCGTGTATAATTTTGATTTTATAATGATGTAGTGTGTACTCTTGTTTGATCGCGCGCGGACCGTGAATCTGATGCTTAATTTTTAGTGTATGGTACAGATGCTAGTCCGTTTCCCTATGGGGAAACTTGAGTTTCAGGTCATGTCACCATGGAACGTGTTGTTTAGTGAATATGAGCGTCACTTTTTTGATTGGTTCAACTGTAGGCATTAGTCCAGACAGATAAAACTTTCGGACGTGACCGTTTCATTATCGCGCGAGGTGTGGGTTAATGTTTGAGACCGCGTTTGTAAGTTTAAAGATGCCACGTTTACTTAACTACCGGGGTGTTTTCATGTAGGCGAAATCGCGAGCGCAAGTATATGTGGATTACTGCAACTGCATGGTCGCGCCTGTGGCCAGGCCTGTGTTATCGCGAAGGCCACGAACGTTTATACCTATATGAGTATAGATAGCGTATAGTAGAGATATACTAATAAAAGGAATCATAACATGCTGAATAAAGAAAAAAAGATGCAAAGAGCTTGACTAGAAGTGTATAAATTGAACAATACTATTTTGGAAAAGCACAAAAGAAACAGACCAATGAAGTAGAATAGAAAAACACATGTAACATGCAATCAAACTCGTCTAAATGCAGCAAATGTTGTATATTTATCATTACCGACAATTGCATGCTGTTAGACTTTCATCATGCTATGCTGGCCGGGAATGGATGACCCACGTGCGTCGGTAAATTTTCTTTACCCTAATTTATCCAGCCCGACTTTCGCCAATGAAAAGAACCAAATGCTCAGATTGATCACCAGAAGTATTAGCCACTATTCTATCATATACGTCAATTCTGCATCCATTCCCTGACCCAACTATCACAAATACTCAGACAAATTCATACATAGATACACATACGACTAGCACATAACAGTTGTACACTAGTACGAAAAACTACGATTATCACAAAGCTACAACTAATAGGTTTCTACTTATTCTACTTCATTGAATTAATTTAATTATTAAATTAATTTAATTAGTATATGCACGATGACGAAGTCGACCGATAAATGGACACACGTGAGCCCCGTCCACGAATACCACCAATAGAACAATATTTGCAAACATGGCACACAGCAAAAGTCAATCTACGTCGATCCGCCAGTCGGCCACGCCACCGTCCATAGGCCAGTGGTTTAGCGTTGGTATGCGCTGGTGCGGAGTATGAAAAAACATATAACATAAAAAAGGCGCATAAGCCCTGTCGGTCTCCTCGATGCACCACTATCGAGGCGTAATGCAATACCCATTTTAAAGCAATTGATGCTTGATGATGTTTGCAATACCGTCAAACCCCTAAACCTTGGGGAGGGAATATAGAATGTTGTTAATTTTGATAATATAACCTTTTTACGGAACATATAAAACTTGTCAGGATGATGTATATGTACAAAGTTCTATCGAAGAATAGGGTTTGAAGAGGTAATCCACTAACAACAAGCAAAAATGGAACTATTCGAGTCAGTCTTGGATATCACATGCATTTGGAGCAACATCATATGTTGCTTCAAGATGTTCTCACCCCCTATTCGGCAGTTTTCACGCCGACACCCGCGTTACGGCTTGGTAAGGCCAAACTGGTGTCGAGGGGGGTCAATTAAGGTTGCCTGACGTATTCTTGATGATCACATCATTAGCGTTTCTGCGCTAGAATCGACAGACAGCCTTAGTTGATTACAGTATTCGGGAATATTTATAAAATTATATACGTCTTTTTCTCTTCAGATAATTGATATTCGAGCTTGTAGAACCCTTTGAGCGTCTCATGATAAGCAGCCCTTTCGGGTCGGTATGGTCTGTTCGAGTCGAACCAGGCACACATTCGGTTCGAGCAAACTTTTTGGGGAATAGTGGATAAATATTTCTTATGTCCTTTATGGGCAGAGATTCTCTTTGTAAAACCCTAAAATACCTTCACTCGCCTAGCTACTCAGCATAATGATAATAGAAAAATTGAGAATTTGTCTGGTCCATAATGTAATGAACACGTATATTGACTAGAACAGGGATAAACGAATTCTGTTATAAGACAGAGATGAAACAGCACAGTTGTTCTTCCACTGTAGTAAAAAAAACATAGCTGTGTCACAACATGGTAATTCAATCTGATGTAACAACCATTTATACAATAAAACTGGTAAGAATAACTGGTAGAATAGCTAGAGTGAATTTTGTATTCGTGGATATTACGTTGACAGCGCTCTCTGATTTACTTAATAATCGATTGACCCGCTTCAGACCTAGGGGACCCAAAAGGAGATCAGGAAAAAGACAGAAGCGGAATCAATGCGAAGTAACATCACTGACGACCTAGCATGCGTTGTTAGAAACAGGGTGCCTTGGACTTGACAAAGTAGAGGACTTGACGTTACACACTCTACAAACAGGCGCAAAATTTAGTCCTCCTCCCGAGGACCGGTGTTTACTTGGCAGAGAGTTCTACTTCGTCCGATTATGCAAATTTTGCATCGTGGGACGGACCGACATCCCTTAAGCTATAATCTGCAGTGCTATCAACCCGCTAAAAATACTTGCAAGAAAGTTGGTAAATATATCTCTTTTAGGGAGATTCATCATTAAAATCACAACACCATATGAAAGAGCTTATGTGTCCACAAGTTCCTCCAAAGACATAATTGGCCCCAATTTAACGATTTAGGTGTAATTAATAGATCGCAGGATTATGACAAAAATACTGTGCAGTGGAGTATAATGAAGGACGGATACTGGAAGCGATCCCAATTAAAGATATTCAGTATAGAACCAGCCGTAGATGCCGTCTACCCCTGTGCTGACACCGCACTCGCTGGGCCCCTGCGATCAAGGAAGATGCGTGTGGAGCAGATGTGCAAGCTGGATGACTTGTCACGATAAAGGACTCTGGGATGAAATAACAATTATATCCATAAATTAAATATTATTTTTGCAGCGATTGCAAATTTATTAAAATCAATTGAGTGGGCTCATAAAGAAGTTGAGCTAAAAAATGAATTTTATTTAGAAAATAAGTCCATGCAAATCTGATCTCTTCTTGCTTTACCCTCAGACGTATCTTGAGTTTCATCAAAACTTCTAATGTCCCTATCTACAGCTTCATTCTGTGGTTGAAAATCAAAATTAAAATCTTCTTCACCGCTTAGATTATGCAGTACGCAGCAAGCTCTGATGAAATGATTCAATTTCAAAATTCCGCGTAATTTGCAATAATATAACTGACGAAATCTCTGTTTAAGTATTCCGAATGCATGCTCAATGGCGATTCGCATACTACTCAGTTGCCTATTGAAATTCCTTTGTGCTGGAGATAAATGTCCATTGTCCTTAAACGGTGTAAGTAAATGATTACTTAGTGGGTATGCCGAATCGCCTAGAATGCAATAATCTGTAAAAATTGGTCAATGGAAAGTGAATTTGAAAGCTTTGGAATGAAAAATTATTACTTCCGCATGCGGACAGTCTATCGTATACTGAGGAGTTTCTGAAAACTCGACTGTCATGAACGGATCCAGGAAATCCAATAAAAACGTCAATAAACTTTCTATCGTTATTGCAAATTCCTTGTAGTATCAGGCTTACATTTCCTTTGCGATCAATATAGTCATCTTTGTCCTTTTCTGGAGGATCTATAACGATGTGTGTTCCGTCGATAAATCCTGAAAGAAAATTTGTTGTTATAGCCGTGTAAACCATGAAATTTTATACGCCTACCAAAAACATTTGGAATTCCAGATTTATAAGAAGCAGTTTTAGCCATTTCGATTTTGGTGAGCCATTTGATTACGAGGGGTGCTTGGTTTGATAGAAAGCATATCACACGCATTATTATTCGGTTCACACTTGAAATCGAAACATTGAAACGGTCTGACAAATCCCGAAAACTACATGCTTCATGTCCAGCAAACCACAAGAAAATTAGCATATGTTTCGCTGCTGGTAATCTTTTGTCCTCCCTAAGTGAATCGTACACACTGCTTTTCTCGAACTGAACTACTAAATTATCGAATAAATTCCGCGTTATTCTAAAGTGCTCCTTGAATTCGCTTGATATGTAAATCGGAACAACTTTCTCAACGTAATTTTCTATTCTGTTCCTCTTGCGCGGAGATTGTTTTACAGTTTGTGCATTTACGCAAAGTTCCAAAACTTCTTTATTTTTGTTTACATGCAGAATTAATGGCAATATCCAAGATGTTTCGTCTTCCGTCGGGCACATGTCTTCAAAGACAGCAATGGAAAATTTAATTTGGCTATTGCGGTTCATTTCAATCAAAAAATAACAAATAAAACGAAATAATCTTAAACATAAATAAATTGTTCTGAAATCGTCGACTTTTGACAGTTCGAATAAAACTCGGTTTACATATGTGTATGTAAGCCGGGAAGTGAAAAACGTCAAATTCCGTTCCAATACTTTCTCTTTTTTATCCCCACTCTTTGGGAGCAAAGAGAATGTACTGGAACAAACCTAATATTAGCTAACTAATGTGAAAATTTAAATCCGCATGAAAATTCTATCCTTTTCTTTGCGAGCCTGCCATTCCGCGAACAGTAAAATTTACAATATGAAAAACCGCGTGAAAATCAACTTAGGAATGGAGGAACATTAAATTGTTTTCTCTAATTAATGGGTTTTGATGCCCGCCAAAAAACTTAAACTTAATGCTACGTCGCACAACTACTGACCCTACCCTCCCCCTCGTCACACTTCGTCACAAATTTGATGTACCCCCCCTACCCCCTAAAATGCTACGTCATTTAAGCATGACCCCTATGTTCTACTGTGGAGGAAAGGCAGCAGGTAAGAATAAGATTAGCTTGTCGACTGTTGGTACAATTCAGGCTTTCTGATTATTTTTAGCAAACCAGGGTTCAATGACTTCGGAGAAAGGTATATTCCGGTTAAGCAGCAGCAATCAATTGCCAAACGTTACTAACACTTCGGCCAAGGCTACCTGAAGGGAGCGCGAACTGTCAGAAGAAAATCGCATTCTCCAGCTTCAGCATCCATCGGCTGAAATATCGACATTAGTTGGACATATTACTGAGTTCGATAAAAAGCGTGGAAGTTAATAAAGTTTATTTTTCAATTTTTTTATGTTTTCTCAAATGCATTTATGCAGCAAAGGCACATTATACCTATAACCTACGTATCTGCAAAACATCTTACTACTTGCCATACTACAAATATGGCACAATAATGTACGATATCTAAATAGTTCAGAAAAATAGCTAAGGAGTTTGCTATAGCGACATAGCGTCATTCGTATGTAGTCGTTCATGCTTCTTCCAGGAACCATGTGCCGAGAATACTCTGCCACACGGTGCGCTTGTACTATCGTTCGGCTGTACGACGGCGTATGTGTACGGTTAGCACCGTTTCTAGTTATATTTACCGCACACAGTGCACTTGAAATGAGTGTGCGTATGTACGACCACACGATTTACTTGTACACTAGGTTACTTATGTATACGTGTTTGCTCCTTCTAGCGTGAACTTGCAGGAAAGTTTTTCGCCACCCGATGCACATGGACGGTTGGAACAAAGATATCGCTACCGAATGCCGCGATGTATCCAGACGTGTTTGTCAAATTGCATTTTTCATGAATCTTGCATTTGTGTGATCATGTGGCATCGTTGGGTGCGACGGATTTGCCCTCTGTAGACTAGTTGGCAGGGGACAATTTGATTATGAAAACCCCCACGCATCAGTTTTTGAGGAGAACATATAACTTAACGTTGGGTGAAAAAAGATGTGCTTTCTTGTCATGGCATTTATACAAAAACTCCTGAAATAAAGGGCATTAAATAAATGTAAATAATTCATGATTCGTAAAATTTCTGCATGAGCTATGGGAGCTCCCGGTTTATAGGTGTCATCTTTTACTCGGTAGAATTTACCGGAAATCGATCGGCATAGCGTCGCTGCAGGAAGATACAGCCTCAGGTGTCTATTTCAGTTACTAAATAACAAGCCGCACTTAACTACATCCGTAAATCACATCCTTCTTAAAATCGTTCTTCTCGTTGGATGATTTCACCCAATGGTAGTTGATGCACAGAAACTCAAGTCGGTAATGTGGTTTCACTTATTTTTAAATTCCTGCATGGAAAGCCTCAGTTGAGTTGAAAGCACATAGTATTCAGCACTTTTCTGGTAGCATGTAAGACCGCTTATAGAGTGGCGGCGAGAAGCACCAGGTAAGTTCACCCGGAAAATGATTCTAGTCAGAATCGGTTGTGTCACTGGCACTGGAGCCGGAATACTAACTAGAACCATCCCAAATTTCCGATCATTTCCGACTGAACTTTTCTGGGTCTGATACTGACATTAGGATGCGAGATGCGCTTGCCTGCAACAAACTAACAGGACGTCGTCAGAGTGAAAGCAGAGCGGATCTGCACCGATTGCCTGTTTTAACTGTGAAAAACTCCACTTGATTTGCTGCAAGCGAGTTTCGCGCATCTGGCATCCTATTGTCAGTACCAGCCACAGCTCATCTTCTTCCCGGCGCTCTGTCAGCGGACTGAGCCACCATCTCTGAACGCGGTTGATCCGCTTTAATGGCGCTACATCTGATAGGATCTTCAACCTGTAAAAAATGCTAAATAAAAAAATTGAACTAATCTCAACTCACCATTTGAAATTACACTAAGCGGAAATTTCCTATAAAAATTTGAATTCCCTTTCGCGTACAAAGTGATTCCTCAATATTTTCCCTAGCTCGTTCAATCATCTGGACAAATGTTTGAATTGTTCGCCATATAACCATTGGACGGAGTCGCACTTGTCCTTGAAGTACTTTACGGGACCAAATTGAGCACCTTTCACATCGTTTTCGTTTGAAATTTCTGGCAATGTATGAGATTAAGAATCGAACGAACAATTGCTGCATAAAGCATTTGTCTAGCTTGAGCTCCTTGAATGAATGCAATACATGGGATTAACGGTTGATAAAAATAAGTTATAGTATATTGAAATCTCACCTGCAATGTATAACATGTAATGATTAGGGTAGACAACGAAGTCAACTTTGCAGCCAAAATGTTTATAACTCGACAAACATATGATTACGGCCTAAAAGCCAACTGTCAAAATCCACTTTGAATGGAAATTCCGGACAAACCGTTACTAGTCGAACACAGTTCACAACAGTTTATGAAAGAGAAAACTTTTCTCTTTCGTTTACTACCAACATCTGTGATTGGCGCGTAACGGTTTGTCCGGAATTTCCATTCAAAGTGAATTTTGACAGTTGGCTTTTAGGCCGTAATCATATGTTTGTCGAGATAAGCACGATTTTTTCACAAAAATTATAATTTTAGCGTCCGAGTTGTTTTTTTATCCTGCGTAACCAAGGTAAATGTATAAACAATTTGAAAAAATAATAACGTATTGTTCAGTGTTGCTTGTTTCATACATTTTCTAATCAAATGTCATACTTGACAGTACCAGTTACCTGAGTCACTGAGGGGTAGTCATATACAGTTTCGGGATGCAAGTGTCTAGTCGTGTCGTTGGTTGGACAATGGTCCAACTAGCGGAGGCCCTACTAAAAAGCGGTCCAGTTAAAAACTGTCCAACCAGTGAATCACTGTACACAGCAGAAGAGACTTATCACTTACAGTAAGATCAGAATAACTCGTTTTAAAAGTTTTGTTTCATATATGGTCCGTGTTAATTCAGACTGGGCTGAGTCCCAAAACTGAGAAATGAGATAATCATAGCGCTGGATAAAACATTTCTTCAGCTACATGCGACTTTTAGCTGATTTGAAATATGTTACAATGAGCAAGAATTATAGCAAAAATTAATTTCAAATTATAATGTAAAGGTTGCTGCGATGCAAACTCATTTTTCTTGAAATCAATACAATGTCACTTAGTCCAGTCTTAACACCGACCATACAGTCTAATATATTCTGGTTGCAGTTGAAAATTGAAATAGTGAACTTGCGCCTTTTGATTTTTCTCCTATTTTCAGCGTGCGGAACTAAAGCGCAACAGATGTAGAAGATGCGCAAGTTGATGCTCTAACATGTACAAAAGATGCGCATTAGATGCCCATTCTGCAAATAGGAAAAAACGAAAGGCGCAAGTTCTTTTTTTCGGGTTTCAACTGCAACCAGAATATCTGAACAGACGGAGTACGGCTCTTTTTTCAGGTTAGAAAAATTTCTAACCTTATGTGCGGGGATTTGGAATCGAATCTAGGTGAGATGCGTACAAGGGAATCGACTTACCAACTACGCTTTGCTCGCCCCATTCAACAAAGTTGTTTGAAATAGCATTTTCGAAAACTTTGCTGAAGGCATTAACTCTTGAACTAAATGTGTTTGAAGAAAATATAATTCATAATTACTTCTGGGAGAATTAACCTACAAAATTGTTTTATTAGAAGATATACTGCTCTACGTTGTAATATGCTTCAAAGATACTACACATCCAAAGTTAACAGTTCCGAAATAATGTGATCGTGACCGTAAACAATTTTTTTTCGAGCAGTAATTTTACCTTTCTTTACTATTAAAGCTCGCAAACCGAAAACGAGTCCTCGAACACAAAATTTTATTACATCATTCAATTGAACACTCAAATATACACCACTTATAGCAACACACATATTTTGAAATTTTATTATTTCTAATCCTGCTTAAAATTAATATTATAGATATTAATATAATAGATTACACAACGAAAATCAAATGCTCATAAAAACCGATCCTGACCCGGAAAAAGTAATTTTTCATCATTTTCCTACTGTTTTTCACAATATTATTATCGTTGTAAATCACATTGAGGTTTTATATCAACTCTACGGATTCTCAAAAAATAGGTATTTTACAAATTTAAAACTATCCAATTGTCCGGTGATGAACTTTGGATTTATAGACAATCAACCTAATCAAACTTCACTTCCCATTCGAAGCATTTTCCTTAACCCATATTTTGGATCATCCCTTCAAAAAAACTCATGATAATTTGACAACTATAGGACCTCGGCTAAAAGTTCAGTTAGAAGATCCAATTCCCACTGTTTTCCACAAGTCCTAATGATGCCCAAAACAATAAAGGGCGAACACGAAATTATTGCGACGCATTCAACAGGGCATAACTTTTTTACCATTGGGTAAAAATCAACCAAATGTTGCACACTTTCTCATTGATGTGTATTGTTTACATGCTGTCAAACTCGAAGTCGTGTTTGTCTATTCAACGAAAATGGAGGTGAACCAACGCGAGACGAGAGAACAAATTCTTTCCAAACACCTGGAATTTCCTGACCTGTCGCACCGGCAGTTGGGAAAAATGTTGAACATTCACCATTCAACCGTCTCCAGAGTGTTGAAGCGGTTCCAGGAGCGGTTGACGTTGGACCACGGCAAAGAAGCTGGAAGAAAACCGGGACCGGAGAACAAAAAGAACAAGAACAAAAGGAGGAAAAGGTGAAGCGGATGATTAAAGCAAATCCCAACGTCTCAAGCCATGATTTGGCTAAAAAGATCGGCATGTCGCAGAGCTACGTCCAGAATGCAAAGAAGAGAGCTGGACTACATACATACAAGGTACAGAACTTCCCAAACTGCGATGAGCGGCAACAATCGACGGCTAAAACTCGGACACGGAAGCTCTACGAGAAGATACTGACAAAATATGGCTGCTGTGTGATGGACGACGAAACGTATATAAAAGCCGATTTTAAGCAAATTCCGGGGTTGGAGTTTTTCACCGGCAAGAGCAAGTTCTATGTGGACGACAAATTTAAGAAGAATAAATTATCGAAGTTCGCCTCCAAATATCTCATTTGGCAGGCCATCTGCTCTTGACAAAGGGCACAGTAAATGGCGAGATCTCCAAATCTGAGTGCCTCGAGAAGCGTCTTTTGCCGTTCTTGCAGCAGCACGACGATGCTTCGCTATTTTGGCCAGATTTGGCATCATGCCACTATTCCAAAATTGTCCTGGAGTGGTATGAGGCCCATTCTGTCCATTTTGTTCCAAAGGACATGAATCCGCCAAAATGTCCGGAGCTGCGCCCGGTGGAGCAGTTCTGGGCAATGATGAAGCGGGAACTTCGGAAGAGCAAGAAGACAGTCAAAGACGAGAAGGACATGTTAAGAAAATTGAAAAAAACTGAGAAACTGGTACCGGATGACACTTAAAGACTTTGATGGAGGGCATCAAGCGAAAATACGTTCAATTTTACACTCAAGGCTCCATCGATTACCTTTTTTTTTATTTTTGAAGTAAATATATGTATAAAACTACCCTAAAATTTTGGTTTGATTTTAAACATTATAAGAAAATTGGCATGACATTTTCGGTGTCGCAATAATTTCGTGTTCGCCCTTTAGATTCTTAATGTAGTGATCAGACAATATTTTCAAAAAATTTTATTGTGCAATGTTTAATTAAATTAGTCAGTTTTAAGCATTTTTTTCAATCCAAATATTTTGGTTTGGGGCGGGAGGGTTTAACCCCCAAACCACCACCCCCCTTGCAATCCAATTTCAAACTAATCTCGCGTTCGTTGTAACCAAGAATAAGGGTGTATATTATTATAAAATATTTGGTTATGTGATTGAAAAATGTTAATTTTTATAAACTTCAAAAACCCTTGAACTTGAAAAAAATATCATTTCAGCCAAAACAAAAAATGCGTGTCAATTAATTTTAGTTAAAGACAACAAAAAATCGGAAGAAATTAAAATTTTGTTTGTAAAGCTGATGTGGTACCCCTGCACAATATATCACTAATCTACATATTATGACAATGGACTGCTGACGATCTGAGGGTACCTTTATTTTGATTTTAAACTTATTTGCAGGCCTATTTTGGGAAAAATTAAAAACAGATCGAACTGAAAAATTCTTAACAATAAAAACCTTTTCAGAACACTAAACTTATAACTACATCATGCAAGATTTTACAAGCTAAGATTGCCAAAAGGAAATTTATTACACAAGCACATGTAAGCCGTCGGACTACGACATCCCTAGCACATGTGCGCTCTAAAGCGGCACAGCTGAACCGGCGAAGTGTCTAGCGTTAAATTAGATTAGTCAATAAATAATTGCTCCCGGTGTTCCCAGTCCGTTCAGTTATTCATGCTAGTAGCACCAAGATCAAGGTTCTTCATTTGATTAAATCAAACCTGAGCAAAAAAGAAATAACTATTTTGGCTATACCGACACGGAAACCGTTGCATATTAACAGCATAGAAACGGTAACTTGATGGTGTGATATAGATAAAGAACACTTTATAAATTGGCTATTGGTTTCTTTTTGCTGCTAATTCGCGGGATCGCGTGTGTATCAATGATAACGGTTAATTTCCTCTCAAACAGTGTTTTTAGCATGTCATGTTATCTGTATTTTTCAAAACGAAGAAACAATATCTCATTTAGTAACATCATAATCAAACAACTTGCACAACTCAGTCGATATCCGATATAGCGGCAATCCAACCACGGTGAAAAAGTCCCCCTCAATTTTCTCGACGAATGTTCCTCCGGCACCCTGAATGCCATAAGCGCCAGCTTTGTCTCTGGAATGAAAAAGAAAACAAACCACAAACACGATTATGTACTCGCTGTCATTTGAAACCACACACGATACCACTCACAATGGCTCTCCGGTGTCCACGTAGGCCTGGATCTGCTCTGGCGTTGCCTTGCCAAAGTTCACCTTGCAAGCTTCCGTAAATTTCACCTCTCTGTCGTGATATTTGATCACCACCCCGGTATAGACGATATGTTGGCGGCCCATCAACCTGTAAAATTCCACGAATACTTTGAATCGTTGCTAGTTCGGAGGGTAATACAACCGGCCAGATTAACTTACTCAGTAAGCATCTGGAATGCAACCTCCGGAGTCTTTGGCTTGCCGTACATCTTGCCGTCCATGGTGACCATCGTGTCGGCACCGATCACAATGTCTGGCCTTTCGGTTGGGTCTTCGTTCGAGGAAAGCCGTTTGTACACTTCCAGCACCTTGTGGTATGCCGTTTCGGCGACATATTCGCCAAACGTGTAATCCGATTTGTTCAGGTTTTCTTCGAATGTTGACGGACAAAGCAGGACACTGGAGAGGCCCTGCAAACGATCGAAGTGGATCGGTTAGATTACCGTGCACATGTCAACAATATCAGCTGCGGTCTGAGATTCGGATCGAAAAAAATTAGAGGGTTGTGTACAGGACACAACCACGGTGACATTAAAGGAGCAATATGATTCGCGAATGAATTTTAATCTATAAATACTATCAACGCATCTAAGGGCTGGAGACTATATGGTCGATGTTAAGTCAGACCGGAGTAAGTCGTAAAACATCAAAAAAATAAGATAATGATTGCACTGGATAAAGAATCTCTTCAGCTATATTCGACTTTTGACAAATTTAAAACATTTTAAAATAAGCAAAAATTAGGCCATTACAAATATTTTTTAAAAACTATGTCCAAGCACAAATTATTTTTTGGAGAGGGGGAGGGTGGAGGCAAAAAAAAATGTTTATTTTTATTGAAAAAAGGCTTTTTTCTTTTTACATTTTCTTTCGATTGTTCTCGTGGACGTTTGCGCAAGTTGATTTCGTATAGCGGGGTTGAGCTATTTGTTTTACTTGAGCAATTCAAGCAAACATTACTGAATCAATCAAAAGTTCATATAAGAAAGGGATGCTAAGGTTTTTCGTTTTAAATAAATTTCCGAACAGTGCAATTCCGAATAGCGGTTCAATCTATTTCTAAATTCCCAAAAAAATTCGAAAGTTCTCTAAGAACTTAATGTGAACATTATAGAGTACTAGCTGATACCCATCGCGCGTTGCGACGTTCAACGAAATAGGAGGAAAACACAATTTGTTCCGAAGCGCCGTCTGGCGGGCAGATAATCTCCAATCAATAGCACACAAACAGATAGATAGATTAGGTATTAACTTTTGGTTGCTTGAATAGTTTTCGTTCCGTCGTGGCGGCACATGGACCGACTTTACCCAAAAAGCATGGAAATCGGTCGAAGATGACCCTGCTTGATAACAATGTACAGAAATTGGGTTGCAACATTTTACTTATGGACTTTTGGAAAACATTCTGGAATGAATCCAAAGATGCTCCACAAATGTAAAATGTGCGTCCGTGGATTTATTTATCTCAGATATGGTTTTCTCTGACATTTTTTTATATTGCGTATTTCGTATACAGTAGCCTGGCATAAATACTACGCTACTGAATACGCTCTGAGAAATTTGATTGTTATAAAATACTAATGCTTGAAAAAAATAAAAAATAAAAAAATAAAAATCAATCAGCGTTAGGATTGGCCTAGTGTTTTAATACGTGATTCGGTAGAATACATTATCGCCATGTTTTTTGCCTTTCTCATATAGAAAGGTTATGCAATCACTCTGAAGAACGTCAACCTAATCCCGGCCCGGAGGGCCGAGTGTCATATCCCATTCGACTCAGTTCGTCGAGATCGGAAAAAGTCTGTATGTGTGTGTATGTGTGTATGTATGTGCGTATGTGTCAAATAATATCACTCATTTTTCTCAGAGATGGCTGGACCGATTTGCCCAAACTTAGTCTCAAATGAAAGGTGCAACCTTCCCATCGGCTGCTATTGAATTTTGTTTCGATCGGAATTCTGGTTCCGGAATTACGGGTTTCAGAGTGCGGCCACACAGAAATTTCTCATATAAACTATAGGAAAAATTAAAAATAGAATTTTTATTTTTGATGCTAAATGTGTTCAAGGTGCATGAAACGTCGAGATTTGATGCAAACTGGATAAAAAATTTGACGACGATTCACTTTTTTGGATTTTGGCACATTTTTGCCTTTCTCATATAGAAAGGTTATGCAATCACTCTGAAAAACGTCAACCTAATCCCTAATTTTTTTTCGACTCGCATAAGGTTTCTGGATATTAACAGGGGCGTAGTTGATGGTTTACGGAGAGGGGTTACACCCCCCCCCCCTCTACTGTTCACTCTCCTCCTTTTAAAATCTCTTTAAATCACCCCTCAGACCACCACCCCATCCAGCCCTCATACCCCTCCCTTTCAACCCCATCATCTTTAAACCACCACTGTATCACAAAGCATACCAATTTAAGCTGGGGAGTCGTTCGTTGATGGGACTTTCGCCCTCCTCACATACCCACCCCCGCATGACAAAATGAGTTAGCAAGCTGATAACATTGATCTAATGCTGATTAGGCTAATGGAGTATGATATTTTTTTGTTTCAAGTGTTTCACCGTCGACACATAGCTCATCAAGTTCGTGGTTGGTATGCCATTGTGTATAAGTGCAAAGTGTACTAAGAATGTAACGGACATTTCCACAATTATGTTGAACATAAAAAGCCTCCGTGCCATAGTTTAGAGAAATGAGAAAGGCACAATTGCACCGCTAGGTGGATTAAAACAGGTTTTTGGATACACAACCACAATCAAAGCAACCTTTCTGCATCCAGCAGACAGGAAAGAATCAGTAGTTCGGCCAAATTAACTCTAGAATATATTGCAATTCAATTTCAGGTATAAGCAATCAATGATTTCAACTTATTCAACTGATTGCGAATTGCAGAAATTTAACTTTCATCTGCACATAAAATTCGACATGAGACAATGCAATGTTTGGCGTGTAGCTAAACATTAGCACTTGTTAGCCTTCGAATGATTATTTACTGTGAGCGCAATTCTGGGAGCCAATGAAATTTCCTGAGTAATGTTTGTGATGTGATATGACTTCATGTGTTTGATTTGAACGGGTAGAATGATTCGTTTTGTAAATCATGCGATGTAGTCCACGATCTGGACATCTAGTTTGAAATTTTTCGTCGCAATGGAATATAAGGCATTGCATTTCAGCCAGATTTTTATTTCGATGAAGAAAAATTTAACACTCAGGATGCAATAATTGGATTGTCGCGATAAGAATAGATGCACAGTAGTGACAAGAAAAAAAATACCCCTATCGGCCCACCCCTGGGTCGATTCCTACTCCTACCAGGAGTGCTTGCGCCAAATTTAAAGCAAATCGGACAAGTCTAGCTATCGAACCCACGTGCCTGAAGTTTGCATGGGATTTTCCGACAATTTATATGGATAAAACACAGTAGCTCGCATTTTTGCCGCTAGGTGGCACTGTATGCATCGAACTATCACAGAACAAACATATAAGATGAAACAAACTTTCCCGAAAAACCTGTGTAAACATTTAAATGAAAATACGTTGAAAATCACCATCCCATACAGTTTCGCATGTGAGTCAGCATTGTATCCAAGTTTGCACACAAGTCCCGTATAGTGATTGCTGGCCGATCGAAGCGCCGCCAAGTGACAAATTGCTACTTGCTGTTGTCATTTCAAATCGACAGTTTTATTTCTTACACAAGTTGAAAGCTTTACTTGTATGTCAGTTCTCAGTGCTATAAGTGAAAATAAGAAAGATAATTTATTCTCGACATTTTTGTCGAAGACTGCTACTCAATCCGCCCTTGTTAAAAGAAGTTGTTAACCATTTAGCGAAGTGATGTCTGAGTCAGTTTTGCATGGCGCCTAGCAGTGTATGGTTGTGTATCAGTACTCGATTACCATAAACTAAACATTTTCGTGAAATGGTGGTTAGGTTTAGCTCAATAGCATGCACAGAATTATAGCAAATAATACGAATAATGTTTTGGTTAGAAAAATCTAGTTCCACCTGTTACCGCATAGAGGGCGCTAACACTAACTTTTCAACGGGTATAGATAGAATTTAGGTATCTTCTACAAAGTCGTAGAGCAGGCAATTTGCAGTAATTCTACCGAACACCTCAATATTCTATCTTTCTTCCATAAAAAGTTATTGTTAGCGCCCTCTATGCGGTCACAGGTGGAACTAAAACTTTTTAACCAAAACGTAACTCGTATCATGCACTACAATTCTTCTGAACATACTATTCAGCTAAATCTAACCATTATTTCACAAAAATGTATAGTTCGTGGAATTCGCGTACTGATACACAACCAAGCACTGCTAGGCCCCATGCAAAACTGACTCAGACATCATTTCGTTAAAAGTTTAATAACTTCTTTCAACAAAGCCGGATTTACTAGCAATCTTCAACAAAGTTGTAGACAATTAAATTATCTTTCTTATTTTCACTTGCAGTGATAATGTGATGAATACACTACCACATAGCGTGGGTTTTCTCCATGTAAATTGTCGAAAAATCTCATACAAACTTCAGGCACCTTGGTCCGATAGCTAGACTTGTCCGATTTGCTTCAAATTTGGAGCAAGTACTCCTGGTGGGACTAGTAATCGACCCAGGGATGGGCCGATTGAGTTTTCAAAAAAAAAATTTTTCTGGGCAGTCTAATGCACAGAATAGAACAGTTGTTTCATTTATGCTGAAAATAAAGACATCTGACAAGTAAACATTAAAAAGAAGTTTAAGAAACAGTCCACTGGTATTTTTTTCTGAGAAATGTTATAGATAATATTGCTTCATTTAAAAGTTATTCAAAAAATAGTGCGGCTCTCTCCCTAATCAGGCCATAATAGGCTTATTATTACCCTATATCCTTCGTTAGTCCATTTCGTTTAACGGTACACAAAATACATTTTGTGTTGCAAATATGAATTTGTCCGCTTTTTATGCAATATATACATGGGCCTACTCCAAAACTGCTACCTCTTGGAGGGAAACTGTCAATGGATTTTTAATTAATTGACATGAACGAAGCGACTAGTTTGTTTTAAAAATTATAAAGTATTATAAAAACTACTTTCTTGGGCAACCGGTGACAATTCGGCACCTGCACAACACGCGTTCACCATAGCGTGGAATTCACGCTTTTCAAATCTCACTATGTGATTAATATTCCACTAAGAAGAATCACAGCACATCACACTTACAATATTCTGAATCAGCTCCTGTCGTCTTGGCGATCCACTAGCTAGCACAACTCGTTTACATGCGAGTTGATTCAAAATTGGTTTCAACATTGTGTTGTTTCTCGAAAAGAATTTGATGAGAATAAAACCATAAACTTTTATCAATGAACATACGGTTGCAGTCAGCCGAGCACGTGTTTACTATCAGACTGAAAGAACTTTCCCATACCAGTGCTGCCTTATTTAAATCTGTGCTCCAGTCAAAAAAAAATCTATTCACCATCTGTGATAAAAAGAGGCAAAAAAACAAAAATCTTGCAAACAATCGAAATATTTAGGACAGGATGAAATTTTTCAAAAATTGTCAATCATGAAAATGATCTGAAAAATCGTCATCCAAGAAAAGGATGCCAAAAATTGTCATTTGTGAAAAGAATTCAAAATGGATCAATGAATCTGATAAACAGAAGAATCCAACAATATGGCAACTCTGCCGCACACACCATATGACAATCAGCTGGTAAATTCAGCACGCTGCTAGCAAGCAAAACGAAGTGGTGGTTGTACAGGGTAAATCATTGCTCTGTTGAATGCAACAAAGATTGCATACCACACATGGTTACAAGTTTGCTGAATTCACGCTGCGTGCAAGTTTTACAAGTACAAGAAAACGGCGTTAGTCCGACCTGCAATTTGAAAACCTCAATCAAAATTCACCCTTAGTCTGTAAACGTATTTTGGCACCCTTAGTCTTTGAAGATGGGTAGTTTTTGTCCTGAGGTATTATCAAACTGTAAAAATGCTGCAAAAAATCCGAAAAAAACATGAAGATGCTTCAGACCTTCAAATTAAAAAATCAATCATAGGATCATGAATTATTTATTTTTTAACTATTACCTTTCTCATATAAAGAAAAAATCGACTTTTTAACCGAGATCCGAAGAGCCGAGACTCATATACCATTCGATTCTGTTCGTCGAGATCGAATATGTTTGTGTATATGTATATAGAATTTTTAGTTGATCCGACTTTCGGTTCCAAAGTTATGGGTTGAAGAGTGCTCGTCACACAGCGAATCTCCATATAAACTGGTACCACCATGATCGCATACCGAAATAAGATAAGGGATATCTGACGCATCTACTCCTCTCACTCAATGATTACCCCCCCCCCCTCCCCTTCCAAACCCATTCTCTCTGCAGTCCAAAATATGACCACATATAGTTGAACTGATGCTGATTAAATCTATTAAATATTACACGTTTTGTTCGTGTGTTAGCGTTCACTTTCGTGGTAGTCGTTGGAAACGTGGTAAGTGTAATAAGAATGTAATAGATATTTCCACAATTCTATTGAACTAGGTAGATAAAACAGGTTTTTCAACCAGAAAATACTTTTATCCCGAAGTTTTGGCTAAATGGGTAAAGATCGCAAAAGAATGAATAGTGGTCGCAGTGGCAAAGTTTCCCCAAACAAAAAAAAGATCGTGGTGAGGAATGGAGTAGAGTGAAGCTGAACGACGTCCAAGAAAATTATGTCACGGACAGAAAATAAAACTTATTTAAAATATTGTTTGTGGCACTAAAAACTGGATTCTAACCGCACTGCGCACTTACCAATCTTTCATTAAATTCTTCTCATAGTCTGGTTAGTTCGACTGGTCTGTCTATGAAAGTACCATCTCTATCACTGGAAACACATGTGTTTTGACAGCTCGCAGTTTTGAGATCACTCGCAATTTGAAAGTGCGGAGTCCACGTTGGTGGGAAGTGAGCAATACTCCACACATTTCACTCCAAGGAGAGTGTTTACTCAGGAGGTATGGAAACCAATTCACATTCACACCAAACCAGCCAAAAGTTGTTCAGTAATTTCTTTTGACGACATGATCAGTAAAGTGACATTTTTACGGAGCTATCAGCAAATTGTTTGAAAAATTGCGGTAAAGTTTTCACTTTTTAGCGATTTTCAGTAATTTTTCGAATAATTTGCTGAAACCCGCAATATTTTTCAAAATTGTACCAACATTACCGAACCTCGTCAAAAACTTACAAAACAGGTACAGCTAATCATCTGTCAAGTCGCCGATTTCAAAGGAAACTGCTGACTGACCAGTATTTTTTGACGTTTGGAGAGAACGGATTGCGGAGAGTTCGGTAACCGAATTGTTTTACTGAATTGATTACCGAACGGTTTGCTGTTCAAAATCCCAGCAAAATTTTACTGTACCCAGTAATTCAAATTAAGTGTGTGGTTCAAAACATGCTCTTGAGGAACTTAATTGCACTGATAAAATAAAGTACCCATTAACGCGTAGAAAACTGCGCATTTTCAATAAAAGTGGAATAACCCATTAAATGGGTAAAGGCCCGACAAATATTTCGTGGTTTTATAAACGTTTTAGCAGTTTCAAACAGTAACAAATAGAATAAGAAAAGGGTTCTAAGTGAGAAGTATTTCACTTAAAAGTAAAAAAAATAATGTGCGTTTATTTGGACTCGAACCCAGGTCGGTTACCATTCGTCATTGTACGCTAATCGTGTCAATTTTTGTAGTAGGTACGCTTACCTTTGTTAAACACATAATTCAGCTAAAAGTCAAATGTGGTATAAGGGCAAATGTATAGGTAGAAACAACCTTTTGAAGACATGTAGTGCAGCTTAATGATTAAAGGTAATAGTATTAGTAAAAGCATCATTTATTCAAATCGTAATTCAATCTAATTAAGATGGTTGAATAAAAGCATTAATATTGCCGCTACTACTTTTCTTAGTAGTATAGTTCAGCCTAGTTTGAACTGGCGAATACTGGAGTTTAAATAGGTTGAATAAACTGTTAATGCTTAAATAGTTCAGCGAAAGTATTATTCAGCTTAAATAACCTTTAATCTGCTCTTAATCAACAAGTAGTCTTATAGTTCAGCTCCTAATGTTTGTTGGGGAGTTTGTACAGTCGTGATTCGCTGGTTGGACACTTTTAAACTGGACCGCTTTTTAGTTGGACCATTGTCCAACTAAAAAGCATCCGAACGTCAAAATCTCGTGTCAAATTTACTTTGACAATCAATCTGACAATATTTAGAGATGTGAACAGATGCATTTCCACTGCCACCATCTCCTTTGGAGTGTTTTTGACATTTGTCAATCGGTCCAACTAGCGAATCAAATTCGATATTTGGACAAGGCTGTGGCCCAACCAGCGAAGCACGACTGTACCCATAAATGAAAACAGACCTTGTACGTCAACCTGGGTATGTTTTACCCATTATTTTTCGCGGAACTGTTACAACAAACTGCGTAAAAAATACCCATTCATGAAAATCGCGCCAGAATGAAAAATACTGTCAATAGAATTATTTCTGAATTAACGAATAAAATAACATTTATTTCACGTTATTGTCTCCTTATAAAAGATGAGGAATCTAGATAGAGGTCCTATTCTAAAACTACTTAATAAAATTAAACCGCCAACTGGAAATATTTTTGATGGCTGGATCTTTTGGCTGCTCCAAAAATGCCGAACTGACGCATATTTGCAACATCCTCAGTAGACTAAACAGCCGTTGTTTTCGGATCATTGCCGAAATGTTCCGTTTCTGCCACGGACTCCGATGCAGGTCGATAATTTGCAGGTTCGGATACCATTCTTATGGTTTTTGTTTGAAGCAAAACTGAGTCAGTTTCTAACCCCAACTGCTGTCAAAACGTATAAACTGACAGCAGTTGGGGTTAGAACCTGTCTCATTTTCGGGTTCAAGCGAAATCGCCATTAGTTTGCAGGTTAAATCGCTTGAAATACTGCTTAAGGATATTTCATTCATTATTTAGATCACTATACCCATTGACATCACCTCATCGAGTAGTTGTGAAATGGATAAAATGGATGATTTCTGGGACTTTTTCTATGACGACTACAACGTTCAGAAACATTTTTAATTGTGACAAAATACTCAACTTTGCTGAAGAGACCAAATCGCTGGTTGTGGCTTGTTTGAAAAGGGGTTTAACAGTTTTTGTGTTTATTTTTCTCTGGTTTTGAACCTGTATAACTTTACCATGAGCAAAATCCACATTTATGCCGTACATCATTCTGAAGGTGGTTAGTTTTTCCTTCACGCAGCGAAATTTCAAACGCTTAAACCAACAAAATTCATTTTTGATTTAATTGGTCAACCAATTATTGATTCAAAACTCATTGATTGTTAAATATACACAGAAGTTTTTTTTATGCAGGGGATACGTACCGCATAAAAAATCCGCATAAAAAAACCGCATAACTTTGAAAATCCGCATAAAAAAACTGCATGATTTTGAAAATCCGCATAAAAAACACATAAGATGTGAAATATTTTTCATTATTAAGAGCCATAGTACTAAAGGAAGAGCAAGGATTTGAAGTAAGAAAGTTTAGAGAAAAGCGTGGAGTAGGGTATCATGAGCAAGCTTAGAGTTTCATGGCTACTTAACTCTTTTTCTTCTGCAACGCAGGAGTCAGGATCTTTTGCCATTTAATGCGAATCACCTGAGTCTGCGACATGTCCAGACAAGCGTAAAGTCATTTAATGGCTTATGCTATCGGAACCGTGACTCCCCGGAATCGCAAGACTGACCTCGGCACCTAACCGACCAGCATCGAGATAACGATTTCGAGAGCAATTTCAATGTCGGGAAATTTCTCCGTCGGAGTAGACTAGGCCCACCGCCGTGGACTAGTTCGAATAGATCGGGAAGTAGCTCCGGCAGATGCTCGTCGGGGCGCCTGTCACTTGGCAGTCACCCTCATCCCAGAATCGCAGGACCGACCTCGGCATCTGCCCGGGTAGTATCGGGTCCGGAAGATCTTCCACTGCCGGGGAACTCTTCGTCGGAGTAGGAAAGATCCACTGTCGGGGACCATTCCGAGTAGTCCGTAGTGAATCGCCGGCTTGAATCATCGGGGCACCAGTGAACCGGACGCAATCATCCACCGGGAATCGCTGGACTGACCTCGGCATTCTGCCGGACTGCATCTAAGGAAGAATAACGCGTCCGTCAACTGTAGCGTGAGACATTCTTTCGTCGGGGAACTCTCTGTCGAGGTAGGCTAGCTCCACCGTCAGGGACTACGCCGAGTAGCAGCGAACACGACAAACCACCCAACCGGAATCGCCGGATCGGCCACGGCATCCAACTGGTCAACGTAGAGAGGAGGGCATGTAGGATATAATGCCGTGCAGGACTGATATGGCGGTTATTAGACAAGCGAAATCTAGCACGACCAGCTAGACCTGGAATCAAGTGAAGTGCATTAGCAAGCCTCCCCCCGAAGTAGTCATGTTAAATGGAATTCGGGGGATCAGGCAAATGTCGGACTTTTTGGTGGAGTTTAGAGGAATAGGGTTCAGAGTTATCTTCTCTGTTCAGAGTCCCTCACTCTGGCACACGATGGACGAAATCGGTAGTATGGTCTAACTACTGAACGTGTGCCGGATCGGCGTTAAAGTTTTATCACCAAGTAAAAAAAATACACGCTCAGAGACTTTTTTCCGATCTCGCCGAACTGAGTCGAATGGTATAAGAGATTCGGCTCTGCGGGCCTCGGTTAAAAAGTCGAAATTCCGACCGATTGCATAAGTTTTATTATGAGAAAGGTAAAAAGGTATTCAGTCATTTTCTGTTTTTATTTTCACTGCATCAAGAATGCTTCTCATATCCTTAACCCAAAGACTAGTAATTTATAACCTAAAATAAAAATATGAACATTTTATGTCTTTTGTTTAAGCATGTGCATTCACGAGGATCGATCTTTCGATAAAAGTCGTTTCAGGTGATGCCCTAGAAATTAAAAGGAAGCTGCATAAAAAGAATCGCATAACTTTAAAAATTCGCATAAAAAACCGCATAATTTCGAAAATCCGCATTAAAAAAACTGCATAACTTTGAAAATCCTCATAAAAAAAGTCGCATAAAAAAACCACATAAAAAACCGCATAAAAAAGACTTCAGTGTACACTGTTTTACTATTTATTATTATTATCGTTACTTCAACTAAAATATATTTTAGGCTGGTCTTGCATAGTAGCAAACCAGCGTGTATTGTGTATTTTGTGTGTGTGTTCTATGCACGTATTTTTCTTCTACATACATGTAAGTAAGAAAACTAAAGTAAAACGTGTTAGTCATGAAAAAAGCCCACAAAATAATTATGCTATTCCATGTACTATTTCTCAGGGTTGTATTTCGACTCAAGAAAAAAAGGAAAATAATTGGAAATAATGTGCTTTAACCTACTATATTAAGCTTGTATTCTAAATATTTAATGCTAACCTAAATTGCTAATTGTGACCCTAATCTAATTTATGTACAATCTACTTACTAGTGTTTTGGGTAATGTGTTCGTTGGGGCCCAGAGACGGTTTCCTGCGATATCCTGCGGTTACTGGCTCCACGGTTGTTGGGACGACTCTCGGGTATGTTACCCTATAGCGGAGCGCGAGAATGAGCGTGCTTCGTTGCTCGGTGAAACGATTCGTGCGGCAGATTGGATTTTGGTTTTCTGGGAAAATTGTTCGCCGGGTGATGGGCGCACTCGGACTCGATGGAGGTAATCAAATGATGTTTTATCATTAAAAATTAATCCGCAGTGCATGCGAACGATGACACTGCAATATGGTGATGCTTGATCCTTCTTACACTCTCTCTCTCCAAATTTGTCGAAGGCGGAGAGTTCCAAACACTGCGGATTAATCGAACAATTTACACTATGGCCTAGCTTTGCTTCCACAATTCGGTACTACTTCGGAAGATTAGCCACTCGTAAATGAACGAGACATTCATCTCCTGATAGCCAGTCACCTCCGGGAAAACTTTTAGTACTTCCCGGTTTAGTTTTTTTATTGTTGGTAGCTACTGAACGATGGGTAGCAGCAGGTAGCCTCGGAATGTAAGTGATGTTAAGTGTGAACCAAGTTGAATATAATACCTACCAGTCTATACATTTAATTTGATTTTTATTTTGCTCTATTATTTCCATTTCGTTTATTTAATTCATAAGTTCTCTTAATTTCCAATATTCTATGCTCTAGATTTAGTCGGAACCAATTCCTGGTTACGTAGCGTTAGAGTAGTATTTTAAATGTTTTACTTCATCTATAATTGTGATTGCATGTAAACCCAAGAGACAGACAGTCATCGAACCATTGTAAACGATTTGTTCGGTTACAAACGACGGTACTATGATATATCACAATTTATTTATAATATAATATATAAAATATAATTTTTGTTTTCACAGACTTCGCAACTCAGTCACAGTACAGTTGCGATGCTATTGCAACAATCATATTGGCGTACAGGATACTCTCTGGGTAAGTGCTAATATTAAAATAATTTAAATATATTGAAAGTAACATCTTTCTATCTTTCAGAACAACCCTGAAATGAGAAAAGTTTTATCTGGCAAATGAACCTGTAAGATTTTCAAACGTTTCATTATTAATAAATTTTAATCCATTAAAACATATTTTGGTTTATTTTTATTGAAAAGAAACAAACATTGCAATAGTAATTGTTTGCTGTATTATTTGTTGCTTCAACAACAGAATATTGTTAAACTAATCGTGTTCACATCATTCGATCAATAGCACAATGTCGATCGTTTCAACAATTTTATTGTTGATCCAACCCATAATGCGATTTAAATCTAGAAACATCAAAACCAGAATTTATTGTAGAAATGACAATATTGTGGATTGAATCAATTAGTGAATAGTATTAGCCCTGAGATAATAATAATTATTATTGAGTTTGAACAAGAATATTGTTATATCTACAATATATTTTTCTGCGTGTTCGAAGCGGTGATAAATACGTTTGTCCATACCTGGGACGGGACATGCGAAGACGGTCTTCTTTTTCCTTCCCGATATTGATGTTATTTTGCAAGGAAAAATCAGCTTGCAAAATAATTTCAAGCAAATGTCGATGATAGTGCTGTGTCGATGCGGCATAGATTTCTGCCGATGAGGTACAGATAATAGAGCTCATACATGACATGAATTATGTTATCGTTTCTCTGCGCTATGTAAAACAACATTAACTATAACTGTTGAGCAGAAATAAAATTGCACTTGCCGCCGTTGCATTTTTCATATTTGTTTCTGTGCAGTAGATATGTATGTACAATACATCTAAGCAACATGTAAAATATATTTTCTAAAAACACCTTGTATATAACCAGAATATTACGATACTACCCAGACACTGTTTATTACAAGAAAATGAAAATCATCAAGAAAGGCCCGGTTCGCAGTGACAGTTACTTTATTTCACTTTGCACGTCCCGTCCCAGGTTCATACGTACCCGTTCAGTAGTTATACATTGTTGAAATCTTTGTGTCTGGCCTTCTTGAAGTCATGTGAATGGCTCACTGAACGAGTATGCGCTGGTGTTTAACGACGCTTTCGCTTCATTTTCTGAGTGGCGCGCACTCAGTGCACTAGCACCGACGAACCGACGTGCCACATGGAACAACGATAACACAACAGTACGCAAAAACCAAGGTGTATCGACGTTGTACCAGAACCAACAAACTTTCTTTTAGCATGTTCAAGATCGTTTTTCCAGATTTTTATTATCCTATGCATGTACTATTTAACAAAACTGTCCGTTACAAGCAAAAAGTAACAAAATACAATGAGTTCTGAATATTATTTTGATGCATATTACCACTACATACGCAGCTGAGAGAATTACACACCTTCTGTAATATCAATATACTTATCGAGAAACCTGCCCACATTCAAACAAGGCGGAGCGATCTGTCGCAGTTTGACAGTAGTGATCGCTTCATTTCAAAGCAATCATTATTTTGTATGAGACACTTTTCAAATGCCTCTGTCATGTTGGTTCGTCGGTGGTACTAGAGCGTCTACCGGAAGATTAACACCGCTATTGTATGATCTTCTACTAGCAGGTACTGTATAATTTCTGGTTCATCGCATGAATTTGATTTTCAGGATATGGAAGAAGCATAAAATGGCTGCTTACACTATAATATGAAATATTTGAAAATATCCAGCCGGTGAATGCAGCAATTTTATGAAAAATGTGTATCTTGTGGAAGATTTAAGTCGCTACTTACCTCTTTCCTGGGGGAGTAACCGGCATCGAGCGTCAGGTATCTCGCGTCATCTATGATCACAACCACGTTGTGCTTCGCAGTGAAAGCATCCTTGACGAGCACCTTCAGCCACTACTTTTAGGGTGACCACTTGCGCTTCCGACACAGCTGGCCTCGACTTCCGCTTTCTCATGACGATGTCCATGTTGGCTAAAAACTTCAACGCATGCTGAATATTTAGTGTTAAGCAAAACCGTCGGACGGCCGGTTCCTTTTTCTAGGAGCGCCAAGATCTTGTATATGAGCGCTCGGCAGTTTCCGGCCGATACTAATGACGGAGTTTTTTTGTGCCAAATCATGCCAAATGAAGATTATTTTTTTCGAGAGTTATCCTACTGGACCTGTAGAATTAGGGTCTCGGAAGGGCTCCACATCAAAATCACACACTACAACTGCAGACGAGACGGGAAATATCACCCACTAAAACACTGCTTTTTTATTGTTTCAACTGAAGGTGTGAGCGTACGCTGCTAGAGCCGAGACGAGGGACTTCCGGACGTGATCGAATCATGATCGCGTGAGTACGTGCGTTTGTTAGTTCTCTCTTGATACCGCGTTTGTAAATTTATAAGTGCTAAAACGTTCACTTAGTCATCGGGTTATCCCGTTTGTGAGATGGCGAGCACAGGTTTGCGTAGATGATCGCGCAGTACTCGTGCATTTGAATGTCGCGTGTGCAAGCGTGTATGTAATCTTGCGTGCATAAATTCGATTTTATAACCATGTAGCCATTCGCATATTTGGGGAGCGATGCCGCACATTTCTAAAAATCGATCCTGCATCAAAGTAAACCATTCAATATTTGATGAAATCATTTCTATCAATTGCGACAAGTTTCTAAAAAACTGGGAAATTCATGAAATTGCCACGAACATTTTAAAAAAGGTTATTGCGGGAGAGATGTTGCATGTGCGGGTGAGACGCCGCACCGTCCAATCTAGTCTAGTCTAGTCTACACATACACATCTAATACACGTAGGGATCCTGGAAAATTGCAGACGTTGGCCTATAATTTTGCCTGTCAATATTAATATTTGTGGTACATATGGTATGTGACACAAACATTAAAGCGGCCAAGCCAACTGTGCAGCGTACAAAGTGAAGATAATTCAAAATTATACGATTATTAAATTATTCATTTAATAAAGAATTTAATCAACGAACTATTTCAAACCTTAAATAAGGAAGAAACGTGGACAACCGCACCAACCGTTTCAATTTGGTGGGGATTTGATATCGTTGGGAGTGACTTGGCTAAGACGGTTAATGTCGTTCCTTTAGTCCTAGGTTCCTGGGATTGGACAGAAGTATTTAGCCCTGTCCTGGCTAATGAGCCTAGGTTATAGCGCCTTTATTCGCAAACGAGCATAAGGGTTTTGAGAGAGGAAGTACAAGAGGAAGCCCATGCAAAGTTTATTTGAGCTTCCGTGATGCCAGTTTACATTCATGGTTGCTAGTTTTACTGTTTTGTCTCCGCAAGTCTGTGTATGAAGTATTGGTACTAAAAACTACAATTATCACTACACTAACACTAAAAGGCTTCTACTTTGACATATATTTAATCATCCTGTGCACGACGATTAAGTCGACGATAAATCGACACACAATGACCCCCACTGAGCTGTGGAACAATGTCTGCAAACTCGGCCCGCAGCAAAAGCCAATCTTCGTCGACCCGCCAGTCGGCCACGCCAGCGCGCACAGATATGTGGTTGATCGTTAGCTTGGGCAGGTGCAGAGTATGAAAAAACACAAAACATGAAAAGGTCCTAAACCCTCTCGATCACCTCGATGCACTACTATTGAGGCGTAATGCAATAACTATCTCAAAGCAATTGTCTGTCAGAGACTCTTTAAAACAGATGCGCGAATTAAGATTGATGATGTTTGCAATATAGTCAAACCCATCAACCTAGGGGAGGAAATTATACTAAATGAAGATTATTATGACGACAATATTTGTGGGCCCCTCACACAGAGTACCCCTAGTCGACAAAACGCAAATATGATTATGTGTAACTTCACGCGAAATATAATAGCTTCACAAATAATGTAAAAACTTGATTACATTCATGACAATTTTGTCAAATTACCATTATGTCAAACGACTGTCATCTCACAGATTTTAACACAAATTAAGGGACGTTTCACTTCGAAATGAAACCCGGTGATATTAGAAATGAGACACAATTAAGACAACGTCTTTATTATTTTTTTCATAAAATTACAATATCTATTTCAGTATAATATTGTTTCACTTCTGCATACTTTGCTTTTTTATATGTTTACCTCATTTCATTACTTACTTTATTAAGTATATGTTTTACCCAGTTGTATGTAGTGTGAATGATTTCTATACTCTCAATGACCGATATTCTTTTGAAAAGTAACTCCATACTTATCAAACGGTTAACAAATTGTTCTGTTTTTTCGAAAACTGAAGTGCCTATCTCTTAGCAGTTGGTATCGTCATCCGAGAATTTAACAATCCTCAAATGGGACGCCAAACGAAGTAGTAAAATATTTCGTCGTTTGTGATGGTTCATCTTTATTGTAGGTGCCTACCTCGTGGTCTAAAACAGTTCACAGCTTTGATGTTTTATTTTTATGTTTTTTTTGACGATACATTGTAAAATATGTATGTGACGACTGGTTTAAGTACCTGTTGGTCACAAAGACAAGTTCCATTGTTATAATTTAAGGGATGAAAAAGTAAAGAAAGTTTGCCTTAAACGTGACGGTAAGGAAATGATTGGAAAGAGAATAATGTTCGCTAATGATGCTGATGATGGGGACAGAAAAAGTGTTCGTTTTTACGACAAAGTTTCGAGATTAGAAGCTAGTCCAGAACCGGTACGAGAGAAGTCACCACTTGGCTTTTCAAAGCAATTTTGCATTTTTTTATTTTTTTTTTTATTTATCACGGACTTCTTGTAAACAGTAAACTAATCCGATAATTGTATATCTCCAAAAGAAACAAGTGCTCAAGAGCAGAGGCAAGATTTTTTGTAGTACCTAAAACATGATCTAGACTCGTGTGCAGGTTGGTGCCCACAGTGTAATCAAAGTAGGCGTCAAGTGCTGGAAATTTCCCGTTTTGCTAATTTTGTTATATTGCTTCTGGTTACCCAAATAATGTTAGACAGGTTAGCTTCTTAGCGTCAGTTATCGGCCGGAAGGCCAAGTTGGTGTATCGTTTTTGGCGCGTGAAAGCAACAATACCTTTGATATTTTAGATAGCATTAACCATTTTAAAAGATTTATTTTCCCATAAAGGAACAATGTATAAGAGTCACTTTAAGATCGCTGAATGGGCAGACGAGATGTTTTCGCACTTGACTGCTTTAAATAGATTTATTTATTTTCCATTATTGCTGATTGAGTTGACATTGATATTCGGGAAACCGGTTTTCTTTTCCGGCAACAAGATAGTTATGGTCTGTGTTTGCTCGTGGCTATGTTACATTGTTTAATTATGTCCAATGTAAGCGCGCTCGACAGCCACTTGCAGTATTCTTTTATTTGTAAAGTTTAAATATATTTCTCTGGGTGTGTATGTTTTTTTTCACTTTCATATCATTTACTATTACATGTTTCCAATGAGATAAAATAGGACTTAGCATTCTCTTAACTAAGCATGTTCTAAACCTGTTCTAAACACATGTATCAAAAATTAGTTTCCATCATTTTCTCAACTGAGATTGACTCGTGGAATAAAGCGACAAAATCAGAAGTAGTAAGTGCTTCCTTTTTCACAGCGGTGTTTTGTGTGTGTGTGTGTTCAGAATGAATGTGAGTGTTACTTTTTTTTTGGTAAAATTTAGTACAATGGTTATCGCGCAAGACTAGTGTATGGATCCTTGCCCTGTCCTACCTTTCTTATTAGAGCATTTTTAGTTTCGTCAGCATTCCTACTATTATAAAGTTACTTTATTTTTTGATATATTAATGTGCCTTCGTTCATGTTTCGGTTTGTTGTGTATTCGGTTTGTCTGCTTAAAGAGATAACCAAAATTTCGGCTTTATGTTGCCTAAGCATATTTGTTTTCCAAAAGTTTCCAGTGTCTGCGTTTGATTTGACTAACCGTAAATTATAGTAAAAATCATAGAAACATAGGCGCTTCAATCAAGGAAGGATCGCTCGGTATTTCATAATTCGGTTCGGTATCGGACTATTTCGGGACGTTTTGTCGCAAACTTTAGAACTGCTTTCGTTGGGATACTGGAACAAAAATTCTACTAAATAAATAGTGGGTGTTGCATTGCGGACGTTAACAGAAGCGATTGCTATAGTGGAAAGTTGTTTGATCTATTGGTAGGTTTTAAGTGCGAAGCTTACAGCGATATTTGGTTTCTGTTTAATGAACACGAGTTCATGTTATAGTTAACTGAGAGGGGTTGAATGCGAATTATTGCGTTTAGGTAGCTATTTCAAATTAATTTAAATTGATTACGAAGTGTGTGGTTAGTTGTTGGTGGAGAATTGTGTTCGTTAATTGACGGATTTTAAATCAAAGAAATATGATCCGAGGTAAACACCCTTATTCTTGTTTACGACGAATGCGAGATTCGTTCGAAAGTGGTTTGTATTCTCGTTTACGACAGCAAAATCAAATGGGCTTACTATTCGTTCGAATCGCTTTCGAGCGAATCTCACATTTGTCGTAAACAAGAATAAGGGTGAAAATAAATAGTTTCATACTAGGGGCAGATCACTTGTGATGTAACATGTATTGTCCTGCCATCAAAATAGAAATTTAGAAGGTGTTTTGCGTTGCGTGTAAGACGTCAAATCCCTGCAAGAAACTTGCTCTACATCCAGCAAAACATCGAACGAAGTGGATCGGCGTAAGGCATTTGTTGAACAGACTTGTCTGCGAGGGAGTGTAAAGTTGATCCAAAAATAAACATTAAATGCATTTTTTCAAAGTTGATGCACATTTCCAGAGTTATCTACCCCCAGAGGCAGAACTCTTTATGAGTGTATTTTAGGCTGTCAAATAATGTTCTTTTTTAGTCCCTTGACATAGTCTCATGGCCGTTTCAGACTATTCATAAATTTCGCTAAGGGGGTTTTCCAGTTGCAAAATTAAAGAAAAATGATATTTTTATTTGCATTACACAAGATAAGAAAAATATACCCGAGGAAGGATTTATTCACATTTGACTTGGTTCGTCTGTTAGAACTCATCAAACGGATTTTCATATGAAGCTGATAAAATAGGGGATGCTAAATGCACACTTGCAGACAGTAAGTCCGCGGTGAACAAGAGTCGCGAGCAATCCTTCCGTGGAGTCTTCGAATATCGAGCTATTCGCTAATCTCTCTCAAAGCTAGCATAGAAACAAGATTCAGTTTGCTTTTTGTACCGAACATATGCGAACGTGAATGACGAGGAAAACAAACCAAACATTTCATTCATCGCAGCGAGCATGAATTGAATTTCATTTCTCTTTCAAGCTAACGCGGGGATGTCAATTTTTCTAAGCTCTATATCACATCACCTACTAAAGCTGTCCAGTTCACTCTGAAGAAACTCGGCATCGGTTGTACCTATATTTAACGAAAAAAATTCTTGTCGATGAAACAAAGATCCTTGTGTTTTGGTATTAACGTCATTAAAGTAGAGGAGGCAGTATTATTCCGAGATGGCTTCCTTGCGGGATGCCGAATGTAGCAAGAAATGGTACAGATAGATAATCTTTAATGTTGATTTAGAGTTGCCTTCTATCGAGGTAAGAGCTAAACCAGCGCAGAAGTTGTCCATGAATACCAAATTTGTCCACCTTCTCTATTGTGATATCAATGGTTGATTTTTTCGTACGCCGTAGATAGATCCATGTTAATAACATCGGTTTGCAGTCCGCCAGCGAATCCATCGATTAAATTAGTTGTGAATGAGATCAGTTTGGTCGTTGTTGTCGATCGTTTAGGTATGAAAGCTTGTTGGTCGTCTACAATATAGTGTTTGCAATGAAGGAAAAAACGGTTTAAAACAACCTGCTCGAATAGTTTTGATACGACACTCAAACGCGAGATTCCCCAATAATTATTAATGTACGATTTGTTTCCTAGCAGGAAGGGAGCGATAGCTCGAAGATTCGCTGGAGTGATTCAAGAAGCCCGCTAATGAACTTTTTAAAAAAAATCATGACAATTCAGGATAAACTGCATGTTCCTCAAGGAGCTAGCAAAAAGAAAAAGCCTTGGTTCTACCTTCCGTTGCGGAACTTGAATCTCTGTTGCAGGAGTAGTGTAATAATCCTACTGACCAGTAAGAATGAAAAACACGGCAGAGCAATCTGCCGTAGGTTGGCAGAAGTGATCGCTCCATTTCAAAGCAATCGTCATTTTGCGCGGGGCACTTTTGAAATGCCTATGGCCCGTCCGGTTTGTCATTGACCATGGTCAATGACAAACCGACTTCTGATTACCCTGACTGTGAGCCAATAGATGCGTTATACTAGTATGTTAGAGCACCGCGGTAAAACGATTCTCGAGACTGATGCAAGAGGTAGTGGTATCCGAAGCAAGGTTCTAGGTGGATCGTCCAAACTGAGGAAACCTGACGAATCTTCGTGTCCTGAGAAGGATAAACAGGCATGTACCGAATAAACTTAAGACGACCTCTTGATACAGTACGGCTTTTTAGTGAATAGTACGGTAAGTTCTTGCAACAAAGCATAAAAAAATTACCGTGACGTTACGATCAACTCGAGTGTCAATGGGGCTGTTTTGTACGAATATACGAATACACGAAGAATGCAAAATTTTAATCCTGTAGGTGAAAAGTGATAGCTCTATTATGCATCCAACGCGACCCATCTAAAGAATGCATTACACGTACATTCTAAGAGGGCCTTCGTGTATAATAACACCCACACGAATACATTCATGACATTTGGGTACGTGCAATATATTCACACTTTCAGAATAAAAAAGACAATTTTGCAATGCAATCACATTTATTTTAAGTAAAATATTTTGATTATTTATATGTACTGCCGCTAGAAGCATAACTGTCCCATGTTCTATGGGAATCCCTATACACATGGGACAATTATGCTTCTAGCGGCAGTGTATGCGTCGCAAAATAATATAAAACAATCTCACCAGCGCCCGGTTCTTAGTCGATTAATTGATTCAGTGTATATCTTCTCTAGCATCGATCAACCAAAGCGATGAATTAGCCAGTCATTCAGATGGCGCTGCACACGCCAAGCGATAAGAGCGAGTAAATTTTTATTGGCGCGAATCACGCAGGCGCATATCAATGCTACTAGAAGTTGTGATACATTACAGTGTAACCAACTTCAGACCGTTCGTGCAGCTGTCGCACTAGCATCAGCTGCCTCAGCTGCCAATAAATTGGCTGAATGGCAGTTCAGAAAATTGTTTACAAGCGCACAAAAGCATTTTTCCAAAAGTGAATGCAAAAAAAAGTGATCAGTGATGGAATTCGAACGTAATAATAGGTTTGCTTTATATTTAGTTGAAAAATCAAAATCGGCGATTGTTCGTGAGCACGAACACCTTAATGTGAATAAAGTTTTTTTTCTCGCACCATAACCCATTATAATAATATTGGTAGCATCGCAAAACGCCATGGAGGTGGTTATCAAAAACTTGCAACGTAACGAGATGGTTCGAAAAGAAGTATCGACTTAAGCGAAATCCACGACTATTGACTATCAATCAAATGGCTAAAGAACTGAAAATATTCGACTGCAGCATCCGACGCATACTGGTAAAACAGCTAAAGCTCCCCCTTACAAGTTCCAAAAGGTCCATTATCCCATACCGAAGCAGCAACAAGCTAGACTTGAGAGAGAGTCGAAGATTGGCCGAAAACAATCAAATTCCGAATATCGTGCTTTCTTATAAATTTGGGTACTAGTTCAGATACATAGTCTAACTGGACACCCAGATGGTGCTAGTTACTGACGAGGAGAATCCGAAACACTAAAACAAAAAACCATACTTTATGTAAGGTATGCACAAAAAAATTGGTCCTGTCCAAAATTTTCCCACTTGGGAATTTTGCATATAAATTTTTGTTTCGTGAATTGGGCAATTCGTAAATTTTCCAAACGATAGGATTTACTTGTCCGACCCTTCATACGAGAATTTAAGCCATCGGTTGGCCACCAGGAGGCAGCACCCGCCACAAATAATGATTTGGGCCACTGTACCCGCAGATGGGCGCTGCCCAATCGATTTGATCGAACCTGGCGTCAAAGTAAATGCCAAAGAGAATAGGGAAAGAGACGAATAGTGTGAAGCCAAAAATACCTTATTGAGCAGACCAATCGTGCAATGTAAATAAACATTACTCATGCCTGAGTTAGAGGAGATAAGTATTGTACATCTATCAAAAAAGAAATTTGAGTTTTCGTCAGAATTTAGTTCAATCGTGATTGTAAGGTGCATCCTAGAGTATATGTATGAGTAAAAACAATCTTTATAATTATTTCATCTCTTTGTTTCGAAATGGACATCTTTTGATAAACCAATCCAACGATCGACGTACGGTTTGTTTTCAAAATATAATAGGAGTCATTTAAAGTGCTGCCTGTGGAAGCGGTTGCCAAAATTCTAGTGTTAAAATCATCATAAAGGGAGTGTTGCCGTTTTGACTGATTTTCACTCTTCGTCTCTTTACCTATTCTCTTTGGTAAATGCGACATGTTATCGGGAATGTGTTCTGGAGGCTGTTTTGAAGCCACGGGCAGACAAACATTTCGGTCGCAGACCATGGTCGTTACAACGAGACTCGACACCACCTCACAAAGCGCGAGTGAACCAAGAATGGCTGAAACCTAACGTTCCGAACTTCATTACGAGTGAATGGATTCTGAATATTTTTCACACATTCCGTATTTTTGAAGTAAATAAAAATAATATGCCAATCCAAATTCATGACCTTTTTAATTGGTTACACTTCGTGTACCGCACACTGTATCTACGCTGGATTGCGCTAACTTCTATGTTCAACTAACTAAACTCTTTTTAAGGAAGATCATCTGATTGCGAAATACAAGACAGCATAAACCATGACGCCATGATTGTCTACGACGAGAGAGACAGCAATGACTCGCTAGACGCAGTTGGCAAAGAAACAAATGTTTGTCCGCCGTGGAAGGTCTGCACGCGCAATGGCAGGGTTTCTCAGTCACGTTATTTAGTGAATGTTACTTGGTGAGGTGACCAGCGATGCCGCATGTTTTTGAGAAATGTCTGTAGAAGAATAATTAAAATGTCTGTAAAAGTCTGTAGATGTTTGTGTAAATCCTATTTACACTAGATTATTACTTTAAAAGCAACTTGAAATTAGTAAACTATTGTGAAGGAATCATTCGTATTCGGATCAAATTATTCTAGTGCGATTTTGTTAAACACTGTTGCTCTTTTAAAAGTGTGTAGATTTCTGATTACGTCTATTGGAGACCATCAAAAGACTGTAAAATACAGACATGTCTGTAAATCTGGCATCGCTGGAGGTGACTGTGAGAATAGGGCTTTACGTTGTGCTTCCTGCCTTCGTACAATAGAGGTTCTGTAAACTTCATCTTTTCTCATTTGTATGGGTCAGCATATTTGAAAGTTGTCTCAATAGACTTCCCCGGAATTGCCAACTTAGTGGTCATTATACCGAATGCATACCTACTGAATGAACATGCTTCTTCGAGTTCATTTTCTAAACTAAGCTGTTATCGTGAGTAGATACGGTGCCAGTTGCTCGTTAACGGATTTTCATCATCAAATAAACAGAGTATTGCCAAAGTCACAAAAGTCAGTAAAATTTTTCAACTGGTACCTCAGTAAAGTGACAATAATTTACTTATTTTCCACAATATATTTCCGAGTTGCAGCCAAACAAATGTCACTTGCACTAAAATGGTTAGCAAAGCTCTATTACTGTGCAACATTAGGCCAAACTATGTCGCCATTCACATCTAATACAGAACTCTTATCCCTCACTTCCCCGCGGTACCCACCGCGGTATGAGCCACCTTATGCCGGTTTTGTTTGGATCCGGGTTTGGGTTGGGTTCTGGTCACAACTAGAAAAACTCTAGTAAGAGAACTGCGGAGAGAAAAACAGCATTTTTGGCTACGTATGCCCCGGCATTGTATGGCAACACGTCCAATGTTATAAGGATATGAATGTTCGATTGGATTCGTTTTTTAACAGCTAAACGCGAATCAAATCGATTCAAAAAGGAGTCTCCGCTGTTCTCTTTCTAGAGTGTTTCTAGTCCCAACCGCTGTCAGTTCATACTTTTTCACAGCGGTAGGGGTTGGAGGGTAATTCAGATTGGCTTCGGCTGGGAACTGAATAAGTGAAGATCTGTGGATAGTATGTTGACAGGGAAGGGGAAAAAATGACGCGGCCGTGCAACTGTTAATGTATCCGTCATGCAAAGTAAAGCTTTCGATACAAATAATGCTCATTTTGAGCCGCTCAAATTTTTTTCAATTTTTTTTCACAAATAAAATGGACTTTTCTGGTGTAGCTTCGGTTTGTTTACTACCCTCGATTATTTTTTTTCGCGACTTTCATTTTATTCCTTTACTAGGCTTCCTTTTGTGAAAAATATTTGAAAAAAATATCGATTGAGTATGTTTCAAGACATTTTTTCGCTCAAGCTTAACGAAAACTAAATAAATCCTGAAATGATCATTGAGGTGTAAATAAGAAGTAACACTCTCAATGACCGCATATCCTGAGTTCAAGTTGCTCGTTTAAAATTCTCGGAAATTGAACGCGAACAACTTTCATGCATATTGCTAAGATTATAATGTCTATCAAGACGTACCTCCTGATTTGTCCCCCGCCCTACTAACACAAATCCTTTCCCGTACTGCTCGTGGATATGCAGAGGTAGTCTCGGTCTCTATCAACAGCGAGTGTCAAACTAACATTCCTTTCCTTCCCCGGTATAAGAGCATTGGGCGTGACCAGCGTTTTTATGAAAATATTGGGTCAGTGAAACATGCACAGTGAGAATGATTTATTCGGTGTTAAGTCAGACCGGAGCACTGGATAAAGAATTTCTTCAGCTACATTCGACTTTAACCAGATTTGCAATATGTTGATATAAGCAAGAATTATAGCAACAATTAATTTTAAATTATAATGTAAAGGACGCTGCGATTAAAACCTTAAACTCGTTTTTCTGGAAATCAATGCAATGTCACTTAGTCCGGTCTGACTTAACACCGACCATTTGCTCCTCTCATGCATCATTTTTGGTTAATTGTGCATATTCACTCATTTGGTCAATCAGGAAGTGACACTGCAAGCAGTCTGCCTAAGCTAGTAACAAACGTCACTTGTTCTGAAATCCCAGCAGAAGCTTTGTTTACTGGTCGCTCGGCTGTGTAACACTCGGTAAGAGTTATAAAAAACATAGATTTGGTTGAACAAAATTAAGTGTGCAATGCTAAATTAGAAACTAGGGGTATTTGGAGGAAAGTTCAGTTAATCCTTATTGAAGAAAGTGAACGTCCCTCCATCATTCTGATTACTGCACCTTCCAACTTTTTTTGTTTCAATTATAGAGGGTTTCGCATCGATCGCCATGTTTTGGATTGTCTAAACTTGTGAGCGGGGTTGAGAACAAAACCCAGATGAAAAGCGTGCAAGGCAATTCAACCACGCTATGCTCGCTATCTACCATCAAGAGTTCTTAATTAAATCTTCAAATGCAACACTTTCGAATTTCCTTAGTAATTTAACCACATTGATACTGCTCTCGCTGGATATACGGATGCGCTTTCCATCAACGGATTTAACGTTGTTAGGAAAGGGTATTTTTTTGCGAATACTCGATTGCTACAGATTTAAACAATAGCATGTAAATCTGTTGAATGACACTGATACGTTTCGCGAACTATAGCGGTAACAATTGATCGACTCACACAAAAAAAACACAAACATAGGTCGCTCTAAATGATGTCAACCCTTCCGAAGATACACAGACCAAAAACAGTCGTTGGCTAGAACTTTGGCAACAATCTGCCTCAGCATTGAATCATTTAACTACTATCTGGTTTAGAGGCTAAAACGACAAAAGAAGCATGGACGAGCCTTAGGTATGCTTTCCGAGATAACGGGAACCATCTGCTAAGGAAGTTGACTCGTCTAGAGCTGGCTTCATGTTGGATAAAGAGCGAATGGCATAAGTTAATAGGGTTTCCAACTCCGAGTTTCAGTAGAAACTGAAGACTAAGGAACTGCCCATAATCGCATATTTGTCCCATGATATACAGAATCTCCTATATACAACTTGCGATTATAGACAGATAAGTTAAACACGGAAACTAAACCGAGCCTACATCATTGATGCCTGTCCACATGACCTGGTCCCAGGAAGAGCGAATTCTGGACTCTCATGTGGGCCACCACCATGATAGCTTATCAGTTCTAATGTGATTTTGAATACATTATTCGCAACAAATTCGGCCGAGATCCCTATGGTTATTGATGCATCTGAACCTGGATAGCAGGAATATATATGCTCAGCCTAAATATATCAAATTTTTTGTGCGTATGTTAGAACTTTCCAGCAAACTTCTTTCGGCAATTAGGATCTGCTATTAGTCGTTCTTAAATGCGAGTAATGTGATGAGAAACAAATAGGTACACATATAGCGGGCTCTGCTAAACCACTCTGGGCGATTCTCTGCAAGTGAGAAATTCTGCAAACTGAATCTTTGACATCGACAAACTCCTAGCTCTTGCAATACATGAAAGAATTCAATTTGAGAGTGAGAGGCACAACTTCGAACTAGATGCGTATGTAGCCTGTAGATAAGACTATAATGTTTCAGATATTAAGATGCATCTGTAATCTTCCGGATATTCCTAAGATCATCATATGATGAAGATCACCATATGCGTAACGAACGTAACATTTCTCCTGATTTCAAATATAGAGTTTGATGAAGAAATTCACCGGTTAGCTCTTGCAGAGAGCAATTACTGCGTTTTATTCGGGATATTCGCGAATGCTATTCCGCCCCATTGGTCACAACCCAAGGAGTGAATCCTTTGAAATATAATAAAATAGAATGCATTCTTACTATTCAAAACAGATTTTTTTTACTATATTAGGCATTGTGAGTACCCCCCTCATGACTGGACGAATATATGTAATCAACATTTCCGACGTCCTAATTTTCCACAATTGTTGCTGAAAGCAGACGTAATGAACCAAAATTCTCAAGCATAAACCGCAGCTCGTATTTGAATGATCGATTCTTTGCACCTAGAACTGTCAAACTATGCATAGCTAACAATTTACTAGATGGCAATAGTGATCCATTCACTTCCAACATATATCGATTCGAGAAATAGAAAATTTAAAATACCTATTCATAGAGAGTTAGCGTGAGTTAAGCTTCTGTATAAGGAATGTGCACTAAGGAGAAGAACTACTCCAACATAAAACAAACCCGTCATGCACATACACCATTCTCCACAACAACTATCCCACAGCACGATTGGCTATTGCAGTATTTCGAATAACATGATATCTGACAAAACTAACAACTATGGTACTGTGTTCCGATACGATTTTCCTATTACATTAAAACAAAACCTCTTGTGTGGTGACAATATTGCACAAGCTTTCGGTGCTTTGTTCGGCTAGTGAACGTATGTCCCATCTAGCCAGCTGGTTAAATCAACGGTTCTGGTTATTATTGGCTTTTGCTATTTCTGTGTGTATGTGTGTATAAAAGCATTATCTATTATTTGCTCTGTAATATTTCAACTAAACATTGTCGTTACTATTAGTCTGTTCACGCCGCGAATGCAGATAAAAAGTAAGTAACCCAGCGAACAAACAGGACCCAGTACGCGACAAAACATCCCGCGCGTAACATCGTAAAGTAAATGAGCTGCTGGTTTCGTTTGTGTTAAAAAAGTATTTGCATTTTTTTTAATAATTTATATACTCATACGATATTGGGATAGTATTATTTATCTGCCTTTTTCTAGTTATATATGCAAATATTTAGTTAGATCCTTTTTGTTTAATTAGGTGTATATATAATTTGCCTTACAGTTCTGCTGCCTCTCTCTCTGTCTATCTCTTTCTATGTTGTGTGTGTTTGCCTGTTTTACAATTATCTAGCTTCATCGCCCTTCTGTTTCTGTTTTAAACATTGGTGAAAAGTGTGGCCACTACCTTTCTTCTGGCTCGTCGTTTCAAACAATCGTATGGTCTTTTTTATTCGCGCTGTCTGGCACCTTCACGAAAACCAAGCGCTTCGTACCATTCCCTCAGCGATCTACGCTCTCTGCTGTCGGCTTTCTTTCTCTTTTTAGATTTCGTTTAAAATGAACACTTTAACTGGTGGGATTTTTGATAGTTTTATTGCACGCAGCACGAATTCTTATGACCATTTTTGTGCTTTAGTCGTGACTTGGGCTTATACTTTTCTAAGTACGATAGTTGTTTGGCATTGATAGCACCTCTCCTTTTACTAAAATCGTAATGAGAGAGAAAAAGTGTTAGTAGCGAATAGTCCAATCGGGAGTTGGGGCATTACTTACTCCCTAATCATTTCCACAGCTGCCTCGTACTTAAGTCCTAGTTCAATCAGTGCCAGTGCCACCAGAACCGGTGCTCGGCCAAGGCCTGCCACACAGTGTACCGCTACGCAAGCCTCCGGATCTTCCTGCAATCTGTACAAGAAGCTGCCAATTACCGTTCCAAATTAGCAACATAGATGACACAGAAACACACAGCAAGCAGAAAACAGATGTTATGCTACAATGTCTACACACAGCCAACACTGCACTTTACTTACTTTTGCTTCAAAATTTCAAACCACTCCTCGACAATGTTCTGCGGAGGGAAGGTTCCATCCTCGAAGGCAAGATCTCGCACTTGGATGCCCTGGCTGGAGAGTTCCTCGATCTTGTAGCTGGGCTCGCAAACGCGTACCACCACCGACACATTGTGTTTCTTGAGCTCCTGCAAAGCGAAGGATATAAATAGGTAAGTAAAATATAAATAATTTCGATTAATGCATTTTTTGTTCAACTATCTCAGTGGTAAACAATTACTGCTTTCAAAATATATTTTCAAAAACGGGATAAGCAAGAGAAGGAAAAAGTTCATGAATAGGGGAGCGGTCCATTTGGCATAAAGTCATTTGGTATAAAGTCATTTGGCATAATGGACATTTGGCATAACGGTTATTTGGCATAATAGTCATTTGGCATAATTTTGAGAATTGATCTCACCGAAGATCATTTGGCATAACGGATATTTGACATAAAGATTATTTGGCATAACGGACATTTGGCATAACGGACATTTGGCATAACGGACATTTGGCATAACGAACATTTGGCATAATTTTGCTAAGTGATCTTATTAAAGGTCATTTGGCATAACAGATGAATGTGTAGTTTATCAGGTAAATGACCCATAAAGTTAAATCTGCACTAAGAAATATTGATAATGTGTTATTCATTACCTGATATTGATTATATTTCGAGTGAATATATTTTACAATTTTCTTCTGAGTTTCATTTTTGAAACTTTTGTGCCTGTTCTTTTTTTGCAATTATGGGTTCTTGGTTATGACTTACGTTTTAGCATAGTATAGTATAGAACTGCGATCCACTAGATGTATGTTTTGTTTTGGCCTTTATTATTATGATCGCCAGTGAGTTTTGATTTTCCATACAGCGTTTCAATAACTAAAATTATACTTATTATCTTTCTTTATATCATGAGCTGTTCTTTCGAATTTGGGGCGAAGCCAGTGCAATGCGACTTTGCCGCATAACCGAGACCAAGGATCCAAAGTGGCGCAAATCCGCTGGGGATCCGCCGGGCTAGGTAGCCGCCAACCCTCCGTTGGAAGCGGTGGCCCTTGGCAAGCTATCTTGTGATCCACTCGTTTGCCCGGATTACTCAAACATACGAGCTATATTATGCGTAAATGTTTATTAAATGGTAAAGAAGAATAATCTAATTAATTCTATTCTATTGATAAACATTTAAATATTTAGGTAGTTGCCTTTATGCTCAAACATTTAAGCTACATGCCAGCTGTATGATCAATTCTCGAAATTATGCCAAATAACCGTTATGGCAAATGTCCGTTATGCCAAATAACCGTTATGCTAAATGACATTATGCCAAATGACCCTATACCAATTGACCCAAACCTCATGAATAGTATTCATGTTTTCTGCAAAATTTTCCAGATGTAAAAAGAAAAAAAACATATTTTGGATTTCCGTTTCTGTTTGCCTCTACGTAATAGTCCTGGAACCACTTTTGGAAACTGCTTTAATTTTACAAGCCAAAACAATTACACTCAACAGTGATCTTTTCCTGAAAATCGTGTCAAAAACGTTAATGAATGTATGAATAACTACACTACATTGATAAGAGGTTTTTGTGAAACTTTGGATGGGCGATGCATAGAACTTTGAAATGATATACTAAAATAAGCATGATAAGCGAAAAATGCCTACGTCATGTGTGGACGCCGTCTTCCGCCAAAAGTACTGAATAAACGCAAATTTATCTGCACTCATGTGAACACAAACATTATTCACCTTGATTAAGCAAGCGTATCCAATATGCTACCCGATATTAGCACAATGCTTAACCCATTTCAACAAACACACGACAGTGTAATTTTGGAAAGCTACACACGCCAATAACATTGATATTGCTTGTCCCAATCATCTTATCACTAAAGCTGCGGCACGAAAATCTCTTTGCCTAGCTGATGCAACAGATAACATGCCAGATAATGGACGGGGTGCGCGCGCGGTATGTTGAAAATAATCTGTGCTTTGCCGAAACGATAATTAAGCCTAGCGCAGCCACTTACCGCAATGTAGGCATGGATGTTGTGATCCGAGGGTCGGTCCGTAATCAGGAACTTCATGCCCTTGAATTCGATCCGGGCCGGCGCTGGTCTGATATCTTTCTGACGCATGATGACGGTGGTCATTAAACGATGTCCGCACTCGGAATATGGATTAGCGAATTTGGCCGGCAAAGCTAGTTTGCTCGCGCGCTAGTACGAATCGCTTTCAACCGAAAAGTAGTAGTAGTAGTAGATCAGTTACTTGTAGTAGTATCAGCTTTCCTTATCGAAACGATGTTTCCTTTGCTGCTTGTGTCGCTTTTTCCTGATAAAATCACTGCACTGCGCCTGCGATATATTTGCTTGGATTTACCGAGATTAAAATCAATTTCTTAAAAAAAATATGATGTATGCTATATCACAAATAATAGAATATTTCGATTCTAGCTCTGGTTATACTCGCTTGCTAGTCTTAACACGATTTGATCCGAATGACAGATCACACAGAATCTTTGCCGTTTGTGACTTATTCCACCGTTCGGACAAAACAGAGCACTCTTAGTATTGCGACGTATTGTCTATCCTCCGACAATCTAAGGAGCGGCTACTACGAAGAGTACTCCCAGACGAACCTGCACGGCGTCGCTATATTCTCCAACTCTGCTCAGTGGTTTCTCGTGGGTAAACACAGCTATGATGATTCAGTTCAATCCTTGAAACAACCGAGTGAGTTTGTTTGCTCGGTTCGGTTGGTTGTTTGGGAAGCTTAAATGACGCTGATCGGATCGTGGTCTTCCTCTTGCTGCCGGTAGAGGTTCTCCGTCTCGCTGGTATCAAAAAAACGACGTCACTAAATTCTACACAATTTCGTTTTCTTCTGTTCACCTGAGACCGTCTGCTTATTAATTCAGACTGTTTACCTGAAATGGAGAGGGAAGTGAAAAAGGTTAAGGTGAAAACTGTTGAAAACTAATAGGTAATGCAACTAGAATAAGGGCTTTACGAAGATTCGCAGTGGGTAAGCAGTTGCAGTTTTTCATTATTCATACATCTAAATCTTTTTACCGCAGCTTTTTTCTCTAAATCCATTTGTCTTATGTCTAGGGGGATATGAGACAACGGCGTATCATGTAGAGCGTCTTAAGCGTTCATGTTTTCTAAGATTTTAAAAAATTAGTTATGGAATTCGCGTTTCGACTTTGTCTCATCAGATTCCAAAACTAACTTAGTGACAGGACTACGATAGCGCCGGATTTACGCTAGCTTAACGGAGACACAACTTGTGTTCCTGATCAAATCCCTAGTCAAACGTGATGTTCCGTAAAAAAATCAGTTCATTTTTGATTTTACTCATTTTTTTTCTTTAGTTGAGAAAAATTGATTTTCAGTCAAATTTTTCTCTGACATAGCGCATTTATTCACATTTTTTTTTTTGCGCAAATGGTCATCAGATGATGTAATACTTCAATTGCTATATAAAACAAATCATAGGTCTTGAAAAATACAAAATAACTGACGAAATATATAAAAAAACTGAAAATGATAAAAAAGTCAATCTATATATAATAAAACGCATTCGCATGACTTATGTGAACAGATATTGATAAATTCCTACATCCCTGTAATATTTCATGTCTTTTTCACTATTTCAAACATAAAAATAATTTATCAAACTTCGTAGCTTCTACAAAAAAAGTTTGTGAAAATAGTTCTACAGCACCAGCGGTTTATGCAACACATTCCGAAAAGATATTATTACAAGAACGTTTTATGCCTACGAACCATATATAATAATATTTGCTAATATAATATAATAATAATAAGAAGTGATTTCAAATCAAATAGTTTCATAAATGCTGTTAAAAAACAAATCACTCCAGCGACATTACATTTTCTGATTGGATTTCTCTGGCGGTAGGTTTCTTGTCATGGACAATTTGTTGTATCTTATTTAGTTATTAGGGGAATTATGGGTAAAACCGACACTGTGGGTAAAACCGACACCCCACAATTTTCCCTAGAAATCAACATTTTGTTAATTTCATAATAATACTTTATTATTAGCACGATTATGTAGAGCATTTGAACACAAATTGGATTTACGTTAGTACGTCGAATGTCATAAAAATAAACAAAACATGCGACGGTACCGTTTATACTCTACTGGATGTAAAATGTTGTTGATAGATTGTAAGATTTTAACCGAACAAAAGCTTTTCAAATCACCACTTTTTTCAGTATCTATTATTATCGGCCTTTCTTATGATTAACTGGGTGTATTGAAGACGAGTTTGAGGTATTCAATATTTTTTTTATTGCTTTTAAGAAAAAATGTTCGCTGTTGGGGTAAAACCGACACCCTTTTGTTAGGATAAACTGCCCATATAAGCGTAAGAGTCCCATATGGATTTTTGTCGAAAATGAGATGTTGGATTGTATTCTGTATCACCACAGAATCATAATGCACAAATGAGATTACCAGGTTTGTTCAGAAAATATCGAAAAAAATACCAAAACATGATTGTCCCATCCATAAGGCTCAATGAAAAATGTAAATCTTGAACAGCGTTTTTCTCGGCTTGCTGTTTTTCAATATGGGACTCTTATGCATATATGGGCGGTAAAACCGACACGCTGTTAACATGGTTGTAATTGTTTGCGATTCATTACAAAAGGCTGTGATCTTTAGTGACACTTCAATTACACTATTAGCACACTATAGTAATAGTAAAGATACACAGAAATACTTTTATTGTGTTTATTTCCTATGAGTCTCATTAAAAATTAAAAATCTTGAATTTTTTCTTATCTATTCTATTGAAGTTTTTGCTATTTCTGCAAAAAGCTCATAAAACCGAATTTCTAGTGTTCTCTTGGTTTCTCATAGATGAACTTTATCACAGTGATGATAATGATCTTTTGTATACCCCGGTAGATCGTGGATTACCAGAGTCCCGTAAAATGAAAGTCTGAACCAGGTAATTTTACTAAGAAGTGTGTGTCACTCACAAATGAATGAATCCTATTAGCAAAATGTAGAACACTTGCAAATCTTCTCTTACGAAATAAAATGACACTGACGGTTGCAATGATGTGCATAAGGTTACTTGGAAATATCAATACCAAGAAATAATCCTATAATATAAAATACTCTTGTTTATAATACTACGCTTTCGAACTCTCTTCTCCTCACTACATGATGAAGCTACAAAAAGCACATTTTTGCATCACACATACTCTCACTTTATTAATGACGCGTATAACACATTTTAGTAAAGATAAAGATTTTAATAAAGTGTAGAGAAAATAAATTAAATGGGGTGTCGATTTTACCCCTATGGGGTGTCGGTTTTACCCGCAGTGCCTAAAAGAAGCCACTTTGTTTTCCAAGTTTTTCATCAATAATTTTTAATGAAATTCATTTTTTGAAGCGCTGACAAAATTAAGCCTTGTTAAGAATTTTCCGAAGAAGAATTCTGTGTACAAATTATAATTTTATTGATTTTGTGGTAACCCAAAAAAAAGAGTTATGCTTAAGGTGTCGGTTTTAACCATAATTCCCCTACAGTACCAGCGATTGGAAAATAGTAATTTTTCCCAACTCGTAATTTTTTTAGTTGGGTCCTACTGGAGCTGTAGAGCTTGATTCTCGGAAGGACTCCCTGTCAGAATCACTTACTACAATGGCAGATGAGACGGTAAGTGTCACCGATTAAAACACTTCGCAAAGCCTATTGCAGTGGGAATTTCGTAATATTGAGTGTACGGATCAGATGTGGGAACGAGGAGATTTCATAATCGTAGGAGGAATCGATCGCTTTTATGATCGCGCTTGAGATCGCATTTATAAATTTACCGGTGCTAAAAAGTTCACTTAATTACCGGACCGTTTACATGTTTTAGGATTGCGGGCGCACGTGTGCGTGGATGCTCGCGAAAGGTTCAAGCGTTTGTATGTTAACGTGTTTGTCATGTCTGATAGCGTATATGTAACTTCGCGTGGATAAATTTGATTTTATAACTGTGTGGCCATTGGCATATTCGCATGTATTCTTGAATGATCGCGTGGACCGTGATTCAGAATCTGATACTAGAAAAGAGTTCCCCCATATCACTAGAGTTCCCGATCATGTCGTCATGGAACTTGTTGTCTAGTGAATATGAGCGTCATTTTTTTATTGTTCCAGCTGAAGGCATGAGTCTAGGCTGCTAGGACCTAGGGCAGATACTTCCGGGCGTGACCAATTCATGATCGCGCGAGCGGTGAGTTAATGCTTGAGACCACGTTTGTAAATCAATAGGTTCTAAAACGTTCGATTAATTTCCGGGGTGCTTAAATGGTGGCAAGATCGCGGGTGTAAGTATGTGTGGTTGATTCGAATTGCTTGTACGCATTAGTGAAAGTTTGTGTTATAGCGAAGACTACTAACGATTGTACGTTTGTAATGGGAGAGAGTGTGAGTGTATATGAGCGAATATGCAATTAATTGTGTTATTGAGTGTTAGTATGATCTAATTTAAGATATAGTGTTAAAAGGAAACATATCATTCCGAATAAATAATTCAAAGAGATTAATGAGAAGAGAACAAATTGAGCGATATTATTTTTGATATGCTTGAGAAGGACAGCAAAGACAGACTAATGCAGTAGAAGAAAAGAACACGTGGAACATGGAATCAAGCTACTTGAACTCGTCTAAACGCCAGCAAATGATATTGATTTGCCATTAACGACAATTGCATTCTGTTAGAATTTTATCATGCTATACTGACCGGGAAAGGATGATTCACGTGCGTCGGTAAATTAATTGTACCTTAATTTATGCAATCTCAACTTCCCGTACGAATCGAATCGAATGCACAAATTGAACACCGGAAAGATTACACACTATTCTATCATATGCGCCAGTTCTGCATCCATTCCATCGTCTTAGAATGGCAACGGCGACTGCTCAACCGCAGGGAAACGTCGGTTGCAACGCAGGCAGATTCGACGGGGGTGCTGGAGAGCAGATTTCAGACCGATCTGATTGCTCCGTGACACATCGGTGTGAGGATGTCGACTAGACCCTCCCAATTGCGACTGATTATCTCAAGGACGTAGAACAGACGACTGTGGATGAGGGCAGAAGGAAGGTCATCTTCCGGTCGACGGTCACGCGAAGGATTTTTGGCCCCTTCCGGAATAGTATTGCAACAGTGCGAAATGGCGCATTTTGAGACTGAGATGCTGAAACCGACCGAGTTGGTTCACCGACCAACGGCATTTACGGCAGCCTGCAGTCCAGTGCGGCTAGTCGTTTACCCGATGGTTGCAAGTTACGTCTTCACCTAGATGAACACGAATATGCCCTTCGGCGAGGACGGAGTTCATGCTTACTAGGAATAGTGTGACTGCCAGCGCCCAGCCTTGGAGAATCCCGTTTGCCTCCCAAAATAGGTCTGATTGGTTTCCTCCAATACCTACCCTGAAGCTTCGGTTACTGAGGTGCTGCTTTATGAAGCAGCCAAGGTTTCCCCCTTAGTGCAGCTGACGAAGCACTTCTTCGCGCCATACCGTGTTTTAGGCCATGGTGATATCCACATGTAGGCCATTGGCTAAGGTGTCGCTTAAAATTTCGCCGAGGGAGCCTAAGTCCCGAACCCCTTTCGAAATGCCGACGCTCAAAAGGATCCTGTTCCTCGAAGAGGGTTAACCGGCATCTGTTCACCATTTTTTCGGTCGTTTTCCCAATGCAGGGGACGAGACTGATGGGTAGGAAGTCATTCGGGCTTCCGGTTCCCTCGCATTTCTTCGGGATGGGGATCATGAGTACGGTTGGTTCTCTAGTTGTCTGGTAGAGGCTAGCCTCTCCAGATCTTGCTGAATCCGTCTAGTAGCGCGCGCTTGGCAACCGGAGGTAGATGCCTTAACAGGGGACAGCCAACGTCGTCGAGTCCGGCAGAATTGCCATTTGCTATACTCACCCTCTTCGTTTTGAGAGAGGAGGGTGGGAGAGAGGAGTCCCCCGAGATCAAGACGAAGTGTTTCCCGATTTTGTTTGGTGTTTCGGAGGGTTCCACTGTTGTAGTACCGTTGAACATTAATGCAAAGCCGTTTTGTCTTCTTTTGTTACTTAGGGCATTTACCCTTCTCCGCAGTTCCGCAGTCAACGAGTCGGAACTAGTCCCGTCCAGGAAGGTAGCCCAACTGGCCTCCTTGGCTTTCGCGATGGCTTGCCTAGCCTAATTCGTAAAATGTCGAAAATCCGCTGATCTCTCGTCCTATCCATGATGGTCAGGGGGAGATATTTTTAAGAGCTCGAAGAGGTTTTCGTCGACCTTTGATTGCATTCGCTATTCCTGGGTTCCACCAGTGACCGCCCGGTTTGGTGGTGCTCCGCTAGTTCTAGAGATGCATGATTTTGCATGGTCTTGTTCATGACTTCTATGAGCTCTTCTGGCGAGTAATTGCGAGCTCGATCGAGGGCGTCGGAAACATTGTCTTTGTAGGTTGGCTAATCCGCTCGAACGGCGACGTCGCGACGTTGATGAATGCATTCAACCATGAGAGATCGCAATAGGGAAGCGATCGCTGTTTCTAATATCGGCTAGGACGGACCATCCGCAGGCTCCGGCGATGGACCTAGAGCTAAGCTGTATGTGGATCGGCCCTGAAGAAAGGTTATACTGCCGTCGTTTAGCGTCACCGCGTCGCTGTCTTTCGGTTTTGCGGCCCGGAATGTCCCCGGCCGGGATCGACGCGGGAGGGTTGTTTCTTTTGTGGCTGTGTTGAGCGCTTGCGAGTTGTTATGTTTATTGCAAGAAGTTGAATGGTTTGTCAGAGTCCGGTGAGGGTACCTAATTTTGTGTATTTGGTAATGCAGTTGAGCTGGAGCGGGAGCAGGACATTGTGGGGTTATTGTTTGGTGTAAGCATGGTTATATCGGAGGTGGCTGTGGAGTTGGGGCTTCTGGGTTTGTCCAAGACACTTTTCCGGGATTCTTTTTCTTTTTGGCGATTGGATCTTCTAGGCTCCGGTAGGCTGAACGGAACAACAGAAGTTCCGACTACGGGGATTGGTTCGATAAACTTGCACTTTTTGGCTTTCGTTGCCGTAAGTGTCGTTGATGTTCTCCCAGGAGTGGATACTGCGTCGATGATAATGTTACTGCGATGGCAACACCTTTTTGAACTCCACGCTTTGTAATCGGCTTTGAAGTCACCCATTACCAGGAACGAAGTCTGCAGTTTGTTTCCGACGTCATTTACTTCCAAAGGGATGTATACAGATGCCACCGCGCATCTTACAGGAAAGTTGATCTTTCTGGCGACCAAAATTAAGTCAACGTTCAGTTTCACCAACTCAGACGGCTGAATCCCAATTATAACGGTACCCGACCCACGGTGACGGATCCGTATCGCCTTTTATGTGTATCTCTTGAATAGCGAGGCAGATGGGCGCTGAGCGAACAACCATGCGTTAGAGGTCACCTAGGTTTGTTCTCAGTCCATTGGTGTTCCACTGAAGTTTATTTCTTCGGGTGATGGGTCTGAGCTACGTTTGGGACTACAATTCCTCGCCGATTTGCTGCTGGGTCCGTTTCATTTGGTCCTTGTCGAAGTCGGTAGGACAGGTGGCGACGAGAACGCCGCGGTTTTGCGGTTTTCCGCGCCGGCAACCATCGAGGACTCATCGGGTGTCTCCGGCACTTCCCGAGTCGAGGCAACACGTTGTGTTCCAGGCTGTTTTGGGTTTGATGTGTTCTTCGGTACCGGTGATGTTTGTTGTGGATGCGGTTAGTTGTGTGAGTGGGAAGGAAGAATACGACAGATGGGTCCGAACGGGCAACGCAATTGATGGAGCTTACCCGGAGGCGTCCCGGATTCCCCGGAAACCGTCAGGGACTCATCGGAACGGTATGTAGAACTTGTTATTGCTGACCTCGTGTGAGTCCGAGGAAACGGATTCTGCTGACGAGCTAGTGGAACAGGTATAGTTGTTCCGTTGCGAGTCGTTCGTATCGCTGCTCCGCATATTGCAACTGTACTGGTTACCAGGAGCATCCGGCTATAGGGCTTGGGTGACTGGAATAACTGTTGATGTTGCTGTGGTCAGGGTGGAATCCAAAAGGTGGAGTTCTTTGTGTGCTCTTGGTGCCGTCAACAGCCGCCTGGAGTGCATCGGGAGGGCCCGGAATAACCCCGGTCGGGATCGACGCGAGAGGGTTTTTTCTTTCGTTGCTGTGTTGAGCGCTTGCGAGTTGGTATGTTTATTGCGAGTTGTTGAATGGGTTGTCAGAGTCCGATGAAGGTACCTAATTTTGGGTGTTTGGTGATGCAGTTGAGCTGGAGCGGGACCAGGACATTGTGGGGTTATTGTTTGGTGTAAGCATGGTTATATCGGAGGTGGCTGTGGAGTTGGGGCTTCTGGGTTTGTCCAAGACACTTTTCCGGAAATCTTTTTCTTTTTGGCGATTGGATCTTCTAGGCTCCAGTAGGCTGAACGGAACACCAGAAGTTCCGACTACGGAGATTGGTTCGATAAACTTGCACTTTTTGGCTTTCGTTGCCGTAAGAGTGTCGTTGATGTGCTCACAGGGGTGGATAGGCTGATGTTTGTATAACTCGGTGTTAGCTTGCCGGAGTTTAGCTGTCTCGGTGAAGGCGCTTGCAACTATTTGGCCTGCTTGGCACAGTGTTGCTTGAGGAAATTGATTGCATGGTCTTTTTTGTCATCCGCGCTTTGAGCTGTGCTTTTTTCAGAGTTGCTAGCTCTTTCAGTAGCTGGGCTATGATTGTATCCCTTTCGTTGTCCTCGTTTTTTTGTGATGTTAGCGTGGCTTGGGCTATGTGGTTGTTTGGTTATTAGAGCTCTGGCTTCGGGAAGGGTGATGTCATTGTCGATGTTTGCTTTGCTTTCATGTTTTTGCCTTTTGCATCTTTTGTCGCCCTTACTAATTTCCTTGGGTCTGTCTCAAGCCTGTACCGATTTCAGGATAAGGAAGGGATCGGCGGGGAGGCGTTGGACCACGTTTTCTGACTCGTTGATTGCTCCCAATAGTAGGGCCTGTTGGTCTGTTACGTCCCCGGAATTCATGTAGCTGGGAAGAGATCGACTAAGGGGAGGGTTCCCCACCCCTATCGGGGAAAGGGAGCCGTGGCATTTTGCGTGATGTACGAATTTGTGGTCACTGCCAGTTAGCCAAGCTTTAGTCGGTAGGGTTCGTCATGACACTCTGAGGTACTCATTTCCACCAGTGTAACGGGTGTTCACTAAAAAATGAGAATTTGTTCAGTCATGTAGTTAAAAACAAAAAAAAAACGAATTCAGTATTTTTTATAAAATACAAAACAATGTTTTTTCTTCAAAAAACGTCAATGAATATTAGAGAAGGGGCCCTGGTCAGCCTTACGACGCAACCTAGTCGCGATGGTGGTCAACTGCTTCGTATCCTTGGCCAATTATTTTTGTACACTATGGCACTGAGGAAGCCGAAAAAATCCTCACTCAATGGGACGGCATGTTGGTCGGGTTCCTTTCTTTCGGCAGGTACGGTATCTTTTTCTGTTCAAGGTACTCCAACATCTTCGTGGCGTAATGGGAAGACACCTTGTCCGGCCAGAAGACGTACTTCCCATCCGCATGATGCTCCTTTAAGAACGGCAGAAGAATTTTCTTAAGACACTACTCCTGGTACCGTAAACCGGGGTGATCACTTTTTGAAGTGATCATCGCATATTTTTAGGCGCAACACATTTTCTTCAAGTTTAATATTTTTAAACCATGTACTGATGTATAAAGAACAAGATTGGATGGTTTTATCTGAAATTTGCCGCGCACTACTATTTTTTCAAAAATGATTTTAATTTAAAATCCGTTTTCGTATTCCGGGGTGACATTGATAACCTGCATGTTCACCCACATTAAGTTCTTGATGTCAATGTTTTTCATTCAAATGGTTGTTTAAACTAATTCTAAAAAGATGCTCATTGTTAATCTGTTAATTGGTATTGTAAAAAGTACTACTATATACTGTAGCATTCGAGTAACCAAAATTCGTATAATTCGAATTCAACTAGAATAAAAGAATCTGTAAAAAAATTTAACTACTAAATTTGCTTTATTTAAGTTCTTTATCAATTATCAAAAAGTTTCATCCATTTTAACACGTTGGAGTAATGAATATAAAAAAATAACTCTAATTAAAGCTTGAAATAATTTGAAATTATTGCGAACTAGTTTCACCAAAAAATGATTTAAAATAAGCAAGCTCTTAAAAATCAATTTGGCACATCCGATTCTAAAAAAAAATAAAAACTCTCTTGGAAATTATAACTCTTGTTAAAATCTAAGATTTATTTGTTGTATAAAAAATAGACACTTTACGAAGCTTCGTAAAAATAAGGTAAAGTAATATTTCGATTTTTTTTAGTTTTTGTACCCAAAAATCGAACAATATATTCAAAAAGTATATCAAATCAGTATTCTTTAAGCTTAAAGTGAAACTCATTTCAAACTTAAATGATCCAGTAGACTATGCTGGCTCAATAAGCAATCTGCAAAAATAGTTTCGAGTGATCAAAGTCACCCCGGTTTACGGTACACTTGTTTATTGATGGCCAGACTGCTCTGCCTAAACCACGGCTTTGAAATCCCGCTACCGGCCTTCCGCTCCACGCTCAAGGGTGCCAGGATCCGGTAAACTGTACTTACGGGCACGTTTTTGTCTCGAAAGTGTTCTACAATAGACTTTTTTCTGCGGTGCCCATGTGTTTCGTAAAACCGTACAACACGCTCGCGGAGTGCTTGCGTTTCGACGCCATCTTGAACTGACAGCACCAGAGCAGAAAAAAACATGCTACCCATTTCTAGGGAGTCCAGAGAGTAATTCTCTTGGAGAAAAAAATTTACGCTCTTTACTATAATTACAGAAAAGTATTGAAATAATTCTCATTTTTTATTTAACACCCATTATAATGATTTGAATAAAAAATACGTGTCGATTATTTTTGGCTGCTAAACCGAAAAAATATTATTTGGAAATGAAAAAATTGAGAGGCAAATTTTTATAAAAGTCAATGTTTCTATGTATGTGATTGATGGGCTTCCAAACGGCTTAACCGATTGCCGCAAAAATTTATACATACTAGGCATTTATTATGGAGCGTGTTTGTGTGCGTTGATTGGGGATTATCTGCCCGCCAGATGGCGCTTCGGACAAATTGTGTTTCCTCCTATTTCGTTGAAAGTCGCTGCAACACGTGATGGGTATTAGCTAGTTAAATATAAAGATGCAAGTATCTTGTCAATACAAATATTGACAAGACTGCTTCAATACGTCAATCCAATTTGAATTCTATGGAATCAATATTTTCGAGCTGGTAATACACTAAAGAATAATTCGTTTACTGTCAATATTTCTGCTACGCCTAACTCTTAAATAATTTCTTTTCAATATTCCTTAGTGATATATGAGCATTTTTTCTGTCAGTACCGCTTGTCAAACGAATGACGAGTAAAGCAACATTACAAAGTTTTATAATGTGTGGGTCCAAAAGACACTACTGTGGTAACAATTAAAATAAAACTGATACCCGAAATAAAATTTTCAATCAAAATTTTTATTTCGGTTATCAGCCAAATTTTCAATCAAAAGCAATTAAAATTTGACAAAGTAACAGCAAATTGTTTCATTTTGCTTTCTGGGAGTAATTTTTTTCAGTGTACATTGAGCACCTGTGTGTTGCTTAATATAATATAACATGTTAATGAGATTCGCATGGTTGTATATCCTTCCACAGCTGTCATAGAAAAGTGGTACACTAGGTAAACTTCCGCTCAAATAAACACTGCCACCAGCTCAAGGACACTGCGATCAAGAAGTTATTACCTAAATACGCCTGTATTTATTTCCCTAGTCCACTTATTCTAACGGGTAGACCATCGATTTCATAGTACACGTGCATGTTGTATGCTGTATGTATGTGCAATAATAATAATAGCGGGACCCTTTCCAGTGCAGACTAATTGTTTCCTTAGAACCATCAGCAAACGCTAACGAGCGGTTGGGTCTTGGGTTTATATAGTTAGCTTGCTGTTTCTTAGGCAATTAATCAAGTCCAACACGTAATTTGGAAATATTGTTTGAATAGGTACAAAGCTATAGATAAACGATTCGACGAAACAGATAATCCGAAGAAGCACGCAATGTGAAATAAAACGTTAACAATAGCTCAAATTATCGTTTAGACGAATTTCCAAGCGTCTTCAATACTATGAGGGATTAATGAACTGTGATGCCTTGTGCTTCTGTTTGATAGCAAAGAACTTTACATCGCTGAAAGTGATGGGTTTTAATACCTTAATTCGGTGTAATTAAAGAAAAAACGATTTTTATGATACAATACTAGTAACTCTTATAGCAATGCATTTCGAAATTAGTATAATCGTCAAAAATGTCAATAAACCATAGCTAAATAGGCGTATCTAGCTAGTAGGGTATAGCCTATAGTCAATAGAAAACAATATTGACAGTCACACGCAATATAACAATAAATATGAATTGAATACTTGGTCAATAATTTGAGTTTCTGTCCCTATACTGCTCATTTACATGAACGTCCACGTGTCGGTTAACCTTGCCGCACAGAACAAAATATTGCCTAAGCGAACCGTACATTTGCGATTATGGACGAAACAATCGGATTGTCCTGCGACCACTTCAACCGGATATATATGTGATAGATACATAAACATGACCAAATACCGGTTCGGAGCAGGCTCACAAATGACATCATTAAACTCTAAAAATAAACTTTGCAAAACATGATATACTCACAATTATCAAAATGGTGCGCTGGAAACGTTGGAGTTTTGACGATGTTAACAATGATTTTCAATGTGGTTCCGATTAATTGTATTTGTGTTAATTATACAGAACGCTAGTTGATGATAATCCTTCCTTACTAGTATCGATGAGAATAATGCTAGACGACGATTAGATGAATTTGCGATGCGATGCAGTGCGACGAACGACCAGATTGAATGGCGATTAGATGTCCCGTTGCGTCGATGGATAGCGTGAATGAATGTGTGTGTGTTTGTGTGAGTGTGTGCTTCACTACGATTTGTTTTAGGCGCTAATGATGTTGTCTTCGCTGTCGTTTTGATGCTCTGAACAAACAATGGTTCTGGAAATGCTTCGTCTGTTTTAGATTTAGAATGGTTGTACGCGTAGAAACGTTCAGTCTCAATCTGCGAACAAAGAAAATGAGAATTATGAAAATGATTTCACCTATTCGATTAAAAGGTTAATAGTGAGCAAACATTTTTTCAAAGCTGCACATCTGAAAACCTTTTTTTTTATAATCCAGTCGTTCCAAACACTGCAGTAATTTTTCGCAAAAGTCTACAAAAATAAGAGTGCCTGATTAAAAAATAAAACAGGCCTTACCAATGTACCAACCAAAACCACCAATTCTTATAGTTTGGCCTAATCAATCGAATCATACGCAGCCTTGAAATTCACGAACATAGAAAATGCAATTTTCAAAACTCAAAAAGCAAACATGTGGTCCTTTGTTACACATCCTAAGAAAGAACCATGTCAACGGACTACTGCTACACATAACACATATCTATTGGGCACATATTTACGATATCAGTTAATAATGATGTGCTTCAATTAAATTACAATTCGTGTGATGTTTGGTTGCGATTACAGACTGCGGGGTTTGCCCAAAGTCGATAACCATTTGAATAGCGTAGAAACTGATACATTATCTTCGGAAAAATATGACAATGGATTAATTTTTTTAAAATTAGTGGTTTGGTGATTATTTCTTTTATTATTTAGCAAGTTTAAAACGAAATTTTTGCTATATGAACCAATTTTTATAATTTTGTCAGAACTTTATATGGAAAGGTATCACTGTACGTGAGTTTTAGTGATGAATGAAATATATTTGAAGTTACGTTAATAAAAAGAAGCAAGTAAGTAAGCGAAGTCTATGGATAATAATAAAAATAAGCAAGTAAGTAAGCGAAGTCTATGGATGACATTTGCTGCTCAGGTCGCCGTTGATAAAGTGCTAGCAGACTTCTGTGGCAATGAGTGCTAATGGACATAGACATCAAAACAAGTGCCGTAGATTGTCGGCCTCAATTCTGGGTGAACTTGATTGTGGTCTATTACAAAGTTAATAACACTGCCATATTTCTCCTGTCAAAACAAACCCAGACACGCCGCCCATTTCCGGTAAAAATTGTCGGTGCGCTGAGCACTGTTTACCTGAAATCGGCGGCTTGGCGCGGCGGCGCACACCTCTAACGCCCTTACGACATTGGAGCAGGACCAGGCAGCCAGTGGATCAACTTGTGGTAATAGTTTTATTTGTTTGCACTTGAAATTGTGTTAATCAACTTATAAGTGCTGTAGTGTTTACTAAATCATCGTGGTATTTCTGTGTTTGCGAATACTTAGGCATAGACATGCGTGGATAATGAGGATGGCATGTTCGTCTTTGTGTAGCATCGTGAAGGGCTCGAGCGTTCATATGTTGACATGTTCGATCGCGTGGGCGCTGTATATCGCGTGTGCTAGCGTGTATTTTTTATTATTTCGATTATAGAGGTTTTAACCATAAGGTCATTCACCTCTTCGGGTTAGAAAAATCTCTTATGAAAAATTTCTAACCCTATGTGCGGGGTCGGGACTCGAACCCAGGTGCGCTGCGTACAAGTTAATCGATTTACCAACTACGCTACGCCCACCCCCAGCGTGTATGTAACTTCGCGTGTATGGATTCAATTTTATAACTGTGTGTCTTCCGGACGTGACGTTCGCACTTCAGACCGTGTTAATCAATTTAGAAGTTCTATAACGTTCCTAATCAGCGGGGTGTTTGCGTCATGTTTGCAAGATCGTGGGCGTAGGTGTGCGTTAATGATCGCGGGCGGAAGTGTTCGCGCGGATGCCGCGCAGGGTAGCGTGTGAATGACTTCGCATGGTTGATATCGTTAATATAAGCATGTAGTTGTTTGCATACTCGCGAAGGTTTTTGAGTGTTCTCATGAGCCGTTTTTCTGAGCAATTGACCTACCAGTTCTCACTGGAGTCCCGAGTTCCGGTGCCCTGAAACTTGCTATCTAAAGTATAAGTTCCGTATTTTAGAGTAGGAACTGCTGGACAAGAATTATTCATGATTTCGTAAGAGTGAGCGTTTGTATGTTGGCGCTTAAGATAGCGTTTATAAACTGGTATTTTGGAGTGGGAGCTGCCGAACGTGTACGATTCATGATATCGTGAGAGCGGGCGTTTGTATGTTGGCGCTTAAAATTCGTAAGCGCTAACACGTTAACTTAATCATAGGGATGGTTTCATGATTGCGAGATCATGGGCGTAGGAATGCGTGATTGATCGCTTTTATCATCGGACTTCTATTATCGCGAAAGACTCGAACGTTTGTATGTTATTGTGCGCGTTCCTATTATCACGTGGACGTTTGTATCTCGCGTATGCTAGAACATTTGTAATTACGAGTGTGTTAATGCGTTCCTATAAGAAACAGCAAAGAAAGAAACAACACAATAATTAGACATGCAGCCAATAAAGGTCAGCTAAACATACGACTCCTATACTACATGCTGCGCCATCTGGATGTATAATATTTCAACAAAAAATATTTTTCTTAAAATACCTCTAACTCAAAAAGTATACTTTGTATTTTAAATCTTTTAGTTCCATTCGAAAGGTGAAAAATTTTCCTATTGAATGGTGTTTTCATATCGCTCAGTTAATTAGTTTTAATTACCTTTTAGTTGTAAAGTAGTTAAAAATTGGTGCTTTTAGGAGGTTTTTGTTAATTTTCATAACGCTTTCATGACCATGTTGTTTGTGGACAACAGCGTTTTTAAACAACTATAACTTTTGATTGAGGCGAGATTTGCTCACAAAAACAAATAAGGCTCATTAATGTGATTAATGCCTTTAATTTGAGTATTACCAGTGACAAGGATCAGCTCTAGAACTGAAGTTATTGCAATTAGTCTGATTGGATTCCGATGGAGCAGTGCTGCCAGGGACAGTTTACGTTGACGACGGAAAAAATTATTAATCAACAACATTTATCGTTACTATTGTTCATGTGGTGCCCCTTGACATTCTCTATAGCTTAACATTCTTTATAGCATTTTATTTTTCATTTCGCTGCAATTTAATAGTTAACACAGCATGACCTCACCACAAATGTAGTGGATTAGAAATCGTTGTTTGTGCATGTGAAACGATGTGATAAAAATGATTTTGCGTCGAAACAAAAAAAAAAATATAATTGAATGGAACCACAGAAAGAAGTGTAGAACTTGCTGAGATGCACTATTTCCATAATAATAATGGCGATGTTTATTATTTACTATTTTAAGAAAATTAATGAGAATGCTAATAATAACACTTACTAACTAATTTACTTCCAAAAGAATACTAAATTCACTTAACTGAAAGATATTAATACTTGTTTCTCTGTAAAGTTTTCCTAGCTTGCGAATGACAAGAAAAAAAAGTACAATAAGTGCCATACTTTTTCAATTTCAGATGGTATTAGTGAAAATAAAATAAAAATATCCAATAACCCAAACACATGAAAACAAGAAAAGATAAGTGTTTCATGCAGTGTTTCAAAAATCGCTCCAATCAGCATGCGTTGAAAAAACCATAGTTTGATAAATCATTAAAATCCACGATATCGTCACTCATGGTTTTTTTGGCTCCTGAGGAGTGAAAACCGCCAAGGAGTGAAAACAGGTTACTAGATTATAATTGCAGCATACAGTTTAAAAGCCCGACCTCAATTTAAATTTTCAATTTTCATTTCATCAAGCACAAAAGCAAAACAGATCCTTGGCACAATTCATGGCGAAAGCTTCTTTTCGATAGACCTCGAAGGTCAGCATTCAATTGTTATCGTACTAGGCTAGGCTCAGGCCATTGTAGTAATAAATAGTACACCTATTTTGCAACCTTCCACTATGCATTTGAACTTTTGGATTTCATCACTTCATCAGAAACATTTTTACACCGGATTTGAGATATGTTTGCCCGTTATTATTGTTATAATAATATATTTGTTAAGGACATTGTACATGCGAGCCACAATATAGCTTCTACGCCGCACACACCTCTCTCCCCTGCTTAACCATGTATCTGACATGACCTAATATAAAAATACGTTTTTCAATACACTAACCTTGCCGGTGTACCACGAAACTGCTACTTAAGGAAGCTAGAACATTTGTCTATACAATCAACCCGAGTTTTAGACGGAATTCCATCTGTAGTTCCTATTTTGTGCGAAAATATCACCCCTCTTCACTTGGGGTTTCTTTTCCAAACGCTTTTATTTTTCTTCTTCCCGTTTTCAGAACACTTTTTCAAATGCACTTTAATCACACACTACTTAAAAAACGCCCGCGAAACTTTAATCGTTTAATAACTAAACTTCAAATTTTCTGCCAATGTGCAAATGACCGAAGGAAAATGTCCAAAAACTCTTATTTGTGCGTTTGAATTTTCACTTCGAATTTCATTTTTTCTCAATGTAAACAAGCGCGTCGGTGCCTAGCAACAAGGCTTTCACATGTCTTAACCTTAAAGAAAATTAAATTGAAAACAAATGACTTGTTTCAATATATACAGGGTGGGCCATCTGGATGTATCCTATTTCAACATTGAACAACTCCGCCATTTTCCAGCCGATTTTGACAGATAAACACATTTCTGAAACATCATTTAGTGCCATTTTAGTTAAAAGCCATTTCACACCAAAAGAACGTCGTTTTACACCAAAAGAACGCAAATCGTAGCGCTTTACATTGAAAACGATCGTTCAATAGTGAAAACTGTGCGTGCTTATCGTAAAAAATATGGCAGGCTCACTTCACCCTTTCCGGCGGAATAAATAAACCAAATTGTCGAATTTGTAGGACACAGAACCCACACGTTATACATCAAACACCACTGCACGACCAGAAAGTAACTGTTTGGGCCGGAGTGTGCCCCAAAACAATCATCGGTCCTTATTTTTTCAAAGAGCGAGAGACCATCAACAACGCACGCCACCGTTGGATTTTGGCGCACTTTGTCTGTTCACAAATGCAGAAAAAATGTCTGAAAAACTTCTATTTTCAACAAGACGGGGCATCTTGCCACACCGCAATCAAGTTCTTGGGGAGCAAATTACCAGGACGCGTTGTCTCAATAAATGGTGATTTGGAATGGCCTCTTCGTACTCCGGATTTAACGGTGCAAGACTTTTTTCTGTGGAATTACTTGAAAAGTGAAGTGTTTTCTAGCAAACCTAAGTACCTTGGCGAACTCAAAGTTAATATACGAACTGAAATTGCTGCGATTAAACCCGACATGCTGTCCAATGTCATGCAAAATGCCCGCAAAAGAGCTGCTATTTGTGTATAAAATGGGGGTGGTCATTTAATCGACGTTGTATTCTAAACCTCGTTTATAATAAATGGAAAAAAATGTACTAAAAAGCTTGTTTACTTGTGAAAACGGCTACAAAATGGCGGAGTTGTTCAATGTTCAAAAGGATACATCCAGCTGGCGCACCCTGTACCTTCTGCTGGGATAATTGAAAAATTAAGCATACAAATTTTGAAGAGCTGTTAGCAAAGTTTGAAATTGAATTAGGTCTATAAGCGACAACAGAACAAGAATCACAAACCGAAGTGGACAGGTCGAGCCAAACCCAGGAGTGAAAGCCTAATGCTGATTTCGTTTTTAGAGCGGAGTCGCTCTAGGTTCGCTCTGAGCTGTCACTTTTGTATGGATTTTGTAAATATTAGAGCGAACCTAGGGCGACTCTGATCTAAAGCCGAAATCGGCATAAGAGTCAAAACCCGCTTTGATTGCTTTGATTTTTTTACTCACTCCCAGAAACGTGCATAACAATGATTGGTTTCCACCGCTCCTTTGGAAACAGGCTCCTTGGTGTGAAATGTGTAGTTTATTTGAAACACTGGTTTCATGTCAAAGAACAAATTATGCAGCTCTTCAAGACTTACAATTTGAATTATTAAAATGCTGTTAAATATTAAGATTTTTGAGAAATGAACAAAAAATCGTTCAAAATTGTTAAATTTTAAATAAATTACTTTGATAAGGTCACTTAAACTTATGAGCTGAAACATGCGAGGGCATCACTAAATGTGAAATTTTCTTACCTTCCCAACGGAAAAAAAAGATTTGAAATACAAAGTATACTTTTTAAGCTAAAGGTATTTTAAGACAAATAAGTTTTTAACACAAAAAGTTCAATAACTTTGTAACGGATGAGATTTGATGCTATCTGTAGAAAGAATTTTTTTCTCCAAATATGACAGTCAATCACCTTTCGAGAGGTTTTTAACCATGAACCAAATACTCTGTATATAGATAGATAGATAGATTGATAGATAGATAGTAAATCATTTCAATAATTAATTGTTATACTTTGAATAAACTGTGTACAAAACCAATATTCTAGCCCAGAAATGCATTTACATTTAAAAGAGTAAGAATCAGTTCCGTTTACGAAAAAAAAGAGATTTTTATTGCAATTCAAATTCTAATGGCTACCGTTCCGAAGTAGTCAAAAATATCCATAACGTAATTATTTCTCATTGGTTTTAACTGAAACCACCACAAGATCCTATAAAGTTCGATGTTGCATTTGTCACCTTTTTTGTACACCGGAAACATCACCGAACACTTCCATTCATTGGGAATTTTTTACTGCTAAAGTGACATATTGAAAAGGTGTGCCAGTGGGATCGCTAAAATATCTGAACATTTTTTTCAGAATAGCAGAGGGCATAGAACTTAGTCCTGGAGCAAACGATGATTAAGTTTTACGAATTGTAGAGAGAACCGATTGTTCTGAAATTGTGAATACATCCACAGCATCAACGGGAACAGCACGAACCGCATCTTAGAGCTCGAAAACAGATGGCACATCAGTCGTGAAAACACTCGAGAAGTAACTGGAAAATAGTGAGCATTTTGTCGCAGTCGGTATTTCACTATTGTAGACCATCTTAGATGGGAGGCCAGTTTCTTATCTTTTCGTGTCAACGAAAGACCAAGAGCCTTTCGGATTTCTTCGTAAGTTTTGTTGAATGCGGTTCACATATCCTTTGTGCAGCAGTTTATTGTAACTGCGATGCTCATAACTGGCTATTGCAAAGAAACGCTTGAGAAAATGACATCGTCGATTTGTGTACGCACGAAAAGCCTTGGCACGAGTACATTTGAGATTCCGAAGTATGGCGTTAAACCATTGAGGTTTCCTAGGAGGTTGGCATTTAGGCACGGATGGTTCAACACAGTCAGTACAGTAGTCGGTTGTAAAAGTCAACGGCAGCATCTACATCCACATGATCAAGTAGTACACTCCAGTCGATCAACAGCAGGGAGCGGCGCAATGTGGCTAGATCAGTTTGGCGACAATTACGACGATCCGCAACTAAAGCTTCTTCGCATTTGTTATCTCTAAAGCGGAATGATAGTTATCCAAAGGAACGATCACACTAGAAGCTTCACTCATAGAACACTCAGGCAGACGAGGTCCAGAAAACGAGATAGGTGGTTGGAAATCGTGCCTATTTAATTTAGTCCGTGGAAAGCCATCCCGTCCAGTAGTAAATGCCTGGGAGGATTAGGATTAGATTAGGGTAAGCGTATCCATGCAAAGAAACTACCCACATAAATCGTGGTTGGTTGAAATCACCAAGTACTTTCATTTGCATTTGTCAGAGTAGAAATACATTCTATAGAGCCTACATGGAGCTGCATAATATTGAAATTAAGACGTTTTTCTGGAGGAATGTAAACAGCACAGATAAAGTAGCACTTCATCGACATGATAATCCTCGTCCAAACAGCTTCAATGCATGGTGAACTATTCACACCAAACTCCTCCGCCGCGACCGTGAATGCTGTTGCTATCGCATTGATCCGCACGATAAATCATGTAACCATCCCCGAAGAGCTGCACAGATGTAATACGATCATCAAGCCAAGTTTCTGTTAGAACGTAAATATCGTAGTCGCCGTCAGCTGCAGCCAAGTACACGTCCTCGATTTTCGTCCTTAGCCCTCTGACGTTTTGGTATTACAACCGCAAACCGTCAATGCAATAAAACCAATTGGAATTTCGAGACAGAAAGGTTTTATGGAAGATCACAATAAATCCAATCCATTTAACATTGAATTGTATCTTGTTGACGCGGGTTGCTGCTGCGTGTCGAGATTCTTTTCCTTGGTGGTGAAGCATTAGCTGCGATCTTCGCCGCATTTTGGGGGTTAATTGATCTACCTTATTCTTTTACGTTTTCGTACTCGGTTATGTCCTCATCTGTACTGCTTTTATGCTGTTCACAGTCGGTGGTTCTAGTTTGTGTCTTACTCTTAAGAATCGCTATTATGGACGGCACCGGTGGTTGAGTAGTAAGCGTGACTGCAACTCATTCCAGTTGGCCTGAGTTCAATTCTAGCCGAGTTCGTTGATTTTTCTGAGGTGAAAAAATCTGTGGTCACGTCTTTCATATCGTTATCTAGTCAGATACTTCTATACTTACTAACAAATATCCTCCTCCCGTGAAACTTGTGGAGTGCGCATTAATATATACGGGCCTTTGGCAAAAGCAAGAATCGGACTAACCATTCCTTCCCTCTCCTTCCGCGATCTACGTTCGGGCCTGGTTGGCGCCAGTATTGATCAATAACACTTTAGGATTACCAGGAGTTGCACATTAAAATATGTTTCGCTACTCCCAAGCCTAATTATCTACTTATTCCCTGTGCAACTTCAGCTAGTCCAGGTCGATAAAGGAGTAGCAGCCAGGGGTGGTCGCACAAGCTCAAGCTCTTAAGAATCGCTATTATGTGTCCGTCTTCTCTGACATTCGCTTCGTTGTTGTAGTTGCTGGTTAGAAACACTTGCCGTGATCGTTGTTACTGTTTGATCCGCAGATGTTTTAGTTGGATTAATTGGATTTATCAGTTTCTGAGCAAGGTTTTCCGAGATGTAGCGTCGTCGTGCAGAACTGGACGCACAAATTTCCCACCACAATGCCCGAGAAAGGAATCCGCCATGCATCGTTTGTCGCGGAGTCCACTTCTCCGAATCTTTGCATGTATATATTAATCACGCTATCAGAAGTAGGGTTGTGGTACCGGTAATACCGGTACCGAGAATCCCGGGAATACCGACCCATTTTTGGTACCGTAATACCGGTACTGAACAAAAGCCAGTACCGGTATTTTCGGTACTATACAATTTTTTATGACAAATATCGGTCTGCAAGATAACGTTTAATTATATTAATTTGCCTTCTAGATAAATCGTTGAGATGACACCTTTGTGTGGGAATGAGGTGGGGCCATCATCATATTAATTCTAGAAGTTAAAGTGTTATTAGCGACACTCTGATTGGTTTCCATTATTCACTGGGTGGCGCGTAATAAGACTATGGTCTAAGTCATGTCTTATTTAGTATTTGGTTTGCTCTTAAACCCTTATCTATAAAAGAACGAACAGCGATTTAGTAGCTAACAGTTTTAGACTTGGTGAATTGCTTCAAATGGGGCGATTTGTAATTATTGGTGATCGGAAAATTCAGCAAAACTCCATAGTTTACAGGAAAGCAAGGAGCCTTGATATGCATTAGAGAATAGTAGGCAAACGACATAAAGGTCGAAACCAATTTTCAGAAAAGCAAGAAAGGAAATGCGATTGACCTGCTCGGATTTACTGCCATTCTCGCTTTGATTTACTGTTGTTAATAGGGTTTCATACATTTACCATCTGTACAAGTCGACGAAAGTCGCACCACTTAGCAGTTATTGATTTCAAAGTGGCCTAGATTTCGAAATAAAAGAAGGTGCCCTATACGAAAAATATCCTCTGTGAAATGATTCTTGCCATTCCGAAGCAATTAAAAACAATAAACATTTTTTTATCAGCGCAAATCAATCATCTGAGAATAAGATCATCAGTTTGAGCATTCAATTTCAGTTTGAAGCTTTTTTACCGGTACTTTACCGGTACTACCGGTACTGAGGGCTTCAGTACCGTAGTACCGGTTCTCGCCAAAAAGGGTCGGTACTGCGAACCCTAATCAGAAGCACGCGGAGTCAAATCATGTGCGTGAATTTCTATAGTGTCATTTCCGATGTATACAGGGATGCTATATTTAATATCGCCGCATTCAGCGGTGTGTTGCATGTTTTTCCGTGAAATAAATGACTGCTTAATTGCTGTGTTTGAACATAATCAGCACGCAATGTTTTATTTTATTTCTAGAATTTCATTTTTGCCAGATTGAGTTCCATTTGCATTGTTAGAAACTGTTCCACTTCCCGAATGGTTGGTCTTACGGGACATTTTGAAAAATCAACAGCAACACAGTTCGCCCGCAGCGGGTACTTTTTGCTGGGTATCGACACTCATCACTATCATACAGCTAGGAGGGCAGCGATATATTGTTATAATAGACATCGACAGCTTTTTTGCTTTGCAAATTAAACAAAGCGACACATGAGTAGGAAACTTGTTTGCCTTGTAGGTCACAGCAGATCACCATTGTTTAAGAACGAGAGGAGAAGATAGACTGAGGTTTTTTTTCTTTTAAGACGAAAATATTGTAAGGTTTGACATTTTTTGTGGAATAAATAAAGGCGTAAAAACTTCTTGTTTTGATGGTTAAATACATTTCTTATTCAAGACTTCAGAGACAAAATTTTATTACCTTTAAGAAATTATAATGATTTGATTTCAAGAGAAACTGCAAGCTTGTAGTTTTCGGAACATCTTTCGCGTGCAGAGGCAGACGTTATTTTGAAGCCGCAATTTTGATTTTTACCCAGGTAATAATTTTTACGAAGTCATGAATAATAAACGTATTTAACCAGCATGGTTTTACAAAGGTTTTATAGCAGCATTCTCAAGGTACATTCAGCTTCAACAAGAATGTCGTAAAACTATCTTTTGGTTTTATGGAGGTTGGAAAGGGTTGAAAAACGATGTCTTAAGGAGGGGCTCAGGAGTTTTTTTTAAACTGCTCATAAGAATAATTACTCTTGAGAAAAATAGAGTTTTATGGATGTTTCTTCAACTGGTGTTGCAGAACTTTTAAAATCCATCAATCATATAAAACTACATGCGCTAGTCAAAAGGATTCACTCATTCGTGCTTCGATTAACTGCCACAAAAATAAAATAAAACTAAATAGAATTTCTATTGTTACGTGGGTATATACTTATTCTGATTTATGCTTCTTTTATCCGTGTATATAACGTAAATATTTTAACTATGATATGTACAACTCTACACCGTTCGCTTGAGACCAGTGAATGAAGCGAACATGTATATGCACGCGCGCACGATATTTCGTACACATGTTCATGGGAAAATGTATATTTTTATACACGCAGCATTAGTTTTTAATTGTGATTCCAAGTCAGAGCTATTCTCAAATAATGACATGTTTTTTTCCTTCCATAAACTTTTCACTCTTCTAAAAATCAGGAAAATCAATTTGAAAACGTGTCGGTTGCAAAGTTACATAGCACTTAACTCTTCGAAAGATAATATTGCTCCCACAGTAATAAGAATGATGTTTATCTTATTTCTACAATTCAAATGTAAAAAAAGTACTTACCCGCAAAGTTTTCAGCCACCGAGTCGTAGCAAGTAGTTAACAATAGTAACTTGAATCCCAACCCAGGGATCAGAATATTTAGGAGACTGTGATTATTGTAAATATTTCCACAAGTACGAATAATAAGGTTGACACCGATTCTCGCCTCTATTTTCCTCTACACGATCCTAATTTGCACTGGGGAAGCCGTCAACACCGGTGAATGGGGCGATATCGAAGTAGGGACGTTGGAAGTGACAATTTTTGCTCAAATACCAAACCGACAATTTGCAGGATACTGTATATCAACACGAACAAAGATTTTGTGCTCAGGTCCAGTCTATTCTCCGTAACTTTTCACCTGTTCTCCAAACAGTAGACTTGCTTTCGTTCCTAAAAGGACACACCGATGACACACTCTTCCGATTCTTCGGTCCATGCACTTTTCTTCGTCAAACGAGCGGCTACTCCGGCAGAGTGTGCCAACTGTTTACTTCCTTGCGATTACTCAACTCCTCACAAAACTGTTGCACTTCCTGCTCCTACTCGACGGGGCGGACACTGCTACGCTCTCGTTCTCCTTCTCCTTCTATCGCCTCGCTCGGGGTGGGGCGGGGTGGTCTTCACGGCGATTCACGACTCCAAATGAATGGGACGGGTGGTGAGTATGTGAGTGTGTATGTGTATGTTGACGGTGGCGGTGACGGCCTCGGTGATTGTACAGCTATGCGTCCGCAAACGGGATCGATCTCTGAGGGCGCGTACCGCAACGGGGGCGTGCTGCTTATTTGTGTTGTGCCTGGCAGTACTCTGCGCTGTCTAGCTGAAACTCCATAGAGGTTGGAACGAGCCGCCACAGCTGTAAGGGAAAGACAAAGAGAAAAGGTACATAATTAGTAAAAGATTGTCTAATCCGCACGGTACTGAAATGGAAGTTGAGTTTCCCTAATGAAGAAAAATTGCAAAGGCAGTGCAGCTGAAAAGCATCCACCTGGGTCGATGGTAACGAAACAGGCTAGTTTAAATTGAGAACGATGAATTGCGGGAAATCCCCAGAAATGGTGCCAAAAATGCTATGCGCAGATGGCTGGTTGTATGGATTTGTTTTGGTTGGCGACAACAAAAACAGGGAAAAACAGGTTATGAATTGTAGTTTGCAGTCGAATTAGGTATTTTCAGTGATAGTAAAAAAAGGACTATGGAGATCATTAGAATTGTGAATTTTTTGTCAAACTTTTTGGGATTTATAACGTCGTATTTCTTATATTCGCTGTAAGGTAATCCACTTACATCTTCCTCTAGATTTCTCTCATCATGTTTTGTACTGTACCCATACCAATTATAATTCACCCTATCATTCCAATGTAATCAAAGCGTACTACTGCTGGCATTTCTTGAAATTTTGGGTATATTTTTGTATTGCTTTGTAAGCTAATATTAAGCAGTATATGTAATTTGACTCTTTCGAAATACCAAAACGTAAATGAAAAACTGAAAAGGTGGTCCTCCCATCAGATTATTGAATTCAAAATTCAGTAGCTGTGCCAGTGAATGCACATCGAAACGAAAATACTTAAAGCTTACCAACACAAATTGCTCATAAATTACACCATTCGCAATCATCACAAGACAAGCTGCAAAGCAAAACAAATAAAGTTTTTCTTGATAGCAGATTTCCCGTTTTCTTTTCAGACAATATGGGTAAGGCCGTATCGCATCGGGGCAATGATGGCTAGTTAGTGCAGTCGAGTGTATAAAACTGTAATATATCTGTCAACAAAAGGCACAGAGATCAGTGCTTAGTAGTTCATCAAGTGTCATTAACTAAGGTTCTGGTTGCAATGAAAACAATAATTCAATCGAAAAAAAGCACATTCGCCATCATCCGCCATTACGTTGAGGACGAAAATATACAAACTACTCAGAACAAAATTATTAATACACCTGTCAAACGAAATTGCCATCAAGCGGGACGAGGCGATAACCGAAGCGCAGTAAAAACCATTTGTGTGAAATCTTTCAAAAGCCGTGACAAGAACCGAAACAAACCTCAAATTGACTTCATGTCTCTCACATAACGGTGGAGGTCACCTTTTCGCATCATTCTGCATTTTTTGCGCTGGTGCGATAGCTCTCATCAGGTTTAGTATTTAAGGAGTATGTGTGGGGCTCGATTTGTTTATAGTAACGGCCAGTCAAAGTATTGACAGAATGCAGTATGCGCCAACAGATGGATTACACGTACTACTTGGAGGTAATCGGTTATTGCGGTGCACATTTTTTCTACTATCCGAGATTGAAGTATCACGACGCAAAAATCCTTTTCTATATGTGCCTATTTCTTAAGAATCAAAAAGTAATTGGTTTTTCCCAATGACAAATCAGTAGGTACCAAATTTAGTGAAACATACAATTTAATAATACTTATACACAGCTATACCAATACTAAAATCTTTGAGATTCGAATGGCTGAATTGGGTTCATATTCTGTCTTTCTGCCCTACACGATTGGTTCGCGATACCGCAGTTCATTCGCGAACTTGTCAAATTTCCAAGATTATTGCAATATTCAACAAATACCGTTTTACACAATTCCCCAACCCGCAACAATGTCGCTAGCGATCTGTGACCTTGAAATTAAAGACGAAACCGCACCCACAGAAATAATTTAAATGCGGTGGTAGCGTTTTTTTTCGGAATCAGACACCGCCAACTCGACTACAAACGAATTTAGATAACAAACAAAGTGAAGTGAAAGCCGGTAAAGAAAAGAAAACCCAACCAGACCAAACAAGACACGTTATTACATCGAAAAATGCTGAAGATTTCGTTTTTCACACTCATTTTCAGGAGTGTGAATCTATTTCTAGCCAATATCGCGTTATTTGAATATATTCGACAAACTGTAAACATTTTCGTTCCTGTCCTAACTTCTGACGCCGTTTCTCGACACCGTTTAGAAGTGACAGCGGATGAACCATGATGGATGATGGATTCTTTGTGGTGCTCTTAACCTGTTTTCAGTAAGTTTGTTTATTTATAATTTGCTGTTTACTTCGTATTACGCATGCCCAGTAAATTTCTTCAGTGTCTGAAATGCGTGCAAAATTGGACTACTCGTTCTGTTATTAACAACGACGTGGGTTACATTTTGCTCGACAAATAAACAGCTGATATAACTGACGATAGATCTCTTGCCAACTCGTCCGTAGGATTAGCAACATTCTCTAAAAATCTCATCTCAGCTGAATAATTTGTCTAATTAGGAAGCTTTGTATAAGTGGTCAAAAAATTGTTGCATTTTATCATGCCCTAACTGAGTTTTGAAAATAAACAAAAACAAGAAATTTAAGCTGTTTCATTAACATTCCAAACGAACCACTCGCACAATCCACTTCAAAACATTGCCATTTTCACCTAATTAACAATGTTTTAATTCTTTTTTTTTCGAGAGTTGTCCTGTTGGAGCTGTAGAGCTAGGTTCTCGGAAGGGCTCCCCGTCAGAATCAAATACTACAATTTGCAGACGAGACAGGCAATGTCGCCCACTAAAACACTGCTTTAGGCCAATTGTAGCGGACCGTGATTCTGAATGTGATATTCATTGTACGGTTCCAGTATGTGCGGGCGTAGGGACTCGCGATCGCGTGTATCATCGCGAAGGGCTCGAGCATTTGTACGTTAACGTGTTCGATCGCGTGTGCCTTTGTATGTCGCATGTGCTAACGTGTATGTAACTTTGCGTGTATAAATTCTATGTTATAACCATGTGCCTTTCGCATATTCGCGTGTGTTCTTGGATAATCGCGCGCGGACCGTGAATTTAATATTCTATTTTTGGTGTACGGCTCCGATGTTGTAAGAAAGTGAGATCTTCCATATCACTAGAGTTCCCGGACATGTCGCCATGGAACGTGTTGTCTAGTGGATATGAGCTTTATATTTCGATTGGTCCTACTGAATGTATGGACCTAAGTTATTAGGATTTTGTAACCGTGTGCCCATTCCTATATACGCGTGCGTTCTTGGATGGTCACGCGGACCCTCATTCTGATAGTTCGTTTTTGGTGTACAATTCACGATTCCCTCAATGAAATATTTTCAAACTTGCTGGGGATATACTTGAATACTATATCTTTCGAATGCCAAGTACAAAATAAGTAGACAAATATTTTTTTGTTTATAAAAATCAGACCAAACCTGTGGGTGTTTGCTGTTAGCATTATGAAACATGTCACAAAACTTCAAATCGCCATATTTCTCGAATCTCTCGATGGATCATTTTGAAATTCACTGATACTGCATCTTCCGAATTCCGTATGCCAAATTGATGGTCATTTTTTGTTTATAACGGTTTTGAGAACACCGTGGATGCATATGGAAGGATATTGATGAAAATTCATGGATGTTTTTAGTTAAGCGCTTTGTGCACTAATTTTGATTAGATTTTCTTAAAGTTCAATACAAAATGCCTAAATTTTTTTCAGTCGTTTTTATCATTTTCTTTTTATATCCATATGCTAAAGTCATTAAAAAATAGATTACAAACTGATATTATTGGAAGGATGGTGAGGTGTTTAGTGTTATGTTAAACTGAAATCACTTTCATTGCTGCGCTGCAACTGAAATAAAATAGAATTCACCACTTCTTTTTTCGAAAGTGAACATATCTTTTTTCAACTTTTTATTAATTTATTTATAATTAATAGCAACATACATAGTGTGGTCCTAATGATAATTTTTTAATCTATTTAAAAAGTCAGATTGTAATCTGCTACGTGGGATGTGAAGGTTGAAGCAATGATGGCACCGTTAACTCCATAGTTAGTCCGGCGAAGAAGCATTCGGAGGAATATATTATATTGAAGGGCACGAGGGCGAACGATCATATTTATCACACTGAGAAGCTCGGGGTAGTAAATTCGATCGTGCAAAATATCTGAAACCGTCATAGCACTGGTTAGATCCCGCCGCAATGTATCGAGTCCAATAAGCAAACCAAAATTTTTCTCGTAACTTGGGTTGTTCCAAGGCAATTGACGAACGGTAAACCAGACAAATCTGCGTTGTACTGTCTCAAGTCGATGAGCAGCGTTGAGATAATGAGGATTCCACACAACTGAACAATATTCCAGTGTTAAACGAACGAGTGACCGTTTTTTCTTCGAGAACGTAATGACCGCGCATTTCTTTAGTATAACTTGAGGTCGTCAACGAATGACAACCGTGGTCCTTCTAAACAAAAGTCGACATCGTTGAAATACAGGATAAAAATCAATGGACCGAGGTGGCTGCCTTGCGGAATACCACATGAAGCGAAGAACTCTTCGGATACACAATCACTTATCTTGACTGCTAGACGACAATTACTGAGATACGATTGCACCCAACGGAGAATATCAGTACCAAAGCCAAGTCTATCCTATTTTGCCACTGCAATAGCGTGATTAGTTTTGTCAAAGGCAGCTGAAAGGTCCGTGTAGATAACGCCAGACATGGCATCTGTCACATATGTTGTGAACGACAGAAGATTCGTAGATGTTGAACGTTTCGGCATAAATCCATGCTGAGTCTCGGAGATATACTGTTTGCAGTGGCTGGAGATGGATTCCAACACAGCCATTTCAAACAGCTTAGGAACTGCGCTTAGCGTTGTAATACCACGGTAGTTGTCGACTTCAATTGATCACCACTTTTATGAACTGGAAACATGACGGAAGATTTGCAGAGGTCGAAAAATATTCCGGTTGTTAGCGACAATTGAAACAAACGATAAAGATGTTCAATTAGACCGACAGAGCATTTTTTAAGAATAGTAGTTGGTATATCATATGGACCTTCATTTTACCAATCGCCAGTGTCGATATCGATAGAGTTCAAAGACTAGTATGATTGAGGTACATTAAGTCGGTGTCGCGTCGGACAAAACACTCCAGAACTTTTCAGAGAATAGTCGTAAATCTTCTGTGAACTAGAGCTCGTACGCCCTCCATAGCCCATCGTTGAAGCAACTCGGATTCTTTTCTTTGCTCGTTTACATGCTTCCAGAATATTTTAGGATCTGACAAACGTTGAACTTTTCGCAAGTAATCGGCATGGCAAAGCTTAGAAGTTTTTCATAGACTTGGTTAACATACACGTAATGTCGCAGCACGCAGCCTCCATATTTGGAATACTTCTTCAGAGCGGCTCTTTTAGTCGATTTTAATCGTCTCAACTGGGCAGTTTTCCACGATGGGTACTTAGGTTGATGGTCGCTGCTTTTGGGTATATAGTGATCGATAGCATAGCTCAAAACATTGGAAAATGTCTGAGCTGGAACGCTGGCATTATCACTGTCGAGAATTTTGTTCCAGTGAATATTCGACAAGAAGTCAATAATGCTATTGTAGTCGGCTCTTCTAAAGCTATAGCTGACGGTGTCAGAAATATTGCAGTCATGTTTCACACGAATCACTTCAAGCACAATATGCAGGGGAGGTTGGTGTCTAACAATCTTCACCAGGGGGGGGGGGGGGGGGAGGGGGGGGGCGGTACTGCGGTAATTTTTGGCGTGTAGTCAGATTTGCTCGAAAAGCAGAGATCGATGATTCTGTTGTTCTCGTTCACTACATTATTTGTTTGGCGCAGCAGATTTAGACTGTAGTAGTCGAGCAAACTGGTGATGCCAGCATGGAAAGATGACAGTTCGGGATCTGCGAACATAAATCCGTCAGAAGCAGAGCGCCATTTTAATCCGGAGAAGTTGAAATCACCAACAATCAAGATCTCGTCAACCAGGCTTGCTTGAGCGGAGTTCCTTTCCAGTGACACAGTGTGTGCATCAATTAATATCAGATGTCGAGTGCGGTCCGGTGGAAAAGAAACCACACAGAGAAAAAGTGCGTAACCAGCCAGTCCTGTAATCGTCGATTCCTGTATTTACACCGCCGACATTCTGGTAATATATTTGTAGGTTTGAATGCTGTGGTTGACTGGACGCAAGGAGCTGATCAGTGCTTGCATGAACAAAATCAGGATCGCACTTGCCGTTGGTATCCATTTGGAAGATCCCTTCGCCACTCCTGCACACAAGCCTGCGACGACTGGTCAACGTGGGCTGCAATGTCTCGACTGTGGCAGGCGGATCAAGGGCTGCCATAGTGCTAGTTGCAGTGCGTCGCAGGGTGCGATCGTACATACCAGCATAGCATAGAGTGCTTAATCCTTCCGTAGTCGTTGTAGAGCCGAAGGTGCATAGAGAGACGTGCTCGCGAATGACACGGCAGCAGTCTCGTATGCTCTGATATGCATAAACGGGACATCCACATACTTCAAGTTAACAGGAGAGCGTATAGCAATGCGAGCAGCAATATCATACGCCTGCAAAGCGGGTTGACTTTGAACGGAGATAGCATCTGATTGTCGAACTTCGGATGAACATTTACATTCTAAGTATTTACCTGAGCTTGAGCTTGTGCAACCACCCTTGGCTGCTACTCCGTTATCGATCTGGACTAGCTGAAGTTGCACAGGGAATCATTAGATAATTTGCTTGGAAGTAGCGAAACATCTTTCAATGTGCAATTACCAGGAATTCTAAAGTGTTTATTGATCAATACCGGTGCAGGCCAGGTCCGAACGTAGATCGCGGAAGAAAAGGGAGAGGATGTTATTCCGATACTTGCTTTTGGTAGAGGCTGTATATACTACTGCACACCCCACAAGTATCACGGGAGGACCATGTTAGTAAGTATAGGGGTGCAATTCTTCACCAGAGACTTCACTATCTAGACTAGATATCAACGCATCAACTCACAGACCGGATACCAACGGCTTTACTTCCCTTCCAACGGAAGACGTGACCACAGATTATCCCCTCAGAAAAATCTCAACAACTTCGGCTGGGATTGAACACACACCAATTGGAGAGGGTTGCGGTCACGCTTCCTACTCAACCACAGTTGCCGAATTACATTCTAAAGATTTACATAATAGCATAGAAACGAATTCTTCATGTTCACCGAGTGTACTGGAAGGTGAAAGAGTGTTTCCGGCATCGAATGCATCGGGTGTTTGCATCTGTAGTCCATCCACAAAAGAGTCTATGCACTATTTGCGGCAAAAGCGGCATTGTACTACAACGCATTTTTTTTTCCAAAATCACGAAGCTGCACAGTATAGAATGAGCGCTGATTTTCTAGTAAACAGGGTAATATAAACGGTAAAGTTCTTTACAGTATGTATCTCGACAACTACTCTATTTACACATTGAAGTCCTTTTAAATTTTATATTACCATGTTTACCTGGAAATAGTTGAACGTTGAACGCTTATGTGCATTTTTCTAACATAATGAATGTATGAATAAACCTTAATATTGCACAAGAGATCTATTGTTGCCTTGCTTTCCAAATCGTAAAACAACTTTTCTTTCGGTTTGATCAGTTTACACCAGACACCCGGAGGGGGGGGGGGGGGGGGTGTCTGGTGTAATGGGGCTGTAATGGGGGCTTAATGAACTAAAAGCACACAAATGAATATGACAATAAAACATTTTTCTTCGTATAGATATGACTGAAGCAAATCAGTAACCGGTTTTCGATCCCTCACGAACTGTCAATTCTCAACCTTCATACATGATCCAACGATCATCATTCCACTCAGACAAGACCAACGCTAAACAAACAAAGAAATTAGTTTTCTTCAGTCCAAAGAAATGTCAGCTCGATTGGCATCAGTGTTTCCTTACAATGCTATCAAATCAACGAAATGTGAACCCTTAAAAAGCCAAAACAGTGAATTGAAGAAAATTCGCCCCTGACACCCAGTGATACCAAAAGCCTCGCTTTTGCCGTTTTATCATTGAGAGAGATATGAAAGTCCGAAAGCGCTCGATCATTTATTTCTAATTGCAAGTTCATTAAAACACTGGGATTGCAATCCGCTGGCCCTCTGAGACCTATTGACTTTTTGAGGACTACAATTGCATATGATAAAATATGTGTAATTGTGAAAATAATCAAATGTCCTGTGTTAAGCCAAAGAGGACCAAGCGCCATTTTGAGATACCTGGTTAAACATCGCTGTCGCATCGAATGAAGCACTAGAAACACATACAAACATTTATTTTTGAGTTCTCAAGTGGTAAACGAAAGCAAATAAGTATTCTTAAATTTTCTATGATTGTGGTAAATTATCGAAAAATGAAAAACCAGGAAAAAATTATTGTACATAGTTCGGTTTGGATCTAGCAAAACTAAAATTGCATAACCAAGGTGAATCATTTTCAAAGATAGCACTGTTGATGAATCACTTTATAAAAATAGGTAATAAGGAACGCGGACGAAAGTAGCTGATCACCGCCCTGCGTTAACTTGTTACACTACTTTACGAAAAACTGGCTTCGAATTCAGCACACTCAAATTGCCTAACTGGTCATATTACTAACGCTTAAGGTCGAACTGTTTCTGCTACTGAACTCAGCTTTCCAGGTCAATTGTTTTCGAATAGGCCAACCATCGAGAATACTAGATGAAGTAATCTAGTCTTCATCACTTGAATCCAATTTTACCCATCGCATGCACTTCCAGGCTAGCCCAGCGTCGAGTATCTAAAATTAGCCTATGATTCAGTTCCCCGACTAAAGCAAGGCTTAATTTCACAATGTACGGCAATTACTTTGCAGCTCCACCTCCCCCCCCCCCACCAGCACGCGAATCCACCGCACTTTGGACGCCTCCAATGCTGACGGGTCACACCAGTGGGCCCACCCGGGAGGGATACTGTGTAGAGAGTGAGATCGGTTGCAAAAGTGAAAGTTTTCCTGTTGCTAATCTACTATTGCTATTAGTACTTTTTTGCGACAATCTAGACAAGTTTCTTTTCCGACTGAGAGAAAAATGCCACATTGCTTTCGAGTTTTCGCAAATATATATATATATATATATATATATATATATATATATATATATATATATATATATATATATATATATATATATATATATATATATATATATATATATATATATATATATATATATATATATATATATATATATATATATATATATATATATATATATATATATATATATATATATATATATATATATATATATATATATATATATATATATATATATATATATATATATATATATATATATATTTTTTTTTTTTTTTTTTTTTTGAATTTAAATGATATTCAGCTTTCTAAACGGTGCTGGTGATTGGGCGTACAAATATTCTGTGGGTAGTTAATATAAAAAAAACATTTAAGCTTTGAGTAGAACAGGGTCAGACAGCTAATTGCTTTCCATATGTGTAGCATATGGCGTAAATAAATTTTTTGTATGTTGTGAAAATTGTTTCAAAAATTTAATACGTTATCAAGATAACTTATTCTTCGCAATATTGTGTTTAAACAGCATAACAAATTTAAGGATAAATTTCATTTGTTCTTAGCTGCCATAGTCTATGAACAATGTCGTTGTTGATTTTTTTTTTGTATTGGCGTTGTATTTCGTATTCATGCATCGTATTGTACTTAATAAAAAAAACCAATGCAATGATATACTTTAGGTGTTTAAACTATGGTATGTCTGCTGATAACTTTTCGTGCATTGATAACAGCTGTGTAAATTACCATTTGTAACCTTCTGGCAGTCAAGTTGGTCTGCCACAACACTGATGAGACGAAGTCGAAACATACATTACTCAATTTGCGCAAAGTATTGTGCCCGTTGGGTATAAATTGTTCCATCCAATCTTTTCTTTAACGAGTGCTACGCATTAGTTCGCTAGCTCAAATCAGGATTCAATTTCACTATATTTCTCATAAACAAACATAACTTTGTACTTGCGTACTGCACTCTACCTCCCGACCAATTTTTTGGTTATGAACGCAAGTAGTGTTTCCATTTTTGGATTGCTGGTGACTATCAAAGTTATTTACCCTGATACTAATGAAACGAAGTCGAGTCGCAAATTCCTTGACATACTACTTCAAAATGTTATATGACGGGTTTGTACCATGCACTTGACGGGGTTTATTTTTAAACGAGCTCTCTGGAAGTCCAAATGAGCCGTTTTGACTATTACTTAAACGGAAAAACTGCTTTAGGAAATATCGAATTTGTACTAAATTTTGCAAATTGATGATTGAGAGATATGAAAACTGAAAAACGGATGCACTCAGGCAAAAAATACAGCAAATTTCATAGGAATTATTTTGTTAAGTCGGTTTGCTATGATTTCATGTTCCATAAGGCATCTTTGAATTATCATAAGACAATATTATACATTTCTCTTATGTTTTTGAGAATCGTAAGATGCTCGTATGAAATTGTATCGATTGACATATGCAATAAGCTATACAATTTTAAGCTATGTTTTTCATATTAATCTTATGAAAACATAGTGTTGTTACTTTTCTATTCATTAGAAGATAAATCTTATGAATTTCGCTATATGTTTTGCCTTAGTGTAGGTATTCTGAACTGAATCATTTATAAACATAGCACAGAAAACTACGACTAGGTGAGCTGCATGTTTGAAAGGAAATGAGAAAAATCTTTTGTCTTTTGTCTAATATTGGATTTCTGTTGATAAATATGTGATTATGAAGGGTCGAAAAACTTTTTAGTTAAGGCAAGATTTATACATATATACTGTTCATTATTAATAAATAATCGAAAACTTATTTTAAAAGACAAATAATAAAATTACTATTAAACCTATTTATGTAGGAACACGTGCACCAGTATATACTGCCACCTCCTGTTCCCATAGATTCAAATTCCATCGATTTCTTCCGGCACGTGCAACTAATGCTATTTTTACTCCAATGCAAGCGAGCTCGAATTTTAAGGGAAGTGTGATATTTTTCAATTATTTTTAAGCAATTTTAAAATATGAATCTTTTTGTAGTCGCGCATGATTTGAGTGTGATCAAGCATGAGATTAAAATATGTCGGTTCGGTTTACATCGTAATTAGGGATACCCACCCTAGCGCTCATGTCGTATTATCTTTTCCCACTGGTCTTTTTCTGAGTCGCAAAAGAGAATAAATCGTCATTTGTTGTTAGATATAAATGGAAAGTGAAGGCGAATGGCATATTGGCGCGCGAGAATCTTTCGTGATGGAAACGTGACAAGGTTCTTCCGAGAATCAATGTGGCATTCAAAAGTCGATTTCCTTCTGTAAGATTTTTTATTTATTTTTGCTGTACATGAATAATTCAATAAAATATTATACTGTATGGGATCGGCAACGAATCAACGGGTGTGCATTCTCAAGTGGCGGATGAGATTGGAATATCCGAGCCAGCGCTGAGTATGTGACCTTCAACTATCAAGATCATTTTCATTGAATCGGATGGATCATTGATGATATTGATATGTCCACCATCGAATTGCAAGATGACGTTTGGGTTTGATTGGTCGTCATGTACATGAAAGATGATCACACTTGGTGTGTTCAATCGTCTCTTATCTCGCTTGAACTGTAAATCTTGTTCCTGGGATTGCCAAGATGCTTGATCCGATTGAGATGATTGCACATACTCTCATATAGGAATTCCTCGAGCAAATCGGATTAGTTCCGGTATTGAATCTGTTATTTTCGGGAATAAGGATGATTTGTATCTAGTTGTAGACATAATACGTTGTGTTCAGTTAAAGAAAATAGCAAGAACAATTACGTAATTTATCCGATGATCCGATATGAACAAAATGTCTACTAAAAACGACGTGAGTGACAGCTTTTCCATGGAGCAGAACCACTGTGCACCAAAATCAACGACACCATAGTCATTTGACCGAATACTATTTTTTATTAATATTTTGATTATAGAGGTTTTAACCATAGGGTCATTCGCCTCTTTTCGGGTTAGAGAAATCTTTCGTTGGAAAAATCTCCAACCTTATATGCGGGGTTGGCAAGCGAACTTAGGTGAGCTGCGTACAAGGCAACCGAATACTACTTGGCCGTCTACAATTAGACCACAAATGGCCGAATGTCAATTTACCAAAAAAGCAAATTTTATCATGCAAATAGTTTTTAAGTACTGAATTCTATTGTTTTTTTGTCTTGTATGTCTAAGCTGGGCTCCAATATTTGATGTATCGACTTCAACAATTGCTACGCCTTAAGGGATTATATACAAAGTTTTTTTTCAAGAGTTGTCCTACTGGAGCTGTAGAGCTAGGTTCTCGGATCGGAAGGACTCCCCGTAAGAATCCCACTCTACAATTGCTGACGAGACAGGCAATGGCGCTCACTAAAACACCGCTTTATGTGATATTCATTGTACGGTTCTGGTATGTGCGGGCGTAAGGACTTCACGGTCGTGTGTATCATCACGAAGGGCTCGAGCATTTGTACGTTAATGAATTTAATGAATTTGTTATGTAATAGGAAAGGTATTCTTTACCATTGGACCGCTCAAAATTATTTCATATTCACGTCTCGAAAACAATCGCTAATTTTCTAGCTCAAGTTTGTTTTCCATTTTAATTCTTTTTCTTTTAGAAGTGCTTTCCTTTTGCTAATTTTTGTACTCAATTCCCACGAACTACACATTTTTGTGAGATAATGGTTGGATTTAGCTCAATGGTATGTTTAGAAGAATTATAGTAAATAATACGAAGCCTGTCTTGGTTAAAACATTTGAGTTACACATGTTACCGCATAGAGGGTGCCAACACTAACCTTTTAGCGGAGAGAGATAGAAATTAGGTGTCTTTCACAAAGTTGTAAAACAGGCATTTTTCAATAATTCTTCCGAACATCTCGATATTTTATCTCTCTTCTATGAAAAGTTTGTGTTAGCACCCTCTATGCCACAAGTGGAACTAAAATTTCCTAACAAAAACATAACTCGTATTATGTACTACAATTCTTCTGAACATACTATTGAGCTAAATCCAACCATTATTTCACAAAAAAGTGTAGTTCGTGGGAATCGAATACTAATACACAAACATGCACTGCTAGGCTCCATGCAAAACTGGCTCAGACATCACCTCGTTAAAAGTTTACTAACTTCTTTTAACAAAGCCGGATTGCCACCAGCAATCTTCGACAAAGCTGTAGACAATTAAATTATCTTTCTTATTTTCACTTACAGTGATAATACGATGCATACAATGCCACCTAGCGGCGAAAATGCGACCTAGTGGATTTTCTCCTTATAAATTGTCTAAAAATCTCATACAAACTTCAGGCACGTTAGTCCGGTAGATTGACTTGTCCGATTTGCTTCAAATTTAGTTGGTGCAAGTACTCCTGGTAGGACTAGGAATCGACTTAGGGGTGGGCCGATTGAGTTTAAAAAAAAAAAAAATAAATAAATTGGGCTGTCTAGTACGTATCCTTTAGATTTATCATAACCCAAGGGAATTATATTTCATTTATCAAATCTTCTGAATAAACCGCAATATAAGTTTGTTAAAAACGTATACCTTTACTTGGAAATAGTAAACTCGAACATAACGAATCCCAATTATTTTACCTAGATGCAGTGTGGTGTCTGGGGATCCACGACAGAGTGGGATTACGAGTAATTCGGGGAGGTACATACCAATATATTCCAAAAATAAGATGTTACCCGATTCCAAACTCAAAACTAGAATTATCTGCAGGAAGACTCTGCTAAGTCTGTAGACCAAGTAACATACACCTGTCTGCGTATGGCGGTAATAAAATTGGAGCGTTCCACGGTAGTTTCCTGATAACTCCCAAATCACGAACAGAATAGACTATTTCACTATTTCCTCCTTGTATATACTATACTCACAGCGACTAGGAGTTAGTAAGCGTCCGAAACATAACCGTTTGCCTTGATTAACGTTGACTGCCATTCCGTTCAGCATTACGTCCGTTGTAGTATGTAATTTTAAAATAATAATGTCTTCTTGTAGCACGGCAGAATCAAGTCTCGCAGCGATAGAACGGAACATTTTTAAATCATCAGCGTACAATAGTTTTCCATATTTGACACGACTTCATAGGCCAATGAAAAATAATATTAAAATAAGTGGGCCCAGGTGACTGCCTTACAAGATGCAGGTGGATATATTGAACATACTAGACCGGGTATTTTTTATCCCGATACACAAAAACCGACCGGAAGAATACTATTGTAACAAATTAGTCAGTCATGCCGGTAATCCTATGAGTATAAGAGAAGTATATGACTAGTTAAAAAGATAAAAATGATAGGTAGCATTGAATAACTTAGTATTTCAATACTTTTACTAAAACTTCTGAGCTTATTGGTTGATCTTTAAATCTAGAAGTAGGAAGAAAAGGTAAATCAAGCTGTACTAAAGGGAGTAAAGCGTGTCACCTGCTCTGTGGAGTTTTGTAATACATATGGGTCATTTCGCACTAAATGATCGCGAAAAAGTGCAAACCTAAAATCGACCGTTAGGGATTTGAACCTATTTTGGGAGAATTGTTTGTCTATGGCCGTTATATAATAATCCAAACCACGGCTAGGCCCATGGTAGCACCCTGACGAGTTGTGAAACGCCTATCCAAAATGTGGATAATGGCCTAGATGAACAATTCCACCAAATTTGGTTCAAATTGGTGGTAGTCGACTATACGTATCTCGGTCACTTCGTGTGATTGATCACACTTGAACTTAAACTTTAATGAATGCAAAATCTAGAATAGCTCGCGCTAGAAATTTTTCATTGCGCCATGTACTGAACCAAATATGAGCGTTTTTCCATTGTTATAAAATAACACATTATTTCAAAGAGATTTCGACTAAAGCATTGAAAATTTTCCGAAAAAGCAATTGCAGAACCAGACCTGAAAATAATTTAACATTTCAGTGAATTGGCAACACTACAACCACTCCTTCTCAAACTAACTATCTGAAAACTAGGCTCAAATAGTTCAAGTGTACTTGCTGGTCAACAATAAGAGATTTCAGCCTCGCACGCCTACATTATCATATCAGCTCTAGCGATCAGTTTGTTCATTCGCCACAGCGATCGTGCGGGAATATTGCTAGAACTATTGTCTTCGTCTATTCATCTGGAACGCTTCAGTAGAATCTCCGGCTGACATTAGACAAATAAACGTGTTTAGTATCACATATCTGATACAACCGAGATTCGCTATAAACCAAACTGTATGTACGTCTATACTTAAAAACAATTGGATCGTTACTCACATAACATTTTTGTTAATTAAAATATAAACACTCGATCGTACCCCGTTTCACGAGTCTACCGGAAACAGTTTGGAATTCCGTTAGCACAAACTCGATAACACGTACTCAATATTACACATTCAAAAAAGCACTTAAATATTATAGATATGTGTATCGTTGCACGGAACAGATAATGACTCGTGCGACATTTCTGCGGCCTGATGAACCATATCACATCGCATCACACGCTGGGAAGGACAGTATGCATTCGTACGACTTCGCCATCAACACTATTATTACGCTTCAGCTAGATCCCCATCCCCATCGCTACTATTTAACCCACTCGCAGCAGGAAAATGACGTTACACAACACGGACACAACTGCGAGTTCCAGAACGGATCCGGACAAATATCAAATTACGTTGATACATACTGCCTACGTAAATCTAGCCAACCCTCTCAACCACTCAATGCCAGAGGTGCTTACGTTCCTTGCTTTATCACGAAGCCGTGCGTCTTTGACGTGCGTACTTTCTTTGTTTATCAAATAACGGGACCCACATTTCGCTGATTGAAGTTATCAAAAAAGCGAGCTGTAAACAGCTGTGTAAAAGACTCGAACGAATCACAACAATACTGAGTTCTGTAGAAAATACACATCACGCGATGACAGCTGACTTGAGGCGATTGTTTCGACTATTCTCATTGGTGTGAGTATGAGGTGATTTTCCAGCCTGAAACAAGCGTGATTTGCCGCTGGTCGGTCAGCTACATAGGTAGATTACGGCGGATCAAGCCGCTATCCGAAACATCAAGCAACTGAAAACGGCTTCCATATGAACTTTTCTAGGAAATCGTTCAAGTAAAAAGTAATAAAACCTGCCTCAGTTATGTGAATTATCGTCATCCACTGGTTAACGAACGCCGCCCACCCGGATTGATGTGCGTTACGGGATGACCCTTGCCGTCTGGGATGAATGGCGCATATGGTGGTAATTTGAAGTCCGCGAAGATTGACGTCAACCAGAGCGCGTGCCTATGTTGTTAGGTTAGGTTTTGGTTGCGTTTTAGCATATCGGGAGACTATGACGATGGTGATCTGTAACAAAAACAACAACAATAGCTAAGCCAATCGGTGACGGTAGTCATGCGTTGGATTGTTTTCAAAATAGATTTTTGCGAACCTGAAATTCGTACACTCATTAAATTTCTGCTGGTAAATTTTCTGGCTGGATGAATGGAGGACGTTCGATTAAATAACATTCGATTCGATACGATTTTGTAAGCTTTGACAGTGATCTGTTGCGTAGCAACACGACGGTGTATCAAGAGAAGCGAGAAATAATAATAGATTTGGTACAATTGCGATGCAAACACATGTTGCTGAAATACATTTTCGTTGAAATCATTAGACTGAAAAGTATAATTATAATCTAATCAAAAGAATGAGTGAAACAGCATCTGAAGTATTTCATTAAAATTGAGGAACATTTGATTCTGTAAAAATTAAACTGAAAGATGAGATTAACCTGAGAGATGAAATTTTGGCAAACAATGTGTTTGATTATCATCTTTTTGAAAATAACAAAACTATTATTGATTGTAATTGTTGTGCGGCGATGCTGTCAGTTTTACCACAGACACAAACAACTGGTATGCAGCTCATCTAACTGATTATCGGAAACAATCCAACATAGAAAGTAACATTATAGTTTGTTATGAATATGCATTATGTTAGATAAGACAAATTAGAGTTCCTCAAAAATAATTAAATTCATCTTTCAATGTGGTCTGAACTAATTCGCGGTGCTAAATCGGGTAAGTGTACCCTTAATCTCTATTAACTTTTCTTCGTAGGCTAAGCTTCAAAACGTTATCAGTGCACAATTACGCACGTGATGTAGCCGAATATAGGACACCTCTTTGAGATAAAGCTCCATTTTCACCTTAAATAACTGTTCCACCTCGTGCACTATAGGTCCAATACGAGTTTTTTCAAAACTTCAATTGTACATGTGTAAATACAAATAATTAAAAAAAAATGTAGTTGAAAATATTGGATTAATTCATCCTTTGACTTAGAAACAAATACTCTGCGGGAGATGAGAAAGTAGACTTTTTATTTTATTGGTGATATTGCTCATACCCAACAGCATTTCTCTGCCAAGTTCGGATCCTCAGCTTTTTCTCATCTATTGTAATAATATGAATAGCGTATATAGACAAGGCTTTTGTCTGTCACGTTACAAGTCTACGCATATTTCATACGATAACGTATTTGATTATTCGAAAAACGTAAAAAAAACAAATAGGAAGAACTTCTAATTCATTTCTTTTGCCAAATATCGGAAAGCAACGGGTGGTCTGAATTGGACTAGAGTTGGGGTAATTCGGACCTAATGATGATCCAAGACCTTCATTTAATGATATAGGTTATAATGATTAATCCCCCTTAAAGTGAGAAAATTACTATATTTTTTTCAAAGTATGAAAAACAAGATTCAGTCTTCAGAAATGTTCAACAACTTGTTTTTGTGAACATTTTTTATGAAGACCAAAAATCTCTATTTATAGTACACTTGAAGCTATTGATCGTTGTTTGTGAATGACACTTTCAATTTTTTTTCAATAAATCTGCTTTAATATCGTATATAAAGCTTCTCCATGTTCCAAAAAGTTGTTCGTCTTATCAAGATAATATCTTACCATGAAAAAATCGGGCAACCTGCTCTAGTTGCATTTAGAAATTCTACATCAACTTAACAGAGTTCACTTGTCTCTTGTTGCCTCCAGTAGATGATTTGGAAAAACTATTGTTTTTCAAAAAATGTCCAATATGTTCTAAAATACCCCAGATCAGAAAAAAATATGCGGTTATAAAAATAGTGCATTTTAACAATTGAATTCGTAGAATATATGAAATCAGTTGGGATGATAATTGAAAACATATTTGAAAAAAATATGTGTACGGGTCATCCAAATATAACGAGCTACAACTTCTTAAGCATTTAAAGAAGAGACTGCCTGTATTCAGCAAAGATATTTATAAAAGCAATCTCCACAACTTTTTCAAAGATGTTAGCTCATTTCTTTTACCTAAAAAAATAGTTCAAAAATCTCACTTATATGAGAATGAACACAAAAATCCTAGCAGCAACTGACAAACCTTGCCATTTTTGATAAGTATTCCGAAAACACTATTGACGCAAACTCAGCCGTTTTGACGTTTACGAAAAATCACCATTTGTCAAAAATTGACAAATTACTTTAAAATACAGGAGATAAGTCATTGTTGTAATACAGATAGTTGTCTATTTTGATAATTCAAACCCCTTTAACGGAACATACCGAACTTGTTAGATTGATATTTAGTAAGTTATATTAATATATTGGCTGTAAAGGAATCATCCACAAACAGCCAGTAACAATGTTGAAGCTATTAAAGATGAAGACTTTGTGTCTTCAACAAAGTTGTTGGCATACGCTTGCTCTACAACTTTGCCGAAGGCATAATTTTAATATATGAAGTTGCAATAAAATTGGAAAATATAATGTCCACAAATTCCTCCATAGACGTCATTAACCCAAATTTAATGATGTAGGCGTATTTAACAGATCGCACGATTTTGGCAGAAAAACACTGTGTTTTGTTTCACTTTTATGCAGAAACGTTTATGCACAATACGATAAAAGATAAGAAACAGTCACGTTAGAAAAAATGTGCGCAATTGATGTGGCTTCTTGACGAAAACAAGTATTTGTAAATCGTTTGCTAATTCTGTAACTGCTAAACACTTACTAGGTCCGAATTGGTACAGCTTCCCCTACAAATACTACAATCCGAATCTTGTATGATTTACGAAAACCTTGACCAAGTTCCTGAAATGATGAGTCATAAACCTCGTATTCATGAATCATAAACATACATATAGTTGGGTTACTGTGGGTGTTCTCTGGCCATGTATAGTTTTGATATGATTCTCGTTGATAATTTGTAGATACACTAGCTTGTATAAACTATATCAACTAAAAGAGTGGATAATTAAACGATGTTTGTGATTAGAGGAGTTTAGTTGCAATCTTCGTAATGTCTCATCACATTATCGTGAGATTGTATTCAGTTCACTATCGGATTTTCTGGCAGGATAGCGCAATTTATGTTCATGATTTCAGTATTTTCATGATTTCGTAATGGTACTTATGATTTCAGGATCTTAATCACATTTTTTTGTAATTTCTATTCACGTTATCGTGATACTTTAGTCATGAGTTGAGTAATTTATGGTCATGAATTCAGAATCTTGGTCACGATTTTTGAGGTTATAGACACAAGAATTGTTATTTAAGTTCATGGTTTCGGGATCTTCACACGATTTTCGTAATTTATATGCACGTTATCGTGATATTTTTTTCTTGAGCTTATTTGACACGTGGAGTGATGCTTTTCAAATTTGACACGTGGAGTGATGTGATCTATGTTCGTTTCAGCAGTTTTATCATGACATTCGTAATCTCTCTTCACTTTATCGTGATGTGCTATTTTTGGTTACTATAGGATGTTTTACTCGGATTACCGTGACAATATGAACTGGGTCATTAAAGTGGGACTGATTCGACGAATCTTGTTCTGTGAACTATATCACGAATACGATTTGTGGCTCTATAACGTATTTTGATGCTCAGCACCGTTTTCGTTTTCTGTCTAGACATCACACTAAACCTTATCAAATGAATAACGACGTTGGAAGTCCTAATAGTTTATTTTTATATCTGCTGCTCGTGTCTATTATTGCTCGCTAGCATCTGGGCGCACACCACCCGTCATAAGATTGGAATCGCCTTAATAATTGCAACACCCATCACATAGGAAAGGGTGAATTCAAGATGCTGTCTCTCAAACCCTCATTATCTACATCTTTACTCTCTTCAACAAAGTTATTCTTTAGGCCTATGTGGTTTGACAGGTGATCATTTTAATTTGGAATTCAGTCGCTACGTGGAGCTAGCGTACCTGTGAATTTGTGCACTTCAACTTGTTTCTTCTCATTTTCCTAACGTCCTAGAAGATCCGTGTCTTTGGAAAAATCGTTCAAAAGGTCATGCCCATGCACATAATAATCATGTTAACTCGGAACTCTGCCAACACGTGGCGCTAATGTATATGTGAAATAATAATACATTATTGGACATATTTTATCTGGTGATCTTCATTTCCTACAACATTCGCGCTCTCAGCGAACTTGTATTAAAGGACAAGACCTTGTGGATATTATCGGTTTGATTCGGAACTCTCTAACTACGTGGCACTAGTGTACATACGTATGATTTAATTAATTTTGGATTATTAATTGATACCGACAGCCTAGACAATCGGCATCTTCAGCGAAGTCAATTATAAAACTATAAGTTCGTGTGGCTAGCAAGCTGTTTGATATGGAATTCTACTACAGTGTGTGCATCGGAATTCATTAATTTTTTAACTTGACTTTGACCACTCGACCAGCTTGAATATTCGCGTCTTCAGTAAAGTTGTGTAGAAAACAAATACTATGATGATGATGGTGATGTGTTTGGTTCGAAACTCTGTCATTACGTAGCACTACTATACATATTAGGTTGTGGATTTTTAACTTGTTAAATTTCGACTGTCTTCAACAAAGTTGTTTATCAGGTCATGACATGCGAAAGATAAGCCTTTAAGAGTTTCTTCATTTATATCGCTGGGACATTATTTTATGCATCACCAAAAAGGTTATTTTGTTTATTTTGATTATAGAGGTTTTAACCTACGGGTCATTTGCCTCTTTGTCGGGTTAGAGAAGTCTCTTTAGAAAAATCTCTAACCTTATGTGCGGGGTTTGGAATTGAACTCAGGTGAGCTGCGTACAAGGCAATCGATTTACCAACTACGATATCTACACCCCCCCCCCCCCTCACGAAAAGTTTATGATTGAGTGTTTGCCTTTTTATCACTTTAAAATCCAATGCATCCTTAAGAAACTAGCCGGTATTTATATAGGGTAATTGAGCTGGACAGATCATATTGACCAGAATTACCTGTTGCTCTAGATCATTTACATGACTATTGATAGGAGTGATTTTTGAAATAGTGGATATTAGTAGTTCAAAAGTTCATTATTTCAGTCATGAATGCTAGCGCCATATGGTGGCAGAGTTTAGAATCCGCACGGCATTTGTCTCGTTATAAATCTATCTGAAGAAATAGTCAGAATCATTTGATCGAAAAAGTTTAAAATTCATTATTACACATGTACCCTAGCACCATATGGTAACAGCATACCGAACTAAAATGATTATCATCCACACGGCCATTTTCTTCTGAACAACTTTATTGATTAAGTGTAATAGGTGTGCCGTTCGGAAAACAAGATAAAGCAAGCTAAAATATTAAACTTTGCATGCATACTAGCACCACGTAGTAACAAAATTATGATTCGAAATGTTCATCTCCCGAACCCTCTTGGCCTTTAGAACAACTTTGCTGAAGAGAGTTGCTTTGGAGATAAGCAGGGTTTCGAGATATAGCATCCTGAATTTATCCTTTTAATGTGATGCTAAACTGTTTGAGGTGTTACACTATTCAATATGGGTGTTGCAATACAAGGGATTCCAAACTTTTGACGGGTTGTGTAATTATATGATAAGTGTGAGAAATAAAGATGATTTCACAATTTGTGATTGTGAAATAGTTATCGTGAAAATTTCATGAATATTTGCATAATATTGAAAATGATTAGGGATATCTTCTAAAGATCACAAGCATGAAAGGTGATGAATCATGTACTAGGAATCCCAAACTAGTTCACGAACCCATGAATTCATGGTTTTGTTAACTATTTCATAAGCACGAATGGTAAGTCGTGACTGTTATACTAGGAATCATGAACAAGTTCACCAATACACGTCTAATAGTTTATGATTTTGTGAACTATTTTACGAGCATGCATGGTCAGCCGTGACTATTATACTAGGAAACATGAACCAATTCACGAATACACGACTATTTCATGATTTTGTGGACTATTTCACGAGCACGAGTGGCAAGTCGTGACTATTATACTAAAAATTATGAACTAGTTCCCAAATACATTTACATTATATTTTATGATTTTGTGAACTACTTTACAAACACGTATGGGCAGTCGTGGCTATTATACTAGGAATCATGAAACAGTTTACGAATGCATGAATAATATGAATAATGATTTTGTGAACTATTTAACGAACACTATTATATTAGAAATCATCTACCAATTTACGAGTACATGAATATTTTATGATTTTGATATTTCACAAACACGGATGTTGAATCGTGACCAATATATTAGGAAACGTGACTTTTTGAAAGGATTTATAAACGAAATTCAGAGCTTCGTGAAATAATTCACGATAAAATGTTAGATGTTGTTTATTATGGAGGATTTAACCCCAAGGGTCATTCTTCTCCAAAAAAATATCCAGAGTGTTATATAGGGGAACCCGGAGCTATTACGACAGACATTTCTCAGAAAATAGTAAGACTCTGACTATCGTACATATTCATGGAACCGCTATTCTGAAACATTAATCTTGAGAGCTGAATTTGATTCTTTGTTCTTTGTAGAAAGGAGATATAACGTGTTTCATTTTTTTTGCCATCCTCAAAACATTAAATCATTATGATGGTAAAACCGTGATTAAAGCAATAAAAAAGTGAACAAAATAATAATTAAGTGTTTTGAAAAGCTTGAGGCTTCTATGTAATGGAATGATTTTTGTTTGGGTGAACACACAGATATTTTCGAGACGCTCACCACTCACCACTTGAGCGTACGGGGCTATTCAGACCCCCTATTCCGTCAACCAACGTTCAGCGGCTTGCGGCTGCGCACGCCACATCAAAGAAAATACATGGGCCGCCAATCGATATCTGTGACTTACCAGAATAAGTTTTTGTAAAGCAATTTTTTTTTGCTTCTTAAGAAGTGTCTCTTATAAATATTTCATAGGTAAAGATAATTCCATTGCAAAAAAATTAAATAAAAATGACGGCCTGAATTGCCCGGTAGGGTGGTCCGAATTACCCCTACATTATAAAAGTATGGAAAAATGTAGAGGTTTGCAAATCGTCGCCTAGCGCTGCCATTGAGTGGTGTAAATGAACATTTTTATGGCACCAAAATGTAGCTGAGGTTTCAAACTAACAATTGGGACCTTTGACCGGTAAATTTTGTATCACCTATCCACCTAAAAGGGCGATTTGTTTAAGTAGGTCCGAATAGCCCCGGGTTCCCCTAATCATAAATTCTAATTCACAACTACGAAAAATTAAATTAATAAAACACTTGTCTATTATTGCTTTTATGAATGATGTTCATACAGTTGTGAACTAGTTCACGTACAGAAAATCGGTTTGGTAAAGACATAGCGAAAACCGTGACTTATGTTAACAAAACAAGAACAAATATATCACTAATAAAATCGTTATGCGGCTGTTGCTGATTGAACATAATTATAAAGCACAGTATTTTTGTTCATGGTCCTTTTTTTGAAACGTTAAATGGTGATTGTTCCAGAATTCATGGCACTTTATTCATGATCTTAAAAACAATTTTTCCGGGTACTGGACTGTATTTGCTTCTGTCATCCGCTGTATTCAAAAATAAAATAGAACACCGACTTCTTTCGTATAAAATAATGATAATGAAATTTCTTATCAGCTCACAATTTCGACTTTTCAAATGTGTGGAAATTCCCACACGGCAGTGTCCGGTGTGTGATTCATTATCACTATGCATGTTTCACTGACTCAACATTTTCATCTTTATCTTTGGTAAATATCTCATTTAACGATTATGTATCCCCCAAAGAGTGTAGTCAAGTTAAGCGGTTTTCAACCAAGGTTGAATTTACCCTCTCAAGTAAATTTGGCCGTCCTAGGAATTGTATAAATATGAATACAGAGAAGATCCGTTTTATCAACCCCATGGTGTATTCTTTTAGGCTGACGAAATGGAAACATTGACAAAATCGGGACATATTTTTTCGTTTATTTTTAATAAACAGAAACTGTCAAAATATTTTGCTTTAAGTCCTTGATGTAGTATCATATCATAACCCTTTATTTAATATAAATTTTCAGTGCACAATTTTAAAACATATATTTTCTTTTTTTTTGCATTTTTAAGATAAGGAAAATATGCACAAGAACGGATTTTGTCGAACTTAGTTTGGTTCTTCTGCTAGACCCCATCAAACATATTTTCATATATTTTCATTATATATGAGCAGTCGAACATGTCCGTAAAATATAAACATTAGTCAATCAATACTGTTTTAAATAGAAGATCGATTTCTTTCGAAACTATCCCCGGATCTAATCTCTTCGTCGATTCCGATTTATTACGCACATAAACAAACTGTTCCCAACCTCAGTATAATGAAATCAATAATCTTCCTATCTTATAAGTGAATCGCGCTCAGTACATCTGTTTGTAAACAAAAACGTCCAATCAATGATACGACTGACGCAACAACTCAATGTATGACGAAATTGATTATAATTTAGAAAGCATATCCACACCAATTTCCCACCTTTCTCTCGACCAAACGGCAAAAGTATTCCCTTCACGATGACCTACTTCCGCAACACACTGGACAAATTTTCCACCAACGTTTCCTTCCGTGTACTCCGCTTACAATGCAACACTTTTTTTTTCTCGCGCAATAATGGCTTCCGTTTAAACAATCACTTCCAGTAAGAAACAGCGCACTCTTAGTTCTTCAACGTGCATTAAAAACAACTTTTTTCTTGTCACAATAAAAAATTGCAAACAATTTGTCTCTCACAGTTTTCACTCGCTCATGTTACACTCTCCTTGAAGAATGCACTCGATTGCAGCCGTCGCTGAAGCTGCCGCTGCAGTAGATGCTGCTGATGGTTGAGTTTGTTTGCAGTTGGAAATTTGACCACGGTTTCGCAAACGACAGCGTTGTAGTTGACTTTGGGGGGACCTTGCCGTCCCGTACAGTCAGTCATGTAAACCAGAGTGAGTGGTAGTTTGCACAAATCCGCCGCACGCTCGAAAACCAGATGTGTGCTAGCTAGCTAGCTTGCGAGTCGTCCCCACTTCCAAGGGCGACGATGATCAACTTTCTATACTTATTTCCCAGAGATTAGCCGCCGGGGGGAAACCGAAACTATATATCCGCCTTACCACTTGTTAATTGGAAAACTTTCTTATCACCACTTTCACACCCAACCAGTAGATTTCAGTTTGAACTTAGTTCTCTGATGGGACATATTTTTCGCCAGCAGTGCCTTGACTGGGAACCGAATCCGCGTTTACTGGAGTCACTGCAATGTACACTTGACCAGCGATTGGCTAATGAACTAACACACCCGTGAGCTGGTAGCGATAACCTGTTGCACAAGTCAAGCTAAATACAAACTTTTTCTATTAAATTTCCGCATAAAATTTGCCTTCCGTCACGAATCACACATACGGTTAGGGCAGCTCTAAACTAGACACACTTGTATGCTGAAGCGAAAATTTAGTACTGAACTGACGAACTGTTTCCGAGGAACACTCTGCTGTTAGCATCGTCTGGCACCAGCCACCATCCGTCCCCATCCTCATCCCCTTCGAGATCATGAGAAGAAACAATTTTCTTTCTCTCTTTTTCTCTCGGTTCGTCGACGTCATCAGTACAGAAGTTAACTAAGCCACTAGCAACCGGATCTCATTTCCTATTCGAATCGGTTTGCTTGGGCTAAAACCTAACACACTAACAAGGTGGGCGACGTCACGCTCTGAGTATCGCCTACTGTATACAGTAGCAACAACAACACAAACAGCAACAGCCAACAGTGGTGTTCGCTGGTGTGAACGGTTGGTTGAGTTGAGCGGCTCAAGTGTGCTTCAAAATACGGTTGTCTGTTAAAACGAACGGTACAGAACGGAAGAAGCGGAATGGGTTGGACTTTGGTTGCGGTGGCAGACATGACGTAGGTCTGGACTGGTTCTCCGGTTGCGGGTTAGGGCGGTTATTCTTAATTTAACTTTGGATTTTGTGTTGTATTGATTGAACCGGTACGTGAAATAAATTATAATTTTAAAATCGGCATTTGTATTATCCGAACATGTACATTAACCAATTAACTACGGCCAAAAGTTCTAGCAAATGAGCATCAAACCAATCAATATTCGGATAATTCATCGAAAAAAAAGGTTATGAGCAAACGGAGAGAAACCCCTAAAACCTAAAAGCAAACTAAATGACAGCATGAAGTCTTTCGACCATTGTCTAAAGAACAAAGGAACGTTTGCTTCTATTCTTGCCGCGATGAATAAGGTGAACGAAAACGTTCCCACTACAATGATGAACTTGAAATGTTATCGTATTAGCTACTTGCTCCTTGGTCTTCCTCACCACCCGCTTCGTCGTGACTGAATAAGTTTCGATAGGACGTAGTTTAGGATAGTTTAGTGAATTCAAGTCGTTTTTTCAAAGGTTGCCCTACTGGATCTGTAGAGCTAGGGTCTCGAAAGGACTCACCGTTAGAATCACTCACTACAATTGACGGGTAATGCTACCCACTAAACATTGCTTAAGTTCGATTGCAGTGGGCCGTGCTTCTGAATGTGATATTTATTGTACGGTTCAGACATGTGCGAGCGTAGGGACTTCACAATCGCGTGTATTATCGCGAAGGGCTCAAGCATTCGTACGTTAACGTGTTCGATCGCGTGGGCACTTATATGTCGTATGTGCTAGCGTGTATATAACTTCGCGTGTATAAATTCGATTTTATTTGCATTCGCATATTGGCGTGTATTCTTGGATAATCGCGCGCAGACCGTGAATCTGATACTTAATTTTTGGTGTACTGCTCAGATTCTCGAGAGAGAGAGAGAGAGAGAGAGAGAGAGAAAGAGAGAGAGAGAAAGAGAGAGAGAGAGAGAAAGAGAGAGAGAGAGAGAGAGTAAGTTCTTCCATATCACTAGAGTTCCCGGCCATGTAACCAAGGTGTTTTCATGTTTGCGAGATCACGAGCTTTGGTATGCGTGGATGATCGCGAATGTCTCAAGCGTTTTTATGTTAACGTGCTGAATGCTAGAACAATTTGATTTCCCATATCAGTAAAGTTCCGGTTCAAGTCACTGCGAAACGTAGTGTCTAGTGAATATTAGCATCATTTTTCGATTTGTCCTTCTGAAGGCATGGACCTATGCTACTAGGGCCGAGGGTAAGAAACTCTTGGATGTGACCGATTTGATTATGCGCAAAATCGTTTCAAAAGACGATCTTTTCGTGTGATGCAGTGTGATTCCATACACCCTTTAGACAAGTGTTGAATTATCTAGTTAGGTGCGATGGTTTTTTACGTCTCTGATCAAATGAGTCGCAGAACCACAAGAAAGCATAGAGCTGGGACCTAATAAAATACCAGCAGATATTCTGAAAAAATATCCATTCAGTTACTTGTACCACTTGAGCTGCAGCTACTATGGACAAGTGTTTTCCGCTATTCTAGAATCTTTCTGATCGAACATAATCGATTTGCGAGCCTCTGCCATGTACGTACAGTGCCAGCCATTAAAACACCTGAGATTGTTTATTTTGTTGTTTGAACACGTAAGAAGATAGATGATAATTACAGTGACAAGGTGTAATGGCACGCCAATGAATATTTTCTCGCGAAAAACAAAGATCCCCTTAGGGTTACCAATCCGGTGGCAAAAAAAATCATTCGCTCAACAGAAAACTGTCGCTCTGTAAGGTAGTCGTAAACTTCATTTCCTTGCTCGACAAAAAACACTTCAATTTGCTGTACAATAACAAACTTGCACAGGTACCAACTCTGCATACTGTAAACTAATTATCCATCGAAAGTCACGTGGCCTCGGGATACTTTTACAGCTGAATAATATGTCGAAGTTTACAGTTTTGCTGCTACGTGAGTACACAGTACACGACAGACAGTGTGATCACGAACGAAGCACGCGTAATTAGCCATCTCTCGTATATGCAAATAAGCGCCAACCGTGGGTGTAGGACTTATCGACGGAATGCGAATGCAGAAGTATTCTCAGTACATACTCGCCAGCAGAGTGAGTAACAGGGACAGAGGGATTTTTAGCTCACTTGCTCATAATAAATCAGTCACCCACATCGTCATGTGACAATTCAGTTGAGTAGGGGAAACTTGATCAGGGTTTCAGTTAAATTTACGTAAATTTGATAAAAGGATTTTTTATGCAAAAAGTCTAGTGCATATTTTTGAATTTTCTTAGAATCTTTTCCGAAGAATATGTAGATTGCTAAATCTTTATAATTTTAGAGTTGGTGAACTGCTTCTGAATGGAGCGATTCGTAATATTTGGTGATCGGAAATGTCAGCAAAACTCCACAGTTTACAGGAAATTAGGAGGTTTGGTATGCTTAAAAATCAAAATTTACAGCAAATCGATAATGCTGAGAGGAAATGTGACCAAAGTACACGTATTTACATTCTCTCTTCGATTTACTGCTAATAATAGGGTTTCTTACATTTACCGTTTGTTGAAGTCGACGAAAGTTGCACCGCTTAGCAGTTATTGAATTCAAAGTGGCCTAGATCTCGAAAAATGCCTTCTGATGCAATGAGACGAAGTTTGAGCATTAAATTTAACTTTGAAGCGTTTCTCGAATTTTTTTAAATAAAATGGCCGAGTACCGGTACTTTACCGGTACTACCGGTACTGGGGGCTTCAGTACCGCAGTACCGGTTCTCGCCAAAATAGGTCGGTACTGCGAACCCTAGAATGTGGGATCGATTTGTTTTGAAACAGAAACTTTTAGCGTCTTGATTTTTTCGTTCGACTGATTTTATGATTTATTTCTTTTAACCCCTTAATGCCAATGTCGTTTATAAACAACGACGTTTTTGAAGAGTTATAAATTTTAAATTCAACTATATTTGCTCATAAAACAAGTTACGGCTAACATCTTTGATTTAAGTACTAACAATATCAGTATTATCCGTAGAACGTAAATTTTTGAAATTAGTCTGGTTGAGTTTCAATGAAGCTGAACTGCCCGGAACAGATTGTTTACGTGGAAAATAAAATTTTGATATGTATTCGTTGCCATAAAATATTATTTAAAACTGATAAAACCTATTATTTTAGACTATTTTGTAGTACCTTTTCCATGCAAATGGACTACAACAAAGGATGCAGTAGAATTGTATTGAGAATCGGAGAGTAAAAGCTATGCAGCTTCTAACACTGCGAGAGAATGTACCTTTATCAAAACCGTATTTTCGTATGTCAACGTACCCCAACGTTTCTAAGGCAAAATAGTGCTCCAGATAAAAGGGGTTTACTAAAAAGTTCTGTGTGCTGGAATTTTGCTTTTTTGAATTGTTATATTATTTTTATTGTTCGTTGGTCAGTTAGTCAAGCCATCTCAAAATAAGTTCTCGCGTTCAACGTCACATATAACATTTTTCAGAAATAACTACTTCATTATTTCAATTAATACAAATTGTAACAAATAACGTAATATGTGAGTACCGTCAAACCTTTGGTGACTACAGTAAGAAATCCTTATAAAATTAGGTAAAAATCAGCAAATAATTTTATTATTTACAGGATTAATTCACGAAGATTAGATTTTTTATGCAAACCATAAAAAGTTACATTACTTTGACTGCTGCCTTTTACGCTTTTTGATGGTTCATTATATAATACAACATAGACGTAATGCCTGCGTGTTTTTGAAATATATTTGTTCTTTCCCTCCATAGTAAACAACATCTAAACATCTTTTCAAAGCTTTCTATTTTTTACTCCAAAATATACAGTTCAATTGACAACGGAGGCTAGAGCGAACCCATTTCAAACACTATGAAAGCATTGTGCAGTGGGGGTGAATTAGGACCATGAGTATGGGACTATTGTAGATTTTTCTTTTGCTCGGGTATCATGCGTGCGTATCATTTGTTTTTTTTTATTCGGTTTTCACAACGGACAATCATTTTAGTATTTACGGTGAAGAACTCTTTTTACCTATAATGAAAGCACATCCCAATTTATAACAAATCAATTAAATACACTGTTCAAGTATTTGAACCTTAGTTCTTGGTCAAATCTCCCCTAAGTGCTAGGAATTCACACTACTGAAAAGAGGTTTGATATTTTCCAACCCAGCTCTAGATCATCGGCAGAGAACAGCTGCTTGGTTTCAAATTTTCCTCTCTTGCTTTTTCTTTGCGCCAGTCATAGCAAGGGCAAACTTTGCTAGGCAGATCAATCGATGCTTTGATTGTGAAAATTTCGTGCACATTGCAAACAATAGAAAAAGAAGGCGTTGCGAGACAACCTACGGTTGTTCTATCACATATTTTTATGTTTACTTTGCGAAAAATCTTCGTTACAAACTGTTGAAAATCACGGACAAAAGCTGTATTTTCCTGACTTTAAAGGGATGTAATCCATTAATTGTACCAAGTCATGGCACATGGTAGCTGGTAGTCCAAATGATTTTGGCTTCGAACGCGAAATAGACGGTACGGACTTGTTGACAAATTAATATAGCTTGTCATACGTCTCCCAACCTTTGAACGGAACGGATCGTTATATTTCACAGTGGTGTTCGTTGTGTAAATTTCAGTGATTGAAGGTCGTTAGCTGCCATTCTGCTGGTGCCGGCAGTAAATCCAGTACATTGTTTTCGCTGGTGCGGAACAATCGACGTTGTTTGCAGATAAGTTTTGCTTTATTTTTTTTTCCTCGTTTGCTTTCTTTCCTTTTCCCTACTTTTACTCTACCTTGTAATCAAATAATAAGACACATTCCCGTTTATATAACGCTCTGCCCTCGTGCTTAAATGGCCGAGGGCGAAATACCATCTGATGTAATCATGGAAGTCCCTGATCCCCCTAATACTCGCATTGCTCCCCGTATAAAGCAGTACCCAGAAGGTTCCTCTGGGCCATGGGTGGTATATTTTCGGACCGGAGAGAAACCGGTTAATATATTAAAACTTTCTCGAGATCTGACTGCTAATTACCCGGCCGTAACTCAGATAACACGTGTTCGGGCAAACAAGATACGTGTTCTGGTGAGTGATCTCGGCCAGGCAAACGCGATTGCTTGCTGTGAGCGCTTTACGCGGGAATTTAAAGCGTACGTGCCTTGTGTGGCCTGTGAAATCGATGGGGTAGTGTCCGAACCGGGCCTGAAATGCGAAGAACTGTTGGAGCACGGGGTTGGCTGCTTTAAGGACCCCTCACTTGAACAGATTAAGATCTTGGAATGCAAACAATTGTATACTGCAAACACCGAGGGAGGTAAGACTACCTACTCTCTATCAGGCTCGATTCGGGTGACATTCGCCGGGTCCTCTCTTCCCAACTACATCCTCCTTGACAAGGTTCGCCTACCAGTTCGCCTGTTCGTACCGCGGGTCATGAACTGCAGCAATTGCAAGCAGTTGGGCCACACAGCCACATATTGTGGAAATAAGAAACGATGCGGCAAATGCGAAGGAGAGCATGAGGATGACTCTTGCGACAAAGAAACTGAAAAGTGTATTTGCTGCGGGGTCCCTTCACATGCTCTTAAATCATGTCCTGCGTACAAGCAGCGCGGGGATGAAATTAGGCGCTCCCTTAAGGAACGCTCAAGGCGTTCTTATGCAGAAATGCTAAAGAATGCTTCGCCATCTGTCCTGTCCGAAAATCCCTATGCTGGTTTGGCTAACGTTGAGCAAGAATCTGACGACCCACGAGAGGGAACATCTTTGGTTAACCCAGGGGAATCCAGGAAGAGGAGAAATCCAGCCTCCCCTACATTGCCTCGTAAGGGTGCCAAAGTGTCGTCCACTCAGAGTGCGCCATCTACAACCAATAAATCCAACGGAAGTGATGCACAAAAGCCGAAGCAATTTGCTCCAGGACTTGGAAATATTAATTCTAACAAGGAGTACCCACCACTTCCAGGGACATCCAAAACCCCAAGTGTCCCCTTTTTTCAAACAGATACTCAGTCCAGTAGCGGACTAATGAAATTTTCTGACATAGTGGACTTAATTTTCACAGCTTTCAATGTTACTGATCCTCTTAAAAGCCTTCTGATACGTTTTCTCCCTATAGTGCAAACATTTTTGAAGCAGTTGACTACTAAATGGCCCCTCCTTGCAGCGATCGTATCCTTCGATGGCTAAGTCATCGAACGAGGTCGCCGATTGGATCACTGTTCTACAGTGGAACAGCAGAAGTATCCTCCCGAAAATCGATTCCTTTAAATTTTTACTAAATAGTTTAAAATGTGATGCTTTCGCATTATGTGAAACTTGGTTAACTTCCGATATAAATCTCAACTTCCACGACTTTAATATAATTCGTCTGGATCGAGAAAACCCCTATGGAGGAGTACTTTTGGGGATCAAAAAGTGCTATTCTTTCAACCGAATTAACCTCCCTTCGACACCAGGCATTGAAATTGTCGCTTGTCAAGTTTTAATCAAAGGTAAAGACCTTTGCATTGCTTCCATCTACATTCCTCCTAGAGCCTCGGTAGGGCACCGAACGTTTTGTAATATCACGGAATCCTTACCGGCACCGCGGCTAGTTCTGGGAGACTTTAACTCGCACGGTACAGTATGGGGCTGTCTTCATGATGATAATAGATCAACATTAATCCAAGATCTTTGCGATAATTTCAACATGACCATCTTAAACACGGGAGAAATGACGCGGATTCCTACACCACCAGCACGCGCAAGCGCGTTGGATTTGTCGCTTTGCTCGACATCGCTACAGTTAGATTGCATGTGGAAGGTGATCCCTGATCCCCACGGTAGCGATCATTTGCCTATCGTGATTTCAATTGCTAACGGTTCAAGACCATCGGAAACAATCAATGTCTCATATGACCTCACACGGAACATTGATTGGAAGAGTTACGCGACCGCGATATCCGTTAAAATCGAATCCACTCAAGAACTTCCTCCGGAGGAAGAGTACAGGTTTTTGGCTGGCTTGATTCTCGACAGTGCGAATCAAGCTCAGACTAAACCAGTACCCAGCGCGAATACCCATGGACGGTCTCCCACCCTGTGGTGGGATAAAGAGTGCTCAGAGCTGTACGCGGAAAAGTCCACTGCATATAAGGCCTTCCGGGAAGACGGGTTACCCGCTAGCTATCAACAGTACGCGTCGTTAGAAAGGCGAATGAAGAGTCTAATGAAAGCCAAAAAACGCAGTTATTGGCGCCGGTTCGTCGACGGGTTAACGAGAGAAACAGCGATGAGCACTCTTTGGGGTACGGCTCGACGTATGCGTAACCGTAATAGTACCAACGAGAACGTGGAATATTCAAACCGTTGGATATTCGCTTTCGCCAAGAACATCTGTCCGGACTCTGTCCCGGTACAGAAAACGTGCCGCGCCGCGTCTCCTCACGATACCGCGAACGAAACACCGTTTCCGATGGTGGAGTTCTCACTTGCTCTCTTATCGTGCAACAATAACGCCCCAGGGTTAGACAGAATCAAATTCAACTTGCTGAAGAATCTGCCTGACACTGCAAAAAGGCGCTTGTTGAATTTATTTAACAAGTTTCTTGAGGGTAACATTGTCCCTTATGAATGGAGGCAAGTGAAGGTCAAACCAGGAAAACTCCAAAAACCAGGAAAACCAGCCTCCGACCACAACTCGTATCGGCCGATTGCAATGCTGTCCTGTATTCGGAAGTTATTCGAGAAAATGATCTTGTTTCGCCTCGACAATTGGGTTGAAGCAAATGGCTTACTGTCAGATACACAATTTGGCTTCCGCAAAGGCAAAGGGACGAACGATTGCCTTGCGTTGCTTTCTACAGAAATCCAAATGGCCTATGCTAACAAAGAGCAGATGGCATCAGTCTTCTTGGATATTAAGGGGGCTTTTGACTCAGTTTCTATCAACATTCTGTCAGAGAAGCTGCACCAGCATGGTCTTTCGCCATTTTAAATTTAAATAATTTTAAATAACTTTTTGCTAAACCTGTTGTCTGAAAAGCACATGCACTTTTCGCATGGCGATTTAACAACATCGCGATTTAGCTACATGGGTCTTCCCCAGGGCTCATGTCTAAGTCCCCTGCTCTACAATTTCTACGTGAATGACATTGACGATTGTCTTGCACGCTAAGGCAACTTGCAGACGACGGGGTGGTCTCTGTTACAGGGCCCAAAGCTGCCGACTTGCAAGGACCATTACAAAATACCTTGGACAATTTGTCTGCTTGGGCTCTTCAGCTGGGTATTGAGTTCTCCACGGAGAAAACTGAGTTGGTTGTTTTTTCTAGGAAGCGTGAGCCGGCGCAACTCCAGCTTTTATTAATGGGTGCAACGATCAACAAGATTTTCACATTTAAATATCTCGTGGTCTGGTTCGACTCTAAAGGTACCTGTGGATGTCACATTAGGTATCTGAAACAGAAATGCCAACAAAGGATCAATTTTCTCCGAACAATAACTGGAACATGGTGGGGTGCTCACCCAGGAGACCTGATCAGGTTGTACCAAACAACGATATTGTCGGTGATGGAGTACGGGTGTTTCTGTTTCCGCTCCGCTGCGAACATACACTTCATCAAACTGGAGAGAATCCAGTACCGTTGCTTGCGCATTGCCTTGGGTTGCATGCACTCGACCCATACGATGAGTCTCGAAGTGCTGGCGGGCGTTCTTCCGCTAAAAAATCGATTTTGGGAACTCTCATATCGATTGCTCATCCGATGCGACATTATGAACCCGTTGGTGATTGAAAACTTCGAGAGGCTCGTCGAGCTTAATTCTCAAACCCGATTTATGGCCTTGTACTTCGACTACATGGCACAGAGCATTAATCCTTCTTCATATACTCCCAACCGTGTCCGTTTCCTAGATACTTCTGATTCTACTGTATTCTTCGACACATCCATGAAGGAAGAGATTCGTGGAATCCCGGACCATATACGCCCGCAGGTGATCCCCAATATATTTTATAATAAATTCCGAGAAGTCGACTGCGACAAAATGTTTTACACTGACGGATCAAATCTCGATGGGTCCACTGGCTTCGGTATCTTCAACAATACTATCACCGCTTCATTCAAGCTCAATGATCCCGCTTCAGTTTACGTCGCAGAGTTAGCTGCAATTCAGTACACCCTTGGGATCATCGACACTCTGCCCACAGATCACTACTTCATCGTTTCGGACAGCCTCAGCTCTATCGAGGCTCTTCGTGCGGTGAAGCCTAAAAAGCAATTCCCGTATTTTCTGGGGAAGATACAGGAGTCCTTGTGTACGTTATCTGAAAAATCTTATCAGATTACCTTTGTTTGGGTCCCCTCTCATTGTTCTATCCCGGGCAATGAAAAGGCCGACTCATTAGCAAAGGTGGGCGCATTAAATGGTGACATATACGAAAGACCAATCTGCTTCAACGAATTTTTTTAGTATTTGTCGTCAGAGGACGCTCAACAGTTGGCAAACCTCGTGGAGCAATGGGGAACTTGGACGATGGCTACATTCGATTATCCCAAAGGTATCAACGAAGCCTTGGTTCGGGGGGATGGATGTGGGTCGGGATTTTATTCGTGTAATGTCCCGACTTATGTCCAATCACTACACCATGGATGCGCATTTGCGGCGTATTGGGCTTGCGGAGAGTAGTCTGTGCGCTTGTGACGAGGGCTATCACGACATCGAACACGTTGTCTGGGTATGCGCCGGTTATTGTGACGCCAGGTCTCAGTTAAAGGAATCCCTTCGGGCCCGAGGTAGACCACCCAATGTACCAGTCCGAGATATGCTGGCAACTCGTGATTTCCCCTATATGTCCCTTATTTATACCTTCATAAAAACGATAAATATCCCAATTTAGCCCCTCTCTTTTATTTCTCGTTTTTAGAGTTTCCTCCTGCCTTGTGGAATCGATCAGCTCCAGAGTGCCACTATGTAACCGCCGTCGCCCTTACCACTACGCCTGCATAGAAGGAAACTGAAGCGAGAGCGACTCGAGGTCCGATGACTTTTGAAGGATTCCCCGCGGGTCCGAAGAATACCATCCGCCAATCCGGTACTCGACGACTTACTAGACTGAGGCGCAAATTTGTTTCGCTGATCCCCTTCCCCCCCCCCCCCCCCCCGTTCGAGCGAAAGTTGCAAGTTTTGCTCTTCTTTCCCTGTCTCTCCCCTGTCCTTGATACAACTGCTGCTACATTGATGCGGAAATAAGCCACCCTCTGAATATCTTGACCAAGCATAAGTTTTAGTTAAAAAAATTCAAATTAGTATTCTGTATTCCTAGCTATAATTTCTACTCTTTATTGAAACTCTTGTCCTCTTGTAAATAGAATTGAATCCCTAGTTTTAAGATTTCTGTGAAATTTCTCATAAATATTTGTTCCCCCTTTTGTGTACTAAACTATATTGTTAGTTTTAAGATAACCGTAAAATATTTCGTAAAATACTATTACTCCCCCTCTTGTATATCAAAGTGAATCCCTTGTTTTAAATTTTTTCATAAAAAAATCTTTTGGCCCTCTCTTGTATATTGAATCTTATTTCTAGTCTTAAGATAGCTGTAAATTTTCTTTTCCTTTGTAAAAAAAAATATTTCAACATTGTAACCTCCTAATTTTAAGATATCCAAAATGTAAAAACAAAAGTATTTGGCACCGCCAAGCTAACGCATTTGTGCCTATCAAATAAACGAAATGAATAAAAAAAAAATATAGCTTGTAACACTAGCGGCATTTCATCATGATGTCCACCGAGAAGTAAATAACTGCGAGTGGGATTTTTGTGCCTATCTTTGTACTGTTTTTGTACCCGAGCACAATCAAACATCAACATTATAGCAATTTTAAATCATATGTCGTAGTCAGTATAAAATCTTCATTTACTGTCTTCACATACTTGGCGCTTCCGAGTAGATTTTTTTCTGATTATATTTCATGAATAAAACATCCAATTGAATAATTGTTTTGTTAACAACTAAAAATTTAAATATCCCAATGAGTTTTCAATTTGCTCTCACATATGTTTTCTGTTTCATATCTTAGAACAATTTTTCTGTTCTCCATTTTGTATTTTTTACCAAAATTAAACGGTAATAACCTAAGTAATCATTACATGCATCATCGAAACAAGTTTAGTTTTCAATTAGATATCAGCTTTTGCTCGGATAGTCTGTTTGACCCTACACACATATTCTCCAGATGATCCGAATAAATCCGAAAAAATACTCAACCTGTATGAGCTCTGCACCAGCTTTTCGGTAAGAGAAATAGAAAAAGATTGTTTTAGATGATTTGTCTTAAATATTCGCACAAATAACTCTAATCCGGTAAGTGGGTGTGGCAAAAGAAGCGATTCTGCTCACGCAATTTAGGCCATGTTTTCAGTAGAGTTTATTTTCATGATAATTTCAAGAAATAATTTCACGAAATATCATTGATATCCTCATTCATAACTTACGTAAATCAAAAATAACCCAGAATAAACCCTCCCCTTCCCCTAGTACGCAACGAATTCTTCAAAAAAAAATCCTTCAGTACAAACAAGTTACGAAACAATTTTTGGTGGAATCCAACGGGGAAAACATCGAAATGGTGAATTAAATGAAAACAATTGTAACAAAAACTCCCTCCAGAGGCAGGATTCGAACCTGCAACCCTTGGAACTCCGGCCCATTGCTCAAACCCTTATGCTATCCCTGGGCTATGATGGCGTCCCAGGAAGAACACATGATTATCGCATTGACGACAGTAACACTGCCTCTAGAGAGAGATCACACACAGACACAACCGCCACTGCCACCCAACACATGATCTATTTAATTCCCCGTTGGATACCAAGGCCGGGATTTTTATTATCGTCTGACGTGTGATTTTAGCTCATTAGGGGAGACTGAGGAGACTTGATCCCCTTTTTTATTTTTCAATTCTACTCCGTGGAATGATACAAAAACTATGTATTTTTTGTAGTTTTATATTGTTTCTAGGGTTGACTGATAATCATAAAAAAATTGCATGGAAATATTATACTGGACATGAGCTATGAGCATTTTTGGAAAACAACAAAAAACTGGAAAATTCTTTGATTAGTGGAGACTCGATCCCTAATTTGGGGACACTTGATTATTTTTTGAAAACGTGTTTAAAATAGCATGTAGGGTAATAAGCCTATTTTTACCCTTTTTCTATTATCATCCTACCCATCTAAAGCCTTTGGTTAGAGCAGCGTCTGCCATCTTTGCTCAATGCATTGGCTCAAATGGTGTTGCGATAATTGGGGTACTCGATTAGTTTTTGCTGCGCTCAAACAGAAGATTTTCACCATTCTCAAGACAATTTTGTTATTATATTGGCTCTTAATAAGAGGCGAATGACCTTAACTTTAAAACCTTTATAATCGAAATAAAAAATGGACCTTAATAACAAATCAAAGACGCTGAAATAATAAAATTATTGTAGCAATAATGTGGTACCCTTCTTAATAGGACAAAAATAGGTACCTAACCCCATTCAATGGTATAAATGTATTGTGGTATTGATTAAATTGTTGTGATTACATATTACTATTTTTGTTACTACATATTACGCATCTCTCACAAGTTTTTTTACGAATTCCCCAAATCTCTGTGCAATTATTTGAAAGCTGTCGTTATTATGGTTGAGGAACGTCAAATGTGGGATGCATGGTTGCTACGTATACTGTAGTAAAAAATTACAGTTAAGTTTCTGTACGATGAAGCGTTCATTTTTGACAGTATTTTTTTGTCATTTTATGGCAACAATGACTTTAATTGTTCTGGTGTGAATTTGGTTATTTTCAGTGGTGTGTATGAAGCATGGCGAAGGGGATCAAATCTCCACGAATTTGAAGGGATCAAGTGAACCCATAGCATCTATTTCAGCAAACTTTAGTACAAGTATAGTTAAACAAAAAAATCAGCTCAATCATAACGTATTCATATAATTGACATTCTCCTGTAATTCTGTATGCAAAAGTATAGTATGTAGTGGGTGACTTTATCAATTGTATACAAGTTTGAAAATTTAGAAAATAAATCTTCTTCAGTTCTTCTGCGATTTTTTTCTTTGAATCGTTAAAAATTCGGTGACACATGTCCAATTTATTTTTTTGTATTAAAGAAACTTATGTTTAGATAAAGCTGCTCAACTTTCTAGTATATTCGATTAATGTATTCTGATCCGCCTTTGAGTTACAATGATGGGATCAAGTCTCCCCGGGGATCAAGTCTCCTCAGTCTCCCCTACCTATTGTACTTCGTTGGGTGATAGAGTTAATGAAGACTGTTGATTCCTGGTCCATTGCCCAATGAACAGAGATATGACGGGAGCGAACCCGCCGTTCGAATTAAACAATTAAGGGGTTATATACAAAGTTGTGGCGAAAAAGTAAGTATGGTTGTTGATTTTTATAAAGCGTTTTATGCAAATTTTATTTGAAAAAGCGAAAGACAGTTCATTGGTAGAACTATCGAAGATAGAAAAACCCACTTGAATTAAAAAAAAAAATTCAAGGTTATCGGAGTTCTAGCTCATCCCCCGAATCGCGAACCACTCAAGTTTTGTGGTGCTCAAAATTTTAAACAAAAATTCATTGCGAAGAATCGAATATTTTTGATGAAAAAGGAACCGTTCATGTACACGAGAATGGAAATAAAACAATTCAAAAAAAATTTAAAATCGGATGAATAGTTTGTGAGATATCACATTCCTCGTAACGGTACTTTTCAAAAAACCTCATTTCGAAATAATTGCGTTTATACTTTTGTGTTAACTTCATTCGTGGAAGAACCAGTGAGCTGCAAATGGCTGTAATTTGAAATCTAGTGCTCCAATCTGCATGAAATTTCGCACAGATATTTTTAAAAGCATGCACTTTTAGAATATTCAATAATTTTTTCTCTATTTCTTGAGTTCCAACTTTGTATATAACCCCTTAATTCGATAATCCGAGCAAATTCTCATGCGATCAAACCCCATACAACCGCTTAAAAAGACCATGAATAAGGTCCATTTCAAATTTCACAACCATCAAAACACCTACCATTACATGTAACACAAACAATAGCAAATTTAATTGTTTGTGGCTGTTGTTCAGGCCATAATGACAAAATCAGCGTTCAACAACCCCAAATTAACAGCCATTCCCATCCATCAGCGAGGAAACTAATGCCGTTTTTGTTTGAAGCTAAACTGAGTCAGGTTACAATGGTAACTGCTGTCAAAGGGAACTGAACTGACAATATTGTCACACTCAACCACATGTTTTATGTTGTTATGCAAAACGAATCAGATTACCAGCACTAGTTTGTTGAACGTTATCAGAGCAGTATGCCTGAAGTGATGAAACTGGATAAAGGCGACTATAGGAAACTTGAGCACACGAATACTCGGTATGATACAAAACACCTGAAGTCAAAAGCTACCGCAACACTACATTTCGCTGCAGAGACTAACTAATCTCGATAAATCGCAAAGCGGAAAGTAGACAGAGTATCGTGCCCGTTGTCTTTGGTAGTTCGGACCGAACTCACGGTGTCTTTTTTAGTAGAAAATGTTTAGACAAAAAAATCAGTATCGCTAAACTACTCACTAGACCTCTCCACATTTTCACAAAAAAAGTTTTGAAAAATACATGGGTCAGCTCAAATTTTTGTTCTAGGTGTGAATTTAAAAACTTTCGCCAAAAATGGCTTAATTTACACATGATTTAGAAGTGTCTTCAATCAAAAATCGCGTTTTTGCTATGTTTCCTTGGAAAGATCACTTACACTCTGATTTAATAGGCCCTACATGCCCACATATCATCAAAGATTGTTCCTTAGACTTATATTAACATGTTTTGACAGGTGAACATAGCTCTAATCGCAATAGAAAATTTGTTATTTGGATTTTTATATAGAAAAGAATACCAAAACCTAGAGAAAATACCTACTACTAATTTTCATTTTTCATTTTGATATACTTTTCTATATAAAAATTCAGTTCATCTTCATCTGAGCATAACTTTGAAATGTTCTATCGGGTGGTCTAGAACTTTTATTTTTTTAACATTTTGATGATTGATTTTTTAGGAAATTTTTCAATTTATAGCTTAAAACAAATATCTCCATTTTAGGAGGCTGAATCAGTGAACACACACTGCCAGATGAACGGATTTGTAACGTTAATAAAAACCTTCGAAGACACCATTTAGCCAGTTTCGTGTTGGTACGTTTAATTTAATTTATTTTTCTTAGAAATATATTTTTGCTCGGGGTTCTTTTCAAATAAAAATAAAATGGTCTGAAAATGATATAAATTTGAATTAGAAAAGGGTCGGAGAAGAATTCCGAGCAATACAACTAATAACCTAAAATATAAACAAAAGAGTATTGTTTCGCGGATTTGGAGAATTTCTAAAAAGTTATTGTAACAGGGTTATAACCATATGTTGGTCCAACAACTCATCTGTTTGTCATTTCATAACTCGATAGATGCGAAAAATTGTAAAGTTTTTAAATAGTAGTATTTTCAAGGTGAAATATAATTATATTTTAGTGAATTGATCGCAAAGTATTCAAAATTTCAACCAATTTCGGAGCGGTAATTCACACAGACAGTTTTATCTCACTAACCATTTAAGTAGGCTGCAGATATTATGCAAATGTTCTTATAACATATGTACTAACAAACACTGTTATCATTGAAGTCGATATACTTAAAAATGACTTCTCAATCAAAGGGATGTTCGTTTGTGGAAAAAAGTTCTCTAAATTTATATATTAAACAATACATACACAAAACTAATTGAATTCAACGAACATAAATACATCATAAACAAAAAAAAAATATTTTCTGATATAAATTATTTATAAATGTTCAAAAAAGGGAGTTTCCCAGATCGATGAACAGATTAATAATAGTATCCATACTATATAATTTTAGATATTTGATTTTCCAGGTATTTATTAACATAACAAGTCCCTCCTTATGATACTGTATGTCTAACGATTCATACCCCTAAAAGTGAGATATATTGAGATATATTCATTGAAACGTGATCTTCAAAAATAATCATCAAAGTGTTAAAAAAATATTACCAATAAAACAACAATTAGAACAAACAAACGATCAGAGATTGAATGTTTATTTCACCAATAAATTTACGTCTAATTATTCTTCAGTAAATATACTTCTAATTAAAGTCAAAATTCTTCAGTCAATTCACTACATTTTTTTACAACTTTGTAGAACTTTGCACAGATCTATCCCAAATAATTAAAAAATAAGTCGATAAATATTACAAAGTCGGCCTAAAAAAAATAAAAAATTAAAACCACATGTTTGTCTTCGTAAATACTTCGTCAAAATAAAATATTTTGGTGCAAACATTCAATAAATGTACGCTCATATGAACCAAATATTGAATACATAGTTTGTTCCGAATTTATACAAAAAGAACCTGGACATGTAAATTACAAAAAATCGTGATTTTGTCGGAAATGAGACAATGTAGCGAAATAATTACCGACAAAGAAAATGTACAAAATTGTGTAGATGTGGTATCAACGATTTTCGTCAGGTCCTTCTGCGAAAGTGGTCTAAAATTCCGCATTTTTACATTTCTTATAAAAGAAATGTATAGAATTCGCTCAAACTTTCAAGATTTTTTCCGAGGCCCGGAGGGCCGAGTCTTATATACCAATCGACTCAGCTCGACGATTTGGGACAATGTCTGTGTGTGTGTGTGTGTCTGTGTGTGTGTGTGTGTATGTAACGGACAAATTCTCATTCGTGTTTCTCAGCAATGGCTGAACCGATCTTATCCAAACCAATTTTAAATGAAAGAACTAAAAAACAGTATGAACGCTATTAATTTGTTTTTGATTCTGATGTTTAGTTTCCAAGATATGAATGTTTGAATGCGCAAAAATGGCGTTTTTTGCAGTTTTTTTGAATTATCTGCCGAAATTGACAATATAGATTAACAATTTATATGTTTTTAGACAGCTTTAACGAATACCTTTCGAACAAGCTATAGATTGTTGAAATCGGACTATTATCAAAAGAGATATTTAACATTAAATGCGGACGAAAGATTTTTATCATTTCCCATAGCCAGAAATATGACCAAAAACATGTAATCTATTATTAACGACAAAACGGCTTATTTTAGGTCAATAGTATCTTCGGAGAATTTAATGGAGGCAATATGCCCTTTTTTTTTGGTATTGTGCTTTTGCTGATTAATCCCCCTATGAGTGAGATATTTTCACAAATTTTTTTGGAAGTGATCATATCGAAATGATGCCTTCAGCAAATTTGTAGCTCTTACTTTTGCGAATAACTTTACTGAAGACTTCAAATATCTATTTTGAATACTTTAAAAGTTATGGCTTGTTGTTTGTTGATTACTCTTTGTCGCCTATTTATTGTTCAATATAGTAATAATCCATTGAAATAAGCCAAACATTATTTCGATAAAACGAATTTTGTATTTCATTTTACTATCTACAACCGCTAGAAATAATCACCGAACACTTCCAAGTTGTCTGGAAGGAACTTGATAACTTATCAGTACAAAAATGTTCATTTGTGCGAACCTTCTGACTGTAATTTTTCCAACTTATAACCATCGGATCGATCTGAAACGAAATAAATAACTCCAAGCAACGGCGTAGCCAAGAGAAGGTTTTGGGGTTTAACACCATACAACCCCCCTCCCCCCTCCACCACACCCAAAAAAAATATTGGATTGAAGTTGAAAATTTATTGATGCAGACTGATTTAATTCAATATTACAATAACAATTATCTGATCCGTAGATTGATAACCTGTTGTTGTAAACATCATGAGGACTTTTGATAAATTGTCGGAATGGGGTCCTGATATGTAACTGATCTCTTGGTCTTGATTTCACAGTTATCTAATAGCATCAATATCAAATTTCTGCCTGAAAACATTCCAATAGAAAATTTCAGAGTTCTGTAATCAATCATAATCCTCAGATTTATTTTCAAATTGATCTCGTTTTTGTAGAGATGTACTGTAATAAGGGTCTTTATTTAATAGGAAGCGAAGTTAAAATTGATTTAATGTCTATGAAACATAGAACTGCTCACCAAAAAATGCATAAATTTCAACATTTGCTAAAAATGTTTTTGCCTTTCTCATTCACTCTAAAATTCGTCGATCTAATCCCGACCGGGAGGGCCGAGTGTCATATGCTAATCGACTCAGTTCGTCGAGATCGGAAAATGTCTGTGTGTGTATGCATGTCTGTATGTATGTGTGAGTATGTGTGTATGTGGAAAAAAAATGACCTCTGTTAATCAGAGATGGCTGGATCGATTTGCACAAAGTTAGTCTCAAATGAAAGGTACAATCTTCCCATCGGCTGTAATTGATTTTTTTTTATTGATTGGACTTCCGGATCCGGAGTTACGAGTTGAAGAGTGTAATCACACAGCAAATTCCAATATAAACTGAAATGAAAAATTTTCAAAATCAAATTTGTATTTTTGATGCCAAATGACATTATAATGCATGAAACATTGAGATTTGATGTAAACTCGAAAAAATTACGTTTGACAAAAATTGATTTTTTTGGACTTTGGTACTTTTTTGCTTGTTACTATTTTCTGAAAAATTAATTCTGCATAATTTTAAAATTTCAAAAATTACGGTTTCGGAATTATGCCGTATAGACATTAAGATCGATTTTCACCAAACCCCCACCAATTGTAAAATTGGTATTGTAAAAAAACGTAAGGGCGATACTTCAATGCTGATAGGTGGGACCAAAAAAGTAAACAATCGCCAAAGGGACTAAATACTATATATACAATCATTTTGTCAATTTCAATAGCAAACACAAATTTTAATTTAATAATTTCAAATACTTCATGAAGTTTTGGGTTTCGATCACTGAATCATGCAATCTAGGATGTAAAAAACACAATAGTTCTTAAATAGGAAATAAAACCAAGTCTAAAAATATGCACTGTTGATTTTCTTTGAATGGTGGGTTTTTTCAAGAAAAAGCGTTGATTTCTTAATTCTCAGTCGCGTTGGAAATTTGAGTAAAGTATAAACTTTAAATCGATTAAAACAAATCGATTTTTTTTTGGTTCAGTACAATATACATAACCCCTTTAGAAAAATCAGTTTTCCCACCACAATGCATTGATTGAGGAATTTAGATATTTTATTAACAGAGCATTAACAATAATTCGTTTGTATGTCTATTTTATGGGCCATTTTTTCGCCTTCCCATTGATTTGGTTTGAGATTTCTAACACTGATGTTGTCCTATGCTGATTTGAGTGATTCTCTGAGTCCTGCCACTATCCCATGTAGTATGTGTTATCAAAAACATCGCGAAGCATCAAGTTCTAAATGTTCTCAAACGATATAATATCCGAAGAGAGTGATAAGAGTTATAAGAAATGTCTCATCACACTGTTAGGTGGATTAATAACGTTTTTTTATAAAACAATTGAGAATTCGTAAAAAAGGCGCATTTTTATATCTGATAACTTTCCTAGGTACACAGCGTTGTTCGAGCGTGAATAGCTCGGAAGGAATAGATCGTACTATTATTGGAGACATTATTAAGTGTAATACTAGAACAATAAAAACGAACTGGAGTTGCAGAAAATATGGGTAAAGCTGGTCACACACAACAAAGTGTGTGATGTACAAAATGGATGGGGCTAATAGACAATAACGTGCATATGAAGAGAAATTTTGATATACAAAATTTATCAAAACAAACATAGCGATTGGGATTCTTTCAGTTAAAAATTCCAGAAGAAACCAAACTAATGTTTCCAATCTTAACTTTTGTGTATCTAATTTTCATCGAATACTCACCTACTTCACACTATTCCACATGAATCTGCATAGATCGCTTTATCTTTACCGTATGTTCAGTTCCAAGTGTCAATAATTACGAATCATTGATACTGGAACTCAACATTCTAAAACAGGCAAGCTGTGATGCAACTCCAACTCACAGAGTTTCAATTGCGTTTCTGAACCTTAACACTGAAAAACAAAGGTCAACTTCGAAAAAAAAGCGTTACACAAATCGTCCACTGATGGCGGCGACAGAGTTCTATTTTTACATATCTTTCGCTAAATTACACGATATTCATAGTCAAACATAAGCAAATCAGCATCCATCCTCTAAATGGAAAATAAGAGAGAGAGAAAAAAAAATGCCAATCATTTCGGCCAATTCTGACCCTGCCGAGGCAGCTGTGTACGCTGATCCTCAGGCGGTATTTGTGGAACACGGTTGAGTGCTTGCACTGATGCGCTGTCGATTCATGTGACATGACTTTTTGCGCATCGCAAACGGCTGACCGGTGAGATCTCACGACATAACAAGAGAAGGGTATGTAGAAAACGAAACAAAACCGTCTTTGTTATCTCCCTCGTGTGCTAATTGTGGCGCGCCGCTAATATAAATAATAAACAAAACATTAGCGAAAATCACAAGTGTGTTCTAGTTCAGCGTGTAACTTGGAATTGCGTCGCAATTTGGTCGATTTTACTAGCTTTTAAGCCCGATTGATACAAGGTGTCAAAATGAAAATGGTATGGAAACATTACCTGCAAATACCGCGGATCGTGCCGGAGATCGAGAGTCTGCATCAACCTTTGCATGTTTTCAGATTGTTTTTCTAACAAAAAAGAATACAATAGTTGCATCAATGTATGTAATTCATCTTAGGTCGAACCCATGCCTGAAACCAAGGATTCGCCGTAATGATAATAAAATAATGCGACACTCAGTTGGTGGCCTAGCGAGCTGGTTTACAAACAATGAGTCATACGCGGTAATGATTGGTGTTGTGATGGAAAAACGTATTGTCTCATTGCGTCAATTTCGTGTGCATAACAAAAAATAGAAGCGCACACACTGATTATTCATGCCATAGAATCCATACTGAGGCCAAGCGATTAATTTTAAATCAAGAAACGGCGCATTATCACATTATTAGTTAAGGGGTTACACATCTTTTTATGCGAAAAATGTCAAGAAAGTTTGAATTTACGTAACGGCACAAAGCAATGAGTTCATTACATCAAACTTATAGTATTTTGGTAGTGCATTTTTCAGTGAAAGAAAAAAGTTTATAAAAATATATTGATAATTGGCGAAGCTATACCTTTTCCCCGAAACCCTTTTTGCCTTTCTCATATAAAGAAAGGCTATGCAATCACTGTAAAAATCGACTTTATAACGGAGGCCCGGAGGGCCGAGTGTCATACACCATTCGATTCAGTTCGTCGAGATCGGCAAATGTCTGTGTGTGTGTATGTATGTGTGTGTGTGTGTATGTGTGTGTGTCATTTAAACTCACACAATTTTCTCAGAGATGGCTGAACCGATTTTCGTAAACTTAGTTTCATATGAAAGGTATAACGCTCCCATAAGCTGCTATTGAATTTTTAGTTGATCCGACTTCCGGTTCCGGAGTTACGGGTTGAAGAGTGCGGTCACACAGCAAATTCCCATATAAACAGGTACCACCGTGATGTCCAAATGATGTATAACATATTAAAATTGATGTAACATTACTCTAGTTTGCGGGTCTTGATCACTAATGATCAATCAAAGCAGCTTTGACCACATTGGTCACCTATGACAGTTCATGACGCCCCCGGGGAACCCGCCAAGTTCCTAAGCTAATATCACACCCATTCCCCAACGAATTCTCTACCGATTTTTACAAACTTGATTTCAAATGAAAGATACTGTAATACCATTGACTGCTGCTGAATTTCATTCGGTTCTGACTCTTGCTTCCGGAGTTACAGGGGTGTTAGTAAGGATACACTGGAATTTCCCATATAAATCGGTACAATCGTAATACCTCAGAGGCTAAAAACTATTAATGGTCACCAAATTACTTCTAATCGCAGATCTAGATCACTGATTGCCAATCAAACATTCTTTGAATATATTGTCCACTATCGACGATTCCGGAAGTCCGGCATTCCGGGCATATTCCACAATTAAAGTCACATCGCTTCTTCGGTGATGACTGAATCGATTTTCTCAAACCAAGTCTCAAATGGAAGGCAAAATATGCAGTTGAGTATTGCGTCGCCGCCCCCCCCCCGTCTTGCCCTTACACCTCCCTCCTTCATCACTCCCCTCCCCTTGGACCACCCTCACGCCCGCATTTCCTTCATCCACCCGGTATACCAAAATAAGATGAAGGATTTCTGACGCATCCTCCACTCCCACTCTACTAACCCCCCATTCCCACCACTTTTAAACCCATTCCACCAATATTTCAAAATATAATCACATGAAGATAACATTGGACTCATGTTGACTAAGCTAATTAAATATTATTCTTTTGCCTTTCTCATATAGAAAGGTTACGCAATTGCTCCAAAAACTAGACTTTCTAACCGAGGCCCGGAGGCCGAGTCTCATATAACATTCGACTCAGTTCGCCGAGATCGCAAAATATCTGTGTGTATGTATGTGTGTATGTGTGTATGTATGTATGTATGTATGTATGTATGTATGTATGTATGTATGTATGTATGTATGTATGTATGTATGTACGTGTGGGTATGTGCGGATTTGTTAACAAAATGTCCACATCGGTTTCTCGGAGATGGCTGAACCGATTTTTACAAACTAAGATTCAAATGAAAGTTATACTATTCCCATAGGTTGCTATTGAATTTCATTTTCAACCGACTTCTTGTTCCGGATTACGAGTTGAAGAGTATGGTTACAAAACAAAATTTGTTGATTTGTCCACATCGGTTTCTCGGAATTTTCTGAACCGATTTTGACAAACTTGATCTTAAATGAAAGGTCCATCAGCTGCTGTTGAATTTTGTGTGATCCGAGTTCTGGTTCCTGAATTACAGGGTGATACATACGATCACGCAGCAAATCCCGATTCTAATGAATTCTGCGATGAATGTAAAAAGGTGATTTTTTTTCCAAAATGTAAACACAACTGTTGAATTTGTAGATCTAGGTCACCAACAGTCATTCAAAGTCTCTTTGGCCACACTGGCCACCATCGACGGATCCGGAAGCATCCAAATTCAGAATAACGGTTATATTGGTTTCTCGAAAATGGCTAGACCGATTTGATCAACTTAGTCTCAAATGAAAGGTGTTGCATCCCCAGAAACTGATATTAAATTCCATCTTCATCCGACTTCCGGCTCCGGAGTTACGGGTTGTGGAGTGCGATCACATAGAAAACTCCGATTCAAACCGATTCCGCGATGAATGCAAAAACGTGCTATTATATATACTTACCAAGTGTAATAAGAATGAAAGACATTTCCATAATGTTATATTGTACGAACCAGCTATTAAATCATAGTTTTTAGAAATGAGAAAGGCACAATTGCACCTCTAGGTGGATTAAAACAGGTTTTTATTTAAGAGGTTTGCGGTGATCACAATTGAAGACTAATAGATCAACTAAAATCATAAAACTCAAAAAATTCCATTAGTATATGAGATTCCACATATTGTTTGGATGATACCCTGAACAGTTCGTTAGGCTCTTGAATGATAAGATGTTTATTAGGAAAGCGCGTTTGGAAGCGCTGTAACTTTCGATGTATTTTTTTCGGATCCCTATAAAAATTTGGGAAACATTCACAAGGAGTTGTACTTTCAGATAAAGTGATAAAAAAATTTCGATTTATTGAAAAATAAAAAGGTATGTAACCCCTTAATTCCCTACAACTCTACTTGAGACTCACATCGTATAACTAGAGACATCATCCACTTCGCAAACACCAAAGCCAAAAGCGAGTCAGATTTCAAAATTAGTCCACCAATCACTGGTCGACATTGTGGCGTCTAGCACATCTGCGACTGCGACTCACTGTCGGCTTGATTTCTGCAAATACTGCACAAAACTTAAGGGGCGCGTGGTTCGCCACTGTAGTCGTTAATAGTCTAAACAATGAACAGATGATCGGCGCTGCCTGCATGCATCATCGTGTCATAACTCGTCAAATACGATGATGATCCTGGCTTGGAGCTTCGCTATATATGTGTAGTGTTAACGCTGTTGCCGTTGAATAATCGACAGGCATCCTATTCGCAAAAACATCGGAAGCGCCGAGACTCCTTTACTTCCATCAGGAATCAAACAAAGAAACTGTACAGCACTGGATTGGAATCAGCGAAATTTGATTCATCAGTTGCATGCATCATAGCCAACGGGTTGTGATTTTAAAAGTGCACACGACGCTGTGAGAAATGATGGTAGAGACGAGAGCCGACGATAGTTCTTGCATGGTTTTTTTTGTAAACGGCCAATAAGCATGCTGTCAAAATTCTCTGAGAAAATTCCGGACAAACCGTACCTCAGCGAGAACGGTTGCTAAAATATAATGGAAAAGTTTTTTTTCTTAAGTCAACTGCTGTGATTTATAACTGGCGAATAGGGCATTGCAAATTTTTTTTTTGAATTCTCAAAGGCCCCCCCCCTCTCATATTGTGACAAATGTCAAAGTAAGCTCAGATGCCAAATTTCACATTTGGACAATTTTAGACCCCCGCCCACTTCACTTGAAGTTTTTTGAAATTGGTACTATGGAAAAATATGGAGGAAAAATACATTAAATGCTATGACTTTTGAAGTAGCAATCAGAAAATTACAATTTATACCTCTTTTGAAAGGAAATAATCTTAGTATTTGAATGGAGGTATTTTTGTTTCTAGGAAAATACGGGAAAGTGGGGTACTGGGTCATTTTGGCCCCAAAACCCCCAATTTTTAATTATTTTTCTGCTTCGTGATGCAAATCATACATATTTTGTAGTTTTTCTAATGTAAAAAAATCTCAGAAATCGAACGGAACTCTTTAGACCTTAGTCCGAATACGAGAAGTTGGGGTTATAGGGCTTTTTGTCATTCATATTAAATTTTATCATTTTCTCATGCATATATCTCTATTATTCTTCATTCAATTTTCATAAAATGTAACTTATTGAACGTGTAAAATTCTGAGGAATAGAACAAAAATAAAAACGTTAGAGGTAAAATTTAGAAACATCAAACTTTTTGATATTTACTCTACAAAGCTCATTTTTTCATTATTTGTCCTAATACCTCAACTTCCCCTATTTTCTAGGAATGAAACTTTTCTCATGTGATCCCTAACCATATTTTACACTAAAAGTAGTAAATTAAATAAGAATTTTGTTGTTAAATGGAGTTAATATGTGCGATGTTATGACAAAAATGTGAAATCGACACTATATGTCAGATAATTTGATGTTCCTGAATTTTACCGGTAACGAATCTATTTTTGTTATAATCCTAAGGATTTTCCACGTTCAACAAGGTATAGTTTATGAAAATTGAGTGAAGAATAATAGAGATATATTAACGAGAAAAAGATGAAGTTTAATATGAATGACAAAAGGCCATTTAACCCCAACTTCTCGTATTCGGACAAAGGTCAAGAAGGCTCCGATCGATTTTTGAGATTTTTTTACATTAGAAAAACTACAAAATATGTATGATTTGCATCACGGAGCAGAAAAATCATTAAAAATAGGAGATTTTGGGGCCAAAATAATCCAGTACCCCACTTTCCCGTATTTTCCTAGAAACAAAAATATCTCCATTCAAATGCTATGATTATTTCCTTTCAAAAGAGGTATAAATTGTAATTTTCTGATTGCTACTTTAAAAGTTATAGCATTTAATGTATTTTTCCTCCGTATTTTCCCATAGTACCAATTTAAAAAAATTTCAAGCGAAGTGGGCGGGGGTCTAAAATTGTCCAAATGATGTGAAATTTGGCATCTGAGCTTACTTTGACATTTGTCACAATATGAGAGGGGGGGCCTTTGAGAATTAAAAAAAAAATTTTTTGCGGTGCCCTACTGGCGAATAATAGTTTGTCCGGAATTTCCCCTCAAAGTGAATTTTAACATTAAAAGAATTTCGCGCCAACTCGAACAAATGTTGGCAACACCCTCTCAGATTTTAATGAAACTTTCTGTACATGAAGACTTTGTCACAAAAAGCCACTTTGCATATTTTGTTTTTCCAAAAATGATCTAGACTGTCTTTTGAAAAGGGCCAAACTTTTTTTTCCCATTTTTTTCAAATGGCTATAGTCTAAAAATGACAAATCCTACAAAAAAAATGTTGTAGGAGTGGTTTTCACAAAATTAGTCAAATTTTCGAATAAAAATATTGAAAAAATTCTTGATTGACTCCTACACTGAAAAAAATCGATTTTAAAAATTTAAAGTCGATTTACAAAAAAAAAAACATTTTTGATTTGGATGAAATTTTGTTCCAAGATAGATAATTATGTTCCCTACTTACCGTCAAAAAATCATGTTGGGCACTTTTTTTTTTTTTTTTTTTTTTTTTTTTCGAGAGTTGTCCTACTGGAGCTGTAGAGCTAGGTTCTCGGAAGGGCTCCCCGTCAGAATCACATACTACAATTTGCAGACGAGACAGGCAATGTCGCCCAATAAAACACTGCAATAGGCCAATTGTAGCGGGCCGTGATTCTGAATGTGATATTCTTTGTACGGTTTAGGCATGTGCGGGCGTAGGGACTCGGAATCGCGTGTATCATCGCGAAGGGCTCGAATATTTGTACGTTATTGTGCTCGATCGCGTGTGCGTTTGTATGTCGCGTGTGCTAACGTGTAACTTCGCGTGCATAAATTCTATTTCATAACCGTGTGCCTTTCGCATATTCGTGTTCTAGAATGATCGCGCGCGGACCGTGAATCTGATACTTAATTTTTTGTGTACGGTTCAGATTCCAGAAGGAAGTGGGCTCTTCCATATCATTAGAGATCCCAATCATGTCGTCGTAGAACGCGTGGTCTAGTGGATATGAGCTTTATTTTTTTTGTTGATTGGTCCAACTGAATGTATGGACCTAAATTGCTAGAATAAAGGTTAAAGATTTCCGGACGTGACCGATTCATAATCGCGCATTTGCGGGTTTGCGTTTGAGATCGCGTTTGTAACTTCGTAAGTACTAAAACGTTCACACAATTGCCGCAGTGTTATCAAGTTTACGCGATCGCGGGCATAGGTGTGCGTAGATGATCGCGAAGGGCTTAAGCGTTCGTATGTTGACGTGTATGTCCCGTGTGCTCGCGTGTATGTGACTTCGCGTGTATAAATTCGATTTTGAAACCCTGCGGCGATTTATATATTCGCGGACCGTCATTCTGATCTTTAGTTTTCGGTGTACGGATCACATTCTGACAGGGAGAGTGTTACCCCATATCACTAGAGTTTCCGGTCATGTCGCCATGGAACGTTTTGTCTAGTGGATATGGTAGTTATTTTTCAATTTTATTATTTTTTTAATAATTAACAAGGACCTAGATTGTTTGTACCGAGGATAGATACTTCCGGACGATCCCGATTCATGATGGCGCGAGCGCGGGAGTTTGTAGGTTGACACTTGAGATCGTGTTGGTAAGTTTGAGTGCTGAGATTTTCACCTTATCACCGGGGTGTAATCATGTTTGCGAGTTCGTAGGCTGCTTGGAAAATCGCGAGGGGCTCTAACGTTTGTGCGCTGACGTGATTTTGTAACGTGTGTTCTTGAATGGTTGCGCGAACAGTGAGTCTGATATTAAATTTTCAGTGCGCGGTTTGAATTCTGGCAGAGAGTGGGATCGTTTGTATCGATAGGGTTCCCTGTCATGTCGCCATGAGACGTGTTGTCTAATAGGTATGGGCGTATTTTCTTAATTGGTCCAGCTGAAGGCATGGACCTAGGCTTCTAGGATCAAGGATAGACTTTCGGACGTGACCGATTCGTAATCGCGTGCACGATGGCATTTTTGTAGGTTCCCGCTGAGACCGCGTTTGAGAATGTGTGAGTGTTAAGACGTTCACTATCACCATCGTTGTTGATTCAGCTGAAGGCGGGTGTAGAATGGCAGTATAGGACTCGAAAAGAAGAAATAAAAGACAATATATGAGAGACGTAATAGATTAGATAGGTACAAGATACAGCTGAAGTTATGATCATCACATGAGACATACATTAGCACTTCAAACACTACTAATACTTGAATAGCCAATCACCACACATAGCACATCCTTTCTCAATTATCTATTTGTTACTGGTTGATTGTTGGTTATGAGCTGGTGAATAGAGGAAAGGTATAGAACAGACAAAAGGCTCATATCAGCCCTCCCGGCCTCCTCGACACACCACTATCGAGGCGTATTGTAATCAACATCTTGAAGCGGGCTTCTTATATAAATCAAATCCTCAGTAGTCATAATGTTTGGTGGATTATTAACATGAGAACTAATTAACCTCTAGTAGTAGAACTTGGTGCAAATAAAAACTAAAAAGAGCGAAGGTTCTTATATTTAGATAACTCTATTGAATATATTGTGGCTTGATGATGTTTACAATACCGTCAATCCCATCAACCTGCGAGAGGGAAAAAAAATCATGTTGGGCACTTTTGAGGAAAAAAAGGTAATTTGATAAAAACTTTACCTTGTTCAAACTGAATTTTTTTTCTTCAGTGTATTTTTATCGAAAACTAAACCAATGAAAGTCATGATCATCTCAGAATCCATTTTACCAGCTGCTACTTGTCTGATATATGCAAAAAGTATCAGTAACGAATTTGGTATATATTCATAACAAACTTGAATGAAGATTGAAGATCGGAAGACTGGAAGATTGGAAGACAAAAAGATTGGAAATCAATCAGCTTATGTAAAATGTTGTTACAGTACTGCTGATTGATTTTTATGAATATCTAACACTCGGTGTGGAAAAAACTGCTTTTTTCGTTTTTGATTTTTGCCGATTCTCTCTCCGACCTTAAGCGCAGAATGGCATTTTGTTGCAGCATCCCATTGAAAAGGATCCTGTGATGCTATTGCTGGCACTCTCAAGCGAATGACAAAAGAAGCTAGTCTTACTCGCGACTATGGAAATACCATAACAAGTCCCCAAGAGTTATATAACTGTACTGTTGAACAAACTGATAAAAATATCACAAAATTAATTTTGTGCTACATATTCACTGAACAGCACAACAAAATGTCAGAATAACTCTAAGAGCTGTATAAAAACGCCAAAACAATTCCTGGAACTCAAAAATTCCACAGTTTTGTGCCTATTTCTGGGGGCAAAGTAGAGACGAATAGATATTCTAATTCAGAAGATGAAGCAAAAATATTTTCCTTGTATAGAAATAATACAAAATAGCATGCATGAAGATAGTTTTAAGACAAATGTAAAAATATAAAAATAATGGAAATTTGTTTAACGACATAAACTCTTTTAAATGGGATTCTTGATTAAGCGGTTACATACCTTTTAGTGATAAAATGTCAAGAAAGTTTGAATTTGAGTAAAAAAAGGAATGATTTCATTACATCAAACTTATAATATTTTGGTAGTACATTTTTCAGTAAAATAAACAAGCATAAGTTTATAAAAATAAATTGATAATTGGCGGAGTTATGGCTTTTTCCCCGAAACCCATTTTTATTTAAAAGGTTTGCGGTGATCACGATTGGAGACCAATAGATCATCTAAAAACCCAAAACTCAATTTTTTTTATTAGTATAAGTATTCCTCGTACCTTAACGATTAGTTGGATAAATAATATTTTTCCTGCATTCGAGAACATTTTCAGTAAAAAATCGCTCTTTTAAGCTCTAAAAATTGCATTAAAAATTCTTATCCTTGAAACAAAAATTTATGAATAAAAAAGGAATTAATTACGATCAATTGAAAAAAATAAGAAAATTGATTGAGTAGTTTTTCGGTAATCGTGATCAGATCATCACGGAATAACCATTTTTAGTAAAACGACATTTCGAGAAAATCGAGTTTAAAATTTCAAATTACCACTGCTCTTGGTAGACGAAGCGCGCTTGGAAGCGCTTTAACCTTCGATCTATTTCTTGGATCTTTATAAAAATTTAAGAAACCATTCGCAAGGAGTTGTACTTTCAGATAAAGTAATAAATTTTTTTTCGATTTTATGAAAAATGAAAAAGTAGTTAACCCTTTAATAAAAATATGCTTAGTTGCTAAATTAGACAATATCTTCTCACAAACTGAGTTTTATTGGATGCTGAGATAACTATGACTTTCATTGGTTTAGTTTAGACAAAAATACACTGAAGAAAAAAAATTCAGTTTGGACAAGGAAAAGTTTTTTTCAAATAACTTCTTTCCTCCAAAGTGCCCAACTTGAATTTTTGACGGTAGGTAGGGAACATAATTATCTATCTTGTAACAAAATTTCAAATCCAAATCAAAAATGGTTTTTTTTTAAATCGACTTTAAATTTTTAAAATCGATTTTTTTCAGTGTAGGAGTCAATCAAGAATTTTTTCAATATTTTTATTCGAAAATTTGACTTATTTTGTGAAAACCACTCCTACATTTGAAAAAAATTGGGAAAAAAAGTTTGGCCCTTTTCAACAGAAAGTCTAGATCATTTTTAGAAAAACAAAATATGCAAAGTGGCTTTTTGTGACAAAGTCTTCTTGTACAGAAAGTTTCACTAGAATCTGAGAGGGTGCTGCCAACTCTGAATACGATTTGGCGCGAAATTCGTCATAATGATTATTGGCCCATTTCAAAAAACGCGAGAATTGTAAATGTGTCAATATGGCAATGATAGGAATTTGATTACATTCATTGGTACGAGTGCATAATTTGCCATTGTCGACTTAGGTGCGTGCATCACAATAGTCAACACTTATTTGAGCTCGGCAATTTCCCGCACATCCGAGCTATCAGTAAATGTTTTTACTGATATCACGGAAAAGTGTCATTTGTTTGCTGATTTTCAGCAACAGCAAACTTTACTGAGATCTCAGCGAAAATAGAATTTGCCGAGTGCTCGGCTGTTCACATCTCGGTAAAAGTTACAAAAAAAGCGAAGATCCGGCAGAAAAAATAAGTAAGTACTAATAATGAAATACAAAAAAACTTAAAAGCAATTTTTATCACAAGATAGGCGCAATGCAGTAGTCACCCGCCGGTGATTTTTTGTGGAAAAGGTCCACGGCCGGATCTCTATCTCCCGTAATTTTTGACCTAGAGTAGTGTTTCGACACAAACATGTTAAAAAATTTCAATATGCTTCGGGTTTACATTAGAAACTCTTCGGCAGAATAAAAAAATTTATCATTTAGATATTTTTGCGGCCTCCTATTTTTTGACATATCATTTTTAAGACTCTAAAGCACATATTAGACCAATAAAAAATTGGATATATGAGAAAGGTACAATCGCACCTTCAGAAATTAAACAGGGTTAATTTATGCTTAAATTTATGCATAGATCTATAATTTTCTCAGTTTAGCTAGTTTTTGTATTCATGGTATCTTTGAAATACAAATGACTAGACGTTTTCTAAGATAGCGATCAATTACTTTAAATTGTAACAATTAAGGATCACGCATACAGAATAAACAAACAAAAGGTTGCTTTTCCCTCGCCATTCGATTCTGTCGAGCTGAGCGACGTGTGCACATAATTAACGTGATGCTAAAACAGCGTGCAAATATTGAATACATAGTTTTCGTGTGAATTTTCCTACGCTAACTTGATTTAGCTGAATGATCACATTTGGTAACCATTCGACAACACAACAAAAACCATCGAACGATAGATCCCTGTACTTAATTGACGATCATGATAAATCCCGACACCGCACTTCACATTGTTTACCCTATCGAACATCCATTCAATGCATAAACAATAGAGACTTCTACGCATCCCGGGCCACACTTAAAACAAGCGATCGAACGCGAGTTCTGTACCACAATCTGTTGATAGTTCGATAAAGTTACTAACGTCAACATCGGCTGTGCGCTGAAGGACTCTTTCTCTGCCTATCTCGTTTTCGCCAGTGCCCTACCCGCAATAAAACGCCACAGCGTCGTGCCGATTGTGTCAACAGAAGAACGGAATCGCAACAATAACAACCACCGCAATATCGATAAAATGCAAACCGACAGCCGTGGCATTACCCCCGCCGTCAACTAGGGCCAGGCATCGGATTTTGCTGCTTGGCTTGTGGCACACGCCACGACGAATCGATGGGGCACCGCCCTTCCACCAACGCCGCCATCCTTCGACCGGCTAGGTCAGCAGAAATGTACGTATTTTAAAATCGGACCCAAATAAAACGTCAATCGAACCACGTGCCGGGATGACATTGAACTATGCCTACTGGCATTTGACCTTCCGATGGCTTGGCTAGTCATTGACGCAATCTACTACGAAAGGTGTCTTGTGTGTTATCAAGTGTCTAACGCTGCAAGAATTGTTTTGTTTTACCTACGCAAAACGGTTGACATAATGTTGCTAATTGCAACATTTGTACACGTAAACTGCGCTAATAGTAGCGTTACCAGGAAAAATAGCTGCTTCACATTCAACTGATAATTGATTGCGATAGTGGTTGATGGAATGACGGATATTTGCAACCATGCGCGGCTAATGCTGGTGACGTTGCGGAGTGTGGTGAAATGCGAAAAGATAACGTAAGTGAAGTTCAACAATGCGGGTATGAGGAAAACATGGTATGACTCATTTCATCGCCCGAATTGTTGTACTAGGCTAGTCGGAAATAGTAGGTAATTTTTCTTTTAAGTGGCATTTACACGACACGTAAACGGAACGTCGAAATTAGTTACATGCAGTTTAATAGAGACATGCAGTTTAATTACACAAGTACACAAATAACGCATTCAACTTATGCTGACGAAATGGTGACGTTACGTTGACGGAAAAACGTCTGAAAAGGGATTTAAAGAGACCACAAGCCGTTGTTTTATTGATTCAATAAGTTACATTTCTTAATGCATAATATGTACAAACATGGTGCATTTTAGGACAACTAATCGAGAACGTGGAATCGTCTTACACGCTTCACTATAACGTTGCTATTTCTGGTTTCATTGCCAGTACACACTATTTAAATAACCAACACATTAGTAAATCTTTTATACCAAGTGCGACAGTTCCAGCTCTATTAGACCTACTCCAACAGAAAAGGAAACCGAGACAGAAGATTTCCTATATTTGGTACTTTGGTACTGCAACGTCCTTGGAAGGCAATGAGCGTTCCTGCCGTGCTGCACTGTCTTTATTCTTCGAAATAATTGTCTTACGAACGGGTGCTATAGACAGCAATATTAATACTGTAAGCCCGCTCCGATCCACTAAAATGTAAGGTAGCATTTTTTTTACATTGAGCAACTTGTAGTGTAACATCCTAAAATAAAGAGCCGCATTCCTTTTTACTAGAATAATTAATTCTCAAGGGTTGTTCTACTGAAAATATACAATTATATATTGATACCCTGAACACATAGAGCATTCATGTCTTTAACAAAGTACAGAGGAGCAAGTTAAAACAACGGGAACAATTCACTAATCTTTAAGAATGGATCATTTTATTTTAGCATTTCCGTCCACTTGCTGCTACAAGCGGCATTTGAAAATTGAGGGGTGTGCTTAGTGTAGTTGGTAAATCGATTGCCTTGTACGCAGCTCATCTGGGTTCGATTCCCAACACTGCACATAAAAGTTAGAGGTTTTTCTAACCCGAAAACAGAAGCAAATGGCCCAAGTTTAAAACCTCTAAAAACGAAATAAAAAAATTTGAAGATTGAAATTCTTATTAATCACTATATTTTGTACTTAGGGATATGATTATTTATTTTTTGTCTAAAATACAGAACGAACTAACGTACGCTGGAGACAGGTTTGAAACTGTTTATTTTATTATTTCATCGGAGAAAATCAAATTTCAACTTTGAAAAATCCGTTTCAACAAGGGAACGTTATTCTTTTATTGATCATAAACGACAACATTTCTTTTATGAAAACGGCATAGTTTCCTATAAATACCCTTCTGTCTTCATAAACCTGTGCTCCATATATGTTGTGTCCTTAGACAGTCAAACAAGATTAATTGCGACATTTTTTCAAATATTGTGTATACGTCCCTGCAAAGCCGGTTGAAATCGATGGAGTAATCACTCCATTGGAGCTGACATACGAAGATCTACTGAAGTATGGGTTTGTGAATTGCAAAGACCCAATACTTCAGTCAGTTAAAATTTTGGATTGCAAGCAATTGCGTTTAGCAAAATCGCGGAAGGCAAGAAACCAACTTATTTTCTATCGGACTCGTTTCGTGTAACTTTCGCCGGATCTTCTTTGCCAAAGTTTGTTCTCTCAGAACGGGTTCGAGTACCAGTTTGCCTCCTTGTGCCGCGGGTAATGAACTGCCTTCGATGCAAGCAATTAGAATAATGAGGATGATTCATACAGCAGGGATGCTCAAAAGTGTCACTATTATGCGAATGCCGCGTGTGACTTCTCGACATGTTACGCGTACAAGTTGCGCGAGGAAAACCGAAACGTTCTATTAAAGAACGTTTCAAGCAAGCTTATGCAGGAATACAAGAAAGAACTGCGTCACCCACCACGTCTAATCTCTAAGATTCCTTATATAATACAGAATGAGACGCTGACGAGCCCATTGATAGCACATCTTCCACTGTGCACATAAGTTTTCGGAAGAAGAAAATCGTTTCCTCCCCTAAGTTTCCCGGTAAAGCCCGTGAGTGTCCCTTAGAAACGAGCGGGAGTTTCCAGGCCTTTCTGGAATGACAACTTAAATATTAATATAAAGAATATGGACAAAATGATGCGAAACCCACAGTTGGATTCTATATGGAAAGTAATCACAGAACGCCACAGTAGCGGCCATCCGCCAATCGTAATTTCAATCGCTAATAGCTCAGAATCGTCAAAACAATTAACTTTTTGCAACTTTCAGAATTTTCTGACTGGCTTGATACTCGAAACCGCGATTCCAACTCAGACGAAACGACCATCCGGTTATGAACACCAGCGGACGATATTCTAATCCGTGGTGGAGCAAAGAGTGCTCAGAGATACACGCGATGTTGGAAACGCATATATACTTGGTGGAAGCTAAAACGCGGTTATTGGTGCTGATTCGTCAACGAATTACCGAAAGAAATATCAATGAGCACTCTTTGGGGCACAGTCTGTCGAATGCGTAATTGAAACAGCACCAACGAAAACCTGGAATATTCAAACCACTGGATATTCGACTACGCAAAGAAGGTCCGTCCGAACTCTGTGCCAGCACAAAAGTGCTACCGAGTCGCATCTCCTCATAATATCGCGAACGAAACACCGTTATCGCGACATCGAACATGTTGTCTGGTCGTGCGAAGAGTATTGTGTTGCCCGTTCTCAGCGTTTAAACGTTGCGAGTCGATGAGTATTGAAAATTTTATCTTTTATTTCGTTTCGTTTTTCTTTCCACTGACATCCTCTGCTACGAGATTGTCTGGATAGCTAATACTGCTAAACTGTCTAATCCTAACAGCGGACTGCAAATATGGCCCTATAGATTCTAAGGAGAACCAACCAGATAGTCGGTTCAAGGTGTCATAGCTGAGACCACCAGTTGGTCATACAACGGTAAGTACTTCCTTTTCTACTCTCATGTTGGAAATAATCCTCCTTGCTGAAATTAATGTCTTGCCCTAAGAATGGTCCTTAGTTTTAATTGCAAAATTAATAAGGGATTGTCGTATAGGTTGGGACAGCTCGATATTTTCGTTCCTATGCAGTGTTTCCATCTGCTATTTTTAGCACATACTAGACTCGATCGTAGTTCACTTTTTATACCAAGTTGAAGTTATAGTTCATGGCACAGCTGCACTAAGCAGTGTCAAAAAACGAGCGAAAAATCTTTTTTTGTGCTGATTTACGCGCCATCTTAAATTGAATCTTTTTCATTGATATTTTAACGTAAATAATTTTAAAGTGTTAAGAAGTAACTAAAATGTTATTACAGATCAGGGCGTTTGCTTCATTGGATTTTATTTCTTCGAAAAATTGGTTGGGACAAGTGTGTCGTATAGGTTGGGACACCATACAATTACGCATGCGTACAAGATTGCGTACAAGTTTTACATGTAAAAACTGGTAGTCAGATTAACTTTGTCAAATAAGTAAATAAGTCTTTCAGTTATTTATTCTTATTCTAAAATACAAATTAACAAATTAATTATAACCAAAAAATAAATATAATACATTAATGTTTAAATTGCATTTAATTATTTGAATTATTTGAAGTGTCCCAACCTATACAACACTTTTTTTGCCATTTTTCCGTCATGTAGAAAATTGATCCTGAGTCTTATTTAAAATTGCAAGTAAACATCTTCTATTCGCAGACATTAAACCACATAATATAGCTACAAAATAGTGTACTACAAGCTAAAAAATATTGGCATGGAAACAAGATATCAGCCTCTAAACAAACCCGTCCCAACTTAGGCTACAATCCCTTACATATTCCTTTTTAAAAATGCCAAACTGTATCACCAGTTTTATAAAAATGCATCTAATTATCCCTCTTAGTCTTAGTAAATATGAAGTATTACCTTTGTATATCAAGGTGTATTCCTAGTTTTGTAATATCTGTAAAAATATCCCGTATCATTTTAATATAAAAATAATCTCAAATTTTTATTGGTTCCAAGAAATTTAAAATGCAAAACAAAAAACACAACCACTGTCAAGCTATCGCAAACGTACTTTACCAAATAAACGAACTGAATGAAAATAATAAAAATATGCTGCACGGTCGCATCGTTTGTGGCTTGGGGCAAATCATGGGCCATAACCTACTCGTGGATCGAACTCAGTGGTACTTATAAAAGTGTTGCTGTGTCAGTGGCCCTTCATGAAGTTAGTGTCAATTAAGGCATTGCAAAAAATTTTTTTTTGAATTCTCATATTGTGACAAATGTCAAAGTAAGCTCAGATGCCAAATTTCACATCATTTGGACAATTCTAGACCCCCGCCCAATTCGATTGAAATTTTTGAAATTGGTGCTATGGGAAAATGTGGAGGAAAAATATATTAAATGCTATAACTTCTGAAGTAGCAACCAAAAAATTACAATTTATATATTTTTTTAAAGGAAATTAGTATTTGTATTGGAATGGAGATATTCCTTTTTCTATAAAAATACGGGAAATTGGGGTTCTGGGTAATTTGGGCCCGAAATCCCCTATTTTTTTAAATTTTCTGCTCCGTTGTGCAAACCATACATATTTTGCAGTTCTTCTAATGTGAAAAAAATCTCAGAAATCGAATGGAACCTTTTAGACCTTTGTCCGAATACGAGAAGTTGGGGTTATAGGGCCTTTTGTCATTTATATTAAATTTTATCATTTTCTCGTGCATACATCTCTATTATTCTTCATTCAATTTTCATAAATTGTACCTTGTTCAACGAGGAAAATCGTTAGGAACAAAATAAAAATAGATTCGTTATCGATAAAATTCAGAAACATCAAATTATCTGACATATAGTCTCGATTTCACATTTTTATCATAAAATCGCACATATTAACTCCATTTAACAACAGAATTCTTATTTAATTTACTATTTATAGTGAAAAATGCACTTAGGAATCACATGAGAAAAGTTTCATACCTGGAAAAATAGGTGAAGTTGAGGTTTTAGGACATTTAATGAAAAAAATGTGGTTTGTAGGGTTAAGGTCAAAAAATTTGATGTTTTTGAATTTTAACACAAACGAATCTATTTTTGTTGCATTTCTAAGAATTTTCCACGTTCAACAAGGTACAATTTATTAAAATTGAATGAAGAATACAAGAGATATATGCATGAGAAAATAATAAAATTTAATATAGATAACAAAAGGCCCTATAACCCCACCTTCTCGTATTCGGACAAAGGTATAAAAGGTTCCGTTCGATTTCTGAGATATTTTCACATTAGAAAAACTGCAAAATATGTATGGTTTGCACAACGGAGCAGAAAATTTAAAAAATAGGGGATTTTGGGGCCAAATGACCAAGCACCCCGCAATCCCGTATTTTTCTGGGAACAGGAATATCTTCATTTCAATACTAAGGTTATTTCCTTTAAAAAGAGATATAAATTGTAATTTTCAGATTGCTACTTCAAAAGTTATATCATTTAATATATTTTTCCTCCACATTTTCCCATAGCACCAATTTCAAAAATTTCAAGCGAAGTGGGCAGGGGTCTATAATTGTCCAAATGATGTGAAATTTGGCATCTGAGCTTACTTTGACATTTGTCACAATATGAGAGGGGGGCCTTTGAGAATTAAAAAAAAATATTTTTTTTTGCGATGCCCTAGTGTCAATTCACCATACCCCATCATATCGATGAAGATGATCATAACGGGCAATGACGGTTTTCACCCAACTTGTTCTTTATGGTCGACAGACATAATGTTATTACGGAAAGTCACTACAGATCAAGAACGAATAGATGACAGATAGATTGTAACGATCAAGTGAAATGACTATAGGAGCATGATGGCGTGCTTCACTTCACAACATTATTTAGATTAATTACGCTATTAGTGTAAATTAATTTGTACCTTGTACCTGGGTTTGATTCCCAACCACGCATATAGACATAGAGATTTTTCTAAATAGATTTCTCTCACCCGAATAAAGAGTCGAATGACCCTAAGGTTAAAACCTCTATATTCGAAACAAAAAAAATTGCACCTTTATCAATTTTAACCACAGCTGTAACATCAAGATTAAAATGCGGAAAAATTTGAGCCTCAGTTAACTTTATACAGTTACATAATACTAGAAATACTGACTGATAAACTTCAATAGTTTAGCTGTATTAGATAACTTTACCGAAATAAGCGAAGACATATACTACCTCTAAACAACCAACCAGTACTACTAACGAAGAAGAAAATGTCAAAAATTATAGAAACTTTATCGTAATCTGTAAGTCTAATAAACAAACAAGAATGTCCAAATGTGACCTTTACACAGTATCAACAGTGAGGACTACATGGACGAATATGATAACTCGAGGGAATGTGGACCTACTAATTTCCAAGTAGTGGACACTATAAATGACCCCTTGATAAATCTAAGGCTGACAATATCGGGCCACTTTTTTCATTCTTCTTAAAAGTTCAATGCTATCAAAATGTTCTACCTTAGTTGCTAGACTTACGCTTATTGCCATTTCTTATTATTTTGCATAAATTTCTTTTAAAGGGATCGTACTCTACAAAAAAAGCTTTTGTGAGAAAAATGTTCCCAAGAATTTAGAAAGGCTTATGTCAAATCTTGTTTGAAAGAGCGGAGATGTTTCCAAGAAATATAAATTTGATTTTGCGAACAAGTTTACCGGTAAGCTGATGTTGTGGCAGGTCTGAAAGTAAAAAGGTGAATAGCCGATTATTAAGTGACAACGAGGCTTCGTCAAATTTTGGCCAGATCTGGAGAGTTGCCACTATAGTGAGAATGCACCACAACGGTACCGCGAAAATGACGTAGACATGAATCAGAAAGACATGAACATCCCAAACTGCTCGAGATTAAGTGCAATCGAAATATATTGGGTTATAATCAAAGCTAAATTAAAGAAGTGTGGCAATATTCCATAGCTATTCCAATGACCTGATACTGCAAAAAAAACAGTCGGTGAGTTTGAACAGCATCTTGGGCAGCAGTTGTTGATACGAAACAAGTTCAAAGCTCAAATTTCTATTCGAGAGGAAAAAATTGCAAACCCATATTATATCTTTGAACAATATTTACTTTTTAACGACATTCAACTGGCAAGAGATTACTAAGTTGGGAAAGTTATGAAAAATTTAGAGCCATAGTAGTCAAAAGAGAGCAAGGATGTGAAATATACAGATCGGAAGAATAGAAGTGGAAAAGTCATTACAAACAGGCTTAAAATCTTACGAACTAATCTTTTGTCTTCTGCTGGTAGGAGTTGAGCTTAAACAGAGTTACTATGAACCGCTTAAGTCTGCCAACATGTCTCACGATAAATACAGACAAGTCCCTCTTTATCACGAGAACCGACGTATTTAGTTAGTTATATTTCTTCTGGTATCGTTTTGTAATGAATCATACAGTTTCTTAAATATTTCCTCCGTACCGGATCTAAATTGGAAGTGCTTCAGGAACAAAATTTGGCTATACCACGAGCTAGTACAATCAGATTAACACATGGGTCATTCCTCGCGAAGTGATCAAAAAAAGATGCAGACTTGAAATCGACCTTCACGGATTTGAACAAAATTTGGAGGAATTGTTCATCTAGGGCCAATATATAAAAACCCAACCCAACCCCTCGGGTCATGGGAGCACCCCCCGTTTTGGAAAATTGCCAAAACCCTTGATTTTCTTTTGATGATATCTCCGGTTCTATTTACTCAAGAATCAAACCACATGATGGCTTTTTAAGAAAATTGTTCAAGGAGTCTAGAAAAAATATTATTTTTTGCCGACAGTGCTGCCAACTATGCATTTTTTTCAGTTAAATAATAAAAGTTAATTTTTCTCTCAATACATATATTTTAATTTTGAAACTTTTAATGCCATCGCGTTCCTCAGACATTTTTACATAAAAAACACTTATCGTCCCAATATAATATGAGCGCATCCTGAGATATACCGTTTTTAAGGGATTTTCTCATATAAAAATCCATTTTTATTGACCAAAATTGAGAAAATCTTCAAACAGTCATAAAAATCGACCCTGATCTGCTAGAAGCAAACCAAATACGTAATTTTTCATCATTTCTCGTCTACTTCACGAAAAATTATGTTTGAACTCAGAATACTCAAGTTGGCTTTTTAGTGTTGTGCGCTTGCGATTTTATATGGGAAATTGCGGTTTTTTTCTCTTCAAAACGGTGTATCTCAGGATGCGCTCATATTATATTCGGATGATAAGTGTTTTTAATGAAAAAAAGTCTGAGGAACGCGATGGAATTGAAATTTTTTAAATTAAAATATATGTATTAAACGAAAAATTAACTTTTAATATTTAACTGAAAAAATCGCATCACTGCCGGCAAAAAATAATATTTTTTCTAGATCCCTTGAACAATTTTCTTCAAAAGCCATCTTGTGGTTTGATTCTAGAGTAAATAGAACCGGATATATGATCAAAAGAAAATCAAGGGTTTAGGCAATTTTCTAAAACGGGGGGTGCTCCCATGACCCGAGGGGTGGTTCAATTCACACAAAAATTTGGGGTTTTTATATATTGGCTCTAGATTAACAATTCCTCCAAATTTTGTTCAAATCCGTGGAGGTCGATTACACGTGCCTTGATCACTTCGCATGAAATGACCCATATTTATCATCAAATTTCACAGTTTTTGTAGTAGTTTCGTCGGTTGATTATGTTATCTTTGTGCCATACTATCAGTGATTTGTAAAGACAGGAAGAAAAATGAAAAGAAAGAACTTGTAAAAATAACAATGTTACATTTTCTGTATAAACTTTAAAAGTCACTTATGTGCAGTCCAATATTCATTGCACTATATTTATCTAGGTTTGATATTTTGGCCTCACTTTATAAGAACTCCTTTGCTGGTAGGCTGTTTTCAATACCTTTTATTATACATACCAGCATACTTCTGATCCTTTTCGAGCCCTTTTTTGCTTCCTCCGGATAGCAGAATGCAATGGAATCCAACGGAAGGTTTAATTTTCAAGAAATTGTAAACCATTTCGTGGATAGCGAACATCACGGCAAAAAAATACACTAACACACCGACGAGCGAACGGGGTTGCTGCCATATTTGCATAATAATTGCGGTTGAATTTCCATATCATAGCTTATAAGTCAGGGACACCACGGTGGGAATATGTTAGCTGTTGTCTTTGGCAGGAAAGGATTTTCTTTTTGGAGCGTTTCGCTGGTTGGCATTTAACTTAACCTCATTTCGGGGAAGGGTTTGTTGTTGAAATGATTTACGGCGGATATCCTGTTTCTAGTTTTACTATGAAAGCAATGGTTGAATGCGCCTGTGCCGAAACGTTATTGCTGGAACCATGATTGTGATGTCCAACCAAACTAACAGACTGTAGATTTAGAAAATTGACAAAATAAGCCTGGTCAAATATGCACTCTTCTTTCACAAACAACACGGTATCCCAATGTTCAATAGTAAAACAAGCCGACCAAATACAGCAAACTGTTCGCCGAACTCGCACTGGTTTCCACGAGCTATTTTTAATGATGATCGACGGGACAATTTTTCAATTACCATTCCGAGTAGGAAACGATCCGTCACTCTCGCCTTCCCAGCACAGCGTGAATGAAAGAAGATAACATACGATTTTGTAAACAGCAGTGTCGGATTCTTGCCAAAAAGCTAGTTTGTTCAAGGGTGAAATATAAATTTGTGGCTAAGAAACAAATAGCTTTTTTTTCGAGTACCCAGTAAAGACGATGTACCCTATTGTTGATTCAGCTTTCGATATTCGGTAAACGTTTCACAGAGAAGATGCCAAAACTAATTAAAGATCGTTGATAAATTAGGTAATGAAAACAATTACAGTCTTACGCGTTATTGTTTACTTGGGGAACACCCTTCCCTGAAGCCTGACATGTATTTATAAAAGCACCCTTGATGCAGAGCAAACTATCACAAGCTGGTTTTCACCACCACTGAACTGTGACAAAACTACTGTTTGGCAGTTCTAAGCATACCTTATTTATCATGAATGCAAATCATCGTTACCACCGAAATGTTGCTTTTGCTGGATTTTTCTTGATCAGTGAGGCAGGATCGATTCACCAACGACGGTCGTCCGCTGAAACTTACCTAAAAAACCAAGAAAGAGAAAGATTCATTTAGTATTATTTTGTCTGATACACAGCAAGTACACATATATGGGAACAATCGATGGTAAAGATGGGCGCCGTTTTGGCGAGAATGAAACATTGATTGCGATTAACATTAATTTTCTTTATATTTGCTTTTATTTCAAACAAACTGAGGGTACGACGAAGAGGAAATTGCAAACAGAAATCAGTTTTAAGGTTAATTTCATTTGAATTTAGTTTTTCTTATATGCGATAAAAATTATACCTCGGGAAAGTTTTCAATAGCACCAAACTATTTAATAATTTTTCAGAATATTTTGCAAGACGACGGTTTTGCCGAGCATATTATGCAAAGTGTTAAAGTGTTACGAAACATTCCCTCTTCCATCTGATAAAGCACGTTGCATGCTCATCAATATACAAATACTGAAAGCACGCCGCGAATGCTTTACTTTCTCAACGATATTATTTCTCAACGTGTACAATCCGTATCATTGCCTCCACGAAGAAAATCTTATGTACCTCACCGTTAACTTGTAAATTTAGGACAAACTATGCAAAAAGTAATATTAGTCAATAGAATTATGCGTCACTGCAATGAAAATCGTGAAATAATTGACCTCTCCATGTCTAGAAAACAAATAGAATTCGAACATAAGCGTATAAATAATGTATAGTCTATAAGTAAATATTGTAATACCATTCTATTTACACACTTATTTTTGTTTAAGACGAATGTGATATTTGTTCGAATGCGATTAACCTATTCCCTGTGCGTGGTACCATACATCACCAGACATGACTTTTGCAATATTTTAGTAATGTTTTGCTTGAACATATTCGAACTGGTTCTTATACTTAATCAACAGAGCATAAATTAAGCTCATCATAAAAGTGCCGAGAAAAAACCTTGAGTTTTCCATTTGTCTCTCGCGGGGAAATGCAAACCACTTTCGAAATAATCTCGCATTCGTGTCGTAAACAGGAATAAAGATGGCAGTTTATATATGCTCAACGAAAATGAAATAAAAATAATTTTAAAACATTCGGCACAAGCAAATTCTCATGGGGTCAAACGCCACACAACCCCTCAAAAAGACCATAAAATTCACAACCATTAAGACACTATGAAACGGTCTCAATAACCCATAAACAACATCTTTTTTTCGAGAGTTGCCCTAATGGAGCTGTAGAGCTAGGTTCTCGGAAGGGCTCCCCGTCAGAATCACATACCACAGTTTTCAGAAGAGACAGGCAATGGCGCCCACTAAAACACTGCATTAGGCCAATTGTAGCGGGCCGTGATTCTAAATGTGATATTCATTGTACGATTCAAATACGTGAGGGCGTAGAGACTTCGCGATCGCGTATATCATCGCGAAGGACTCGAGCTTTTGTACGTCAACGTGTTGGATCGCGTGTGCGTTTGTATGTCGCGTGTGCCAACGTGTATGTAACTTCGCGTGTATAAATTCTATTTTATAACCGTGTGCCTTTCGTATATTCGCGTGTGTTACTTAATGATCGCGCGTGGACCGTGAATCGAATACTTTATTTTTAGTGTACTGCTCAGATGCTAGAAAAAAGTGAGATCTTCCAAATCACTAGAGTTCCTGGTCATGTCGCCATGGAACGTGTTGTCTAGTGGATATGAGCTTAATTTTTTGATTGGTCCTACTGAATGTATTAACCGAAGTTATTAGGACAAAGGGTAATGGTTTCCGGACGTGACCGATTCATGATCGCGCGAAAACGTACGTTTGTAAGTTCGCGTTTGAAACTTCGTAAGTGGTAAAACATTCACCTTATTATCGGGGTGCTATCAAGTTTGCGCGATCGCGGGCGTAGGTGTGCATTGCTAATCGCGAAGAGCTTAAGCGTTCGTATGTTAACGTGTTTGTCACGTGTGCTCGCGTGAAAGTGACTTCGCGTGTACAAAACTCGATTTTGTACATTCATATATTCGCGTGCGTTCTTGGATGGTCACGTGGACCTTCATTCTGATAGATAGGAGTAAATTACCACATATCACTAGAGTCCCCGATCATGTCGCCGTGTTGTCCAGTGGATATGAGAGTTTTCTTTTTTTAATTGGTCCAATTGAAGGCATGGACCTAGTCTGCTCATACCAAGGATAGAAACTTCCGAAAGTGACCGATTCATGATCGTGCGAGCGCGGGAGTTTTTAGGTTCACGCTTAAGACCGCGTTTGAAAATTTATAGGAGCTGAGACATTTACTTTATCACCGGGATGTCATCATGTTTACGAGATCGCGGGTGTAGATGCCGTGGGTAGTCGCGAAGGGCTCAAGTATTTGTATACTAACGTGTGTGTGACTTGGCGTGTATAATTTCGATTTTATAATCATGTAGCGTGTATTATTTTATAATCATGTAGCGTGTATAATTCCGAGAATTCGTTCGTAGAGAAACTTGGAAACCTGTGATTGAAGGATAAATTTATTTGATTTGTTTCGTTATTTAAATGTACCGATGTAGTTCGACATGTTATTGTTATTGGTATTGTCATTTTAAATTATAATGTTATATGATTTGTTGATACTCTGTACTATTTTAGTTATAAGCGTTCAATTAGACCCAAGAGGTCCGTTGGAATAATAAATAAATACAAATACAAATTATTGAATTATCGCGTGCGTATCGTGAATCTGATGCTTAATTTTTAGTGTATGGTACAGATGGTAGAAGAGAGTCCGTTTCCCCATATCACTAGAGTTCCAGGTCATGTCACCATGGAACGTGTTGTTTAGTGAATATGAGCGTCACTTAGATAAGACCTCCGGACGTGACGCGTTTTCATGTAGGCAAAATCGCGGGCGTAAGTATATGTGGATTATTGCAATTGCATGGTCGCGTTTGTGACCAGGTTTATGTTATCGCGAAGGCCACTAGCGTTTGTACCTATATGAGTATAGATAGCGTATAGTAGAGATATACTAATAAAAGGAATCATAACATGCTGCATAAAGAAAAAAGATGCAAAGAGCTTGATTAGAAATGCATAAATTGACCAATACTATTTTAGTATACATCAGTAATGGAAAAGTAAACTAATGTATAAAAGAAACAGACCAATGAAGCAGAATAGAAAAACACATGTAACATGCAATCAAACTCGTCTAAATGCAGCAAATGTTGTATATTTACCATTAGCGACAACAGTATTCTGTTAGATTTGCATCATGCTATGCAGGCCGGGAATGGATGATTCACATGCGTCGTTAAATTCATTGTACCCTAATTTATCCGACCGACCTTCCCGAATGAATAGAACTAAATTCACAAAATCTAACACCGGAAGTATTAGCCACTATTTTATCATATACACCAGTTCTGCATCCATTCCCTGACCCAACTGTCACAAATACTCATACGATCACATACACAGATAGACATACGACTACATAACATAACAATTGTACACTAGTACGAAAAACTACGATTATTACAAAACGACGACTAATATGGGGGTTGATCCCATTTCAAACACTCACAAACCGTAATGGGGGAGGGACTGCCAAATATCAGCTACTTACTTTAACGAAAATTGTGCTAAGATGTGATGTTAATCCAACTGAAGGAAATTCGAATAGATTTACGGTAGTCCCGAAATAGTTTATCATGAAACCTTCATAAAATTGCTGAAGAGAAGCCAAAACGGGTTGGAAGGGAGGCCCGTACGCAGAGAAACTTATGCGCATTTCGCGGGAGGAAAAGAATTCCTTCCAACTATAATAGGGTTACTGTGCCCTAATTCATCTTAGCACCTCTATTCATCTCACCCATTTGAACACATTAGTTAGAGCAGTGTCTGCTATCTCTATTCAATGCATTAGCTCATATGGTAGGATGAATAATGGTGCGTCGTACTCAACTTTTCACTTCGCTCAAACGCGAATATTTTACATTTTCCAAACTAGATCTTTCTTAGGAACGAAGCAAAGATGTTAATACATATATAAGCGTAATCCAATCACTGTAAGCCGAGTTATCAGCGAAATAGTGTGACAACCTGACTAATGAGATGAATAAGGGCTCGTCTACCCTATCCAGTAAAAGACAAACAATTCCGCTATACGTGCTTTACCCACCGGATGATGAATACTTATTTTAACCCTTTCAAGCCCAACTTTTTTCTAGAGCATGTATGGTTTCCAATCTATTTTTCCTTGAGAACGGTGGGATCAAGAAACACGAAAAGCCTTTTTCATAAAGACAGGTGCTTCCCTCGCAGTGCTAGAAGCTGCTCAATTTTTATCTTCAATACAATTTTCCTAGAATATTTACAATAGTCCAATTGCGTGGAAAACATAGCCAAAGGCAGTCTAAATTGATAAGTTTTATCAGTTTCTAATAATATTACGAGAAAACTAAGATATATGAAACAATCATTTTTCGTCGTCAACGTAAATTGTTCCTGGCAACACTGCTCCAGCGGAATCCTTTCAGAATAATTGCAATAACTTCTAGAGCTGATCCGTGTAACTGTAAATACTCAAATGAAAGTAAGTTAATAGTCACATTTATTATCCTTACTAGTTTGTGTGAGCAAATCTTGCCTCAATCAAAAGTTATGGCTGTTTTAAAACGTTGTTGTCCATAATCAACATGGGCATAAAGATATTAATGTAAGTTAGGAAAAATTATTGACATTGAAAATTAATCCCAAAAAAAATTGGTTTTCAAATCTCTCCAATTCTTAATTGGTTAATTATTGAAAAGTTAAAAACCTTTCTCTTGACGGACAAATTGTTGAAAATTTAAGGACACTTTTGCCGTAAAAAAGGGGTTCTAAGAATACCAATATACTTGATTGGAAAAGAGAAAGATAATATTTTTTCCACTACATTTAAGGTTATGATTTGAGGTATAATTGAGGAAACAATGTAGTGCCGATGATTTTTAAAATGTTACAAAAATTGATTTCAACAAATAAATTTCTAAACTTCCAAGTGCTTAGGCTATTCGGATCAACCTAAGCAAATAACCTTTATGGACCGCAAATGTAATGATAGGAAATCCCATGGAAAATGAAACAAATATGCGATCATGGGCAGTAAATTTTGGAGCCATAAACATCCATTTGCGCCACTTCATGATACCGCTAGGCGAAGATTTGCAAAAATCTACGTTTTTCCATCCTTTTACAATGTAGGGGCAATTCGGACCTCTCTACGGAGCAATTCAGACCATCATTTTTTTTTATTTTTCTTTAAATGGAAATTATATTTACCTGAAATCTTTATTAGCAAAAAATGATCAGCAAAAAATAAATAAATTGGGTTAAAAAATTTCATCTGAATAGTCACATTGACGCACCATGCATTTTCTTTGCTGTAGCGTGGCAGTCGTGTGCGCAGACGCAAGCCACTGAATAGCGATTGATGGAATTGGCGGTCTTAATAGCCACGTACGCAGGCTTGTTATTTGCTCACACAATGAGCCACAAAGAGCGAAATACACCGATTGAAAATAGAGCAGCACACTGCGATGTGCAGAACGACCGCACAAAGAGACACTTGAAAACGAAAAAGAGTGCACCAAGAGCTGCACAATTTCGTTCAAAGAGTCACCTTGAAGAGCCACTTTTTTGTGCCTCCCCTCACTGGAAAGCAGGTAAGAAGGCGAATCAAACTACAATTCAGATAAAGTTTGATCGGAAAAACGTTTTAAAAATGTTTTTTGGTTGCCTTCTCTACTTACGTGCGCGTGGGACCAAGATAAACACTAAAGAGCCTCTTTATTTCTACTCTTTGTGGCGTGCAGCCATGGAGTAGAATACACGTGTGGGAGCAACACGCATCGGAGTGAAGAGGTTTATTGTGAAAGAGAAGAGCGGTGGTTCGCATGAAAAGTGCAAAGAGCGTTTGTTTTTTCTCTTTATTTGCTCTGAGGTGCATAACATCCCTGCACGTACGCTCATTTCACACAAAAGTGGCGAGCGTCTTGAAAATATCTGTATTTTCACCCAAAGAAAAATCATTCCATTAAATAAGGCCTGAAACTCTCAAAAACACTAAATTGTTGTGTTTTTTCCTTTTATTTGTTATTTTAATCACGGTTTTACTATTGTATTGATTTTTGTTCTCAGGGCAGCAAAAAATGCAACACGCATCTCATTTCTGAAAAAAACTGATTCAACTATCAAAACTTATGTTTTGGAATCGCTTCCACTAATATGTACGACAGTCAGAAATCTTACGATTTTCTGAGAAATCGAGTGGGTCTGAATTACCCCCACGACCTCAGTAGCCCGGGTTCCACCATATCTTAATATTTAAAGATAGTTTTAATGTTTAAAAGGAAAATATTCGTCTTCAAAAACTCTGAATTTAATCCGAATGAGAAAAACTGCATAAGTTATAAAACAATTTCGCTCCTTCACTTAAAAAAACATAAATTAAAAAACTTTATCGAAGGCACTGGAACTCCATGTTTTGTACTTTTTTTAAAAGATTTAGTATTATTATTTATTTATTAAGATTTTAACCTCAAAAGTCACACGCTTTGTAATAGATACAAATTTCAAAGAAGAAGATCTGCGATACGTGTGTAGATTTTCTTTCTCGGCAGGGAAGGTTAGTGTCTATTTTGCCCTCCGCTACTTGTTGATCTTGCCATCTGCCTTCTGGCTCACCCATGTGTACTTCTGTCATGTTTTTGTCGCTAGAGCAGTTTCGGTTTCCACTGTTAGATGTTGGATGCTTTGGTATTTCTGAGTGACTCTGGTATACCCGTCTTCTTTGTTTATTACTTTCCTATGTAAGTTAGCTGTTAGTTTGGAGATGCCGTAGAATATTAGTTATCAGGCAATTATTGTTGGCCGGCTGTAGATGTTTTTAGTGCTGGTTGTGGTAGATCAATTTTCCTGGATTGTTTTTGTGCATGGAGTACCGAAGTGTGCCATCTGCTAACAGAACTAACACGTGGGTGTCCGCTCAGGGTAGCATGTAATCAATATCTCGAGAAGATCTGCTCTCAAAAGTCAAGGAAGAAGGAATAGATTAGTTCAGTCGCATTCTCACCACCGAACACCGTTGAGAGTGCCAGGAGAAAGTTATCTGCAAGTGTAATTTGTGACGGATTCCTGTTCGTCATATTTCGACACGAATCTTTTCATGTAATCTGCGCTGTGCAGGGCCAAATAATGTAGCCAAATTTCTGTCATAACGTTGTTCATATACACGGGGGACCTTGGTTTTTACGCTGCCAGTTTCGACATTGTGTTGCAGATAGTTCTTCACTAAGAACCTTTCTGTCTCGACTAAACTTTTTTTTTATTTCGATTATAGAGGTTTTAACCTAAAGGTCATTCGCCTCTTCGGGTTAGAAAAATTTCTAACCCTATGTGCGGGGTCGGGACTCGAACCCAGGTGCGCTGCGTACAAGGCAATCGATTTACCAACTACGCTACGCCCACCCCCTCTCGACTAAACTATTAAACGTTATTAGTACAACGTTACGCGTGTGATGTAGTTGAATGTGTGACACTTCCGTAGACACAAGCTCCTTTTCACCTTTATAAGCTGTATTCATGTACTATACACACTAAACCAGCCAAAAGTTGTTCGGTAATTTCTTTTGGCGACTACCACAGTAAAGTGATATTTTTACGGAGCTGTTAGCAAATATTTTAAAAAATTGCGGTAAAGTTTTAATTTTTTAACGATTTTCAGTAATTTTTCGAATAATTTGCTGAAACCCGCAATATTTTTCACTGAATTTATCAGCACTTCTGTTTTTTCGGTAAATAAACATTATTCAGTAAAAAACTGACTGATTGTTCGGCAAAATTGTATCAACATTACCGAACCTTGTCAAAAACTTACAAAACAGGTACAGCAAATCATCTGTCAAATCGCCATTTTCAGAGGAAACTACTGACTGACCAGTATTTTTTGACGTTTGGATAGAACGGATTGCGGAGAGTTCGCTAATCGAATTGTTTTACTGAATTGATTACCGAACGGTTTGCTGTTCAAAAACCCAGTAAAAATTTTACTATACCCAGTAATTTAAATTAAGTGTGTAAATCTAATACGGGTATGCGTGAAGTCAATCGCGATTGTTTTCTTCTATAATGGGAGCACTTTATTTCACTCACAGTAGCTGATTTTTTTAAAAGAAATTTACCTTGGTAAGTACAACAACTATTGTTTTTATTCCGACCGCAGCAGCAGATAGTTTGTCAACTATACTTTCGTGTACATTTCTTGTCAAAGCAGTTTATTTTCTCTGTTATTTTCTTCTTCTGTATTGGTCATTGGAATGCCTCGTATTATTCACGTATCTTGACCTATCATCACATGTTACAAATAATCCAACGATCCGTTTTACCATAAAATACTGAGTAATGTACAGTGAACAAAACAATAACACGAAAATAAATATAAAATAAAATAAGACAATTTTCCGCTACTTACGATACATCTTTGATTCTATATCTATACCGTTTATTCAACTACATTCAACTGTAAACAAACTGAGTTTATTATGCCAAATAAAAGCTAAGGATTGACTCTTTATCGTCCACAAATTATAGAGAAAAATAACTTTTTACATGTTAATTTAGTCTTAAGTCAAAATGTCATATATAGTATATCAAAGTTTTGCTAATATTTTGTAGATGTGATGTTTTGCGTTGTGGTGTTTTTCCAAGTCGACTGTTGTAGTTAGCATCTTTTTCCAATGCCAAAACTCATATCTACACTCTCGGTTGCAATACAGCACATGAAATATATCACATTATACGAACCTGCAATGAGTAAACGTAGAGGTGATAGTAGAATTAATAGCCTTCTGTGTGCTTTAATTGTTAAATAAATTTAAAAGTTGCAAGGAAATTTTTGCACGCGATTTTTTCTGTTTGACGTTTCTGGTAGATATGATGTAATGAAAATAGCTCTAGATATGACGAATATTAATACCCAACATAATCACATGGCTGTCACTCATAAGCTGATGTGAACATGTGACAGGTTACTTCTATTTTAAATCCCCCACAAACCACCGAGCTCATTCGAGCTAGCCCACCATCGTTGTACACGGAAATCCGCGAACAGTAGGTAGAGCCCTACGTTTAATAAACTCCATCCAATCACTACGAAAAAGAAGTGGAAAAACAGGTAACACCGGAATGGATTTATTCCCTTCGGATTACATGAAAAAGGATAATATTGATTTTCCCAGTATTCTTTATTTTTCCTTCACGCGGTGATCTGTTCACAGTTCGATGAAAAAATAATTAAATTTGGCATATCAAATGACAATATTACCTTTTAAGTGAAACCGCCTTAATTATATTAGACTAGTGCGATGTTGGTTTCCGAAGAATCAAACAATTATATTTACGGTTTAGTGCCCAGTGGTTCCTCCCGCAACCAAAACAAACGAAACATTCAATAGACGCAATTCCGTGAACGCAACACTAATGTTATTGTCGAGGGCATTATCCATCCAAGCGTCATCATCTTCCCACTCCCAGTATCCGTTCTATTACGCCTGATTTAGTGCTACCGTGCCGCTTTGATGCCCCGATCTAAGCAGAACCACTGTTGACTGGTTTTTCGTCTCTATGTATGTGTGCGGAAGCGATAGGAAAGTTTTGCACAAGGTTATTGAACCCTCCTCTGAGCCAAAAAAAAAACACGACCAGAGTTGAATGTATCATTACTCCCAAAATGCCATCCATACGCAAACTGTGTCCGTGTTAGCCGAACCGCCACAAATTGCCAGGGTGTAAATAAAAGGAGGAGAGGTTTGCCACCAAGTCAGCGAGGCAATCAGCCGCCAGCCTTCATTCGATGGTACGGAGAAGCGAAAATGCGTAGAAAAACTCAGAGAAAATTGCTTTCGGGCTGCTGAAAAGTTGTGTGACCGGCATGAAGATATACTGAAACGCCGTTCCACTTCGTGGGGAAAATGGTGCCAATGTTGGAAAAGTAATTTTACATAGAAGCATCCAGTCGTGGTCCGTTTTCTGGTGAATTTGCAACTGTATGTGTGCTTTTTTATGTTTTGGGCAGCAGTAATTTTTGATGGGAATCGAACGAAAAAGTGTAAGGTTAATGAAACTTATTAAAAATCAATCGCTCTATAAAATCATAAGAATTAGATTATGAATAAATAATCCAGTCCAGTTGCAAAAGTCACGGTTTGCTTAAATGTTAGAATAAAACCGACTATTATTGGGAGAGGTAAGTAGAGATGAAATTTAATAATTCAGAAATTACCCGAATATGAGCATTGTGTCTTTGTTCAACAGGTTCTACATGTGTCTCGAATTAAAAAAAAACCCTTCATTTGCGATATACTCACAATCTAAAACATGTAGAGGATATGAGCAAATAAAAAAAAATAAAAAAATATCTTAATAAAGCACGTGTGGCCCCTTTTAGTCTATATATCAATCATTGACTGAAAATTGCATTTTTTCAAACATGATACATAACCCCAAGAATCAGAACAAATTGGCTCAATCGGCACGTTCTCCGTGAATTTTAGAGAATTGTACCTTACCTTAGTCTCATTATTTGCCTGGTGGAAAAGGAGACGAAATTGAACACGAAACAGGCAGGGAAATTACAATCACGCCACAGAAGCACTCGAAGGAACCAATCTCTCTGTTGAAAGGTTTCTGCTGGCGTCCTCTATTTAATGAAATGTGGAACCAAAATTTTGCAAACCCAAACACAGTTCATATTATACACTTTAATTCATTCAATAATTCTATTCAGCTAAACCTTACCATTATTTTGCCAAAAAAGTTCGTGGGTGTCGAACAAGGATACTCCACCATGCGCTGTTAAGCCCAAGGCAAAACTGACTCATACGTCACTTCGTAAAAGTTTAATATCTTCTCTCAACAAAGTAGGACAAGTTAGGTAAACAACAGAAATGTTACGAAATTTCCGCTTGGATTATGATTATCGAAAGGTGAACTCAAATTTAGTCCAGAAATTTCGACAACCAATCGAGATTTGAAATGTTCTCTTTATACTTTTCCAACTGTAGTGGGGTTGGTGGGTAGCAGAATAAAGCCTTGGTGCTATATTCCGTTGCGGAACTAGAATTTTTGTTAAACCAAACTATCTCAAATTACGTTTATCCTTCCGCACAATCTTCTTTTCGATGAGAGTAATGGCACAAAAGAGTGTTTTCAAAAATATCTAATAAATCTACAGTGAACTTTCCACTTCAATCCGAAACATAAATTGGAATTAGCGCGTCGCAGTTTGTGGACTTGGCTACACCGCTTGCTCGATAAATCCGTGAGTTTGAACACCGACAGCTTAAAACGCAATTTACTTCGATTGTGCTCACCGTGACACAGCGATTTCGCTCCCTCAGTAGGCGATCCGATTATGTGCTATCAGGGCGAAGCTCATCCCGATCAGAAACACATACAAAAGATTTAAAAAAAATATATCTCGCGTTGTGACTTATGATTTTTTTTATTTTAACTACTTACAAGTCCAGAACTATAACACAACTCTTTAGGAAAATTACATTCTGTTATAATTTTATTATTGCATTATGATCGGGATCTCATCCAGGCAATACATGATAACAGCTGATGCAGCACTCGAGTGTTTTAAGCGATAGCTCCCACAGGAATTCTTGGCCGTGTGATGCAACCATCGTTGCTGCATTGGAAGGGCGAACCGATAAATCTTGTCGAACAAACGGTACATATTTTCCCGCACCAGCACATGGTCTCGCCCCCCCCCCCATCTTCAACAACCGACGGCTTGTGTTGCGACTGATCAGTGACGCTGATACAACTGGGCGTGGGTGGATATGACCTGAAATTTTCCGCATCTGCCCAACCCACGACGCTATCCACCGCCAGCAGTCAGTTCTTTTCTAACAAAAGCAACAACGATTTGGGCCTCGTAGGTAGTGATGGGAATGATGGAAAGGATGCAACAGTTGTATATCCTTCTGCAGCTACCGGGTGAGATAAACTGCAACAAGTATCCAATGTGCGCATTTCATGGCAGCCTGGAAGTCGTCAGTGGGTGTTTTAAAATTAGAAAGCTAATTTTTAGGTTGAACTTTTCAAGGCTAGCAAACTGTGAATGATATTGTCTGTTTATCATTAGCTATCTGTCTACGAATGATACCGTTGAGCAATCCTAGAACAGGACAAAGGAATGCTTTGGTACTAAAATAGCGTGACCAAATTTCAATTTTCTATATCGACGCTAGCCAACACAAAACTTAGTGGAACAATCCTACTGACACTTAGAATCCTTCCAGTGCATTACCTCTATATCGCCAGAACTCGAATTATTATTTTAACCTGAATCTGATAACTAAACCAATGCATAAAGGGCGTATTTCACTTTTTTTTAAATTAAATTAAACACACAAAAATCCGTTGACAACAATGGTTGATTGTTTATTAGTTTGGTATGCAATTTAATGTTTTAAAATAGTTTTAGACAAATGTTAAATAAGTTTAAAAAATCAAACATGAATCACCAAAAAACGTAAATCAAACCCAATTATTTAACCTGATCTGATCACATTAAATTCCAACCATTAAATTTATTAATAGAAGAAGCTCTCGGCTTATGCGGAAACACAAATAATTGTATTTTTCTCGTATTAGTTGAAATTTTCCATTTTTTCAAGCTTCATTGAGGTCGACTGCGATTCTTAGGCTTCTACCTGAGGCAGAGACGCTAGTATCATCACAGAAAAAGGACTTTTTACAGCCTGCGAGCAAATTTGGAAGATCAGAGGTAAAATCTTATATAGGATTGGACCGAAGCTTGACCCTTGAGGGATGCCTGCTTTAACGGGTAGCTTATTAGATTAGCAATTCTGATACGATACTTGTAAGGTACGATGAGTAAGATAATTTTCAATTATCTCTATTATGTAAATTGAAAAACTTGAAATTCCACATTTTGGCAATTAATCCTTTTATTAATGCCAAACACTGTCGAAAGCTTTTTCGATGTCTAGAAGAGTAACTCCAGTGGAAAAGCTCTCTGAGATGTTTGCCTTTATCGTGTTAGTTACTCTCACAAGTCGATAAGTAGATGAATGTCCAATGCAAAATCCAAACTTCGCGGAAAGAAAAATAGATTTCTCATTAATATGTGACATCATTCTAGCTAGGACGAATTTTTCAAATAATTTACTAATAAAATAGAGTAAAATAATTGGTCGATAGTTTGATGCTTCTGCTGTATTTTTATCTGGTTTCAGAATAGGAATAATCTTGGCATTTTTCCATCTTTCAGAAAAGTATGCTAATTCAAAACATTGGTTGCATATTTTGACCAAGTATGTCAAGGTGATTTCAGGAAGGTTTTCAAGAAGGATGTTTAATATTCCACCATAATTTGAAGCTTTCATGCTTTTTAACTTTTTCATGATGGATTTGATCGCATCATAGTATGTCTCAGCAGTCTCGTCTAGTGACAATACTTGATTTGAAACATTTTCAATTTTTTGTAAGAAGTCGTTTTCAATAGGACTCACAACATTGAGATTAAAATTATGGACGCTTTCGAACTGCTGCACAGTGGCACGACGAGATACAAAAATCAATGTCTTGAAATTCTTTTGTAAATATTTATTTTATTTTTCTCTCAGTTTGAATAAAGGTATCTCAAAATTTTACTATAATCGGATGAAAAATGAGTTTTTAACATATCGTTGAAGCAAGTGATGGATTTCTGTTCAATTCAATTCATTATAATTTTTAGTACCTTAGAGTTTCTAATGGCGCCATCTCAAGAACTACCGTTTGGGGCAATTTTAAGTTCATTGAAAAGAAGAATGAATATGCTAAACTATAGATGGGAGATTTTTGTGTAAAACTGATTTGCGTTTGTTCCGCATAAAAAAAAATCCAATTAAAAAGTTTCATATCATATCAGTAATTTATCTTTATACGTCTTCCAATTTTTGAGATGGTCTCCCATGGGTCACTTATCATGAATCTGACTCAAAATTTAGTGTAGTTTCAAGATATATAGGGCTCATCTTGCGCATTTTTGCGCCTAAGTTGGTATATCATATGGAGACGCCCTGTAGCTCATAATTCTCCTTGCAAATTAATTGCCTAAACAACATCGTATTACTGAAAAATTAGCTATTTTTACTAGTTTTGTCAACCATTTCTGCTATCCGATGAGCTTGGCTACTATGATTAATGTTTATATTAACCCTTTAACGACCAACGCATTCAAATGGGTTTATTTAAAAGTAGTCGAAAAAATGAAATATGGAATATCAAAACTGATAGCAGAAATGGATTTAGCGACGCAAAATTAGTTAAAATTCCAAGTTTTACACCATACATACAACAATTTATTTTTATTTTGTCACAACTTTGTATGAACAGGTGCCACTGTGTGCTGAGCAAGTTTTCGAACTTTTTTCTCGTTTGTAAAAAGAATATGGTCACCTTCCTTTAAAGCTGAAATTGGTCTCTGAGGTTTCTTAAGAACCTTAGAAAGTTTCCAGAAAGGTTTAAAATATGGCTTGATTTATCCAAACTCTTTCGCGAAATATTCATTTCTTAAGAGTGTAAATCTATGCTTAATTTTGTTTTGTAAATCCTGTAGCAAAATCACGAGAACGTCGAACGTCTTCGAATATTCCTCGGGCGAATCATAAGTTGAAGATTGTCGTCAATAATAGGACTATTAAAATTTATCTGTGTTGTTGACGCTGATAAATCTTTAGCATCAACTATAAAAAACTTAACTTTTGTAAATCCGTATCAAATCACAGCTGAATTTTGTAAATCATGATCATGATTAAAATTATTCGCAATATAAGTTTTGTACCTTTCCCAATTCGCTTTGTGATAATTAAACACTGAGCTAATGGGATTGAAAACAGCTTCTTGAGAAAGTGAAAAAGTTACTGGAAGGTGATCAGAATCAAAGTCAGTATGTGTAATCAAATCGCTACAAATGTGACTTTTACCTGTCAAAACCAACACTAGTTTACAAATTTTGGGTTAATTGCATGAAGTTAAGAAAAAAGGTGTTTTCTAAGTCAATTTTGGGTCGCTGAGCACGAAAATCATATTCATTTTCTTTTTCAAAGAACCGTTTTTGTGATTTTTTAAAAAAGGTGTTTTTGAGCACTTTTTGCAGTTTTTGGTTAATATCTCAGAAACAAATCTTCCGATTAACACAAACGATTCACCATTTGAAAGGTATTGATGTGCTTATTCCAAAATGGCATAACATGTTAGGATAAAATATCAACAATTTAGGGTTAAAAGCAACCAAAGTCAAAAAAAAGTAGTGTTTGGTAAAATTACTAATTTTTGGTTGATTTTTCATAAAAAAATAAATCAGCAAAAAAAATCTTTTAATATCTTATGTGATAGGTAAACTTCTCACGTGAACTTTAAGCCTAAGATCACGAAAATTCGACAAAAACTGGCGATGTTATTAGGCACCGAATGAAAGTTGCTCTGCTTTTCACATATCTCTTTTGGTCTTAAATAAGATTACACTAGTTTACAAGAAAAATGAAGTTACGAGAAAAAGTGTTTTCTAGATAAATTTTGGGTCGCTGAATACGAAAGTAATACTCAATTTCTCTTTCAAAGAAGTTCGGGTTTAAAAAAACGTTTTTCTTTTGCTTCCGCTTTTTTGTTTTTGCTCTATTTTTTTATTATAGAAAACTAATTTTTCATATTTTCAGAATCTAATGTGACAGATTTTAACAATTTTAAGGTAATTGCGATAAGCTAAGAAGAAAGGTGTCTCCTCAGTTAATTTTGGATCGCTGAATGCGAAAACCAATTTCAGAAGCATTTTCAAGATTTCTTTGAAAAAGGTGTTTTTGGGCACTATTTTAGTTATTTGTCAATATCTTGTTCAAATAGGATCGATCGATCGAAACAGTTCGAAAGGTATTGATGTGCCCTTTCCGAAAATGTATAATATGCGTAGATCAAATCTCGACAAACATACGATTACGGCTTAAAAGCCAACTGTCAAAATTCTCTTTGAAAAGAAATTTCAGACAAACTGTTACCCGCCAATCACAGATGTTTATAGTAAACAAAAGAAAATAGTTTTCTCTTGCATTAACTGCTATGAGCTGCGTTTAGCCAGTAACGGTTTGTCCGGAATTTCCTTTCAAAGAGAATTTTGACAGTTGGCTTTTAAGCCGTAATCGTATGTTTGTCGAGAAATGCACATTTATTATGATTACAATCGACCAAGTAAAAAAAAGCCTAATGTTCGACCTTTTTTAAAAAAAATGCATATTTCTAGTAAATTTTTTATAATGAATCAAGGACAGAAGAAAATTCTTTTAGAATCTAATGAGATAAATAATCTTTTTGCATAAATTTTAATCCAATGGTCACAAAAGTCGGATGAAAAATGTAGATAATATGAAGCACTGAGTGAAAATTGTAACTTTTAATTTTTCGCACAATCATACTTTCGGATGAAATAATCTTCTATACTTGATAGTTATTGTTTGTGTTGGGTACTGTTTTCTCGAGCTTGCGTCCATCCATCCGGCGGCATTTGAATGGTTTTGGACATTTCATTGTACAACTAAGTGCTCTTTTTAAAATGTGGAAATATCGTTGGAAAAGTTTAGTTTTGTCTGCGGTGAGTACATATTTTACGAATTAAAGGAATTTTAGCCTTCTGCTTCAACAGGCTTCGCAACAGATTCTCAGTTCGCAGAATATTACGTGGCCAGTGCTACGATCCCACTGAGATTCCTTCCCGATAGGGACTCGAATATTTGACGACTGGCTCATGAGACCAGTGCTATACCCTCTAAACCGCCGCACCAGGGCAGGGTCCGAAAAAATCATAAAATTTCCATTTCGCTCAATGTGCCATAGTATCAACATTTTCCATCCGATGTTAGTGATATTAGACTTAAAATTAACGTAAACATATTATTTGTCATCTTAGATTCTAAAAGGTCCGAAAAAAAATTTTGTTTTTCGGTAAAAAAATCATTTAAAAATGAGTAACTTTTAAAAATGGTCAAAAATGCACTTTTTTTAAACTTTGGTCGCTTGCAGCGCTAAAAAATTTACATATGATCGACACATATTATATGTTTTTGAAAAGGGCATCTCGACACCTTTCAACCTGCATATCTACTAAATAATTTGAATGATTTTGACACGAAATATTGACAAAAAACTACAAAAAGTACTCAAAAACTAGTTTTTTGAGAAAATTACAAAATCTCTTCTTTGAACAAAAAAATGAATATTGTTTTCGAGTTCAGCGACCCAAAATTAGTCTAAACTAGTAAACTAGTGTTGTCGATTCCTTACAGATGAATAGCACGTAGGTTCATTCGGGGACAGAACTGAGTAATAATCCGCAGAGCAATCTTTAACCCGTTCATGCCCAACTTTTTTTTCTAGTGCATGTAGGGTTTCAAAACTTTTTTTCCTTGAAAGCGGTGGGGTTAAGAAACACGAAAATCTTTTTTTTTACAAAGATCGGTACTTCCTTCGCAGTGCTAGAAGCTTCTCAATTTTTACCTTCAAATGCTCTATACAATTCTCCTAGAATATTTAAAATAGTCCAATTGCGTGGAAAACGTAACCAAAGATAGCCTAAATTGATAAGTTTTATCAGCTTTCAATAATATTGCACCAAAACGAAGATATATGAAAAATTTATTTTCCGTCATCAACGTAAACTGTCCCTGGCAGCACTGCTCCATCGGAATCCAATCAGACTAATTGCAATAACTTCAGTTCTAGAGCTGATCCTTGTACCTGTTAATACTTAAATGAAAGGCAATAGTCACATTTATTAGCCTTACTTGTTATTCTGAGCAAATTTTGCTTCAATCAAAAGTTATTGCTGTTTAAAAATGTTGTTGTCCACAAACAACAAGGGGTTAAGAAATAGTTTACCGTTGGAATTGCTTTGAGCATTATTCCAGGAAATCACCGATTATCAAGAATTTATACCGATTTCTTGTAAGTTTTTGTAAGTCTCCTTTCACGAAATACAGCAATAAAAAAAACAAAATCGGTTTCAATTCCGATACCTAAACTCTCGATCACCTTGGTATCAAGAGACGGCAAGACGCGATTTTATATTCTGCGATTAACCGCTATTGCGTTTCCTTCGCCGAATCCAACAATTCGATCAAATCGATGTATAGCAAAATTAGGGTTCAATTCAATATTTAGTTTTAAAAATGGTGCGATCACAACGGCTATATGCACCCCAGATGTTGAAAAACTCTTCGCACGCTTCTAATGAACGAGCATTCTAATTTAATAAATTTAAATGATTATTTAAAGTCATTATCAAACCTTAAACTAATTACAATTTTGTTAGCATTTTCCCACCCAATTTGAAAAGCTCCAAACATGGAGGTAAAATTTAACATTGCAGTCATCCATTGAAACATTGATTGCTGCAAGAAATTAAATTTTTCTTCCGTAATGCTACTTAGATCGGTTGGAGCATAGGAAGCATTGTGTGAAAACGAAATCGGAGCCATGGCAGTCATTTCTTTTAGCAGTATTATCTGCCACTTAAACATAGGATGATGCACCATTGTAGGATGTTATGACAATGATACAATGATCCTTTTAAGGTAGATAAATTTATTGCTATTTTGAAGCGAATTAACACGTATAAACTTCTTTCTTGAAATGTACCCAAAGAAGTAGGCAAATGTTTGTTGTTTTTGTTGCTTTAAACGAGAATTTATAATATTTTCTCGAATAGGATATGCCCAGTAATTCGATGTATGGGTTTCACGGCTATGAGCGCATTTGAAATTTCTGTATTTCCTTTCACCGGACAAGCGTCCTTTGTGTGCGAATTTATTACCACTATACTATACATTTGGATTCCAAATGACAATTTTATGTATCGTGCCCAAAGTCTTGACATCTACACCATTTTTCTAACACTTTCAAATTATTAACGGAGAAAATAAATTAAATGAAGCTCTTGTATAATTCCAGAGCGTTGTGGCGCGTTGGATCTAGGGTTCGTAGTACTGACCCTTTTTGGTGAAAACCGTGGTACTGGGTACTTAAGCCCTCAGTATCGTTACTACCGGAAAAATACCGGTACTGGAGTATTTTCTTAAAAAAAGCGAAAAAGACTCCAGTTTGAAATTAATCTGAATCAACAACAGGTAGGTATTCTAATCAAGAAAGAACTTTCACTTACTTTGGAATAGTATTTCACCGTTTGGCAGAGGGTTTTTTTCTTGTAAGGCGGTAAACTCTTTAATTCCGAGACTTTCATTGGATTCGATAGCTTGTAGATGCTAAACTGAATGGTTTGATACTGATACGGAAAAGAAGGATTCTCTCTTCTAGCACCTTTTGAGCACAATTCAGCGCAAGTCACTGCACAGTGGCCTAATACAATAGTTCGGTTTGCTGCCTGCCATTCGTAAATCAGACAGACCATCCCACCGCCAACAAATTACAATTCGCGCCATTCGAGACGATGTCCGTCAAATCCAAAATTACTAGGTTCCAAAACGATGTTCGTTCGTCTATAGATACCTAAATATTAAACAGTAAATCGAAGACAGAAGTAACTTAGGCCCCTAAACTAGTATAGGGATTCCATAAGAAACCGGCCGACCGCAAAATATGACCATCGTCGATTCGAACGAAACTTTGCAAGTGTTTTCACTGTATGAATCTCCATGATATTCTCTGGCAATTGGAATATTTTGATACAAGAGCAATTTTTGAAAAGGGCGTAAACGTTTCTACGTGTATGAATTTCAAAAATTTTTTGTTCGATTACTGTATTTTATACAGCAAAACTCTCTGAGAACAAGTTACAGGGAATGAATACTTCTGTCTGTCAAAAATATACACTGAAAAAAATGTGTTATTTTTCAAAAAACAAAAATTTATGATAAAAATTTATATGGCGAAAAAACCCATTTTTTTAAATTTTTTATATTTTGCTATCAAAAACCTAAAGAGAAAAGAAACATTTTGAATGTGATTGCATGATTGAGAAAAAATCGATAAAAAAGTTTTTCTAACAATAACTTCGTACATGTTTTTAAATTTCATACTAATTGACATACAAAATTGTAATTTTATTACAGAATATGATTCTAAGCACCATTTAAAATCAAAATGCATTTAACAAAAATCTTCCAAAATGCGATAGTTTTCGAGATATTTGAAATTTTGCTCCTTCAAAACAATTAATTCGTGTAATTATGCTCTTTTTAAAAGTTATTCGCGTTACCCCATCATAAAATGTGAAAAATTTAATGTTAATCGTTTTAAAGACGTAAAAGCAACTTTTTTAGTGTATTTGGATCATGGAGAAGCTTTCAATAAAAAAGTTTTCCTAACAATAACTTTTGACATATTTTTATAATTAATACTATTTGCAGTCAAAAATACAATTTTCTTTTTGAATATGATTTTAAACGCCATTCTAAATCGAAATGCTCTTAACAAAAAATTTCTAAAATGCAGCTGTTCTCGAGATATTTTAACTTTTGTTTTAACAACACAATTATTTTGTTTTATTACGACCTTTTCATAAGTTAGTCGCATTTCTCCATCAACAATAATAGGTTTTTCAAAAGGCCCGTAAACTTTCCTGCAACATTCTTTTTGACATGAAGGCGATATTGTAAACCATTTGAAAGTTACATGAAAGCAACCAAAATATATTTCAACCATAGGGTCTGATGATTAAACTATATAGAAAATTGTATTTTTGGCTGCAAATAATAAGAATTATAAAAATATGTCAAAAGTTATTGTTAGGAAAACTTTTTATTGAAAGCTTCTCCATGATCCAAATACACTAAAAAAGCTGCTTTTACGTCTTTAAAACGAGAAACATTTTTGACATTTTATGATGGAGTAACGCGAATAACTTTTAAAAAGAGAATAATTACACGAATTAATTGTTTTTGAAGGAGCAAAATTTCAAATATCTCGAAATCTATCGCATTTTGGAAGATTTTAACTAAATGCATTTTGATTTTATATGGTGCTTAGAATTATATTCTGTAATAAAATTACAATTTTATATGTCAATTAGTATGAAATTTAAAAACATGTACGAAGTTATTGTTAGAAAAAAAATTCTACCGATTTTTTCTCCATCATGCAATCACATTCAAAATGTTTCTTTTCTCTTTAGGTTTTTGGTAACAAAATATAAAAAATTTAAAAAAATGAGTTTTTTCGCAATTTAAATTTTTATCATAAATTTTTGTTTTTTTTTGAAAAAACTGAACATTTTTTTCAGTGTATATTTTTTTCAGACAGAAGTATTCATTCCCTGTAACTCGTTCTTAGATAGTTTTGCTGTATAAAATATAGTAATCGAACAAAAAAATTGAAATTCATACATGTAGAAACGTTTACGCCCTTTTGAAAAGTTGCTCTTGAGTCAAAATAATCTTATTACCTGTGGAAAATATTTAGTCTTCCATGACGGTGAAACATGCAAAGTTTCATCGGAATCTAAGATGGTCGGTCACGATTTTAATGATTTTCGGACGGATCTTCGTGGAATTCCTCAGTTGTATCGGTACATTGCGAATGAGGGGAACTAATTCGAGTCTCGCCTCGGAAATATTCCCAAAAAATATCCGTCATTATCTGCTTGTTGTAGGTACACTGAAGTTAAATTCAAGATCATTCTAATTATGTTCGACCAAATTGCTTTGGAATATTATAGTTTCAGTATAATGAGAGTTGCTAACGTCAATCTTATAATGCCACCTACCTTGCTTATCGATATTTACAAACATGCCCTTATATTAAACCGTTTCATCAGGCGTAAAATATGTCCCCATCGAAGTATACTGTGGTAATAACAGCTTCCAATACATAACTTGCGAGTTTGCAACTACACGCGTCCGAGGAATTAGAGAGTTTGACCGCACAGTTAACTGAACAAACAAAACCAATCTCTAGAATTTTGACAATTTTTTAAGGCGACACAATCATTACATTTGCTTTATGTGAGGTTGTCATCATTTCAAATTTGAGCTCCCCTCCCAAACTGCTTACCCAAAACGGCATGTAGCTCATGAGGGTCATCCCAACATATAATTCTAAGTGTCCAGTATGGGTTGGAGAACCGGAGACCAATAACAACAACTTTACTATAGTGATTTTTCATTTACTTATACCGATTCGCGTTATTACGGGATACATTTCTGGAGATGATGACCTTTTGGTTCTCATCAGGTTTCAGCTCTGTGCTAGATATATTATTTATCAAAAATTTTGCATTGTACCGAAAATACCGGTTCTTTGTTTCATTCAGTACCGGTATTTCGATACCAAAAATGGGTTGGTATTGCCGGGATTTTCGGAACCGGTACTACCGGTACCACAACCCTAGTTGGATCCGTTAGCCATTCTCTTCATAGCCTTACCCTTCCAAGACAGCCTTGAATGGTCTATCTGTCCTGAATAAAATTTGTATAACTTCTTCGTAAGATACAAGAAAAGTCATTTGTGGCCAATCAAATCCTCCACTGTAACTCAACATTCTCCTCTTCGACGAATCTGAAAAGAGGATTTCGCGTCCGGAAAGAACGTCAAAAGCTCAGTTTGAAAGGCTTTGAAGTCAGAGATCATCACTGTTATCGGCGGAGGAAATTGCTATTCCTTATCATTGGCATTACGCACAAAGCGAGGATATTTACAAATTTCGTCAGCTTCACATCCAGTAAAACAACGAATGAGTTACTATAAACTTGCTTATTAGTTTCTTTTTAGTAGTTGGCACGCGGCCTTTCTGAGAGAACCCAGACATGTTGGAAGATAAAATATTTCTTTAGGCTGAATTATTCTTAAAAAAAACATTTTAGTCTTAAAAAAATGATTGAGTAGAAAAAGTAGGTAGTCTTGAGATAGACTGATTGTCGAAAAAAATACATTTAGGCAAAAAATATATGTAGTCTTCAGAAAGACTGTCGCTGTTCAAAAACTAGGTATACTAGGAGCTATTAAGATTTGTGACCGGATCGAACGAAGGTTCAAACCGGACTGGACTTGACGTTTGGGTTTTTTAATCGCCTGTCCGTCCCAATTCAAAACCAGTCATGTAGGGAAGACCGGGGCTAGTTGGCGGTGTTTTCAGTTTTCATTTTTTACCGCTTTGATTTTGATAGATCTTGCAAAATAGAACACGTTGCATGAACGGACAGAGTGTTGGCAACATCTATGATTTTTATTAAAATGTTTAAACGTTGTCTTCATTTCTAGAAACAAAAATATGTGACGCGGAAAAGCCGCCAACTTACCCCACCCCGGGGTAAACTGGTCCTTATGAAATATGCCGATTGTCTTTTCAATAAAACTGTATATTACCGACACTTTTCATTATATCTCAGTCTCAATACCCCGCCATTTTGATTTTGACGCGTACTCCATATTCAAAAGCAAATTTTTGATATTCTTCAGGCGATTAGCGAAAATAATTGTCTCCTGCATTGACGAGAGACACAAGAAAAAGTTTCTCTTACTTTGGAGTGAATTCCAGAAATGAAAATATTTGATGATTATTTCTGCACTGTAATTAGTAGCCAACTTGCCCCGTGTGCGTCACCGCCAACTTACCTCAACCGCATATTTTATGAAAAAGGATTCAAAAAATTACTTTTGTATGTGGATATGTGTTATATCTATACGGATACTGAAAGCTCTTTTCGCGCTCTATCGAAAAATATAATCATTCGGGGAATAGATTGAAAACCACCTTAAATAACACTAATTGTATAAATTTAGAAAAATTTACATAATATGCTCAAAAAAGCAATATCTCCCACAGTTTCAACAAAATAAAATGCTTTGCAACAAAAACAGCGCTGTATGTCTAATATAAACGAAGAAAAGGGGATTCCGCCAACTTACCCCAATCGCCAACTAGCCCCGGGCTCCCCTAAGCATTCGGTATGTAGAATTTTCACTAATCACAATCTGCAAGGCATCTCACACCAAATTTCTGTATGTGGACCTAAGAATGAATGGATTTCTAGAGAAAATTAGCTTCGCGTTGAAGTTCTTGTTTATCTTAGTTATACAATATACAACTTGTGAATATACCTTGTGTGCAGAAAGAAGGCATTGCGATATTTCCAATTTACGTGTTGTTTCGTTATTAGTTTTTAATTTTGAATTTAAATTTTCTTGACAATTCGCGTTGAAGTATGCAAGCATCTACCTTTCCCAATAAATTACAATCTACTAAGAAATATTCAATACCCCTGATGCCATTTTAGTTCGATAGCTGCAGTGTTCAGAATTGTTTCACAAAAACGACACGCTTTGTACTCGTTCGTCTTGCATCACAAACCGCAAACCATTCCGTATCAATTTCTTCCGACAATCGATATATCACAGAGCAGATTGCAAGCGTTGTTGTTTTCCACCTGCTTCCATCAATTCCTACGCCACGCTACCAGCTTTATTCGCCTCACTCTACTCCAAGATCCAAATTGGATCGCCTTAGCTATAGTGTCGCCCCAGTTCGAGAGTAGGTCACTTAATACACAATCCTCTAGTTCCTGGCAGCCTTCTCGTTAGTGTCGCGCTGGAAATATGACTCCATTCCGGCATTTGCGTTGTGGTGTTCAGTTCCGTTCCGTAAACAAGTTTGTAGATGGCGAATAAATTTTGGTTTCCGGTTCAAGATCAATAACAGAGTATCGAATGGTTTGTGGCGCAATTTGTCGGACTAGTGACAATGGATTGGTTATTGGATGTTTTGGAATCCGCAGGAATGGCCAATTATACAAGTCTTAATACAATTGTAAAAAAATAGATTTTAACAAACACCCACCAGCCAACTAGGGGCTATTATCAAATATTCTATATAAATCACAAGCCACGCGACATTCAGAACAAGGTCACATATAGCAGTCCGTTCAGTCCATCCCATTTTATCCGATATGGATCGGCATGGGAAAAGTCTGGCACGTGGAATCGATTTAAAAAATTACTCTTTGTTATCGGACGTAGCAAATGGCAAACAAATTCCACCCACACGTTTGAAGTGCTTCCGAAGCGCGAATTCAACGACAGTCATAAGGTGCTGCAACGTGAGTCCACCAGCACACGCACACGAGCATCAAGTTCAACGAGCTGGGAAAACTATGGGGCAAATTTTTAATGGGACGTAATTGAATTGAAAGTTTGTTTTTGTTTGATTCCTCTCTATAGTTATTATGAATTCCATTATGAAACTTTCCAATATTTGTCTAGTGTAGATTGAAACACGATTGCTTTGGCTAGCATAATATATAAAGATTGAATGGGACAAACTAAAAAGCGACCAAGATTTTTCAACGGAAGAGAAAATAAACCAAAAAAGTATTACTTACGTCCTATTGAAAATTTACTCTGTAAGCTGTGTGTTCAAGTCTTCTGTGTGCCCGGCCGCTCCTGCTACATCCGATTACCTGTGTGGACCATCGAACGTAGTGAAAAATTGAAGCAATTATTTTGTTTACATTGATACATGTGCGTCGTTGTTTGTATTCAGCTGTATTGTTCGTTTGTTCCTCAGTTCGCTGGGCATGGTTGATGTATTCATTCGTTCCGAATGAAAATACGACTTCAGCTATACTAACAAAGTATAGTTTTATACGTTCCTGATTATGTGATCACGGCCTTTTCAATTTCATTGCATTGTGTTATGTTCGAACAATGCTGCGTAGCAAAGTTTCCACAATCAAATATTATAAACAATGTGATTTTTTCCAAAATACCACAGAACTGCTTTTTTACACCATATGGGATAAAAATCGATATAGCTAAATTTGATTGTTGCATTGTTCCAAACTAGGGGGCGTTATAAATAAGCTCTTAAAAGAATTTAGCAAAATTCATAAAACTATAGATTAATCGTGTGCCCCGTTGATTAAAAATTAGAACGTTCTCGAACTTCTAACATGTTTTGACAAAAGTTTCAAAATGGCGCACAAGTTTAAAAAAAGTACTAAACATACCACAATAAAATTTTTATCGATATATTCGGGAAACAATTGTGCCGCAAAACTATCCGAAAGGGAATGAACTATTCGAAAAAGAGTTACAGCGAACTTCTGTACGAAAAAATACACTCTGAAAAAAATTGTGAAATTTTTTGCAGAAAAAAAAATTTACGTTTAAAATTCTTTTTCCTTTTTTATTTCGACTAATGTGTAGTCATGTTTTCAACGACATTCAATTAGCTAGAGATTACTGGATAGAGAATGTTTAGGAAATTTAGAACCATACTGCCCATAACAGCATAAGAGTCCCATGTTGAAAAACAGCAAGCCGAGAAAAACGCTGTTCAAGATTGTCCCATCCATTGAGCCAAATGGATGGGACAACCATGTTTTGATATTTTTTTTGATATTTTCTGAACAAATCCGGTAATCTTATTTGTGCAGTGTGATTCAGTGGTGATACAGAATACAATCCAACAGATAACTCATTTTTGACAAAAATCCACATGGGACTCTTATGCGTTTATGGGCAGCATAGTACTCAAGTGAAAGCAAGGATGTGAAGTATACAGATCGGAAAACTAGAAGTGGCAGGGTTATTAGAAGCATGCTTAATATCCTACAGGCTTAACGGTAGAGAGGAATAAGTCTGTCTTTACCAGGAGCCATGTTTGTGGGCTTGAGTGATTCGTAATTATGCTGCCTAAGCTCGACCCCCACCAACAAAAGACAAAAATTAAGCCTGTTTCTAATGACTAATTTTTAAAACTTTTGTCTTTTGTCAACAAAACCCTATTGCTTTATAGACAATTTTTCAGGAATTTTTTTATAACAATAAATATAAATTTGTTTTTAAATTTCATACTAATTGACAGAAAAAAACATTTTTTTTTTGTAAATTATGATACTAAATATCATTTCTTTTTTTCGTGAGTTGTCCTACTAGACCTGTAGAGCTAGGTTCTGGGAAGAGCTTTAATGAAAACCATTGACATAAAGAGCCTAATTTGGGTGAACATGTAGATTATCAAATTCACCCCGGAATACAAAACGGACTTCAAATTGAAATCATTTTTGGAAAAATAGTTTTAAGCGGACAATTGCAGGTAAAACAATCCAATCTTGTTCTCCATACATCAGTACATAGTTTAAAAATCTTTAACTTGAAAAATGTGTTTCCTCTAAAAATATGTAATGTTTACTTCGAAAAGTGATCAATGTCACTCCGTTTTACGGTACCCACATAAGTTGAAAAATGCGTCTTCGCACGATTTCATTGATTGAGCATTTCAGTTTAATAAGTTCAAATGATTATTTAAAGTAATTATTAAACCTTAAATACATCACAATTTTGTTGGCAATTCCTATCTAATTGGAAACGCTTCAAACATAGAGGTAGAATTTAGCATTGCAGTCATCAATTGAAACATTGGTTGCTGCAAGAAAATCAACTTTTCTTCCGTAGTGGTACCTAGAACGGTTGGAGCAAAGGAAGCGTGGTGTGAAAACGTAATTGGAGGTGTGGTAGTCGTCGTTCTTTTAGCCGTGTTACCTGTCACTAAAACATAAGACGATGCACCATTGTAGGATGGTGTGACGGAGATAAAGTTTCTTTTATAGGTAGAGAAGTTGCACTTCTATTTTGAAGCGGATTAACATGTTTAAGCTTGTTTTGTGTCTAAAGAAGGTAATTTTTTTTATTTGTTGTTTTAAACGAAAATTCATAATTTTCTCTCGAACATTCTCAAGGCCCCTATCTGCGATTTCTTTCGTTGTCCATCGTGTGCGAATTATTACCACATCATACATTTGGCACCCAAATGACATTTTTTTTACCAAGCCCAAAGCGCTTATTAAACTCATTACGGTTAAAATAAATTAAATAAATGTCCCAAATAATTCCAGAGCGTTATGGCGCGTTGAAGCCGTTAGCTTTTCTCTTCAAAAGAATAACTTGTGAAGGAAAAAAACCAAATATTTTTTTCAATTCGTTGGATATTTCGTGCAAATTTGCGGTAACTCTTTCAAGACAGCCTTGAATGGTCTATTTGTTTCGAATTTCTCCGTAAGATACAGGAGAAGTCGTTTATACCCTATCAAGCCTTTCGCTGTAACTCTCTTCGGTCAATGTGAAAAGAGGCTTTCACGTCCGGAAGGAACGTCGAAAGCTCAGAAACACTCTGAAGTCGGAGATCGTCGCTGTTATCGGCGGAAGAGATTGGTGTTTCGTCTCACTGGCAGAGCTAGGTAGAGCTAGGTTCTCGGAATGGCTTCCCGTCTGAATCACGCACTACAATTGCGGACGAGATAGCTTGTCGCCCACTAAAACACTGCTTAAAGCCAATTGCAGCGGGCCGTGATTCTGAATGTGATATTCATTAAACGGTTCAGATATGTGCGGGCGTAGGGACTTCGCGATCGCGTGTATCATCGCGAAGGGCTTGAGCATTTGTACGTTAACGTGTTCCATCGCGTGTGCGTCGTATGTCGCGTGCGCTACCGTGTATGTAACTTCGTGTGTGTGAATTCTATTTTATAACCGTGTGCCTTTCGCATATTCGCGTGTGTTCTTGGTTGATCGCGCACGGACCGTGATCTAATACTTTATTTTTGGTGCACGGTTCAGATTCTAGAACAAAGTGCGTTCTTCCATATCACTAGAGTCCCCAGTCATATCATGGAACGTGTTGTCCAGTACGTATGGGCTTTATTTTTTGATTGGTATAACTGAATATATGGACCTAAGTTGCTAGAATGGAGGGTAAGGATTTCCGGACGTGACCGTGACATGAGATCGCACGCGTTTGCGGTTTCCCGTTTGAACCTTCGTAAGTACTAAAACGTTCACATTGTTACCGGAGTGTTGTAAAGTTTGTGCGTTCGCGACGTAGGTGTGCGTAGATGATCGCTAAGAGCTTAAGCCTTCGTATGTCGCGTGTATGTGACTTCTCGTGAATAAATTCGATTTTGTACCCCTGTGGCCATTCACATATTCGCGTGCGTTCTTGGATAGCCACGCGGTCATTCTGATACATATTTTTCGGTATACGGATCACATTCTGACAGGCAGTGAGTTACTCCATATCACTAGAGTTCCCGGTCATATCGCCATGTGGCCGCGTTGTCCAGTGGATATGGGAGCTTTCTTTTTAGTTGATTCAATTGGAGGCCTAGACTTCTGGAATCGATGATAGAGACGTCTGGATGTGACCGATTCATGATCGCGCGAGTGCGGGGGACTGTAGGCTCACGCATGACACCGCGTTTTAATGTTTATAAGTGCTGAGACGTTCATATTGGCACCGGGATGTTATCATGTTTGCGAGAGCGCGGGTGTAGGTTGCGCGAATGATCGCGAAGAGCTCAAGCATTTGTATGTTTGTTTGTCGCATGTAGGTGATTTAGTGTGCATAAATTCGATTTTTATGTCGCCTTGTAGTTTGATGGATATGAACATCATCTTTTTGATTGGTCCACCTGAAGGCATGAGACTTATGCTACTAAGGCCGAGAATAGGGGTTTCCGGACAAAACCGATTCATGATCGCGCGAACACGGACATTTGGAGGTTCACTCTTGAGACCGCGTTTGTGAATTTATAAATGCTAAACCGTTCACTTAGTCACCGGAATGTTATCCTGTTTACGAGATCGTGGATGTCGTTGTGCGTGGGTGTGGTTGTGCGTGGATGATCGCGAAATACTCGAGCGTTTGTATGTTGACGTTTTTGTCGCGTCTGCTAGTGTGTATGGAACTTTGCGTGGATACATTATTTTATAAGTGTGTGGCTATTCACATGTTCGCGTGTTCTTCAATGATCGCGCGTAGACGTCTTGTCTAGTTTTTATTTCTATTGGCTCAACTGAAGACATATGAGTTTGGGCTGTTAGGATAAAGGTAGAGACTTCTGGACGTGATCGATTCATAAATCACTTAATTACCGGGGTGTTTGAATGTTGGCAAGATCGCGGGCTTTCGCATTTGTGACCAGGTTTGTGTTATCGCGAAGGCCACGTTTGTACGTTTGGAATCATAGATTAAGAGTGTATATGAGTGAATAAGCAATTTGTGTTAGTGAGTGAGTGAGCGTGGATCTAATTCAAAATATAGCAATAAAAGAAGGGTGCCTCCAGAGAGAACTTGGCCCTAAACACACATTGTATATTATTTTACCATGGTAGTGGATAATAAAGGTCGCCAAGTACTAAAATTGATCACAATATAACTTAACTAAAAAGAAAATAATCGTATCCCAAGTTTCTGTGATATAATTGCTGTTATACTGCTTTGGTGGAAAAGCTCCCGGTCCACATCAAGGTATAGTATCATGCCGAGGCCATTTTTCACAAAAACCAAAAATAATGTTAAAAATTTAAATTGAAAAAAAAAACATTTTTTTAATTTTTTTTTGTCAACAAAAACCTTTAGAGAAAAGAAACATTTCGTATGTAATTGCATGATGGAGAACTTATCGGTCGAAAAGTTTTTTTAACAATAACTTTATACATGTTTTTAAATTCCATACTAATTGACATACAAAACAAACAAACTGCATTTAACAGAAATCTTCCAAAATGCAACAGTTTCGAGATTTTTGCTCCAACAAAAACAATTCATTTGTCTAGTTATGCTTTTTTCAAAAGTTATTCGCGTTTCCCCATCATAAATTGTCAACAATCTAATATTTTCCATTTTAAAGACGCAACAACCTTTTTCAGTGAATTTAGATCATGGAGAAGTTTTCCATAAACAACAATTTTTGACCTATTTTTATAATTCATAGTATTTGCATTAAAAAATATAATTTTTTAGTCCACTCGGTCACGTCGATGCACCACTATTGAGGCGTAATGCAATAACCATCTTAAAGCAATCGTCTGTAGGAGATTCTTTAAATTTGATGCACGCAATATGCTGATGATGTTTACAATACCGTCAAATTTATCAAACTAGCGGAGGGCAGAAAAAAAGTTTTTGTCTGAATTTTTCTCTACTAAGCAGCAATATAGCATAGTGCATATTGCATTGGCTTGCTAAGCCAAACCAAGGGTCGATTGCATTAATTGCATTAATACCTTGCTGAACATCACGCCGGACTGAGGATTTGCTCAGAACCCCAAATAGTATTTTCTGGAGCGTCAATCCCACGCTAGCTTAGTCATGTCACTAAGTTAATGTAGGGTTCTTTAATACCAATCACATAATTGATATACTAAGAGTATCAAAAAATAAATTGTATAGTTTTCCTTCTTTAAATCATAAGTCGCTCCTCAATTCTCATAAAACTTAGATTACAGCATGTACCCGGCTTATTCACAGCCCAAGATTATTTTATTGTCTGGAGAAATAATCATCTTAAGATAGATATCTTCTGTTTAAATCCGCTATAATAAACGGTGCTGGTTTCATAAGCCATGTCCCAATCGACCTAATGACTCATTTGGCCTTATGACCCATTCGGCCTAATGAACCATTTGGGTTTATAATACATTTGGCCTAATGGCATTCGACCGAGCGAGATTTTCCCGGCCTAATGACCCAGCACCATTAATTGTATTAACTTGTGTTATATGAATAATGCTGCTCTTTTTATGGATTCGATTTTTCCCTTTATTGTATTCGTGTCATTTATTTTATCTATTTTGTAAATTATATTAATTATTGTATGTTCATATCGGTTTATTTATTAAATGTTATGTAGCCATGAAAAAAATGATATGAATCAATACCGACCGTTCAGGTTTTAAAAAGACCATAACTTTGGGTTGTGTTACACTTCACAATCATCAACCACCAGATGATCTCTCAACAATTTTCAATACTAATGGATTGATCTCCTTTCAAATACAGTCAAAATACCATTCCATGGGAATTTTTGCAAATCAATATTGCTTTGGTGATCTTTGTTATGTGTATATCTGTTTACGCTGCTCCAAAAACCTGTAGCTTAACATGATCAAAAATCCTAGTCTTACAATTTTACGGCGATAGCTCAGTTTGATAAAGCTTCAGTTCACTTAGTGTCAAAAAAGCTCTCTTCAGAAGATGCCGTGTAACAAGCTAAAACTTCATCAATCGATAGAATTGAAATGTGAAAGGGAAGAAGTTTATTTCTCCACCTATTATTTGATGTATCGCTAGATCTGCATTATGCATGGTACCATAATCTGTATAGTTCTTGAATGGTATGTTGTCCAAATGTATATGGAAAACAGCATGTTTTGGTATGGTGACTGTACTTAACGACCCGTTGTTTGTATGGTCGAGCATGGAAAAACGACACTGGTTATGTTCGATATTATACCATGTAATGGTTAAACGAACCATATTGAAAATGGTTTTTCAACGTTTGATTCAATGGTTAGGTACCGGTACACATTTATGCGGGATAGCACCTGCAAGTCGATTTCAAAAATCGATGTTATTTAGTATTTCTTGAAAAAAGCCCTCAGCGAAGCGTGGGAGTTGAACCGATAAGTCGTTTTAACTGATACCCGGCACCCCCTGAGAGAATTTCATTCGCACATCGAATTCGTACAGGCCAAAAGCTAAATATATACGTTTAAATATCTTATGAAAATATGCGTGCTCAAAAAAAGACACAAACATTATTTATAGATATCATGTTCCAATATCCGACATAGCTAATCCAATAGAATGGAGCTATCCATTTTCGGAAAATTGGTTAGTAACCGATCGAAAGCCTCATCTGTAGGACACTGTCTGAATAATACATACCTGTATTCATATGAACCTTTTTACCAGCCATCCTAAATTGTCTCTTTTTATGAAACCACCGTACCAGGGTGACCTCTGCTCATCGACAACCTTCAGTTGTGGGCTACGGCAGGAGAAACGTGTCACCATGAACTCTTCCACTTGTAGGTCACGTACCAATGGCAAAAGGCTAAAATTACATCGTTCGTCCTGCCCATTGGCGGGCACTTTACTGCAGAAGCCTTTTCGCTTCCCACACACGGTGTAGCATAAAAGTTCTTTTGAGTCATCGTTTCCCAGAAAACTTTTCTTTCCTCTGCCACGCTGGAGACAGTATGTGTATATGCTACGAGGTGCGTGAGAACCAGAGGATCCGGAAAGTCGCGTGACCGCAATAACATGACGACAACGAAGACGGAAACGACCCATACTTATTTGCGCTTTTTTTGCTTCCATAACTCTTTCCAATCGTGACAAAAAGGAATCGTCCTTAATTGTTAAGATATGCGTTTTGAAGGCAACCTATTCGTGCGAAACGATGAAAATTTCAGGGACATTCATCCAACTGCGATGAAGCAGATATGTTCTCCCAATGACCTCCAGCGAGTTTACGTTACGCGGTGGACGGGTTTAATCATGTCTCGAACGAGAAGACATTTACCAGTCGAATCATTCGTTCATTCGAGATCAATTTTTTCGATGTCAGACAACGGAAAGTCCGGGAAACGAGGGACGGCAACTGGAAAGTAACAGTCAAGTGTCGTCAATCAAATAAAAAGCACTTCGCGGTGGTCGTAACCGGGTCGTTTCTAGCACGGTCAAGAAATAAAACCAGCACAAGAAGGAGACCGAAATTAGAGTGTTTTGATGAACGACAGTCTGAATAGTGATAGAACAGCCCGTTAGTCGGAATGTCAGAGGTTAGACAAAAAATATATGCTTCCTATGTGGACTGTAAGATGGATAAGTTGAACGCAGCTTAACTGATAGTACCACACCATACAGGATTTGGCTTTTCCCGAAAAGTTTTCAACATATAGAATATTATTTTAATATTTTCCAAACTGGGTCAGTGTAGAAAAAAAATATATCTTTTAGACTAACAATGAAAACAATCTTAATGGTTAATTTAAGTTACAAATTTTGTCATTCTAACAGAGACAATCGAAATAATCATTGTTAATTTACTGAAACTTTAAAATTCGCAACCTTTTTCAAATGGCTTCTGCAAGTGGTTGGAATTTTGATGAAAAGAATAGCTAAAATTTCTAAATCTTGTTTATATTTTCAAAATGCGATAGTGTGCATTAGAATGACAGGAAAAAATGACCCCTATCGGCCCACCTCTGAGTCGATTCCTAGTCCCACCAGGAGTACTTGCACCAAATTTGAAGCAAATCGGACACGTCTAACTACCGGACCAACGTGCCTGAAGTTTGTATGGGATTTTTCAACAATTTACATGGAGAAAACCCACCAGGTCACATTTTCGCCGCTAGGTGGCACTGTATGCGTCGTATTATCACTGAAAGTGAAAATAAGAAAGATAATTTAATTGTCTACAACTTTGTCGAAGACAGCTAGTAAATCCGGCTTTGTTCAGGCACGTTGGTCCGGTAGTTAGACTTGTCCGATTTGCTTCAAATTTGGTGCAAGTACTCCTGGTGGGACTAGTAATCGACTCAGGGGAGGGCCGATTGAGTTTTCAAAAATTCATCATTTTTCTGGGCAGTCTAGTATGCATGGATGATCGTAAACGGCTCGAGCGTTTTTATGTAAACGTGTTTGCTCACGTGTGTACGTAAGCTAGCGTATATAAATTCGACTGTATAGCCCTGTGATCATTTGAATATTCGCGTCGTTGATCCCATCCGAATATGTAAATTTTCACGCGGACTGCGATTCTGGTGTTTAATTTTGATTGCACAGTTCAGACGAGGACGGACGAAGGGATTTTTGATATTTCATGACCGAAAAACATTTCTTCGTTCATTTGGAACACGCTTTGATTCCCTTCTATTTTGATTATTTTGGTGGATCATCCAACGAACTGCAAAACCGTTTTCTACATTCGCAAAATTTTTGAACGTGTTCCTCGATTTTATAATCATCTTGAAATATATATCTTTCATGTAAAATAAAAAAAATTAAATTAATTATTTGTAATGTAGCAAAAATAATCCCAAGTAAGATTCTTTTTGGACGCCATAATTACGTCTGACCTCCTAAAACATTATCGTATGTTCTTTGTTTTATCAACTATCATCTACTTATTTTTTGGAATGTGACGATATCGAAAACTGTGATGTGAGGACAGTATTTATTATTTAATTGTCTATATCTAGATGTAATAATAGAATTCCTTGCCTGGTTAACGCCTTTGAAGTGTAGTAGTTGGCTTCCACTCACCTGTAAATAGAGAAATACAAAACGGCGCATAAATAAAGGGTGTTTCTAAACGATATTTTTCTATTGGGATTTTTTGACAACTGATTAGACATATGATAGTACCTTTTTAATTGCTTGCAAAAATTTGAAGATATTTCACTAATAAAAATTAAAAGAATTGAAAAAAAACATGGAAAAGTAAGCTAGCTTTATTTTTATCTATAGAGCACGAGTTCAAATCGTTGAAGTGTTGATATATGACATTTATCTACTCATTCTTTTTTGTCTAACGAGTATTGCTCACCAATGCCACAGTGATGCAAAGCTGGCCAAAATTAAAAATATGAAATTCAATTATTATCATCAAAAATATTTTTCTTATGCACCAAAATAGTTGAATTAATAACCTGCCAAAAATTGTGGTGTTTGAAATTCTCTAAGTATTTTTTGAATGTTGTGATCTGATTTGAAATGAGGTATTTTCAGGTTTCGAACTTATTTTACACTTCTAACTCATAATTGAATTTAGAACATATTCATCGCAAGTTAATTCCCAATATCTTTAAAATTCATGCATGCTACCTCAATATGTAACGAAAATGAATTTTGAATTAAAAAATACTTGAAAATTTGGAAATGTTACTATTTTATGATAAAGAATGCCGTCCTAACATATAACCTTGAATATTCATCATAACTTTTACTAAGGAAGGAAAAATCGGAAAAGCACGCCATTAGTTGCACATTATAGGAAATTTCATCATTTTTCAGAATATCATAGGTAACGTCAAAGGTTCTCCTGATAAGGAGAAGCAAGAATTTGTTGCAATTACGCGTGTTTCCTATCGTATTAATTTTACATAAACCAAGCGGGCGCTGCAATTAGTTACTTCGATATATTCTAGGGTACAGTATCCGACTGCGTCCTCAAATTCATTATGCGTTTTACGTTTTAGTATGTTGAAAAATCATACGATAATTATGTTTAGAAATGTTTTCTAATAAAATAATAACAATTTATTGGTTTGAATAATATACCGTTCAACCAGATTGTAGCACCAAAACCAAAACTAGCCTTTTCTATGTTGGTAGGAAATTTCTTATTTGTGTGTTGGGACCACCCTAATCAATCCAAAACCATTTTTTATGAAATCGTATATGCCGAAATTGAATCCTGAGTACTAAAATAACCTAGTTTAGTGATTTCGACAGATTTAGAGATTTTGGCCAACTTTTGTTCTGAGTGGCATCACTGTGCAATGCACACATGTCGCTAAAACGTAGGTTGTTTCTTGCATTACATGCAAGGAAGGTTCTTGCAATTTTTCGCACAACACCAGAGCGCTTCCAAATTTCACTCTTATTTATTGCATTAATCTAAGCGATTTTTACCCGGTATGTTATGGGTGTATAAATTAAAAGAACGAAAATAATTAGCTTTATTTTGAATTTTTTCCATATATCGAATATTCTATGAGTTACCAGTGATTTTCATTTTTAACCCTCCGGCATTCGCGCGAATGGCTCCCCAAATGAGCAGCCGCTGGTGCTGAAAGAAGATTTCGCTAGAGTTTCTGAAGGTGTTGCACTAAATACAACGGCGCGAGTGCCGGAGGGTTAAAGGTCGGGTACAGCGTAGTTTGTAAATCGATTGCCTTGTACGCAACTAACCTGGGTTCAATTCCCAACCCTGTTTGAGGGGGGGGTTCAGATTTTTATAAGCTGAAAAAGATACAAATGGCCCTTAGGTTAAAACGTCTGTAATCTAAGGCAAAAAAAGTTCGCTCTTATAAACTTCAATAATTGAAAAAATCATAATTTGAAAGAAAAAAAAATGAATATATACCTGACGATTACATTTCGCTAGAGTACGAGGATCATTTTGATCTTCAACCATTTAATACTATTTTTAAATAAACGATTGTGCAGCGTGACGAAATATAGTGCTTTTGCCCCAATCAAATTATTTTCGCTCGTGAACGAGACTTTCTGTCAATCAAATTCTATCTGCTTCACAGTCCCCGGACAACAAATTTGAAACTAAAAGCCATAATGTAGCTATCGTCATTTCCATTAAGACACGCCGAATAACGCTCTCGACGTTGAAAGTGTGATATTAATGGAAATTGATTTTTACCGCTTCCGATGCCAGTGGCTATTCACTGCTTAAAGGACTATCAGCCCGGCACTCTACGTCTCTCCGCACATCTTGTCCTTCATGACAAAGAACCAACAATCAGCTGTTCGCTCCTCCGAGGCCAAACTTTTTCTTTTATATACATGGTCTAGACCGCAAATTTTTCCACCATTGTGCGTCGATGTAGAGCGGTTTTCTTACTGGTCTTGATGTATTCCATTTCGCCAACTCAACAGTGCTAAGATATCGCTATAGCTAGAGCTGTTCGTGAGTTTGATGGATGACAGCACTATGGAAAATAAATCTGCCAAAGCGAGTGTAAACGATTTCATCTAGCTATTTGACAGAATAGCACAGTATCAACGTGATATTAAGGGGGCATAGGAGTTCTTTGTTTTCTGACACATTTTCAAAACTTTTTTTCTCGAAAACGGGAAGTCTTTCCAAAGTCTTGAATTAAAAATTTTTAGTTGCATGCGAAAAAACCTCAACACTCTCCTCCGGCTCATTGAAGTTGTTAATGCAAGATGAAATGCGGTACCATGGATTGGCGTTCCTACGTTCATTGGAAAAGAAATATCGAAAAGAGCCTTAAAGTATATCAAATTATCTAGTTCTTGACCAATTTTATTTAATCAACTTTTTTTGTTCGGTCGTTGTTCTACTGGAGCTGCAGAGTAGGGCATTGCAAAACAAAATATTTCTGAATTCTCAAAGGCTCCCCTCTCATATTGTGACAAATGTCAAAGTAAGCTCAGATACCAAATTTCATTTCATTTGGATAATTCGAGACACCCGCCCACTTCGCTTGAAATTTTTCAAATTAGTACCAAAATATGGGAGAAAAATATATTAAATGCTTTAACTTTTGAAGTAGAAAATTACAATTCATGGGGTCTATTCTCACAGTCACATCACTTGGTGACTAGAACAAAATTTCCTTCTAGTCACTAGGTGACGTGACTGTGAGAACAGGGCCCCATGCCTTTTTTAACCTTAAGGGGTGTAGAAGGCAAAAATAATCGACTTCTTTTTTATCCGCTTAATTGTTAGTATTGTTAGAGCTCTAGAAATGTCTCCCGTAATCTCGGTGGCCTCGCTGAACTTCTTTTGTTTTAAACAGCGATGCATTCCTCGCGCGTATTTGCTATAAAACACGCAGATTTCAATCTATCGGCAACCATTTTCGAAATAATTGACGGCGATAAAAGTACAGTATAAACAACAATCCACTCTAAACGACTTCTATCCAAATTGTCAAGAGAAAATATCCAATGGGTAATTTTCTACAGCGTTTTTTTCGTGATGCAATTTGATGTGGGAGGACACCCTATAATAGTGTTTTTCTCGAAATCGCTTTTTTCAAATTGGCGAACACGATAACTCAAAAACTAATCAACGAATTGACTTGATTCTTAAATGAAGATACCCAATATGTGTAGACTGTCGATGAACCACAGAAAACTGGATAAAACATATTTCTCCCTATTATTTATTTCATGAAGCCATTTTCCGAAAAAAAACAAAGACAAAATAACTTACTAGTTTTGAGCACTCACCTTAATGTGAAATGGAGAATAAATGTTAGAAAATTTGATGTTTCTGAATTTTACCTGTAACGAATCCAATTTGTTCTTAAGGATTTTTCACGTAGATTTTATTAAAATTGATTGAAAAATAATATAAATATATGAAAATGATAAAATTTATAATGAATGACAAAAGGCCCTATAACCCCAACTTCTCGTATTCGGACAAAGGTCAAAAAGCTTACGTTCGATTTCTGAGATTTTTTCACAATAGAACTGCAAAATATGTATCATTTGCATCACGGAGCAGAATTTTTTTTAAAAATAGGGGATTTTGGGGATAAGGTGACCCAGTACTTCACATTCCCGTATTCTTCAAGAAACAAAAATATCCCCATTCAAATACTAAGGTTATTTCCTTTAAAAAGAGATATGAATGGCAATTTTCCGAGTGCTACTCCAAAAGTTATAGAATTTAATAAAAAAATTTCTCCATATTTTCCCATAGAATCAATTTCAAAAATTTCAAGCAAAGTGGGCGGGTGTCTAAAATTGTCCAAATTATATAAAATTTGGCATCTGAGCTTACTTTAACATTCACAATATGAGAGGGGGCGGGGCTTTGAGAATTAAAAATTGCAATGCTTTACTGTAGAGCTAGGGTCCCTGAAGGGCTCCTTATTAGAATTACTCACTACAATTGCAGACGAGACGGGAAATTCCACACATTAAAACACTGCTTAAGACCGATTTCAGCGAACCGTGATTCACAATCGCGTGCATCATCGCGATGGGCTGGAGCGTTTGTACATTAACGTGTTCGATCACGTGGGCGTTTGCATGCCGTGTGTGCTAGCGTGTATGTAACATCCCGTGCATACACTCGATTTTATAACCGGGTGTTCATTCGTATCTTTGCGTGCGTTCTTGGATGATCGCGCGGACTGTGAATCTGATACTTAATTCTGAAAGTGTCATATTACTGTACTCGGTGTACGATTCAGATGCTAGAAGAGAGTGCTCCCGGTTACGTCACCATGGAACGTGTTGTCTAGTGAATATGAGCGTAATTTTATTTTTTTGGTTTTTTGATTGGTCCAACTGACGGCATGTAAGGTTCGCAGTACCGACCCATTTTGGCGAGAATCGGTACTGCGGTACTGAAGCCCCCAGTACCGATAGTACCGATAAAGTACCGATACTCGAATATATTTTTCAAAAGATTCGAGAAACGCTTCAAAGTGAAATTGAATGCTCAAACTGATGTCTCATTGCAGCAGAAGGTATTTTTCGAATGCGGCACCTTCTTTTATTTAGAGATCTAGGCTACTTTGAATTAAATAACTGCTAAGCAATACGACTTTCGTCGACTTCCACAGATGGTAAATGTAAGAAACCCTATTATCAACAGTAAATCGAAGCGAGAATGTGAATCCGTGTATTATCGGGTATTATCGCTTTGTTGTACATTGGTTTCGACTTTTATAAATACCAAGGCTCCTAATTTCCTGTAAACTATGGAGTTTTGCTGACTTTTCCGATCGCCAAAAATTACGAATCGCTCCATTCGAAGCAGTTCATCAACTCTAAAATTGTAAGCTACTAAATCGCTGTTCGTTCATTTATAGATAAAGATTTAAGCGCAATCCAAATGCAGACATGACTTTGCCAATAGTCTTATTACGCGCCACTCAGTGAATAATTGGAACCAATCAGAATGTCGCTAATAAGAAACCCAAACAAATTTTTACTCTTATGCTAGATAATACTTTGAAATTTAGTAGAAGATAGTTGAAATTTTGTTTCAACAAAACAGTGCAGGAATTTGAACATATCATTTAATACAACGAGTTAGTAATATGTAACTTCTATAGAATTATTATGATGGTGGTCACTCCTTATTTCTCCACAAAGGTGTTCAGCTTACACTAGAATAAACATTCCGCAAAGGGAACGTAATGTCAAGGCTTTGCTTTTTTGCGCCAAAGAAACTGGACAGGACCCTGATGGGATCTCGTCTTTTTACATTTGTATGTGCTCACTCGGCGCGTAGACTTCGCAGATCCGGTGAAAATTATTGCATCAGAAAATATTGATATTTGACTAGAGCTCGAATGATACCAACAGCCCACATTGAAGAGCAGCCTCAATAAAATTTGAAATGACAACAATAACATCAAGATTGGTATTTGGAATATGTATATACTCATGTTAATAAATGCAAATCTTTCGAAATCTATCCGAAGTCAACAAAGCACTGTATAACCAAACCTGTTTAAATTCTACTTTTGCACACGGAAAACCTATTCATCACAATTTCAACTAAAAAATTAGTTGAGTTTTTGGTTTCGTCTAGTTAATATTTGGACGAACTAATTTTTTGTTGGAAACAATAATCCAAAGCTGTTGGTTTGATGCTGTCAGTTTCAGTCTGGGCACGAACGTTTCAGCCCAGCACAAAAAGCCTACCTGAGCTAAAGCTTGGAAAGCTTGTCTCAGCTTGTAACGCTTGTTTTAGTCCAGACACAATTGCATATGAGACGAAATAGCCAAAGGTATTTAAGGATTATTGGTAATTGATTGATGATTTCAATTTTAGATGAAAGATATATTTTTTTTCTATTCGGTCAGCCAGCACTACAAAAAAACTTCATAGTTATTCCACATCTAGTTTGAAATCTCAAAAGATGGAAAATAATTATCATATTGCATATTACATTTGTTAATAATTGAAATTTTACTATATAATCGACTAAAGCCGAAATAGAATGATTTTGACAATTTTCGATTATACTTTCAACTTTCAGTATACATAAATTGAAAAAAATGTCAGTAAAAATCATTCCTTTATTGAAATGTTTTTAAAGAAAAACTAGGTAAAACCAAAATGAGGTCAGTTGAATTTCTGTATTTTTGTGTACTGGTTCAGGTAGTTGTGTCCAAAACAAGCTTTCCAAGCTGAGACAACTACCTACGTACATAACCGTTATGCCCAGCGTGTATGAACATAGTTGCTGTCAATAATAATCAATCAATCAATAATAATTTTCAATAACTATTATTTGAGAATCTCGCAAAATTAAGAGAAAATTTAGTTACGTTTTTCATTTTTCTGTTGAAATCAACTAATTAGGAAAACAAGAATTTGTTTTATTTTCTTCATCGAATGGTTTTCAGTGTGCCTATATTGCTCCATGACATCATTTCAAGATAAGATCTCGCGACTTTGAAAATCAAATCAAATATTTTTCAGTTGCTGTAAAAAGTGGATCAATCTGTATACAATTTGTCCATTTGAGTAATGCAGCACATCAGTTACATTTGGAAACTTTTCAATATAGAATTTCGGAGCACTAACGCTGCTAAACATTCAATTTAATGATCCTGCTCAGTCTATCGCCCTGTAATCAAGCTACACAGGAAAATTTAAAAAAAACCATCCCGACAATCTCACCTGACCGAAAATACCGTTTCCACCTAACCTAACCCAGACAAACGCATACACACACATATCGATCGACGAGACTGCGCTGGCAAAACTTGGCGCACTCTTTTGTTGCTAACTGGAAGCCGACAATCGTGTCATAGTCATTTATGTATTGGTTTCTTTGCGTTCCATTTTCGGCGCTAAATTCGCCTCCAGTCAGTCAGATCGCAAAAAAAAACTGAACCATTCTTCGGCAACGACCCCTCGCCCCTTATCAGTACATGTTTCGAAGCCACAGCCACTAACTGGATTGTATTACATCATATTTTTTATTCGTCTAGACACGACACTGCCCCCCACCTTAAAACTCTGATCCGAACAACTCGTCAACATCCGTTTCGCGCTAGCACCACAGCACCCCCCCCCCTTGCGACGATATTGAGTTAGTCAAACTTTTGCGAATGTGAGTAGAAGTAGCCTGCGGGACAAGCTTACTATTGAATCTCCAAAAAAGAAGTAGGTACTCAACGATTTCTGCCACAGTCTGCAACCAGACCAAGGGAGCGAAGCAATGGCAGATTGAAATGGATGCAGTAGATAGGTATAGGAAATGAACGGTGCTTATGCGGGAACATTGCATTCAAACACAGCGTACATATGTATACGGAATGTAGGATGATGATGGGCGAGAGCGACCCCTATGATGGAACTGTTTCCAGTCTCGGTGTCCGCTAGGATAGGTTGGGTCTGAAGCTGAAAGGAGCGGGATGCAAACCTTGAATGCTAAAATTTCAAATTGCATATTCGCAACGAGATGCAACGCAAAATTGATGCTGGGGACGATTCACTGCAATAAGGCACTTGAATGGTACAGTTAAATTTCATTTCAATTTTGTTTCTAGCATATATAGAAAGCGATCGATTAACTTTAGTACGTGTGTGGCCCAGAGGAAGTTCCAGATACTAAGCAGAAGTTTTACTACGGTGCAGTTGATTACGGGGTAACACTACTGTAGAGCACGAAAAATTAGGCATATTTCGTAAATTTTTCTTGATGCGATAAAGAGATGAATCGAGATCTTGTTAAATGCGATTAATAACATAAGTAATGAGTGGCAAAAAATATTTTTTGCGAGCAATTTCATCACAAGACGGCGGCTGTCTGGCATTTGCCTCCATTAGTGACAGAAAAAAATGACCCCCATCGGCCCACCCCTGAGTCGATTCCTAGTCCCACCAGGAGTGTCTGCTCCAAATTTGAGCCAAATCGAACAAGTCTAGCTACCGGACCAATGAGCTTGAAGTTTGTATGGGATTTTTCGACAATTTACACGGAGAAAACTCTCTTGCTCACATTTTCGCCGCTAGGTGGCACTGTATACATCAGATTATCACCAAAAGTGAAACTTAAGAAGATAATTTTATTATCTACAACTTTGTTGAAGACTGCAAAACGATCCGACTCCAACAGGAAAAGTTATTAAACTTTTAACGAAGTGATGTCTGAGTCAGTTTTGCATGGGGCCTAGCAGTGCATGATAGTGTAACAGTACTAGGTTCTAACAAACAAAACATTTTTATGGAATAATGATTAGATTTAGCTGAATAGTATGTTCGGAAGAATTGTAGTACATAATACGAGTTATATTTTGGTTAGAAAATTGTAATTCCACATCTGACCGCATAGATGGCGCCAACACTAACTTTTCAACGAAGAGAGATAGAAATTAGGTGTCTTCTAAAAGTTGTAGAACAAGAATATTGCAGTAATTCTTCCAAACATCTCGATATTCTATCTGTCTCATTTGAAAAGTTAGTGTTGGCGCCATCTATGCGGTCACAGATTGAACTAAAATTTTCTAACCAAAACATAACTCGTACTATGTACTGCAATTCTTCCGAACATACTATTCAGCTAAATCTAACCATTAATCCACAAAAATGTTTAGTTTGTTAAAACCTAGTACTGATACACTATCATGCACTGCTAGGCCCCATGCAAAACAGACTCAGACATCACTTCGTTAAAAGTTTAATAACTTTTTCTATTCGAGTCGGATAGCTTTGCAGTCTTCAACAAAGTTGTAGACAATAGAATTATCTTCTTAAGTTTCACTTTTGGTGATAATCTGATGTATACAGTGCCACCTAGCGGCGAAAATGTGAGCAAGAGGGTTTTCTCCATGTGAATTGTCGAAAAATCCCATACAAACTTCAAGCACGTTGGTCCGGTAGCTAGACTTGTCCGATTTGCTTTAAATTTGGAGCAAGTACTCCTGATGGGACTAGGAATCGATTCAGGGGTGGGCCGATTGAGTTTTCAAAAATTCATTATTTTTCTGGGCAGTCTAGCCTCCATGCGTGTTTTTTTGGAAGGGGTCCACGGCCGGAAATCTATCTCCCGTAATTTTTGACCTAGTGCCACAAACTAAAGCTTTTCTGGTTCCTTATGTCAATAGCAAGCGAAGTAGGATTTTTTGATGTTTTGATTTTACGTGATATGGTGCACTTTTGAGTAAAAAAAACGCGGATATGTCAAATCGACACAAAAAGGTTAATTAAAAAAAGGTTAAGCAATAAAAAAATAAAATCCTACGTACGGCGCTAGAGAAATCAATTTAGAATATGCTGTGAAAATTTCAAAGCGATCAAAAATCATTTGTTCGAGTTACCTTTCCGGTCAGCTCAAAAAAGTGGTTTCGAGAAAAACTCGGTTAAAGTTTTCAGTACATACAGAGTATACATAAGAGGCGTTGCGACAGAATTGAAAATTTGAACATTTATGTATTGTTTTCCATGTCCATGTTTTGGGATATCATTTTAAACATTCAAAAGCACATTTTAGACTAATACATGAAAAATCGATTTTTTTTTTTAATTCTGCAATCTAACCTCTTAAGACGCGAGTCCCAATACAAACAATCAAAGACCGTAAAATTTTCCATAAACATGATTACGAATAACATGAACTAATACTCGGGAACTGTCGAAGACTCGAACAAGTACGGTAATTTCATCATTCGCTACATCTTCATTCATTCCACAACATTTACAAAAACGAAACAAGTGCCACCGTGTGGTGTAACGAATAAAATTCTTTTAAGGTAAAGATATATGGAAGCCAGAAACGCCTGCTTGTTGCTAGGCACCGACGCGCTTGTTTACTTTGAGAAAAAATGTAATTCGAAGTGAAAATTCAAACGCACAAATGAGAGTTTTCGGACATTTTCCTTCGGTTATCGGTCCTTAAAAACGGATGAAGAGCGTGTACAACAAGGTCTCATCTAGGGTGACTACGGTGGAATTAATTGGATTCTTGTGTAAGAATTGAGCGCGTACAATTGAAGAACTAATACAACCAACCATTGATATATTTAATTATGCAATCCATTAGAGCTTCCATTTTGTGGACTAGAATTTAGTTTCATCTTCCTGTTTAGAAAACGACATTGAAATATTTCTACTTTGTAAACAGCTTTTTTCGCGTAAATTATAGTCCTATTTTTAATCTCAAGGAACGAATCGACCATTTTAAGAACGTTCATAACATACAGTCCCATACCTTAAAGATGCCAATAATCTATCAATACTATCATTATTATTATTACCTCGCAAAGAGAAAAAATAATTGGAATAAGCTGATTCTAAAAAGGGATCTATCGCCAGAATTTATGCATGTGGAGCACATAGTTTTTTATGAGTTAAAGAATTTTCTGTGGGTTTCCATTTCCATAATATTTTGTTCACTGTGCATTGAAAGAAATTATTTAAGAAAAGAAAGATTTAAACGAAACTTTGATGTTGAGTGCGGTTTATAAATCTCCTTGATTTTCTCTGACAATTACAATGACGTTTTGATACAAGAGCAATTTTTTAAAAAAGCGTGGACATTTCTACGTGCATAAATTTCATTTTTTTTTATATTACAGTATTTTAAACAGCAAAACATTCTGAGAACAAGTTACAGGGTATGAACATTTATGCACAAAAAAATGCACAGTGAAAAAAATGTTGTGTTATTTTTCATAAAATCAAAAATTTGTGTTGAAAATTCAAATTGCAAAAAAAAACATTTTTTCTAATTTTTTATATTTTGTCAACAAAAACCTAAAGAAAAATGAAACATTTTGAATATCATTGTATAATGGAGAACTTATCGGGAAATTTTTTTTCTAACAATATCTTTATACATGTTTTTAAATTCCTTACTGATTGACATACAAAACTGTAATTTTATTACAGAATAATTACATTTTTGACATTTTATGGCGGGATAACACGAATAACTTGTAAAAAGGGCATAATCATACGAATTTACTGTTTATGTTGGAATAAAATTCCAAATATCTCAAAAACTATCGAATTTTGGAAGATTTTCGTTAAATGCATTTTGATTTAAAACAATACTTAGAATTATATTCTGTAATATAATTACAGTTTTGTTTTGTCAATAAGTATGGAATTTAAAAACATAAAAAAGTTATTATTAGAAAAACATTTTTACCAATAAGTTCTCCATCATACAAACACATTCAAAATGTTCCTTTTCTCTTTAAGTTTTTGTTGACAAAATATAAAAAAAATAGAAACAATAGGCTTTTTGCAATTTAAATTTTGAGCACAATTTTTTATCATTATGAAAAATGACAAAAAAATATTCAGTGTACATTTTTTTTCTTACAGAAATATTCGTTCCCTGTCACTCGTTCTCAGAAAGTTTTGCTGTATAAAAAACAGTAATCGAACAAAAAAAATGACATTTATGCCCTTTTAAAAAATTGCTCTTGAGTCATAATCTTACTGATTGAGGAAAATGTTTAATCTTCCATGCCGGTGAAATGTGTAAAGTTTCATTGGAATCTAAGATGCCACGGCCACGATTTTATAGATTTTCGGACGGATCTTCGTGGAATTCCTCAAATATGTTAAACAAACATAGCATACACTGTTCTAATTTTTAAGTTCAGATTTTCTCTTGAGTGACGCACAACCATTTTTCGATCTTCAATGATTTCACAAACATCACATCTTATGAATTAACGGGACATAATCCGAGTCCGGTCGATTTCCTGTGAAGATAGGTGCCCGAAAAAAATCTGTTCATGAAATTACGATTTCGTGAAGTGAATTATTTTCGAAAATTGTTAGCAAGTTCCTGAAATCATGAGTAATTAATTTCATATTCATGAAATTATTTCTGACTCCACAAATCGCCTAGCTAAACGGCTAAACATGAACGCATGTTTGGTTTGTTGTTGTGTTTTTTGAATATGTTTAGTTTTTTTGTGAGCGTAGTTCACAATTTAAGGATAGACTGATTATATCGATATTATATCGACTAACATAAGAATAAAACGATATTTATGATTCTAGCAGGTTAGCAATCATTTTCGTCAGTCTTCTGACCCAGGGCAAAACAAAAGCAAAAAAAAAATTAATACGCTGTAGGCACCAGTGAAGTAAGTCAGCGCTTTGTTCTATATTCAGTGCACAAACAATATTGTACCGTTACCCCCCGGCTGTGCAGTGAAATGAGTCTGCCTAAGGAAGCAAAAGTGGCCGTGCTACGAGATAACACAATTTCGATTGACTTTAATAAAACTCGTGTTAGACCCAGCGTTCAGGAGGTGGAACAACTAATTAAAGTTAAAATAAACGACGAAAACTGTGTTTTGATTACGATTAGAAGCTTAGCACAGACAGAAAACTTTATTGCAAAGAACAACATGCAACACGAGCTCGAAATTAATAACACCAGAATCAAAAGCCCTGTGTATACGGAAAATGACATGATGGGCGTTCGCATCCATAATTTGGCGCCGCACACTAAGGAAGGATACTTGGAGATTTTTTTTAACCGGTATTCCCAACGGCATTCGTATTGTAAGTGACTTAACCAACCTTCTTACATGACTATCGAATGCAAATCACCGAAGGACTTACAACAACGATCCGCAAGAACGAGAAACCTATAAGAACCTCTGACCATGAATAGCAAGAAAGCAATACCGATGATGACATGGATGTGAACGATAACGCGAGAGAAGATAGAATGAACCCCAAACTGCGACGGATAACGCAACTAATGCTTCACCCCCAAGGAAAAGGATCTCAACACGCAGTAGCAAACTGCGTCAACAAGATCTGGCAGACAGACATTCTTAGTATTTTTTATTTTTATATTTACTTTTTGTAAAAACTTAAAAGATTCATGGCTCAGTTGTGCTAACGCATTGAGCTGTGTCAAATAAACGTTAAGAAAAAAATGTAATTTCTATTTACTTTCCCGTGATATTGTAATAATAAATTCACTTTGGGTTTAATGAATAATGTACATGATTTCAAGAGCCCAATCACGATTTCTGTAATTTATAGGTACGTTATCATAATTTGTTATTCGTGTGTTTGCTATCGTTTTATTCTAACAGAGGAATGTGATTCATACGTTCAAGATTTCAGAAGCTTCGAAACGATTTTCGTAATTTTCTTTGTCGTACCGTCGCACAGTGGCTGGAGGCTGGCCAAAACCTCAAAAATTTATTTTTGAAATATTGATATTATATATTTTTCCTAAATTTCTCAAGTATTGAATGGTGTATATTCAAAATTTTGTGATCATTGGATAAGAATACGATTTTTAACATGAGTTTAAACGTAGCAAAGTCCGGACTTTTTAATGATTTTCATTTCCGAAACCACCATTACTCTGTTCACTTCAAATGCATGTTGCTCTTTTGATTTTGGTCCGATTTTAGCACAACTAGTTTCATTCTGTAGAGGAACGAAAGAACTTGGTTGGTGATTAAAATACATTTGGTAACTTTGCTTGGAACTATGACTTTTTAGTTTAAATATGTTTGAGGTGGTCAGACCAAAAATACTTTTTTCACTAATATATTCTGTACAAATTTCGGAATCATTTCGGAACGGTCACATAGTACACATACTATGGGAAATAACCTCTACTTTTCGAATATCATGGTCTCGTTCTGCGCCTAGGTGCGCAAAAAGGTTTAAAGAGATTTTGAAGCTTTGTTGCTGATATGGAGGCGCATGGTGTTTTGTGTAAAATAGTTAGACAATCTACAGTAAACCAACACGTTATACAATGGATTTAAAGTAGTGTTCTTCATTTTTTATGATATTGCTGACATTGGTGTACAGTAACGGATAATCTTTCATGAAAACAGGATCATAGTTATAAGAATGGTTCAATGACACTGCTTGGAAAAATGCATTTAATATTTTTCTACTTTTGACTTCAAAAATGAGCTCAGCACCTCAAAATTAGCTTAAATTGTGATTTTCATCCAAATTAGGTAACATTTGAGGTTTTGACCGACTTTTGTTGGAAGACCCGCCACTGTGCGTCGTCGTATTTTATTCACTCTCGGATTTTTCGCGCGGAGTGATGTGATTCAGGTTTATGGTCGTCAAACGATGAGATAATATACCCGGTGTCACTTTGATCACTTTTCGAATTTATCATTACATATTTTGGGACACAACACATTTTATTCTAGTTTGGCATTTTTAAACCATGTACTGGTGTATGAAACGCAGGCGATGAGATTGAACTAAACAATTGTTGTGTGTCGAACTTTATACTTGCAGCGTTGTTATTCGCTATCGTGAAAAAGTAATTTCGATAAAACTAGAGCGCGTTTTCTCGAAATTAGAGCACGTTTATTCGAAATATTTTTTCTCAGAATTGCACGAGAGGTGCGACGAGACGCACCGACGTCACCGCATGAGGCGCGACGCAACTACCTCGTCCCTCGTGATCCAGTTTCTAGACGGATACTCCAAAATTATTCTCAGCACAATTTTGAAACTTCAGGATTATATTTTTGGATAGTATGTATAGCTATCGATTAACCGAAAAACAAGTTGTGAAGAGTGCTCCCCTTAAATTGCCTTTAGCCAACTTTTCGGCTTTTCGGCGTAACAACATTCGCCCAAACGGCCCTTTCGGCCGAATGGAATTCGGCTCAACTGCTTTAGGCTATATGACATATTCGACCAAATGGCTTTCGACCAATTGACTGAGAACCATAAATACCTTATAATGCTTGCCGTCTTTATTGTTGCTCGTATACGCGTAATCCACTAACAATTCGATATGACGAATAGGAAATACTTTCCTTGATCTATAACCTTTCGCTTTGTCATAACTATTGTATTATCGTTTTGTACCTTCCAACCCAAAAATATAACGTGGAGTTTATTTAACAAAAGGTGCCCAAATATCATTTGATAATCAAATATGCTATTCTAGGCAATACTTCTATGGCTCTGGAGCATACATTGTCTTTGTTTAGAAAACAAGTCACTCTCGCTACCCAGAGTTTAAAAAAACTCAAAAACTAGATCCATTCTTTTTTGAGTGACCGTGCACTATTCTATTCTATTTCTATTCTATTCTAACCCTTACACAGCCAGTATTGAAATGCATCCTGGAAAACACTGCAGTTACTCTGTAGTATTTTTCTTGTCAACATTAATATTTGAAGCATATTTTCATATGTCACAAATATTAAAACGGCCAGGCCTACTGTACAGAGTTGGATTTGAAGATGTTTCAAAATTAAACGGCAATTAAATTATGCATTTAATGAATAACTCAATTAACGAATTGTTTTGAATCTTAAAGGAGGAAGAAACAAGGACAACCGTACCGACCGTTTCAATTTAAGGGAATATAATAAATCGCATCAAAAAAGTTCCTGCATGCTATTGTTCGAAACGGCGTCCTGGCCGCCGAAGGACGTTCTCGGCTCGAGACACACGCCTTAGATAAAAACCTTTTCGCGTACACTGTACATGTCACAGAAAACGGCAAAAAAACGAAAAAAATTAGTCCAAATGGTTAATCACATTTTGGTCCGCCATATTGGAAGAGCAGTTCTTATTTTTTTAAATTTTGATGCGTATTTACTCAAACTCGTGTTAGTAAATCACAAAACCTTTTTTCTCCATATTTCACTTATTTTTAGTGGGGGTTCGTAAAATTGACTTTAGGTTCGTTATCAGCGATGTCCAAAACCCATAATTCTATGTAATTGTTACAAAATATTCACATTCTACCACGAATAATTCATCGAAAGAATTTTCAAAACTTTTAACGCATTTATCCCAAAACATGATTTTTCAAACTGTACGTATTTGAAACGGTTCAGACTTCATCTTTTAACCTCTCGAAAGAAAAACCCTTTTTCGTTGAAGAAATGACCTACAAAATCTGCAAATTCTTTGCTTAACTTAAAGTGAAGAGAGAGCTAAAAGTCGATTTCAATCTTTGAAATCGCAGCATTACGGCAAATTAAAAGTTTTTCATCCGTTTTTAGGTCATTTCTGCAATAAATTTAGTTTACTTTAGAACCATATTATTAGTTTTGGGTTTCAGATCGATCCTGAGGCAGCGGACTGTAGGCAGTTTTGGAATTCCACGCGCACCAAACCTATGACTGAACGTCAACCACGGGGTTACCTACTGATGAGACGAAGTCGAAACACAAAGACAAATTCGTAGGACAAGGAATGACTCGAAAACAGTCTTTATTTGGTAAATTATTAATCTTTCATTCACGATTCATATAAACTACATGATAAACGGAACCAGATAACACATGACTGACAATTCGCTTGATACGAATTAAGTTCCACAACGGAGCAGTGAGAAACCAATGAACTCTGTAGTTGCACTCGACACCGTCTCATACCGCAGAAAAACGGGAGGAGTAAACGTGATGAATTCGTGTCGGTGCATTGTAATTTTCCTCTGCCCATCCCTTTTATGAAAGGTCTACAGCGACGTTTGGGGATTGATTTTATTTTATCCTGATACATCGTTCCACAGCATTGAATTGATGTTTCAAATTTTTAGGCAGATTTTGCGCATCCAATTATATGATCGTGTCGTAAGGTTGGGTTCGTTCGAAGTTGAACTGAAATCTTCACTAATATAAGGTTTCTGGGGGAAGAAATAAACTTTGGAGGTAACACAATCGATTCATAGCGTACATGACAGTTGAAGGGTTAGTGTTATACCTACTAATAAGAATATTTCCAAGTATCGGCCAAATATACGATTACGCCGAGATTAGAGCCTTTTTCTCTGAGTCGTAATACTAGGTATTTATTCATGCAGTAATATTTACAAAAAAAACACATAAAAAAGTTGACATGGATCCCAAAATTTAAATATTGTTAAATCTCTTTCCGAAATACAACCTTCAATACTTACTATCTAAACCATGTCAAAAGTATCTTCCATGACTTTAATCGAACGATATAAACTTCTTCTTACGGCAACCCACATCGACGAAGACAATGTCCCAGCCCGAACCCAACCTTGAACCCTACACAGACGGGATCGAGTGCATTGACCATTCGGCAACAGACGGGACTACACACTATGGCAAAATCCCGAATGCATTCTCGGATGCACAAAATAACAAACCCACCCTCTTTTCCCCTACTATCTATCTCTCTTTCTCATTCGGTGTCTCTGCAGTCTGCGTAAACTTTCGTAACAGGCTGCAGCCGTTCGGAAAACGGGTGCAACGCACGGAACAACATGAATTGAACATATATTTACTGCTCACATAAAACATAGTCCATCCCAACGACTAACCAACCGCGCGGCCCAGTCAACGACAGCAGCTCAGGGACAAAGAGCATCAAACTTGATCAACCTGAAACCCACTGCACTACCGGTGCCCTCCTCTCGCATCCTGTCCTGGCTAAACAAAATCGACTTGCAAAAGTTTCCCCTTTTTTCGGTCTTGGCCAAGGTGTATACGATACGGAGGCACGGCTCGACCAGAATGTGTGTGTACGTAATAATAAAGAACAAGAACAACCGTCTGCTTGCTTATTCAAGAGGCATTCACCTTCCCGGGTTCATTATAGTTAGCGGCTTGTCCCATCCCGGACTTACCCATCTCACCAGTTTTTTGCTACTTCCTGAAATTGGCCGTACTACATTTTTTTTTGGGTTGCTTCGGGATTTTTTTTATCAGACTGGGTTTTTCAACCTTTTCTGCTAAAACTGCGTTTTCCACCTCCGGTGAAGAGAAGCGAATTTTGCGAACGCCATTGACATTATACACCGTTCCGCGCCGCTGCATTTTGATCCGATTTCAACCGTGGACAAAGACCGCGTGCATTGGCAACGACGACGACTACGTTATTTCAATCAGTGTACAGTTCCACACACGTGCAACGGCCATTGGGTTATTTTTTGCATGCTCGGTAAATGACCCCTATAGAAATCGAGATATCGTTCCGGGAAAATATTTTAATGAAAATGGTTTTAGTATTTATTCATTTCACGGTGTATCCAAAACTCTATTTTAAACTCACTCTTCCTTGCACAGCTTGTTTATAAAATATGTACACGAATCAAAATTTCTTAAATGGGCCACCCAGATTAGGTGAAATTACAATTTTGATGGAACATCCAATTTTGTGGTAGTGAGCGAGTAAAGGCGCTATAACCTAGGCTTAATGAGCCAGGGCAAGGTGTAAATACCTCTGTCCCATCCCGAAGGACCAAAGGAGTGACATTAACCTTCTTAGCAATGTCACTCCTAACGTTTTATCCTAACCCCCTATAAACTGAAACGGTCGGTACGGTTGTCCTCGTTTCTTCCTCATTCAAGTTTCAAAACGATTCGTTGGTTGAATTGTTCATTAAATGAATAACTCAATTGCCGTATAATATTGAAACATCTTCAAACCCAACTCTGCACAGTAGGCCTGGCCGTTTTAATATTTGCGACATATTGTAATATGCTTCAAATATTAATGTTGACAAGAAAAACACTAAAGAATATCTGCAGCGTTTTCCAGGATGCTTTTCAATATTGGCTGTGTAAGGGTTAGAATAGAATAGAATAGAATAGAATAGAATAGGAAACATCTAATTTTGTGGTAGTATTTGGCATTGTAAAATTAAATCCAGATGGGTTTTGCTAAAAAAATTCACATTTGAAATTTGAAGTCCACATAGTTAAAAAAAATACTGCGAGCGACCCTAATTGATCAATTTTAACGAACTAACAATGAAACTGTAAGACACAGATTGTTCGTTTTTTTCGGATCCGAAATATTTTTTAAACAATTGTTCATCATAAACTGTGAAAAAAGGCGTTGTCCCAAGTAACATTTCTAGTTTTATAGCACACTGCAAGTGCATTCTAAGTTTTTCAAGAGTGCCATAAAACCGTAATTGTTACTAAGGGTGGGCCATATACTACATTTAGTACCTAACAACATGTCGCCGAGAAAACAAATGGTCCGCCAGTCCACGCTGAACATCTTCGCGCACGGATTTCAAACAAAGGATAAAGGCTTGAGTTGTCGCGACCCCGCATGGACCAACATGTCTGTTGCAGATTTGTCGCATTATTGAATGATAATGATTAGAAGGGTGGTAAATATTTATTCAGCCTATAACTTTTAATTCGAAGCGATGACATACATACATCAAGCAATTTCAATTAATGCAGGATACAATTTACGGGAGAATTTTTTTTGAAATTTATTGTTCGAAATGGAATAACTTAATTGGAAATAGCGGGTCATTGAACCAGAACTTGACGGAACATTCATGTGATTGAATGAATGACAAAATTCTCTTTTGGAGACACTCCTCAGTTTAAAGTTGTCCTCTTGGTTTTCGTTCCACAAATCTTGCGTTCTTCAACAACAGATTTCTCGCCGAATCATCCATTTATGAGCAATATGACCTGCTCAGATAAATTTGAATTTATCCGGAGCACCTTATCTTTATGATTAACAAGGTAAAATTTTAGATTCCGGATTAGTGCGAAATCCAATTTTATGGATGCTTCATCGTCATTTCCGTTACTAGAATTAACAGAGACGACGCGTGGTTCCACCGTCAACCTGTTCAATACTACAAATACCCTTAAAATCGTCGATTCTAACATCGAACGAATAGGACCAACAAAAGATGTTCTTCGGACGGGTTTTTCTGATCGCAGGAGTCGAGCATAACAAATTTGTTGTCAAAACCCATCAGTGAATTGTCAAACAAATATTTTGTGGAAAACCTAATCCAAAAGTCCTGTAGAAAAAGGCAAAAATATATGACATATTCGTGTAGGCGGCAACCGCTTCCTTCGTATTGAAAAAGTTTTCTCAATTTAAATTTAAACAACGCAATGATCATGACATGATCTAAAGGCATTATTGAATACTTATAAATCATGTTATGATTCGAATTAACCTACAATGTAGGATCTTATTTTTTACACCGAGAATTATTCCTCCTTCCTATAAAATAGGTTGAAACATTTATTAACCGGTTTAAAATCATCTATTAATTCTACCAATTAGGATAGAAATTTAAATGTCCCAAGGGCAGAAACATCTGGTTCGAATACCCAAGAAAATAAGCGTTCGACCGACAGCTGTGAACGTACGGTACAGCTACGAAACGTATTTGAAAATTATAAAGCGCTCTCGTTTCGCACACAGAGTTCTAACGAGCAGATGGACATCGCTGCAATGCACGCTGGTTCAATATTTGATTTGAACCGGTGCAAAAGAGAATAGAAAAAGCCGTCGTCCATGGCTCTCACACTGCTGTTCCAGCCATCACCCATACTGCTGCTCCATTCAAAGCGTGCGGTGATAGTATGAGATACGGGCATGTTTGAGGTTGAACCGGTGAAACCAGAAAGGCAGAAAATTGTAATGGAGACGCTAGATTGGTTTATCGTTCCAATCTGACTGTGCAACTTCAGTGTTTGAAGATTTTTCCTTCATTGAAAATATTTTTCGTAGGTAGTACTGCAGTTAAACTCTAAATAAGTTTCGGTTCGGCTGATTTGGCTGACCTGTTCAATGAACAGGTTGAACGTACCGACGCGTCGCCTCTGAGAATTAACATACAAAATTTCTGATAGTTGGTAGTTTTTTACCGTTTTTTTATTGTACTCAACGCAATTGCACAATGTTTGCACTAATCAGTCGGAAAATGATGTATCAATTTTCTATTAAATTTTGCTGTATACATTACTTCTATAAAAGAAACAAAGATTGATATTCAGAAAATGAGAAATTTTTAAAATTGACGTAGAAAACCCGAAATTTTTCACCCTATTTCGGACAGAACCATCAGCATGGAGTACTAACCGCCCACAGATTTCTTTTAAATATATAAATATATGCACTGTATATCAGCCGATGTGTTTTGAAACGGAATGTCTACGAAAAATAAGCCCGCATCATCGTCAGAAATAAACCATTATAGAGAAAGTGATATCCGGGCGAGTATTTCCTGCCAGAAACAATGAACTGCCATTTTTTCTAATCCTATACATGACAAAACCGAATCGAATAGGATTGAAATTTACTGTAACTTTTATTTCTACTACAGAAAATACTTATCGATTTCGTATAAGTTACATACAACAAAACCGTGTGAGCTCAAACATATTCAAACATTATAAAAAATAACACACCTTCGGTTAGTATAAGCTTCGTAATTCCTACAAATAACACCGTCTGACAACCCTGTTCGTTACTGGCCTTTTTGGTGTTCAGTGCATTGCAAGTTATTGCAAAATAAGCGTTACTAATCATGTATCTCGAAGAGTAAGTTGGAAACAGCTTTTGTCTTCCACAAGATACAGAATCACTCCGCACCATCGTCAGCAATTAATCATAACTAAGAGAATGATGTTCGCTTGAGCTTGTGCAACCACCCCTGGCTGCTACTCCGTTATCGATCTGGACTAGCTGAAGTTGCACAGAAAATAAGTAGATAATTTATGCTTGTGAGTAGCGAATATGCAACTCCTGGTAATCCTAAAGTGTTTATTGATCAATACCAACGCCGGCCAGGCCCGAACGTAGATCGCGGAAGGAAAGGGAAGGAGTGGTTAGTCCGATACTTGCTTTTGGTAGAAGCCGTATATACTACTGCGCACTCCACGAGTATCACAGGAGGAGCATATTTTTGTTAGTAAGAGTATAGAAGTTGGATCACTTCTTCTTTACCGACGCCAGAGAGGTGGCGTCGCTATCAGGACTAGATATCGATCCACCAAACTCATAGACCGGGGACCAACGGCTTTACTTCCCTTCCGAAGGAAGACGTGACCACAGATTTTTTCACCTCAGAAAAATCTCAACGACCACGGCTGGAATTGAACCCAGGCCAACTGGAATGAGTGGCGGTCACGCTTACCACTCAACCACCGGTGCCGTCATAACTAAGAAAATGATATTCGGGCGACAATATGCTGCCAAGAAACTTGAGGGAAACTAATAATTTCCAAAAAAAGTCCTAAGAAAATGTGTGTGAGTTAAGTGTATATTACTCCCGATTTCCGTATTTTTGATGCACGTCATCGTGATATTTTATTCTCGAGTTTCTCATATTCATGAGTCATGACTTTTAAAGTTTCATCGTGATATTGCTAATTTTTTCGCATTATATTATTTTTCGGTTATTATCAGATTTTTGATCGAAAACAATATGAACTAGATCATGAAAGCGAACTCGATTCGCGGTATCTTGTTTTGTGAACTATTTCACGAAAACAATGTGTCCCTCTAAAATGTATTTTTGACGCTCAGCGCAGCTTTCGTTTTCTTTTCGAACACTGAACCTCATCAGATGAATAACGATGTTTGATTTACTTGATATTAATTGATTAAGACTTTAACTTCGAGGATCAGTCGCAGTTTTGAAAATAATGTATATTTTAAAGATACAATTTAAAGTAGATACAAAATATGTAAAAAATATTACTTCTATCGACTATCCTGGGCACACTGCTTTCCGCTTCTTGTATTAATTTTGTTTCTTGGTGGGGAGCAATGTCGTCGTCGCTGGAGCTTTGATTTTCGCCGTTAAATGTGTACAGGTGCATTTAGTGTTTTCGAGTAACTCTGGTATAGCCGTCTTCTTTATTGTGTATTTCGTCCCTAGGAACGTTATGTTTTGACTTGGGGATACCGTAGAATATTGTTTATCGGGCTTTTATTTCATGGCCAGCTGTCTGTGGTGTATTAGCAGATATCGAAGGCTGTTCGGTTGTATTGATTATAGTATATGAATTATCTTTAGTTGTTTTACGTACGTGGTACGTGGGCGTCTGCCCAGGGTCTGTGCATAGGGTTCTTTGTATGTAGTTTACACCTTGAGATGATCTACCCTCAAAAATCAAGTAAGATGGTATAGGTTGGTTCAGCCGCATTCTCATCACCCAAACACCTGATTGAGAATGCTAGGGGAAAAGCTTCCCGAGTGTCGTTTGAGATGGATTGCACTTCTCCATACTTCGACATGAATCTTTTAATATCGTCCGTACTTGTACGAGGTGTCAAATTGTATAGGCGAATTCCCGGTAGAGCAAGGTCCATATACACGGGGATCTTGGTTATGACGTTTTTATAGTTGACGTCGCGCTGCATGTTGTTCCTCCCTACGAAGCGTTCTGCCTCGATAAACGAATTCAACGCGATTAGTACTACTTGTCTCGTATGATGTAGGTGTATGTGTGAAACTTCTGTTAATACAAGTTCCATTTTCACCTTGATCAACTGTTGCACCTCGCGCACTGCAAGTCTAAGACGGGTTTACGAAAAATCAATCACGATTGGGTTCTCCCGTAATGGACGAAATTTATTTTTGTTGATCACTCATTTCACTCGCAGTTGGGGGCACCGGAACTTAGCTGTGTCTATATGTTACACGTACATGTTGAAGCGGTGCGGCGTGGGTAGTATTTATTGTTAGCATGCTGTTCAAAAGGGGTGCGCTTTTTTGACTTCTGGCCTGTACGAGGAAGTAGACTGAACAATGTTCGAGACCATATATTTCTTATATCTATTGCTCGTACCTATGACTGGTCACTAGCTGCTATACACAAATTTATTATCTGAAACAGTTCACGGAACAAAAGTGACTCCACGAAAAATACTCCTAATTTTATGAAATAGTTTATAATGAATATTTGCAGACTATATGTAGAGTTTCATGGAAATGAAAATTATTAGAGACGTATTTTGAATATCACAAGCACGTAAGATATATCACAAATGACGTGCTATGAATTAAACACCAGTTCACGAATCCATATATACTATTTTATGATATTGTTAACAATTTTACGAGCATGAATGGTAAGTACTAATATACCAAAAATTATGTTTTATGATTTTGTGATCTATTTCACGGGCACGACCTGTGCGCTGTTATGACTATAATAGGGATCATGAACCATTTTACGATTCCATGAATATTTTATTTTTAATTATTTCATGAGCACGAATGGATAGCGCTTGACTAATATACTAGGCATCATTATTAGTTCACAAAATCATGAATATAATTTTAAGTTCTGTCAAATTGTGTTGTAAACAATTAGGATCATGCACAAAATCGCTTATTTTATGAACTACACAATCAAAGTGCAAACGTATTGTATGATTTTGTGAGCTATTTCATGAGGGTGAATCGTGACCAACATACTACGAATCATGAATTAGTTCACGAGGCATGAATAGATGTATGACAAATATACCGAGTTTCGTAAAATAAATTGCGAGAAAATATCTAGGCTAATTTTTAATTTCGTGAACTAATTCACGAAAACTAGATCATGATCAAGATACAATAGATCATAATTCAGTTCACGTCACATGGTTGGACCGTAAGTAATGTTACAAAAATCACCAGGTAACCATTTATTTACGAATAAATTTGTTAACTTGTTCACGTACAGAAAAACGAATTGGAACCAAACAGGTACAGAAAAACGATTTGGAAAGCGTGACTGAAGTTCTCAAAACAAAAACAAAAAGCTTTATACAGGCGTCATTGAAGGCAAATTGAATATAATTATAAAACACATGATTTGTTCGCGGTCCTGTTTACGTAAAGTAAAAACCTAATTGTTTCATAAATCATGGCACTTTATTCGCAAATTTGGGAACAATTTTTTTTACTGTGGGCTTACTCATATAAACGTGATTCCATTGACCATGATAAGATTTGGATTAACAGAGCAGTGATAACACTTCGGTTATGTCCCAGACCGTACCAATCCATCGATTTTTTGCAGCCAAATTTTATTGGAACCCCATATATGCACAAGGTAGAAAAAGGTATTTTTGTGTGTCTTTAGAGCTTGATTCTCAAAAAGGCTCCCCGCCAGAATCACTCACTGTAATTGCAGACGAGACGAGAAAGGTTACCCACTAAAATAATACTCCAGACCAATGATAGCGGACCGTGATTCTTATTGTGATATACTGCGCTTAGTTCAGGTGTAGGGGCATGGAAACTTCATGAACGCATAGTAAAAAACTACATAGAAGTTTGCCATTCTAATTGCGGGCATATTAACAACATAATAGTATTAAATTATATTAACATCATGCCAAAAAATATCCGAAAATGTAATAAAACCAACTTCAAAAAAAATATGTCAATTAGCAGGTTTTGACCTTTGCATGGAGGACAGTAAGTCTAGTTATGAACAGTAAGCAAACTGGATTGATAAGTGTTGCTTCAAGCTGTTCTCAACTCCTATTTGATAGTTTTCACGACGCCACACGCAGTACGGCTTGATAAGGCCAAATAGGTGTCGAAAGGGGTTTAAATCCATTTGATGCAAACAGTACATTGCACAGTGGTTCAGAATGTAACTTTAGCAGGGATTTTAACTTTTGCTGCAACTAAATAATTTAGCTTGTTTAAACAGATGCTAGAGTCGTTCTAATTTTGACAAGATTATAAATTGAAATTTATAACGGTTCGAGATAGGGCTTGACTGTCTTCGATGAAGTTTTAGATTGTTCTATTTCTACAGTGAAGCTTAATTTCGAACCATTAAAAAAGTTCAATTTAATTTAGGAACATTTGGTAAAGATGCTCAAGCTCTATTTTTTATACTTCCAACTGCACGACAAATGCAAATGTAAGCTTTAGGGTATTCCTCAAATAACGGTTTTATTTCAATAACTTTTGCAGTTTTTATTCCAAACTAAAGTACCCTTTGGATAACTTGAAGATTATTTTAGAGTGCATAGTCATAGTCATAGACTCGGCCGGTTCCGACAGCATGAAGTAACAAGTTACTTTACGCTTGTCCGGACATGCCGTAGACTCAGGTGATTCGCATTTCTAATGCCAAAAGACCCTGTCTCCTACGGTAGCAGACAAAAGGTTAAGTCGCCGGTGAGCTCTAAGCTTGCATATATGATCCTTCCACGCTTTTCTAAACTTTCTCCCTTCAACTCCTTGCTCTCCCTTGAGTACTATGGCTCTAAATATTGAAAAATATACTTCACCTTCCAGTCCCTTGCTAATTAAATGCCGTAACAACTGTTGACAAACACCTAAATCTTTAATTTTAAAATTGTTGTAAAATGAAAAGAGTGACAGATAGATCTTACATGTCTTCAGCAAACTTTGCTAAAACTTGTTGTACTACAACTTCACTGAAGGTCGCATGGATTTATCTAGAAAGATTGAATAGTAAAATTTTTGATTTTGGTAAAATTAAAACCAACTGTTGTTTTAACAAAAATAAGTGATTTAGTTTTAGTAAAACCTCAAAATTCCTGCTACATTTTCATTCTAAGCCCCTGTGCATTTAGGCGGGGCTAGTTGAATCGAGCCAAATGCTAGAACCAAGTTGGACATGGAAATGCCATTTCACTGTAAACCGCTGCCAGCCAGTGGAAGTTAAAGTAATAACAATTACAATTAACAGGTTTAGACCCTTCAATTGTATTAGACCATTCATCTGGACTTGAAATGGTTGATAAACATTTGAACATTTCTATGAGGAGAAATCAGCGTTAAGCACCTGTAACCAAATTATTTTCGGTCAAGATATTTGGGGATCATTATGTTAAACGAGCTTCGCACGATGTACAGTTCTCTAGTGCATCTTCAAAAGGACAACTCATCTTCCTAAATTTTCCATCCATGCGTCATAATAGCTTACTGGAAACTTTAGCTTTATCCACTAAAACGAAATCGTCCCACCAAAATACAGAACATTTATGCACATCTATTATTCATAAACCTAATTGGAAAGATGAGCAACTGCAGTGGCCAGGAATCGGAAGTTATAAACGAATTTAAAGTTGATTACAGTTCTTCTAACAAACTGCGAAAAAAACATCGCCGTACCGAGCGGGATAATGGAAATTAGCTAAAGTTTCTATCGTTAATCCGCCGGGTCGCGAAAAACTTGGTCCTTTCTCCGAGTTGTTATTTATATTTGATGAGCAAAATTTTTTGTTTGCATGCCAACGTGCGATTTCGGTTGTAGATCGTTGAAGGTCGGAGCTTCACGGATCGAAAATAGGTTTTTTTTAAATTTAAACGTTAGAAATAAAATAATTGAACTTAGAAACCGAGCAATATTAGGTGATTGCTACGATTGGAGAAAATGTGGTATATCTAATTCAGTTTATCTCAAAATGGCGTTTGTCATAAGATAGAACGATAGCGACGATATGAACCCGAAAATAAACGTTTCCAGTAGTACAGCCCATAAGGGAGCAAAGAGAATGCAGAATTTTCGAATTCTAATTTTCCGATCAAAGCAACAAATTTAAAACTTTCATCCTGTTTAATATTCCTGATATCTAGGTTGTTTGCAGAACGTGACAGTTCCGGATGAACGCCGTCGAACATTCCGTCTGCCTGCCTGACTGTGCCCATACAATAGACATACGAAGCGCAAGTGTATGGCGATGCCTTCATAATACACTCGCAAGCAGTATCCCACGCGTGTTTGCAGACACCGCCCACCCAGTTAGAAGCGAACATCGCACCTTCACAATAGTTGCTGTTTCTACTAGTTCCATCCCATCTCGTTGCGGGTGCTTTGTCGCAGCGTCTGCCCATTCAGTCGTGATTTTCGCGGTGAACCATTAAAAGTTCTTTCATCACTTCTTCCCAGAATAGCGCATTCCATTGCCTCAAAATTCACGATGCTCTCGAGGAGTAGCGCAAACGAGAGTTTTGTTATCTTTATGGCAACTTTTAATTGTGCGGCACTCGGCTTTCAATGTCGAACCGTATTTACCTACGATAAACAACCCTCCCGGAACGCTGTTGTCTACGACGTCTGCTCCTATGGTTTCCCAGCACCCGTGGATGGGAACAAAAGGAAACGATCAAATTCTTTCAAATAGTTAAATGCTCGAAAGACAGACAAAGAAACCTAATAAATTTTGCAAGCTGCACAAGCTGCAGTTAGGAGCTAAGTTTTTTTTTCAAACACAACACAGCACTGAAAGGGGAGCTGCAAGCCATATTTGCTTCCCTTTGCTTCGAAGCGACAGTTTGTTTGAATCGGACACTGATGGTGTATTTATTGCAGAAAAACTGTTTTATAGGGTGGGTTATATTAAGGTATTTTTGTTTAACGGGTCAGCACATGAATTTTGATTCTGCAAGGAAACATTGCGGATTCATTCATTGCGATAGTTTAGGGGAGAAGTTTCTTGATGCGCATTTTAACGGATTCAGTTCTATCGGGTCACGCTAATAACTCCCCAAATTATTAGCCGCTGATGCTCTAAGAAGTTTTTTTATTTCGATTATAGATGGTTTAACCTTAGGGTCAATCGCCTCTAACCTCTAAGACATTTTCTTCAGAGTCTCTGAAAATATTGTACTCTATGCTTGTCTATAAAATATTTAGTAGTTTCTTTTGTAATACGTCTATACAGGGTGAAGCAAAATTATTGCTGATGAATGTGAAATACCAATATATGTACAAAAAATGTAGGTGTGCTAGCTTTCCACTAAATATTTACATTGATATCTCACAGTGACCTCCATTGACATTTACGATAGCTTAGAGAAAATGTCAACGATGGCCGACATAGTATCCCAGTTTTTTGTCAGGCTGGTCTTCAGATGACTCAGCAAAGTTGTTGGTTAATACAAGCACTGGACTCAAGAATGAACCAGATGGAGTTGTCCATCGGGCTTAAATCAGGATAGTTTGATGGGCATCCGTCGTTGTCCAAATTTTCCAATCCATTATACCATTTTGTAGCATCTTAAACCTATTGGTATTGCCAATATTTTCACGATACCTACAGGTCGATTTCCTTGATTACCACATTTCGCAGTGGACCTGCTTTCAGTGTAACACTAAACGCGAACAGATTCAAGTGAAACTTTCTGCATTTGTTTCATTCATTCAGGTTTCAATAGAAACAGGTTACTGCATCTCTCAAATTTGAGCATTGGTAAATATTTGTTCACCGTGTATATCAAAACGAAGAATTTCTGGCGAACTTTTATAGAATTATATACGATGCTATCCAAACTATTCTGAAGTATTCATAATAAATTAATTTTGTTGTCGAATGTTTGGTATTTGCTAAGGGTTATATCGATAGTATACATGGTATGTAACGCACACTACAAGTTTTTTTACACAGTTTCTTTTGTACGGTTTTTTACACGGTTTTCGCAAAAAAAAATCCTTTTAAAGGCATAAGTTTCTCAACATTTTTTGCGCGGATTTCGCAAAAATGTCCAGATGGAGGCAAAAGACTTTGAAGATTTTTGATCAAGTTTCATTTGCACGGATTTTACAATTTACACGGTTTCTGCTTTAATTCCAAGACCTTTTGAATGCATAGAATTTGGAAGATTTTTGGAAAAGTGAAAAAGACGATCTTGAAGATTCCTTTTGGCCCACACTCTTAGAAAAAAATGAAAATTACATTTGACGTAAACAACGTAGCGACGTATTTTTCCGTTTGACAATAGGATTTTACATGTAATGATATGTGAAATTAAATATTATGACTCTTTTGATGTAAAATTCAGACTGAATGACCTTGGAAAAGCCGAGAAACTCACATTTTTACATGTAATTAAATGTAAATATAGGTGAATTGGGACGCTCCTTTTATGTGCATCTGGCAAAACGTAAAGTTACAAGATTTCTTTTGCTGTACACACTTCAACAAACTGATTGCTTTTGGAATAGTATTAACGAGCAGAGTTAAAATATTCAAATTCATTGAATGAAAATTGATCATATTCAACCGCTTTCATTTTCAATATTCAGTGACGCAGCTGAAAACATCAAACGACCAAACCGCCCATTCATCCATGCAGATTTTCATTCGGCTCCGATTATTACACGAAGCGACCGAGCAGCAACGAATCAAACGCATCAAAGTAGGCCCTGGCACAATGTAAGAACTGATGATTGTTGTTTCATATGCTCTATCGGCATTTAAAAACATTTTCCTAGATAATTAGTGAAATGAATATATTGTATGATATTCGACTGAATGAATAAGATGGATAGTTGAATGAATATTTTTTCTATTCACCGCGAGTTGCAACGGGCTCATTTTCAGCCGTCAAAAATGAGCTTCGATTTTTTTTAACTCTGTTAACGAGTAGACGCCGAATGTCCATGTCTGAGGCCATTTTGAAAATTAAGATGGTAACCTCCGTCATAGTGGAATTCTCTAAAACCCCATCAATATGGGTATTTTTTGATGGGATTGATGAGTGGACGTCAGATATCGATGGTTAGAACCATTTTGAAAACTAAGATGGCGAATTCCGGTTCAGTGGAATCCCCTGAAATCCCATCAATATGGGTATTTTTAGAACGGCATTAAGCGCAATTCAGACGATACACCAGCTTCCGTCAACGTCAACGGAACGTCACCGTTCCGTCAGGATAAGTTAAATACTTTTCTCTTGCGTCCGTTCACACATGCCGTACGTCAAAACGTTCCGTGCCGTTGATGTTGTGTGTGAATGCCTCCATTTAACTGCATGTAACTTATCCTGACGGAACGGTGACGTTCCGTTGACGTTGATGGAAGCTGATGTATCGTCAGAATCGTCCTTTAATGGGTGGACGTCAAATATCGATGTTTTGGGCCATTTTGAAAACCAAGATGGTGACTTCCGGTCAGTAGAATTCTCTAAAACCCCATCAATATGGGTATTTTTGGAACGGGGTTGATGAGTGGATGCCAGATATTGATGTTTAAGGCCATTTTGAAAACCAAGATGGCCATTTCGGTTTAGTACAATTTTCTATTACCAAAACAATGTGAGAATTATTGGAATAGCGTTAATGAATAGATACCGGATGACAATTCCGGTAGTCATATTTAATCCAAGATGGTGACTTCTAGTTTAGCGGACATCTCATTCATATTAATAATACAGCATAGACCCGATTTTATTATTCCCCCTGATTTTGACAGTTTTTAGATTCGATTTTGAGCCTCGCATGAAAATCCGCTCGATGAGCTGTAGCAGACGAATCAATTCAAATTCGAGTAAATCCATTCATGAGCACATTTCTCTTATCTTATAAATGCAAATGACGTCAGATCTCTGGCAACTGCATATTTGTCAATCAAGCTCCAAAACACTTCACATTGTCTGAGTTATACAAAGTACAGCGAAAACCCGTTTTTATCAGTCCCTTGGTGAATTTTAAGCTGATAAAATGGGGACATTGACAAAATCGGGACATTTATTTTTCTTTCTTTTTAATAAACCGAAGCTCTATTCTTCTATAGTCCCTAGATATAGCCTCACAATACTTTCTGATTATTTTAAATTTTCTTTAAGGGGGTCCGACAGCGCAAAATTAAAACAAAAATAAACATTTTACTTTTGCATATTTTGGATCTCTAAGATAAGTAAAATATGCTCAAGAAAGGATTCACTAGAATTCAACTTTGTTCGTCTGCTAGAGCCCATCAAACTACCAACTATCAATTTTCATATGAGGCTGACAAAATCGTGTCAAAAAGCTGATAAAATCGGGGTCTTCACTGTATCGTTAAACCTATAGTCACCATCTTGAATTTCAAAATGGCCGCATACATGGATCTCTATCACGCGCTTATTAGACCCACTCTGAACATATGATTGGGTTACAGAAAACTCCGTTAAACCGGAAGTCACCCTCTTGGTATTGAAAATGGTCTCAGACATCCATATTGGGCGTCTGCTCGTCAAGCCCGTTGCAAAAATGTTCATAGTGGCGGGTTTTTGTGTTCCACTGAACCGAAAGTCGCCATCTTGGTTTTCAAAATGGCCTCAAACATCGATAGCTAGCATCTACTCGTCAAGCCCGTTCCAAAAATACCCATGTTGATAGGGTTTTAGAGAATTCCACTGAACCGGAAGTCGCCATCATAGACTTCAAACATTGCTCTCTGGTGTCCATTCGTCAAGCTCGTTCCATAAATAAGCATATTAATGGCGTTTTAGAGAATCCAGTTGAACATGATGTTGCCATCTTAATTTTCAAAATGGCTTCAGGCATGGATATCTGGCCCATACTTGCCAAGCCCGTTCCAAAAATACCCATATTGATTAGGTTTTAGAAGTCGCCATCTTGATTTTCAAAATGGTCTCAGACATCCATATTGAGCGTCTACCCTAAACTTGTTCAAAAATCGTCTAAATCCTTTGCGTTCAAACGGACATTTTTAATGAAACTCCGAAATCACCCCTTTTCCTAAAATCGTCAGTCTTTTGAATTGAATGTAACGCGATTTTTTTGCTTGGTTGTCTGAATTAACACGGTTTTTTAACACGAATGTGGCAATGAATGCGGTTTTTTGGCACGGTTTTTTTACACGGTACGTATCCCCGTGCAAAAAAACCTTAGTGTACAATGAGACTTTAATGCGTTATTGTACAGGAGAAATCTGCCGGACTTTGAATCGGAGATGGTCGATTACTTCGTTATACGAATGTCGAATTTGTACTTGGAAATCTTAAATTTACGAAAATTGTGACGAATTTCTAGAAATTATGAATAATATACCTCGTATTCATGAAGAAACTGTATTTGTACTCCCTGAACATGTTTAGTGTTTGTTATGATTATTGTTCATTACTTATTACTGGTCGCTAGCAGCTGGTATGATATTTCATGAAAAAGTGCATGGAACTAGATATGTACGCCGCCTCCTCCGCCGGTACTTTTTGTCATACGCCGACGACGTACGATTTGTCGGCGGCGCGCCGCTGCCGTGTATTGTCACGTATTTTTTGGAGCTTTTATATTTCGCGAACGTAGATGCTCTTAGCCAGTGCGATTTAACCTGAGCAAAACAACCTGCTTGGCTATTATCAGAAAAGTTTATACTACCAAGAGACCATGCTTTGGGATTTATTTGAGGTTTGCAGCTATTCGACATAGCTATAGTATGTACAGGAAAGAGAATAAGTTTTTGTCGTGAATAGAATTTTATATTGCATTAAAATTTAATTATTCTAGAATACGCGTGGATACAGTTCGCAGGTATATTGCTAGAATACGGTATTATTGAAGAAACAGATGATCGTCAAGATCAACTATTTGGCGTATACAATGTCATTCTTGGAAATTTCAAGCGATTTGTGAATGGATGATTCTGTGCTGTAACTGATACATAAAAATGTGAAATGAGCATTGCATAATTTAATTACCGTAAACCGGGTGACATTGATCACTTTTCGAAGTAATCATTACATATTTTTAGACGCAACACATTTTTTTCAAGTTTAATATTTTTAAACCATGTACTGATGTGTGGAGAACAAGATTGGATGGTTTTACCTAAAATTCTCTGTTTACATTATTTTTTCAAAAATGATTTCAAGTTGAAGTCCGTTTTCGTGTTCCGGGGTGACTTTGATAACCTGCATGTTCACCCACATTAAGTTATTGATGTCAATGTTTTTCATTCAAATGTTTGTTTAAACTAATTCTGGAAGGATACTCATTGTTACATAGATGTTAATTAGTATTATACAAAGTATTTCAATGTACTGTAAAATTCGAGTAACAAAAATTCGTATAATTTGTGTCCAACTAGAATAAAAGATTCTGAAAACCTTTAAAACTACTAAAATTGTTTTGTTTCAGTGTTTTATCAATGTACAAAAAGTTTCATGCAATTTAACACGTTTGAATATTGAACATCAAAAAAAAATGTTGCAAATTTTATCTTAAAATAATTTGAAATAATTGCCAGCTAGTTTCACAAAAAATGTATTAAAAATAAACAAACTCCTAAAACTAAATTTATCATATCCCAATCTAAAAGAAAATAAAAACTCGCTTGTAATTTATTACTCTTGCTCAAATCTGAAATTTATTTGTTTTATAAAAAAATAGACACTTTACGAAGTTTCGTAAAAATCAGGTAAAGTCAAATTTCGGGTTTTTGTAGTTTTTGTACACAAAAACCGAACAGTATACTCAAAAAGTATAACAAATCAGTATTTTATAAGTTTAGAGTAAAAATCATTTCAAATTAAAATGATTCGGTAGACTATTCTGGTTTATTAAGCGATCTTTTTTTTTCGAGAGTTGTCCTACTGGAGCTGTAGAGCTAGGTTCTCGGAAGGGCTCCCCGTCAGAATCACATACTACAATTTGCAGACGAGACAGGCAATGTCGCCCAATAAAAAACTGCATTAGGCCAATTGTAGCGGGCCGTGATTCTGAATGTGATATTCATTGTACGGTTCAGGTATGTGCGGACGTAGGGACTCGCGATCGCATGTATCATCGCGAAGGGTTCGAGCATTTGTACGTTAACGTGTTCGATCGCGTGTGCGTTTGTATGTCGCGTGTGTATGTAACCTCGCGTATATAAAATCTATTTTATAACCGTGTGCATTTCGCATATTCGCGTGTGTTTTTTGGATAATCGCGAACGGACCGTGAATCTAATACTTTATATTTGGTGTACGGCTCAGATGCTAAATGAAAGTGAAATCTTCCATATCACGAGTTCCCGGCGATGTCGCCGTAGAGCGTGTGGTCTAGTGGATATGAGCTTTATTTTTTTGATTGGTCCAACTGAATGTATGGACCTAAATTACTAGAATGAAGGCTAAAGATTTCTGGACGTGACCGATTCATGATCGCGCGCGTTTGCGGATTCGCGTTCGTAACTTCGTAAGTACTAAAACGTTCACATAATTACCGGAGTGTTATCAAGTTTGCGCGATAACGGGCATAGGTGTGCGTAGATTATCGCGAAGGGCTTAAGCGTTCGTATGTTGACGTGTTTGTCGCGTGTGCTCGCGTGTATGTGACTTCGCGTGTATAAATTCGATTTTGAAACCCTGCGGCCATTCATATATTCGCGGACCGTCATTCTGATATTTAGTTTGGTGTACGGATCACATTCTGACAGGGAGTGAGTTATCCCATATTACTAGAGTTCCCGGTCATGTCACCACGGAACGTTTTGTCTAGTGGATATGGGAGCAATTTTTTTTTTAATTCTTCAATTTTATTTATTTTTTTTTAAATTAACATGGACCTAGACTGTTGGTACCGAGGATAGAGACTTCCGGACGATTCCGATTCATGATGGCGCGAACGCGGGAGATTGTAGATTAACGCTTGAGATCGCGTTGGTAAGTTTATGAGCGCTGAGACGTTAACCTTATCACCGGGGTATGATCATGCTTGCGAGTTGGTGGGCGTAGGTTGTTTAGAAAATCGCGAGGGGTTCTAACGTTTGTACGCTAACGTGATTTTCTAACATATTTGCGTGTGTTGTGTGTTCTTGAATGGTCGCGCGAACCGTGAGTCTGATATTAAATTTTCGGTGCGCGGCCAGAATTCTGGCAGAGAGTGGGATCCCTTATATCGATAAGCTTCCCGGTTATGTCGCCATGAGACGTGCCGCCTAATAGGTATGAGCGTATTTGCCCAATTGGTCCAGCTGAAGGCATGGACCCAGGCTTCTGGGATCAAGGGTAGACCTCCGGACGTGACCGATTCGTAATCGCGCGCGCGAGGGCATTTTTGTAGGTTCCCGCTTGAGACCGCGTTTGAGAATGTGTGAGTGTTAAGACGTTGGCTATCACCATCTTTGCTGACCCAGCTGAAGGCAAGAGTAGAATGGCAGTATAGGATTCGAAAAGAAGAGATAAAAGACAATATATGAGAGACGCAATAGATAAAACAGGTACAAGATACAGCTAAAGTTATGATCATAACATGAAAGACATACATTAGTACTTCAAACACTACTAATACTGGAATACCCAACCACCACACATAGCACATCCTTTCTCAATTATCTATTTGTTACTAGTTGATTGTTGTTTATGAGCGGGTGAATAGAAGAAAGATAAAGAACAGAAAAAAGGCTCCTACCAGCCCTCTTGGCCTCCTCGATACACCACTATCGAGGCGTATTGTAATCAACATCTTGAAGCGGGCTTCTTATATAAATAAAATCTTGCGTCATAATGATTGGTGGATTATTGACATAAGAACTAATTAACCTCTAGTAGTAGCACTTGGTGCAAATAGAAACCAAAAAGAGCGAAGGGTCCTTATATTTAGATAATTCTATTTAGTCTATTGTGGCCTGATGATGTTTACAATACCGTCAATCCTCCTGCGAGAGGGATAAAGAAATAAATATTAATAGATAATAGAATAGATAAGATAATAGATAACACAGAAATAGATATTACATGCATCTAAACTACTTTTAGGTGTTTGGTGATGTGGTTCACGTGGATTGGATTTCTTCAAAAACTACGTGTTTCAGTTTATTAAGTTGATCTAGTTGAGCATTAACTAGTGGCTGAACAGTATGTTTAAAAGAAGTTTCCATCCATAAGAGATTGTCATCTCTGTTTCTGAAAACAGCGAATCCGATTCGTTATAAACGAGTGTTACTCGCCATCTTCACGAGCCAGAGCAACAGAGCGATTTAAGAGATAAAAACACCCACCTTCAGTCTGATCATCTCTTATAGATGACAGTCCATCGATCCGAATCGAATGACTCGATCACTATGCTCAAGATCAAATGAGTCACCGAACAACCGAACCAGCATGTTCCCCCATTTGAAAGTAGAAACATCCATATAAGCCGCCCGCCAAAACACTCAATCGAATGATTATTAGTCATGAGATTCAGAGGTCAATGAACCAGCACTCGCTCGAATCTCCCACTCTTATCGACCAAGCAAGAGTACGCGCCCATTAGGCTCATCACCCAAGCCCAGGGTATTCTGGTTTATTAAGCGATCTACGAAAAAAAAAGTTTATTAAGCGATCTACGAAAAAAGTGTCGAGTGATCAAAGTCACCCTGATGATCAAAGCCACCCCGGTTTACGGTATTATCGGATATTGGAAATGTGAAGTGCAAACAACTAACTTTTTCAAAAAGCGTTAAAATTCTAATGGTAAAGAGCACGGTGACTTGATCAAAAACGAATCAGGGACATAGACAAAATGAAACAGAACACATTTTAGACTGTCAAATTAACTGTACTTAAATGGGGCTTTTCACAATTTACTTGATTTAAATACAAAATGCAAAACGAAATTTTCATTTATAATTAACACTGAAATGAAGGTAAATGAAGAATTTTGAATTTTTCTTACAGGCAATTTCTTCTATGAGTAATAAACGTCCATAATCATCCACGCGGGCGGTGCTTACAATGCAATAATATGTTCGATCGCAGGTCGGCTACTATGGCGCAGATCATGACTGCTTGTACAAAACCCATTTATGCATTATTTAAAGTATTCGTATATTGTACGGATATGGATATAAAATTGACCAGATTTCCGATCAGTTCAACAATTTACTTAGTTATTGCGGTCAGCGCTTCGTATTCAAAAACTGTCAGTGCTTTGTATTAAAAAAACAGGGAAACGATTCCAGTAGAAAAGTTTGAATAGGAACTCCTGTATTTATATGTTCAGTGGCGGATTCAGGGGGAGGGTCTTGGGGGTCCGGACCCCCTCCGAATTTTTTTTACTTGTTGAGAACTTTTAAATTAGTTTCAATTTTTTATTAGCTTCAAACTCAATATCATTCCAAACCAAATTTGTCCAACAAAAAAGATATTCATTAAATAAGGCTATAACGTATTACGAATTGCACAATGTTCATTTTAAAATCGAAATTTCAGACCCCTCCCGAATTTTTTTTTCTGGATCCGCCCCTGGATATGTTAGACGAAATGGATAAATGCCACTGAGACATTCTAGTGTCTATCGAAAACGCTGGATATATTTAGGAAATTGATAAATAAGACTCATTGATCCATGTGGATGATACCGAATTTAAATATATATCATATAGTGTTGAACTCGAAACTATGCATTAAATAGAATTGATTTAGTATATATCGAGTAAGTTAATGTAATAATCGAGTCCGAAATCTTGTTGAACACGAAGACTTTACTGATTTTATTTTTACGGGAAAAAACAGTTAAGGAGCCTTAGACTTTTTGCATCTCTTCTAGAGCTCAACAGCTCAGTAAAATCTCAGTACACAAATATTACTTTGTTGAGATATCAGTTTTTAAATTTAAAGACAGGTTTAAATAGAATGGCGAGTCGATTAATTTTCATCATTTTCGGCACAGTTTACTGCCTCCCGGTTATCGAAAGTGTGAATAATGGTGCAATTTAACGATTATACAAAGTGTAGTGGCTTATAAAAGCATTTTTCGACATATTTTCGACTGACGCGTGTGGTGACAGTTTGTGAAAATCGAATCCCGATGCAAGGACAATAAAAGTGCACAGAAAACATCTAGAAACATGGTGTACATTCTAAAAATAATGAAAAATGGGTTTTCAGAGAAAAAATTCGAACCCAAAAATGAAAAAATACGGCAATAAGAAAAATTGGCATATTCAAATAATTGGCGTTTCACCAGCGACTAGCGACTACCAGGTGTCGCCCCAAAAGTCTTCGCCCGAAAAATAGGTGGCAAACCAGCCGGTCGGTGCTCACCTAATTTCGTCCTTGTCACCTGTTTTTTATTGGGTGTTTCATCGGCGGTGCTATCTTTGAAAATGAGCCGCCTTGGATATTCAACTGTTTTTTTGCTTTCTTATTTTATTGCAAATGAGTAGAGGTTTTGATTCTTTTATATTCGGGATTGCAGATATTTTGTCGTATGTAAATTTTGGGTGTTCGTTGGTGTGATGGCACTGTAAGGGAACATGTATCCGCCGCTCGGCCAACTTTTCTTTGGACTGAGCAAACTAATTTCTATGTTTGTTTAAGGTTTGTTTTACCAAAGGGGGAACTGATCCACAGAGCATTCAATGTGCTTAGGGAAAACACATGGCCTTATTTGAGTGGAATGATGACTTCAATCATGTATAAGGTTTGAGAATTGACAATTCGCGAGAAGGATCGGGGACCAGTTGGCAATTACCTTCAGTTATGTCAGCACGAAGAATAAGTGTTGCTGTCGTGTTCATTGGTTAGCTTTCAATTCTATCTCATGCCTCCACGCGAGTCTAGGTCTATTGATGACATTTGGTCCTTAGACCGGCGACGCCTGTGTGATGTCGGCCTTCTGCCGATAGTGGCAGAATGAGATGGTGTGAACGGATCTAGCCGTGAAAACAATACCGTAAAAATGAATAGTTGTTCGGAAGTTGGCTCCAATGGGACTTTGATTCGACTGGTATCGATGATCGCGGGTCAATACGTACTGAAAATTCGCCGCGTCTGTTTTAATAAATCTAATTTCAAGTTCCGTTCTTGGTAACAAGCCCGTGTATCAGATTAACGATCCTCTGTATTTCCATTCAGTGTTCGATATAATCGTTTGTATACGTGCATTTCATAAACAATCCGATATGGAAAATCGGAAATACTTTCGTTGATTTATAACATCTCGGGCTATCATCATAACTCTTTGTCTGTATAACGTGTTATCACTCAGTAGTTTGCAACCCAAAATATATCGTAGAGAAGGAATAGCGAAATTAGTCTAAATAATGTCGCAATATTACGCAGATAAGATTAGCATTTCTAGGCAATACTCAATACTCGGCTGTGTGGAGTTGAAATTGCTTTTGTTTAGAAAACAGGATACTCTCGGTAGCCGGCTACCCAGAGTTTAAAAAGAACCAAAAACTAAACAAGATCTTCTTTTTCCAGCGATCGTGTTCTCGAAAACTAACTAAGCTACTACCTAACAAACTATGCTTTACAGGTCGCATTGCTTGCTTGGAGCGAATCCTAGACTCTATTTCCTTACAAACAACCAAATCCGCGACACCTATGAAAGAGTCTGATGAACCTTCTGTATAAGATTCCGCATTTTATTCAAACGATCGCCGGGTAAAATCATCACCGGCACGATAGAAACCACGAACAAATTCGTCGCGTGATTGAATATTATTAAAAAATATAAGCAGTGCTCCTTATAGCCGGCTATCCGGAGTTCAAGTTGCTTATTTAGCTAATCGTATAAATACAACAAATGATAAATTTCCCAAATTCTCCGCAGCCGGCTGCCCAGAGCAATTATTACATGATAACGCTATTGGCACATTTACTAACAACTCTCCCCTTCCCGTGAAACATGTGGAGATGCAGAGGATTCCTTGGTCTCTAGTAGCAACATGTATCGGACTAACATTCCTTCCTTTCCCAGAAGATCTGCATTCGGACGTAGCCGGCGTCGGTATTGATCAGCATGCAGGGATCAGAATAGATTGTACTATGTGGCTCATCATGTTATTCACAAGCATGTTGTTCCAATAAACATTTTGCAAACTAATTTGGTTCTGGTCAATAACGGAGTAGCAACTACGGGCGATCTCTTATGCTTATGCTTATGCTTAAAGACAGGTTTGAATAGAATGAGAATGGATACTCATCATAGTCTTATAGAGGTTTTAATCTTATGGTCATTCACCTTTTTTCGAGTTAGAAAAAAATCGGTTTACGCGCGGCCAAAATAAACACCGTACTAATTCGATTTTTTTTGTGACCTTTGGATATACAAGTGTCAATACTAATACGTTTCAAGATAAGCCAACCGCCGACATCGAATTTTGCTGATAACTTATTTTAGAAATATTCGCACGCCTATAACTTCAAACGGTGTCAAGCTAGCTGCCAACGCCACAGCCGCCGATCAAACATTTCCCCTACGCCACCGCTGATCAAAACATATCGACGCACACATCTAAACAGATAAAAAGATTCCACGATAAATATTCTACATTTAATAAATTAGTACACGTGAACGTTTCATGAGCATGTGCGGAGTTGCATGAAATTGAAAATAATTAGAGATATCTTCAAAATGAGCATGAGCATGATGACCATACAATTCGTAGTTGCTACTCCGTGATTGACCAGAACAAGCGAAATTGCACAGAAAATCAACGAATAGGGCCTGGGAGTAGCTATCCATCGTCAATGTGCACGTGTCGAGAGTTCTATACGTTCAAATGTCAATAACGGCACCGGCCACGTCCTTACAGTCATCGGGGGAGGAAAGGAATGTTAGTGTAGCAAACGTTGTTATGGAGACCGTGTATACCTCTGCATCTCCACGTTTGCCACGGAAAGAAGTTTTTGTTAGTAGGATGTAGTAAAGAGTTACATAAACCTAGATTTACCTTGATAAGTGATCTATGCAACTCTCAGAAGTGTTATCATGTGTTTATTGCTCTGGGCAGCCGGCTACCGAGAACTTGATAGAGTTATCGTTTGTTGAATTAATTTGGAAACACAAAAAAAGTTGCAAAAAAAGCAACTTAAGCTTCGGACTGCCGACAGTCGGGAGTGTTGCTTATGTTTAATAGAATCAGACGGTATGCGAACAATGTTATTATTCCTTGTTTCTTTATTCCGGCGAAACACGATATTCCAAGAAGAATTCAATGTTGTGAAAAGCGATCACCTTCAGCGTCTCAAGAAATCTGTCGAAATGGATGCGATAATACCTATGTAACTGAAGACTTCGCAATACAAGCACTATTTATCGTATATAAAATTTGGTATTTATATAGCAAATAAAATGACAATTTTGTTCTCCGCGAAAGAAGGTACCGAGGGTTATTCGCGTGCGTTGTTACTTCACCGGAGATCGCGTAAATGCCTCACTGAACTAACGGCCGGTAGTGCTTAAAGACGGTATAAAATAAGCACTACCGTAATACCTGAAACCACCAGCTTTTTATGTCGAATATATAATCGATGACGCTAATTTTTACAATAAATACTAGAACAAGATTGGAAACAACAAGAACGAAAAGAAACTAACCTGTCACCTTTTACGTCAATAATCAAGCTAGAATATTTTTATACTCATGAAGAAATATGGTTAACATGACAATAATATAGTGCATGCACTACTTCAAACCAAATGAAAGTATTTAATACAATGAGAACAATTAATTTGATGTAATTCAATTGATTTATTGTACTAAAAGTAAGACAATGAATATGACAATGAGGAAAATTTTTTCGTGCTGATATGACTGCTGCAAATTGGTCACTGGCTTCTGATTCTTCTCGCGAACTGACAATGCTCAACCCTCATATATGATTCAACAGTCATAATTTCACTCAGACAACATCATGCGTATTCCTCACGCACAATACCCATCAGTGTATTAGTTTTCTGGTTGGTCAAATAAACACTGAACAAACCAAGAAACTAGTTTGATCAGTCCAAAGAAAAGTCAACTCGATTAACATCAACCGGCGGATACGTGTTCCCTTACCATGCCATCAAATCAAAGAACATTTAATATTACATATGACAGAAAATATGCAATTCTGAATATAATTAAATGAAGACTACTTAATTATTTGCAATAAATAAGATCGGAAAAATTAGTTGCATAAACAAGACGCGGATGAAAATAGCTGACTACCATCAAAATAATTAGAGATGTCTTCCAAAAATCACAAACACGCAAGATAAACCGTGAATCATTTACAAGGAAACATGAACCAGTTCACAAATACATGAGCAATATTTACAAATTAAGTCGTGACTAATATATTAGGGATCATGAATTAATTCACGAGGATTGAAAGGATTCATGAATTATATTCCGAGTGTCGTGAACTTGTTCGAGGGAAAACACGCACTGTTTTGATTTTGTGAACAAATCCCCAACTACGAAAACCAGATTTCATTTTATTTTATTTTTTTATTTTGGGAGCAGGAAAAAGCCTCCTGGAGCTGAGTTTCATTCAAACTCGCTCTCCAGAAGGCATAAAACCTCCTCATCTTTTGTACCAATAGATGAAAAATGTCCAAGTGATACATTTCTTTAAATATAACATATAACTAAACAAATTATCATTAACACAAACATAACAAATCACTAGAAATTAATGCTACTAATACAAGGATCGTCGAATCAATTTTGGTTTTATCACTTAAATTTGGTTTTAGGACATCGCGAGACAGGCGGTAATCGAAAACATTGGAACAACGATTAAATAGACGACACAGACTGGTGAGTGGTTCATTGTAGGCGTAATTGGTTCTGGCATTAGGAATTCGCAAAAAATGATGAGTCCTAAGACTACGACGAATCCACAAGCTGAAGGAGCGCTGGGCAGTCAATTCTTGATTGAATTAGATCAGCAATGAAAACTGATTTTGAAACATCTCGACGAACTGACAGTAGATCGCGGTCGATAAGTAGATAGCGGTCCTTATAGCTTGGGAGGTTTAGCGGGTCCCTGCGAGGTAAATTACGAAAAACAAAGCGAACAAATTTACGCTGAATAGCTTCTATGCGCTGGATGTCAATTTGGTAATGAGGTGACCAAACAAGAGCAGCATATTCGAGAGTAGAGCGAACTAACGCACAATACAGCGCCTTTATGCAATGGACATCGACGAAATTTTTAGTAACGCGGAAAATGAATCCCAAAAGCTTCGAGGCCTTGGAAATAACATATTGTATATGATCCTTAAAGCTGAATTTGAGATCTAAAATAACTTCAAAGTCCTTCACAGACGTTTCTAGCTTGAGAACAGTTTGCAAAATTTTGTAGTCATATGTAATTAATGAGCGTTTGTGTGTGAAAGAGATGACTGAACACTTTGAAGCATTTAATACCATCCTATTCATCTTACACCAGTTTGAAAACAAATTTAACTGTTTCTGTAGGAATTCTACATCTTCAAGGTTTTTAACTAGGTGGTATAGTTTGAAGTCATCAGCAAAAGATAGCTTCAAACAATCTGATGAGGCTCGTAATAAATAATGAATCAGTCCATGTCGCAGGCTTGCTGGAGCATCACTCATGATGCTAAAATGAGGTGAGGTATCAACATTCTGAGGAGAACTTCACACACCTCGCTAATTAATAGCAGAAAAAAAACTCTTCTCCCACTCAACAAGCAAACTCATCATCAGAGGTGATGACTTGTTCAATGATTAGAGGATGTTATATGCATCACACAGGAAAGGCGAGAGCGCAAAACTGATTGAAGATGGGTTGGAATTCCTCTTCAAAAATGCTGAGAGTGTGGAGCGCGAGAGTGATTGTTTCCCTCTCTTGTTTTAATGGGATTTTGTCTGCTGCGTAGGATGCGGATATAAGTTTAATTTTCATGGTGTAGATCAGTGCTTCGTGGAATACGGATATCATCATGTGGTGGGAATCCAAGAGACTGGAGGACCCAGACTTGACTCTACTGTGCCAAACGACCTTGAGGCTTGAGCACTTCTTGTACACAGGTTTCAATTGAGCGAGGATTCAGTGGCCTAGGGAAAATACTAACTAACGATCAGATAAACCTCAGCTCGGAAAATTTAAAATCAATCCTATTCGTCAAACTTAATAACAACATAATAGAAGATAAATCTCACCGAGCAAAATTTTCATTGAATTTCCATAAAAACGTCTTATGACTTTCAGACATAAGGATTTTAAATGGATTTTATAAATCTGTCTTATGATTTGGAGGGGAAATTTTCCAAATCCATCTCTTATTATTTTCATAAGACAGTCTTATGAAATTTATGAAAATGTTCGAATGAACGCCATAGGTGCCCATTTATGAAAATTGCAGACATTTATAAGCAGAAAACATAGTAAAAATAACGATTTCTATAGAACAGTCTTATGAAATTCATCACAATGTTCGAATGAATGCCATAAGTTTTTTTATTTATGGATATTATTGTGCATTTATATAAAAAATATAAACATGGCTGACATTTCTCGAGCATTTTTAGTAGACAAAAAATCAACAGTAAAAATCAACCTTGAGAGGATATTGGGTTTCACACCAACTGACATAACCCCACAAAATGAACCGGATGAACTTCGTTTGACAATTCTCGGTGGTTTGTTTACATGGGAGTTACGTGAGTTTGAAAGTAACAGATGGGCACCCGTTGCACTCGAACTCACGCAACTGACAAAGTAAACAAACTACTGAGAATTGTCAAACATGAACGTCGCTCATCATGAGTTCATTCGTGTGGTCATCTTGTAGAACTCAATTCGGGACAAGTTAACCTCCAAGTGTAGATCCCTTCAGAAGATTGAAGAGAAAACTCTTATTAAATATTAAAATTTGTACATAATGAGCAATGCTTCGTCAATATTTCCTGGGAAACTGGGCTTAGGCAACTGGGAAACTGGACTTGACAACTGAATGATAATGATTGTTACTTCTCAAATGATTTTGATAATTAAAAAAATACGCTTCAGACACTAATTATATGCACAACTTATTTCATTACAAATAATCGGATATCTTCTGTAAAAACCATAACCATGCAAACAGATTTAATGCTTACAATCATTTATTCAGTAACATAAAAAACAATTTAAAATTTTGTTGCGATGTGACTAAAAATCTCACTTTTGTTTCAAAAAGCTCTAATCAAAAAGTGCTGGTCTGAAACTATTTGCTCCTGGTTGGCCGTCCAGGCCAGTACTGAATTCATAAGAAACAATTATGAACTTTTCACAAAAGTGATGTTTATGAAAAACAAAATACAATTTTATAGAATCAATGACAGATGTCATATGGGTTTCATGAGAATAACTTAAGAAATTCTTAAACGCATATATTGGAGCGAAGTCATAAGACTATTTTATGAAATACATTATTTGTACGTCTATGGAGTGCATGAATAAAGATAAATGAATTCATAAGCCTGCCTATGACATTCTAAAGCGTTCAATGGCATCGTCAGAAGGCTGGTTCATATGCCGAGACTTATGAAATTCTCAGATGCTTTTTGCTCGGTGTAGAGAAAATTTAGAATACACAGATAAAAATATTTTGTAATTTTAAGATTATTTTCATGCACATATTTGGAGCATGAATATAAATGTAAAATTAAGCTCCACCACAAATACACACGACTTGTCGCGCTTTCTTCAACGAATTTTATTATAATTTTACATGTGGGTTGAAAATTACAGTTTCTTTAAACAGAAAACACATGCACTTCAATGTATTTTTACTCGAATACTGTTGTAAAATGATTGACATGTAATATTACACGAATGAAAGTGTAAAATTGTATGCTGTTTGATGCTCCAATTGATGTTAACGTAATTTTCAATCAAATTTTAGATTCAATTGTTGTATGTTTACATTCGTATTGATTTACATGTCGTTTAAATTTCATTATTTTTTGGTGTGTAGGACGTAAGTAGCTTTTTCATCTGTTCATTACTCGGCCATTTCAACATTTACTACTCTACTCTTTGCATAATATTCTAGTAATAACCGTCGGCTTTCGATATGTACTGGAAAATTAGTGCAAAGTGTTGTAATGACGTCGTAAGAAAGTAAACAAAGAGAGGCTCTCGATGTTACTTACATCCTATTGAAAATTTTCTCTAGAAATATTTTAATTTTGATATCTTATACAACATGACATCGCTTCCAATTAAAATGGTTGCATAATATTCGATTCTATTCTAGTGTTCTTTCTCAATAAAATTTTTAAAAAATGTTGTTATCAAATAGTTTCGTTTCTATCTCTATTATAGATTGTTTTGGCTGGTTAGTTTCCAAGATATGGACAATGAAGTTTAAAAAAAAATTGTTTGTGTTTATTTGTTACTAAATGTCAAAGTAGAAAGTTTATGCGGATAAATTTCCAATGGGCAATACATTTTTAAAATGAGATAATTATCGACAGCGATATTTAAAATTATACATAGTCGAAAATTGTATGCTATCCTGATTATCTACTTTCAACGCTAGGGTAATAAGCCTATTTTCGTCTTGTTTCTATTATCACCCTACTAATTTGTAGCCGCTGGTTAGAGCAGCTTTTCCCATCTTTGTTCAGCGCGTTGGTTTAAAAGGTAAGGCAATTATTGGAACACTCGAATCGAGTTTTCGTTGCGCTTAAATACGAACATTTTACAGCTTTCATACCAACTCAATCAGAAGCACAAATTTTGTTTTCGAACTCGAAACGCATCTCCATAAATAGTTTAGTTATAGGTTTTGTGTCCTTTATGCGCAAAGGTGGTTTCAAACCATTTTCTCGTTAGTGAAGGAAAATAGTTTTTAATTAAAAATTTTCTCCACTACGGATAAATATAGCATAATGCCAATTGTGTTATTATATTGGTTCTTAAGAGCAAAGTAAAGCTACTGATGCCAATGTATACGCATTGTATCAATTGTAGGCCTAGAAATTAGTGGTATACCCACCATAATAGGGTTTATTTTATGTAAGGGGCTTACCTCTTTACCCTATATTCGGAGGAGAACACGAAGCTTCTTATTTTGATACTGATTTCACTAAATAATCCCCTAGAAGTGAAATAATTTTTTGAACAGATTGTTTAGCAAATATAATGAAAAGATGTGTTCATGAATTATGTAGGATATACGTTAGCCTTTGCCTATTCAATCAATTCCATTACAAGAATCCAACATTTGTACAATATTTTCTTAAATTTTCATTGCAAAATATTAAAATTTTGTGAAAAAATGCGGTGTACACACTAACCTAAAACCTCCTATACTAATCGTTTAGAAATTTCGCAGAGTTCTTTCTTACATCATTGCCCAGGTTCCTATGGGAGCATTTTAACCGATTTTTTAACGAATGTATTGGCATCAACGTGCTATGAAAAATTCGAAAAAATGAAGGCTGCTCTCATTACTCCTTATCATCTTCACTTATAGCAAAAACATTTTCTGGGACCTTTGGCACCAAAACATTAATTACGTTGTCCAGTCTTAGCGCCGATTTCTAGCAAGTTCTAGAAAGAGAAAAAAAACACCTTCCCAAAGGTATGCTGTATTATTCTGTTATGAATATTGTGCTAAATTGCGACAATAATAAGGAAATTGTCATTTTTTGCATTTTTTTCATGACAAATATGCAAATGGTTCAACATTCTTCCAAGGGCACGTCATGGTTCTATGTAATAATAATTCGGAAGAGCATTTAATTCTGCTATAAATCAATTTGGGGGCATGCAACATTTTTCAAAACTTTTTGTGTTGCACTATAACCTATGCTAGTTCACTTGAAAAGTTAAAAAAAATCACTATAGCGCCGTGAAAAGAGTTATGATGTCATCCGGTTATCCCCCTGGACAGTGCGTAACGAATAAACGGTTTGCTTCAATATAAACATGTGTGTCACGTTTTAGCTTAGCTATGGGTGCCAAACGTCAAAAAAGGTCGCAATCTTTGATACCTAACTACTTCTTCCTCAACGAGTATTATATTTTAATAACAGATCGCTTGGCAAATTTTGGCCCTTTAAGGAGCGTACTGGACTATTGTATCACTTACAAGGCCTACAATCGATGAAATTTCTATAAATTGGCACCAACACGTTTTGATAAGAATCACAAGTCAACCTTTGTTTCTATGAATAGTGTTCACAAAGTTGTAAATTAGTTCACGTATACAAAATCAATTTGGTAATGACGGGGCGAAAACCGTGACTGAAGTTCACGAAACAAAAACAAATATCTCCACCTGAGTCGGAAAATGTTTTTTTTCATTTGCCAAAATCGGGGAACATGACAAAAGAACGAGGCTTCTTTCCGTGCCACTAGCACTTTTCGAAATCGAAACTGAGACGACGTCCTAGGACAAAGCACGCGTTTTCATTATTCCCTCCGCACACTTTGTTTTCGCTTAGAGATTCAGAATGATATTGGTACCTTCGCTTTTGAACTTACTACTGGGGAAACGAAAATGCACTAGCAATGATATTTATTTGTCCACTTCTCGATGCTGTGGATTTTCTCGTTGTATTTTCTGCACATTGCTTCAATTTCATTTTATGAAAATTAAAATCGAAAATTATCGGAACGAAATTGAAAATTCGGATTGTCGTAGGAAAACCAAAGTCGCTACTTCTGCTACACGTTTTCGTGGAATCGATAAAGGAGGAGATATTGTTTTTATTGTTTGTATTGTTTTATTTTTGTATGTATTCAGTAACGAAGGAGGCAGTGAAACGACGAATTTCTTCGTTCATTGAATAGGTATGATAATTTTAGGCCCAAATCTCTAATTATAAAAGTGTTAGGCCGGCGTTACTAAGGGGAAATTGAACATGATTATAAAATACATAAATTTTGAATAATTCTTGGTCCAGTTTTCTTAACGTAAAAACCTGATTGTTCCAGAATTCATGGTATTCGCGTTATTCGCGATATTGGGAAAAAAAAATCCGTGTACCAAGTCAACGATGGATCAAAACTAACCATATAAAACGCGCCGAGTACCCCAACACACTGAAGCATCGTGACACCGAGCAACAGTTTAAATGCTTGAATCTGTGACTTCACGATATTTTTCCATTCGCAATCTAGAGAGGAAACCGATATAACGTATGGTTCTGAGATGAATAATGTAACACAATCCTACACGCTTGCTAAACACGTCATATAGAAATTGCGCTGTGGAGTTGCTACTTAATACGCAACGAAGCTTATCGAAAATTGAATCGCAATATCGGAACCCCTCTGTTATTAAACAACGAAAAAAATCGATGTTATGATAGTTCCATTCAACATTGATGACGTTTGTGTAGCTCTTGAAAGTACCGCACCCTTCCCTTCAAGGCTCGATTCCAGGTGGATAGCGATTATACGAGTTCTAACAGAATGAACAGGGAAGGAGCTGGGACGGATGTAGGCACGATGTCGGCACAGAAAAAAAAATCTGTTTTGCATGTGCTAGGTACTTGGTGGACGTAGTAGGTGTGCAAAAAATCGAAACGAGTGAATTGATAATGACTAAGCGGGTGGTAGCTGTAGGAGGGTATAAAACCGTCCTATTGTTACCCAATCGAGTTGATCCTGTAAGTAGAGGCAGTGTTTGGTAGCTCCGTCACCGTTAGAACGAGATATGGGGCATTCGCTTCGAAGTTTCACTCTCACAAAATGCAAGCACTTTTCCTCCATAATAATAACGATTGTGCTGTTTCTCAGGAACGAATCAAAGATGTCGTAACTAGAATTTAAAAATAACCGAAACTCTTGAATAATGCGCAAATTGGGAACGGTATGTCGATTAATTGAAGAAAAGGTGTGGCTTTAAAATGATTTGAAATGGACAAAAGTTCTTACCAACACAGTTATAAGAGTACAAGCATTTTCATCAAAATTTTTAGAAAAGTGCCTTTCTGAAAACATTCTGAAGCCTAACATACTAAAATATATGCAAAACTGATAAGGGATTGTCGCTACTGATTCTCCTAAAGACGGCAAATGAAAAAAATTATTTGATTACGCTTTGTTGGAGTTTGCCCACTTAGTCAGAATGACGCGAATAACTTCTGAAAAGGTCATAATAAAACAAAATAATTGTGTTGTTAAAACAAAATTTAAAATATCTCGAGAACTACTACATTTCCGAAATTTTTGTTATAAGCATTTTGATTTAAAATGACTTTTAGCATCAATTAAATTTTATTCTATTTTTGACTACAAATAGTATGAATTATAAAAAATTGTCAAAAGTTGTTGTTAGAAAAACTTTTTTATTAAAATCTGCTCCATGATCCAAATATACTGAAAAAGCTTCTTTTATGTCTTTAAAACGATAAACATTAGACTTTTGACAAGTTATGTATGGGTAACGTGGATACTTTTTAAAAAGAGCATAATTACATGAATTAATTGTTTTTGTTGGAGCAAAATTCCAAATATCTCCAAAACTATCGCATTTTGGAAGATTTTTGTTAAATGCATTTTTATTTAAAATGGTACGATATTCTGTAATAAAATTAGTTTTGTATGTTAATTAGCATGAAATTGTCTAAAGTTATTGTTAAAAAAAAACTTTTTTGCTGATTATTTCTCCATTATGAAGTCACATTCAAAATGTTTCTTTGATTTTTACGTTTGTTGACAAAATATTACAAAATAGAAAAAAATGGGTTTTTTACAATTTGAATTTTTATCATAAATTGTTATTGTGTAAAATGACACAACATTTTTTTCAGTGTATATTTTTTTCGTGCAGAAGTATTTATTCCCTGTAACTTGTTCTCAGAAAGTTTTACTGTATAAAATAGTGTAATCAAGCAAAAAAATTGATATTATTGCACGTAGAAACGTTCAAGCCCTTTTTAAAAATTGCACTCGAGTCAAAATAATCTTATTGACTGTGGAAAATGTTTAGCCTTCCATGCTGGTTAATCCTGTAAAGTTTCATCGGAATCTAAGATGGTCGGTCACGATTTTGGACATTTTCGGACGAATCTTCGTGGAATGCCTCTGCTGTTGGAATGGAAATTTACCAACAAACAAACAAATGAGTACAGATAAGAGATATCAATTTCAATGATGTTCGTTTTGGATAGAATCACTTTTCGGCCGATTTCACAATGGGATTCAAGTTTAGTTGAAGGGTCGATTTGCAGTAAACGGTAAATTTTACTATCTAATCTTGAGTTATGGCGATAGTCAGTCTAAAAGTATGGCATGAAATTTCGTTCCCTTGCGATATTTTTACATACGTTAGATTATTACTACTCATGCAGTAATTTTAATGCATACACTAGTACTTTACAATTTATGACAAATTTTCGCCTGATTTTGGCAAATGACAATCATTCCTAACAATTTGATTCTCGTCTTTAGTCTAATTCCATGGTTTATGTTCATGACTTCCGGATCTTAGTAACGATATTTGATTTTAGGATCTTAGTCACGATTTTCGTAATTTATTTGCATGTTACGGTGTTTTATTCTAGAGCTTACTCACTCTCGAATTTGACACGTGGAGTGATGTGAATGTGTTCATGACATCAGCTGTTTTATTATGATATTCGTAATTTCTCTTCTCCTTATCGCGATCTGTTATTTTTTGGTTATTATCGGTTTTTGTACTCGGAGTATCGCGACAATATAAACAAGAACATAAATGTGTGACTAATAAGTGGGATCTTGTTCATATCACGAACACTATTATGTATGCTCAGCGTTGCTTTCCTTTCCTGTCGAGACATCACACTGAACATTATCAAATGAATAACGATCTTCTAGGTCCTAATAGTTTTCTTATATCTACTTCTCGTGCCTCTAGCTGGTCGCTAGCAGCTCGACATATATGACATTTCATGGAATAGTGCATGGAACAAAATGATTCCATTAATAATACTCTAGAATTTGTGAAATAGTTCCCGTGAAAATTTCATGAACATGTTGCAAAAAATTGAAAAAGATTAGGGATATCTTCTTTATATCACAAGTACGCAAGATAGATCCTAGGTCGAGTACTATGAATCATGAACTAATACACGAACTCAGAAATAATATTTCTGGATTTTATGAAATATTTTACGAGCGCGAATGGTCAGTCGTGACTATTGTACTAGGAATCATGAACCAGTTCACGAATACAAATTTACATATTTTATGATTTCGAGAACTATTTCACAAGCACGAATGGTATGTCACGACTATTATACTAGGAATCATGAACCAGTTCACGAATACATGAATAATATTGAATGATTGAATCAAATGAACTATTCGACAACCACGAATGGAAAGTCGTGACTATTGTACTAGGAATCATGAACTAGTTCACGAATACATGAAAAATATTTGATGATTTTGTGAATTATTTCTCGAGCACGGATATTGACTAATATATTAAGAATCATGAAGTAGTTCACAAGGATTGTATAGATCCATGAATAGAATTTCGAAGTAGTTCACGAGAAAATATTCAGAATGTTTTGTGTTTGTGAATTAATGTTCCTAAATCCATGAATAACATCATAAGTCAGCTATGGCAGAAACATGACTTAGGATATGTCCTGGAGTGAAACATATAGGTATCTCAGGTAAGATCAAATGTGTGGTACCAATCCCAATGAGTACCATTGTTTGTAAATAATATTAAGGATCGCAACAGATTTAGGCTAACCTTCCCGGTACTTTTTAGAACGTTGAGTATTTCAGGTGGGAATATTAATGCAAAGACACTAACCTTTGTTCCTAATCTGAATTTGCGCTGCTTATTATTTAAATTCTTTATTCGTAACACGACTCTTGCATTGAAACTGAGGTAACCTCATGCAGCTGTCGAAAAAGACCATAAACATAATCCATGTCAAATCCCACAACCATCAACACACCATATAATTGTCTCAATAACCCATAAATGCCCTAATATTTGTTTTTATATGTGATCTAATAAAATCAAATGGTTAAGTAGCTTAACGACGGGTTCAGGATAGCATTAAAACTATATATGGATTAGTTTTACCTTATGGGCTACAGTACGAGTATAGTTTCGTTTTATTAGGGGTTTTTCTTATCATTACTCAGCTTGATTTCCTACAATGCCGCGATCCGCATATTTGCCACATGTTTATGATGTTCCATATACTGCCCATAATCGTAAGTCAGTCCCATGTTCTATGGAATTCCATATCCACATGGGACTGACTTGCGATTATAGGCAGTATACAAGTGACACATATTATCCACAGAACGGCAGCGCAGCAAATATAATGAATGTTTTGCTCGACCAATTCGACAACCTACGGCCCACCGTGCAGCAACTCATCATCATGTCAGTGTTGGTGCCAGTCTGCGTATCGCTCGCACGCGCCGCGTGTGACCTCATCGACGAATAGAAGCTATACACGCTGGAAAAGAAAATTCAATGCAGATACGACGACGACGACGGGTAGGACTTAATTTTGTTAGTGTCTGTCTGCCCTGTCCGTTCCCTTTGCCAACACGATGATGGAATGCTTTTTGAGTTGGCTATAATGTTCCATTTCAATACTATTTATTATAATGACTTCCTACTCCGGTAGAAGGTTCCAAGAATTCAAATCAATACAGCAGTTATGCATCGGTACAATACAGTGAACGGAAGTAGGACAACATTTTGAAAATCGGGGACACTTACCAAAATAGCCATACACATTGAATTGAACGTTGTAACGGGTTGGTACCGTGTTACGTGAATACGGTTCAGATTGAGAGCACTTGCTTCCGCCTCAGATCACCGAAAAAGTACCACCGTTTAGTTGGGACGGTTTGACTACAATTTGCTGAATTTTCGTAACTTTTCCTTCACTGTTGCTAAAGAAAACTCGCGAATGCTTTCGAAACTTTTTCTCTTCGTGGTTTCGCTAGCCAAGCAAGCTACTCACCAACACTTTCACCTCAAGTAATGTAGACACACTTGGGAACGGCAGACTTCCACTTTAGGAAGGAGTCAATTTTTTTCGATTTTCTTGAATTCTCTTAAATCAAGACACACATAAACTGAATTATTTCGACCTCACATTCGCACTTCTGCACCAAAATGAACAACCACACTCGATTATTGGGCCAAGGAAACCTCTGCTCTTCCACGGATCACTTTCCACTCTACGGGCTCAACACCTCGAAGTTGGAAAAACACTTTTCACGAAGGATTGCTTCGCTCCACGGAAACAATGGAAACGCACACAGTAGGCTTAAAATTTCTAGCCAAACTTTGATAAAGACCAACGCTTTTTCTTTTATTTTCCGCTTTGGGGTAGATAGCACACACAATATTCACACTTCCGTGTCGCGCAACTGGACTGCTCAAAGAAGCTAAACCACTTGGTTTGAAAGTTATCTCAAAACTGGTAATGACAGGCACTACACACATTTCCATTGAAGAAAAATTACCAACCCACACAAAAAGCGACAATCAGATCAGCCACAGATTCACGAACACTAGCGCGGAAACGCGTGTGAATGATGTACAAAAACGCAGAAGCGAAAGCGAATACGCTGAGCGAAAGAAAAATTATAATGACACTTTTGACAGTTGGTATCAGAAGCAGTGTTGTCGGAGTTGAGGTATTGTTGCATTTTATGAAGTTGATCCGCTGAAATGATTCGGTTTGCAGTATTCCACGTGCGAGTACTCCCCATTAGAAATCAATAATAATATTCGCATTACGCTTACAAAGAACCATCGAATAATATATTAATATAGAAGATTACTATCACTTTTCTGGCCGTATTCACACTGTTTTATGCGAGTGGAACGACACTCCATGATAAACTGACATTTTTTTGTTGTTTCTTACTTTGAATAGATTGGTTAAGATTGGCATTAGAATAGGATACATTTAAATAAGTTTTTTGGGCATGTTTTATATCGCGTTCTCTTCTTGCATTGTACTCTTCAAACGCGATATCAACAGCAAGATTTAAATCATCACATATATTTAAAAGGTTTTATACTTTACTACCGCTGAAAAAAAAATTAAATTGATCTTGTGTGCTTTCACTTTTGAATTTATTAATGTAGAAGATGTCTACAGCAACTACAACTTTCATTCCTCAAAATCTATCATTATATTACATGTATTTTTTGCCTCAACGGTGTCTTAATTAGCAGACTGTACCTCTTCGAATTCACTAGCTTCAGGTATGTTGTTACCATTCAAGAATATAAAAGACTCAATGGCTTTATGAAAAGCGTCATTTTTCTATAAGGGAGTGAGCGATTTCGTTATACGTTATTCATCTTCTTCATTAAAATATCATTTTAGTATCCCAAAAAATCATTTTAGTATCTCAATATTTATTTCCTTCCCAGAATTCGTCATCTATATCATGAAATCTAAAAAAATCTGCAAAAAATGCATATATCAACGCTTTTTCTTGAAAAGGGTGATACTAGCAGTGACATCATTCAAAGATAATCAACAGTGAATATTTCCAAACTTGGTTTTATTTCCTATTTAAGAACTATTGTGTTTTTACATCCTAGATTGCATGATTCAGTGATCGAAACCCAAAACTTCATAAAGTATTTGAAATTATTAAATTAAAATTTGTTTTTGCTATTGAAATTGACAAAATTATAGTATCGCCCCTTTGGCGATTGTTTACTTTTCCGGTCCCACCAATCAGCATTGAAGTATCGGCCTTACGTTTTTTTACAATAACTACCGTTTTACACCACAGATTTCGTCCGGGTTTTTTCAGTAGCGATCATTGTTATTATTTACAGCTGGTATCAGATTGATAATCCTAAAAAATACGAAAAAAAACAGTTTCGCCTCTAAACTGCTAGCAAAAAAGTATCGCCCTGTTTGTTTGCATGCAGCGTGGAGGGCGAAACTTTAAATAAACAATCAAAAATATAGTTTCGCCCGTTGTATTTTTTGCTGTGGTTTAAGAAAGCAATATCGTAGAATCCAAATTTTTAGGTTAATTTGTTGCATTTCAAAGCCCTTATTCGCATGTATAAAAGCCTTATGTTTACATTTGTAAGTATCGCCCTTTTCACAAAAAAGCGTTGATATCTGCAGCCTGAAAAAAGCTGCAATATGATTGAAAAATCTGCAGTTTGCAGACATATCCGCAGACCTGGCATCCCTGATCATAATTGCAGGATGGATGTCAAAACTCATTATACACGGAGAACTTCATTAAATGAAATTAAACTAAATTTTAGTCAACGAGATCATATTTTTCTATCTGCTTCTCTTTTGTCTGCTGTAAAGCTTACCCTAATAAAAAAGAATTATACACGAACTTTAACCCATATAATCCAACGATTCCACATAATATGTGGAATCGTTGGATTATATGGGTTAAAGTTAGAATAGAATATTATTCTTTAGATGATTCTCAGAACAGGTCGTTAGGCTCTTGGATCATAAGATGTTTATTACGGTATGCATTGAACAGTCATTCAGTCTATTGACTCATTGAACGAGTAATTAAAATAAAAATAGCAGCAGAATACACGTAACGGAAATAGAAAATATCAAGCAAATTCTGCATATTTTAGTTACTTAGTGTACAAGTCTCGATAAACATATGATTACGGCTTAAAAGCAAACTGTCAAAATTCTCTTTGAAAGGAAATTCTGGACAAACCGTTACTCGTCAATTACAGATATTGGTAGTAAAAAAAAAGAGAAAAGTCTCGACAAACATATGATTACGGCCTAAAAGCCAACTGTCAAAATCCACTTTGAATGGAAATTCCAGACAAACCGTTACTAATCGAACACAGTTCACAACAGTTTATGAAAGAGAAAATTTTTCTCTTTCATTTACTACCAACATCTGTGATTGGCGTGGAACTGTTTGTCCGGAATTTCCATTTAAAGTGGATTTTGACAGTTGGCTTTTAGGCCGTAATCATGTTTGTCGAGAAGTTTTCTCATTCATTATGATTATATCATCATAATCTATGAACTGTGTTTAGCCAGTAACGGTTTGTCCGGAAATTCCTTTCAAAGAGAATTTTGGCAGTTGGCTTTTAAGCCGTAATCATATGTTTGGCGAGAAATTTGTTTTTCAGAAATAAAGAGACTAGAATAACAAAGAGACGCCATCTTAATTCAGTGGAAACAATTCAACTAGCAACCAAGCAGGGATTCCAGGTGATATTTTGAAAAATCTGTGCGCGGCCCATTTAAATATTTGTGTCACGGAAAACGTACAAATTTGGCTGAAAACAAGAGATGTTTTTTTGGTTTTTGTGCGAGTCAAAAATTACGCGCAAGGTAAAAAATTGGGAAATCTGTGCTAATCTGTGCATTCTAGAAGAAAGCTGTGGAAATCTGTACATTAAAACAGAAAACCGCGCTACCACAACAACCATACTACTAGTAGTGAAGCACGCAAACCAGGGTCGGATTTACAATTGTGAAGACCCAGAGGTCCCGCAGGAATCAGTAATCATAACATATTGTCCCCAATGATACATTTCCTATGTTGTTTGGACGCTTGCCCATTCTTCAAATCGGTGTCGTATTACGAAACATCGATGTTTCTGAATGGTCTGCTATCAGTTGTCATATAAACGCAATAGAGAACATTTGGGATACTTTATCTCAGCATGTATTTGTAAATTTATGACATTTAAATACTGCACTTAAGCTGAAAATAGCATTTCAAGATGCATATTCTGAAATTGAGTTCTACAAGATGACGATACGAATGAACTTATGATGAATGAAAAGTCTGTTGCCATGTGGAAGGTAGAGTGATGACCCCATTTTCGCTATGTTTCTATTGTCACCCTACCCATTTGAAACCGTTGGCTAGAACAGTATGGGCCATCTTTGTTCAACTCATTGAGTTAAATGGTAGCGCAACAATAAGGGCACTCGATTCGAGTTTTTGTTGCGCTTAAACACGAGATTTTCACTGTTTTCAGCGCATTTGTGTTATTATATTGGTTCTTAACAACGAAGCAAAGCTGTTGATGTCAATTATTGGAAAATCCAATCAGCAACAATCATATTTTCTTTTGTTCTAAACAAGTGAATCACGTCGGAAATAGTGCTTATTATTCGTAGAATGATGCACAATACTACCGACGACATGGATTAGCTCTAAACAAATTTTGTCGCTCGCTGAATTTTGCAGTTTTCAACTTTAATTAAAGTATACAATCTAGCGCGAGTTAAGTTAGGCTGCGAACCAATTTGGCGATTTTTTACCTATAGTTAAAATTTGACAGTTCGAAAGTTATTTTCTCTTGAATGGAAAAATTTAGCCGAGAGAGCGAACCAATTCAAAAGTTGACATATGGATAGTTATTTAGAATTGACAGCTGCGATGACCACAACACAGACTAACAGACATAACACTATGAGCGAATTCCCTCAAAAAACATCGATCCGGCAATTTTTCCAGAACACTAGCTCCACCTTGTATTCACGGTCCCAAACACTTATTTGATGATGGGTTATCCCTCAGGTTTGGGAACAATTGTTCACTAGTGGTCTATCCCCCATATGTTTGTTCATATGTCAGTGGCGCCATAATTTCAAATGTGGCCACAGTCCCAACTACAAATATATTTAAAATGACCGTTTAAGCCGTTGAAGCATTGTTTTAAAGTGTTATGTCTGTTAGTCTGTAACCACAAGTGGGTAGAGGTGTGAACATTCTTCGATATTTTAAAATTAGATTAGGTATGACAGTCATAGCACAGACTAACAGACATAACACTATGAGGGAATTCCCACAAAACAACGATCCGGCAATTTTCCCAGAACACTAGCTCCACCTTTTATTCACAGTCCCAAACACTCATTTGCTGATGGGTTAACCCTCAGGTTTGGGAACAAATTTTCACTAGTGGTCTATCCCCCATATGCTTGTGCATATGTCAGTGGCGCCATAATTTAAAATGTGGCCACAGTCCCAACTACAAATATATTTAAAATGACCGTTAAAGCTGGGGCGACATTATGGAACCATTTCGAATCGACTTTTTCATACAAGCTTGCATACAATAAACCTTTCGTTTCGAGATGCGCAATGCCAGCCCTGGCGAAGCATTGTTTTCGAGTGTTATGTCTGTTAGTCTGTGGTCATAGCCTCGAAAAGTAAACATCCACATCATGAAATAACCCAAACAAATCTTAACACAACACGTTATCGTTCCATCTTTATCGCTTAAGGTTCAAAGAACTTTCGGTGAGCGTCTACATGAACTGAACGCTTGATAGTATGCGTTGGAAAAAATGCGTTCAACTTTGTCACCGGTTTATTCATATAAAGCATTAATTAAACTCTAAAAGTAGAAAATTAGTCGATTTATTAGATTATCACGATTCAAGTCATGCAAAATAGTTGGTGGAAAAACAATTGACCGTGCGGAATGGTGCTCTTGAAAAAGTGGCGGTGAGTTTTCGTCACACCACCACACTGTTCCGGGGCACGCAACACACATGGGTAGTGAAAAAACCACAGCCACTTTTTCAAAAGCACCATTTAGCCAAGCCGATGATTTTTCCACCAGCTATTGTGTATAATGTGAATCGTGATGATTTAATAAATCGACTGATATTCTTCTTTTAGTGTTATGAAAAGGTTAAAATAAATAATCCGGTGGCAAAGCTGAACAGAATTTTTCCTACGCACACTACCTAGCGTTCTATTCTAACGCATGCTCAAAATAGGTAACTTGAGCCTTAATTTTGTATTGAAAAATATTGACAACCTCAATTAGGTACAAAAAATATTTCCACCTTTTTATTCTGCATCATGGGCAAAATTTTAATCATAGAGCTGTCAAATTTAACTATCGCTCTGTCAATTTTAACCATGCTCCAGAGTAGGGTTATTTTGCAAATAACTTTCGAAGTGTCAGATTTTAATTAAAAGTTTAAAATTTCACCAAATGGTTCACAGCCTTAGTCAAATTCGAAGACGTCATTTGGGCTCCACGCTGGCTCCAGAAATCACTTACTAGTTGCCTTGTCTTGTCTTAGGCTGTGAACCATTTGGCGATTTTTTTAACCTTTAGTTAAAATTTGACAGTTCGAAAGTTATTTTCTCTTGAATGGAAAAATTTAACCGAGAGAGCGAACCATTTCAAAAGTTGACATATGGATAGTTATTTAGAATTGACAGCTGCGATAACCACAAGATGGTAGAGGTGTGAACATTTCTCGACAAATATATGATTACGGCCTAAAAGCCAACTGTCAAAATCCACTTTGAATGGAAATTTTGGACAAACCGTTACATGCCAATCACAGATGTTGGTAGTAAACGAAAGAGAAAAGTTTTCTCTTTCATAAACTGTTGTGAACTGTGTTCAGCTAGTAACGGTTTGTCCGGAATTTCCATTAAAAGTGGATTTTGACAGTTGGCTTTTGTTATTTTGTTTGTCGAGATTTGTCGATATTTTGAAAATTAGTTTTTTTCTTATTACATTAAGTATGACAGTCATAGCAAAGACAAATAATAAAGACGTGAATCGTTCGAAGAAAGTTTTAAAAAGTTGTGGCTCATTTTACAATTTTTGAAAGTTACTCCGGTCCCTTCAGATTTGACCGCACTCACCGCTTGATGGCGCGCCAGTTTGAAGTTTCTTTTGAGAGTGTACTTAGAAAACGAAAAACATCAACGCAGGCTTTGATGCATGCACATAAATCAACACAAAATTCGGTATCCATGACTAAATATTGAACGTTACTATGGCGGTCGGTCATCTAACAATGATTTTTTCCTTGTTTTCTTCTGTTTTTCACGTCGGTTATTCGGTTGTTACTTGATCAAAAATTTAATTAAATTGGCGAATTCCGCTGAAACAGAACAGTAAGTACTTATTATAACTGACGTGAATTATTTGACCCAACAATCGTGATACATGCAAATTTTATTTTCAGTGCAGTCTGATGATCAAAATGAATCGTTGCATCGACAACCATGGTCTAATAAGAACCTCAACCAACCGACTTGGCGAAATTCCAATCCCACCAATCCACATCCCAACAGTAACGAATTCTAATCAGCTGTTCGCACCCGTTTTACCATCAGAACGATCTCGTTGCACATTTGATGTTGTAAATATCTCGAAAGATCTGAAAACGAGCTAATCAAAGATGCGGGGAAAGTAATCCAGCTTATATGACAAAATGGGTGCTATTCGAGGACTAAATGCAAACTCCGAAAGTTGAAATATAATTGAAAAATATATATTTTTAGAATATAACCTCCATAGCAGCGGTTCTCAACCTTTTCCGTACCATGGACCCATAGAAATCACCCTGGGTTGCTGCGGACCTCCATGGATAAACATCGATTTTGTATGCTAATGAATATGTTATTTTCAGTTTGTTAGGATTTTTCTTCGCGGACCCCAGCAACGACTTTACGACCCCCTAGGGATCTGCGGACCCCAGGTTTAGAAGCACTGCTCTAAAGAATTTAAGAAAAAACAAGCAACACTTATAGTAGTTTATTTGCTTAAAACGATTCTACTAGTAGCGACTATATAAACGGATCAATAAAAATGAATAAAACTTCAAAAGATCGCATGTATTGCAATAGAAAGATTTGACACGCAATCGCTCTCGTAGCAATATGGTTGCAATCTGTTCCGGTGCCTAGATCGGATAGTTTCGAACGAATGTATTTTCAAAAAAACACGATTGCTTCATAGTTTACCAGGATGATAATTTGACAATTCCATCTGCGGTAAAGAGCATTATGTCCTGTATAACTTTATCGTATATTGAACCTGGTCGAACTCTTTGTTCCTGTTTCACACTCATAGCCAATATCCGGAAAAATTGGTTTTCGTAACGGCCAATTTCTTCACATGGATGAAAACCGGTGTTTGCTGAAAACCGGGCTTCGTCTAACTGGTTACCAGCAACTCGAAAACTGGTTTTCGGCGCAAACCGGCTTTCAGTCTGTGAAGAAATTGGCCGTAAAAGATTTGTTTATTTTAATTCAACTGTTTTTTCCATAGCTACCTAGTTAAGTTGTTTTTTCCTTAGATACCTTTCGTCAACAGAAAAATGAGTGATCGTATTTAGGATGTCAGTAAAACGTCATGGTTTGGTTTGACATTTCGAGGGACCGTGAGTGACTTATTGGCGAATCCACAATCCCTGGTCATAGCCTCGAAAAGTAAACATCCACATCATGAAATAACCCAAACAAATCTTAACACAACACGTTATCGTTTCCATCTTTATCCCTTAATTTTGTATTGAAAAATATTGACAACCTCAATTAGGTACAGAACATGTTTCCACCTTTTTATTCTGCATCATGGGCAACATTTTAACCATCGATCTGTTAAGGTTGCACAGAGAATGCGCAAAATTCGCAAACGAAAAAAGCAGTTTTTTCCACACCGTATTTCAGATCTTCATAAAAATGAATCAGCAGTACTGTAACAACATTCTACATACGCTGATTGATTTTTATGAAGATCTGACATACGGTGTGGAAAAAAACTGCTTTTTTCGTTTGCGAATTTTGCGCATTCTCTGTGCAACCTTAAATTTAACTATCGCTCTGTCAATTTTAACCATGCTCCAGAGTAGGGTTATTTTGCAAATAACTTTCGAAGTGTCAGATTTTAACTAAAAGTTAAAAATTTCACCAAATGGTTCACAGCCTTAGGAACAAACGACCTCTTAAAATACATCGATTTGACTCGTTTGGAATGACACTGACAAATAATCATTGTTCCAATTTTGACAGTGTCGTCCCTCTCCTTGTATGCACTCAGATGTTACCATGCTAGCTCTATATCGTAGTAGGCCATCGAAATACCTCGAAGTAAAAAAAAACATCTCGCAATTGATATTTAACTGCAGCAGTCAGATACGGAAGGAAGAAATACGTGTTCTTTGGAATTTTAACGAGCCCAGAAGATTGCAAACTGATGGGGAGCGAAATCAAGAAGTTACACTGAAAACTCCGATCCTGTAATGAATATATTTACCCGACAATCTATAAATTCGAGCCACCGACGAGAATGGAAAGGATCGAATTAGATGCGCCCTCTGAGAAAATCGGTTAGGAGTTAGAGCCCGGTCAAACCATTCGGAATTTGATTCGGAATCCTGAATGGAGTCAGTATGGATTCCAAATCAAATGCAACAACCGATTCTGAGTCGGAATCGGTTGTTGCATTTGATTTGGAATCCATAATGACTCCATTCAGAAATCCGAACCGGTTCCGGAATGAGTTTAACTGGGAGTTAGCTCAAAGCCCAGTGCTCGAAGCGACCGTGTACAATATTGTGTCTGCAGACAAAAATCAGAAGCGACTTCCCAGTTAAACTCATTCCGGAACCGGTTCGGATTTCTTAATGGAGTCATTATGGATTCCAAATCAAATGCAACAACCGATTCCGACTCAGAATCGGTTGTTGCATTTGATTTGGAATCCATACTGACAGTGATGTCCCAGAACACGTTCTGCTCGCGTGCCTGTGCTTACCTGGCTTGCGAGCTGTGCTGTGTTGAAACGAGCTCGTGTGTCTGTTCTTATAAGAAGAGCGAGCCGCATAAGCCGAGAACGTGTGCTCGTCGCCTCACAAGCTCGTGTGCTTTACCGAGAACACGAGCTCGAAGTAAGAAGAACACGCTCGTGTTCGTCTTCTTGCTTCATCAAGAGCCGTGTGCTACTTAGAACAGGCTCGTGTGCCGGCTCTGAGCTGCGAGCCAGCGGACAATGGGGGATGTTTTATTTACGTTTCGTTTTTAGCATCTTATTGATTGCTGCGGACCTCAACCTAGCCGGAATATTGGAAATAAATATATTCATCAATTGATTGTTGGTGTAATAGAAGACATTTTGGATTGATGATATGTTTTCAGCCACTATTGATCTGGAATGATGAATTGATCAATGTTTTATTGATAAGTGTGTGAAGTGGCTGGCATATCAGTCTTTCTGATTTTGTCCCATTTTACCGTCAAAGTATTTGCCATTGAATCCAACATTAGTAAATATTTCTGCTCGTGTAACCAATTGTAGTTTCCAATGAATCGTTTGAAATCGTTTAAAATATAAATCTTTATGCACAAGCTGAAGATGGCGCTTTAAATTACTGCTTTTCTTTGCGTTTTCCTTGTTGCAGTGAAGGCACAACATCGTGTTGTCTCTTGATTCAAACTGATTATGGATAATCTGCGACGCATCAGAAATTTCCTGCTTCCGCTTTTTGTTCTGGGACGACATCATGAAATCTTGATAAAAAGTCACTGATTACTCGAGAAACACGTATACAATTTGATATAAATTTTTTGAAGTGTTGCAATTTATAGCATTTTTAGCAGCTCCCCTCCATTCGGCATTGTTTCTAGAATTTCCAAACATGAACAAACGATGCATCACGAGCGTTGAATTCGGCAGTGGCGCACTTCGGTTCTTATTAAATTTTATAAATACTATGTGATATATCTATAGTTCCTATATGAAAAAGGATTTTCGCATCCAAAAGATCAAAAAGGGACCCTTACATGAGGCATAAGTAATGTACTGACCAGCAATCCCACTTTTAATGGACGTGTCAGCCAAGAAATGACGGAATTCTAATTTTATTGTGCGTGTAAAAACCAACAAAATTAGTAGGTTATGCTAAAAATTTGAATATCAACTATGCTGCCCATTAAAACATAAGAGTCCCATATAGATTTTTGTCGAAAATGAGTTATCTGTTGGATTGTATTCTATATCATCACTGAATCCCAATGCACAAATAAGATTACCAGGTTTGTTGAGAAAATATCGAAAAAATACCAAAACATGATTGCCCCATCCATAAGGCTCAATTAAAATGTAAATCTTGAACAGTGTTTGTTTCGACTTGCTGTTTTTGAAAATGGGACCCTCATGCTTGAATGGAAAGTATAGAGCAAAACATTGTCTAGGAGAATCAAAAGAAAAAGTTTTCTCACATTGGTAGGTTGAACGCTCCAATAATCGTGGAGTACCTACTGTTACACTAGCCTGTTTAGATGCCATCCGTCATAAAATATTGTTTGTTACTAAAGATCACATTTACATCATGCGACTACAAAAACTTTGTTGTACAAATAATGATTGAATTGATTAGTTTGCTGAATTAAGTGCTATTATGATAATCTTATTTTTCAAACGGAATATTTATTTATTTATTTATTTATTTATTTCAAGTCGTCAATCAGATGTAGACCGGTTTCTTACAATAATTATTAAACTAACTTAACACTAGTTGAAATTTTGGTTTACTTTAAACTGCTGCTTAAGCTTTGTTTTCGACATAGTGAAGTCAATGCTTTCGCAATGTTTGTTGTAAATATTCATCATTTGGTTTAAAGGGCCAAACTTGGCATAATTAGTGCGATGGCGAATTGTACAAAAGATGCTGCGGTTACGTAGTTGTCGAGAAGGAGCATAAAAATTTAGTTTCGATAAAAGTTCGATTGAATCAATACGATGTGATACAATGTCGTTTACAAATGATACCATAGAAAATTCACGACGATCTTTCAAGGTTTGAATGTCAATTAGCATGCACCGTGCTTCATAAGATGGCAAATGTAGTCCAGTCCAACCTAGTTTACGAAGAGCGAACATCAAAAACTGCTTTTGTACTGATTCTATCCGGTTTGCATGCGTTGCTGAAAAAGGCGACCAAACTATACTACAATATTCTAGTGTTGAACGCACATAGGCTACATATAATGTTTTTATTGTGTAGGGATCTTGGAAATTATAGCTGAAGCGTTTAATAAAACCTAGTGTGCTGTTTGCTTTGTTAATTATTGTGTTATAATGATCTATGAATGTTATTTTGGAATCTATAATAACTCCTAGATCTCTTATTCTGTCACACTTTTCTACTTGTTGATTTCCCAATAAGATTCTATTGTTCTGTATATTATTCTTTCTACTCAATGTTATGGAATTACATTTTTTTACATTCAGTTTCAGCAGGCTTTTATTACACCATGTATAAAATATATTTACTTCGTTTTGAAATGTCTGAAAGTCTTCACCATTTCTTATTTCTAGAAATAGTTTCATATCATCAGCATATATAAGAACTTTTACATTTTTTAGAATGAAGGAAATGTCGTTAACAAATAAAATAAAGAATAGCGGGCCCAAATGAGACCCTTGAGGGACTCCTGATGTAACTTGAATTGGGATTGATTTTATCCCTTTAAATCTAACAGGTTGTTCACGATTTGTAAGATATGATTGTACCCATGTAAGAAGTCCTGGCTCAAACCCCATGTTTTCTAATTTAAAAAGTAGCATGGGTATGTCGATGCGATCAAATGCTTTGCTAAAATCTGTATAAAGAGCTTCAACGTGGTATCCGTTATCCATTGCTGTTAATGTGTAGTTAATGAATTCGAGTAGATTTGTACTTGTAGAACGCCCTTTGAAAAAACCATGTTGCACATGGGTAATTCTGTTCTTGATTTGGTGGAATAAATTTTCATTAACAATCGCCTCGAAAATCTTGGGAATGCACGAGATGATAGCTATTCCACGATAGTTACGCACATCGGATTTTTTACCATTTTTAAAAATTGGAACTAGGAAAGAGCTTTTCCATGTTTTAGGAAAACAACCTGATTCTAGAGACATGTTAAAAAGCCAAAATAAAGGAGCAGTTAGTTCTATTGACAAAGTTTTTAAAAACACCAGTGGAACGCCATCAGGTCCAGGGCTTTTAGAGCTATCCAAGTTTTTTAAGGCATCCATGATTGTATGTACTTTTATCTGTTTAATGTTAATATCTCTTGAAAGTTCTGGGAGGAATGGAAAGTATTCACGCTCTCGATCCTTCTCTGAAAATGTAGTGTAAACTTCCTGGAAGAATGTTGCAAAAAGTGGCAATAGTGGCTATTGCGATCAATACTATTTCCATTTGAGTCCATATGATATGAACGGCACGCTAGATTTGATTTCATATTTGTAATTTGAAAGCGATTCATTGGAAACTTAAACTGGTTACGCGTGCAGAAATATTTACTAATGTTGAATTCAATGACAAATACTTTAACGGTAAAATGGGGCAAAATCAGAAAGACTGATATGCCAGCCACTTCACACACTTATCAATAAAACATTGATCAATTCATCATTCCAGATCAATAGTGGCTGAAAACATATCATAACCCAAATTGTCTTCTATTACACCAACAATCAATTGATGAATAAATTTATTTCCAATATTCCGGCTAGGTTGAGGTCCGCAGCAATCAATGAGATGCTAAAAACGAAACGAAAATAAAACATCCCCCATTGCCCGCTGGCTCGCAGCTCAGAGCCGGCACACGAGCCTGTTCTAAGTAGCACACGGCTCTTGATGAAGCAAGAAGACGAACACGAGCGTGTTCTTCTTACTTCGAGCTCGTGTTCTCGGTAAAGCACACGAGCTTGTGTGGCGACGAGCACACGTTCTCGGCTTATGCGGCTCGCTCTTCTTATAAGAACAGACACACGAGCTCGTTTCAACACAGCACAGCTCGCGAGCCCGGTTAGCACACAGAACAGGTACAGAGCGGCTCGCGTGGTGTGCCGGGACATCACTGATGCTCCATTCAGGATTCCGAATCAAATTCCGAATGGTTTGACCGGGTTGTCGCTCGTCAGCATACGTTACCCCAGCGAAGTTCATAGTTTCTTGATGTAGCATAGACTTTGTTAAATGTGTTAATTATAAACAAATAATTCAAAATCAATCTTTTTGTGATTTTTAAGGAAAAAAAAATTCAAATTAGAGCCATACAATCGCATTTAAAAGTTCTATATTATGATATTCATTTGTCATGATCTCACATGATTAAAATAAATAAGAAAGTGATTGATTTTAGTAGCATGTCGACTATAACCAAGACAACACAAAATATAAGATTAACTATAGTTTGATTGACGAAATTTTTTTGTTTATTTTATTCATGAAATGACAATTCCACTGACGTCGCTAGAAATCTTCACGTCGCTGGACTGTTCAGCGCATTGCAGAATAGTGCTGCAGCGATAATATGAACACCAATTCAGACGTGATAATTTCGCTGACAGAAGGAAACACTTGGTGAAAGGTGGTGCGTGCATATGAATGTGCGCTTCAGTGAACATCGCGCAGTGAAGTATATCCCAGTCAAAAACGGCAAGTTGCTGACTAACGGGTGGCTATTTGCTATATGCGCTAATTGCCCTACAATTTGCCAGCAAATTGCTGGCAATTGGGGGGCTATTTCAAATGCAACATTTGGGCGATTTGCCGCCGTCATTTTTTGCCGCCCAACCCGCCCTTAAATCGCCCACGGAGCGCGCCATTTAATCGCCCTTCATTGCCTAATATGAAAACTAAAAATAATACTTATTTTCGGATTCATTATCTACTCACATATACTTACCAGTATACTAAGTAATCACCACCAACTTATATGAAGAATCAATGGTGAAATTGGTATTGCACACCAAAACTTATCACAATCTGACGTTCATTAAGACTTTAGATCAGAGATCTTGTTCTACTATACTTTTGCTAACAACCCTACATGTGCATCAGGTTATCAACCCTTTATAATTTTCTTCAATGGTCGTTAGTATCACTCGTATACGCGTATTTTACAAACAATCCGATATGAAATTTTGGAAATACTTTTGTTGATTTTTAGCGTTCCGTATTATCGGAACTGTTTTTCTGTATAAAGTGTTATCACTCGGTAGTTTTCAACCCAATAAATATATCGTAGAGAAGAAATAGCGTAATGTTTCTAAACACTATTGCAATAAATAGTGATCTGATCCATTAAGCAGGTAAGATAAGATTTCCTAGGCAATACTCTTACGGCCGGCTGTGTGGAGTTCAAATTGCCTTTGTTTAGAAAACATATGATACTCTCGGTAACCGGCTACCCAGAGTTTAAAAAAACTCAAAAACTAAACAAGATCTTTTCTTTTTCGAGTGATAGTGTACATGGAGACTAACTAAACAACTATATAATAAACTATGCTTTACAGGTCGCCTCGCTTGCTTAGAGCGAATCCTAGATCTCATACCCTTCCAAACCACCAACTCCGCGACACCTATGGAAAAGTCTGATGAATCGCCGTCCTTCCTTTAAGTAGGTAGAGCATTAATACTTTCCGTTTAATTTTTCCTTTTATCCTTTCCCGTGAACGATGGAGATGGGGGCGGCCAGCAATGGTGGCTATCATGCTGTTGAGGTTTTAATATCAGTCGGATTGCTAAGAGTTTTAAAACGTCGTTTTCGTGCTCAAAATTAATAGCGTCTAAAACGTTAACTTTAGAAGAATGGTTTGTTCGAAGAAGTTGTTGTTCTTATGATTGCGCATCCACAGAAGTATACCGTTCAGTGATTAATTCACCTATAAGTGATACACGAAATTTATTTTCCAAATTCATTAAGATAGAGACTTTGTGTCTTCAGCAAAGCTGTAGAAAATGTTTCTACAAAAGAAATTGCTAAAGGCACCATATATCTAGCTTTATTAGTTTACAAATTATGGAACATATTAAATGGAAGATCCCTTAAAATTAGTTTTTTCATGATAACTTTTTTAGACATTCTCCTATCTTCTTGGAATCTTCCACAAAGTTGTTTGCGGTATCGAAACACATATTTTTGCCGAGTATAGTTACTTCCTATCTGTTGAATTTAAAAAACGATATTCCAAATTTTACGATATTTTTGGGGTAACTTCCACTTTAAATAACTCGTTAAGGAGCAAAAAGGAGCAAACAACATCGTAACATACTGAAAGCACTAGCTTTTTACTTTCATATGGTGGCCCGATTGTTAGTCGACACGATTCTCCCCGAGTGTTATGTTCAATACAATATGCCATCGCAGTGGTATAAAATGAAAAATTCAAGCGCACTGCGACAAACAGCTTCATGTTTTTATGATAAATTGCATACAATTTCACTGTGGATTGGTATGAATTCCTTCTTAAGCAACTCTTATTAAATAATCAGCAGTCAAACATGATGAAGCCAGAGTGCAATCCGCCAAAATCATCGTCATAACGCAAAGCAAGTTGGCTGTACTTGAAGCTTTTTTTCTCTGGTCATTTAAGGTTGACCAGAGAAAAAAGTTTTGTTCCTTTGTTGGAACCTATCTAGCTATTGTGATATTGCGATTAAACGAATTTGCACCCAGCAAAAATTCGCAGTGTGCTTCCCAGATGTTGCCGTTTTCACGCCAGTTTCACTTTACTTCTCATGTTAACTGTGGCAGAGAGTAATCCTCGTTTGGCTTATCCTGCACAGCGATAGTGGACGGTGCTTTTAGATTTTTTTATATTAGCCGGGGAATTAAAAATTCACAACTATATAAATCGACGAAACGGTTCACCAACGTGAAAAATTTACAGCCTTAAGGTTGCACAGAGAATGCGCAAAATTCGCAAACGAAAAAAGCAGTTTTTTTCCACACCGTATGTCAGATCTTCATAAAAATCAATCAGCAGTACAGTAACAACATTCTACATACGCTGATTGATTTTTATGAAGATCTGACATACGGTGTGGAAAAAAACTGCTTTTTTCGTTTGCGAATTTTACGCATTCTCTGTGCAACCTTAAGAGAAAAGCTCAGAATAGTAACCGGAGGTGGCAACCCTATGTGGTAATTAGCCTAATTTTGTCCTGTTTCTATTACCTATTATCTATTATCGTTATGCTCAAACGAAAGCGTTTTATCATTCTTAGGCCATTTTTGTGATTGCATTGATTCTTAGAAACGAAGTAAAGATCCTTAGGCTAATTTATACACATTCCATTGTTGGTAGGCGGTGTTAAAATGAAACAGTGTGGTATCCTCTCTAATGGGACCAAAATAGGTTCTTTGCCCTATGATGGTCCTTCTGAACAGGGTTGCTATTATTTTTCAAATAATATTGTCGCGCTTATAATAAAATCTCACATTGCGGGCGTCTGAAAGGCGCATCAAATATAGCCGCAGTATCTCCGCAAGCAGATTTCAGTGAAGCTTTATTATTCTGCCAGCTGTGTGCTTTTCGAAAGCTTCGAGGAAAAAGCTGCCTATAAATTTATATAGGCGGCTGTCACGCGCCTATCTCAATTGAGCTTTCATATAATCGCATATCGAGCGATTATCCTGCAATGCACAATAATAACTGGCAGATCAACTAAAAATGTTTGGCAAAATCTATCACTTAACAGCGACCTCAAAGTCATCGAAATTTACCAATCGATTTATGATAAATTTGGGAAAATATACCCCAAAGTTCCAAAAATCTGGCAGAATGAGAGGTTTGTCTTTTTGTCTGGAAGCTGCAAAAAACTCTGGCTATGCCAGATAAATCTGGCATATTGACATATCCCTGCTTCTGAAGGTCTAATTTAGTCCTCGAGAAAAACGATATTCTTTTAGCAGGTATGCGCACATTTGTTGGGCTTTGGTAATTAGTCACGCAGAAAGAGGCGAGAACGATTAATTCACTAAGTTGACAGTATAATTGATATTTTACCAAGTGCTGAATGTGATTAGAAAAACCCAACGGTATGCAACATGCAAATACTTATTTAAAATCCAACTTCGCCAAGCCATTTCATTTTCCTGCAGAGTACGAAAAGTGACAAAGCGGAAATCTACGTAAACTACGTCGTCAGCTATGTAGATACTAGGCCCATCAAACTTTGCTTTCTTTTTGGTCTACTGGCAACAAAATCTGTTTTTATATAAATTCATTTATTTATTCGTCCCTAGTTATAGTTAGCAAATCGCCATACCAAGTTCATGTCCATTCCTATCGTAATCGTGGCATTTATTTTGCATCGCCAAATAGGGAAGGTGCATCAGGGCGGTTATTGATGATCCATAGGTAGATATTTTTCAATATTCAGTACACAGCATGAAAACAGCTCATAGTCTAATTGACAGAGATTTTTTTAGTATTGAGTTTGTGAGTGCGTGCATGTGCCTTTTGTTTTGTGTTTATTGTGTTAGTCAAATAAACATACAATTTGTACACCCATTGTTTGGAACAGCAAGCCGATGTCATCTAGGGGGAAAATACAACGGTTGACGCATGCTTGATTTGTTCGCTTGGACTATCCTTCATGTTTGGGGGATTGGAAACATTGCTTTTGGTTGTACCTTTGCTTTTTTGTGTCTCTGATAAAAATAAGTTAATCTGTTAGATTCGGTTGCATCTCGTCATTTTGTTTTCTGTTCTGTTGTACACGATATGTTTGCTTTCCGTTGCTTTTCTCACAATCTTTTAGATGTAGCTTTCCCAGTTAGTGTGCTAAATATATAATTTTAAAGTACAGTGTTGCCAAATTAGTAAATTTGCGATCAATTTTATTCAATTCAAATTTTGTTAAAGTGCGACAAATACTACGGTTCTTTTTTCCAAACCAACTAATCCAACTTCCTATGATTTATTTTCATTGGGAAACCAAGCCTATAGTTTTATACATAGTCTACCTTTAATAGAACCACTATACAACATATACGTATGGCTAGTATTAGTGGAGTGTAGTGGCGACATGACCAACAACCTATCTTCTAATTCAAGTAAAAAACCACACAAAACTTGTTTTGGCGATCATTGCTCAATCTATACATACGCGAAAAAAATAACACGAGGAAAGGAACGCCTTTGTCTAAAGCAAACTCTCTAAATTCTCACTCGACGGTACTTACCAACCAAAGCACACTAGTGTTTTGGTTGCATGCGTACTCAGCAGATAAGAAAATGGAAACGACCGCTACACGATAGTGTTCTCCAGAACAAACGAGAAGCTCTGGTTCGCCTATTTCTGACCTATGCATTATCCACTAGTGGTAATTTTTCCTAATAATCAACAACTTCGAACACATTTCATATGCACCTTATTCATTCACTCCACGACACTGTTCAATCCTACCAATGTTACCTACAGTAATTTCACAGCTCCTAGTTTACACTCGTTTTCATTTGTGTTTCATCTTTGTTTCATTCTAAACGATCAACCTTTCATCAAATTTATCTTAAATCTTTTATAGTGCCTTATTCGATCAATCTTAATGCTAATCCCTTTAGTCACACCTAAATTGACTTCCCGTCTCTAAATTTGCGGCATAGTTTGTAACGATTTTTTTAAAAGAATCATCCGCGGGATCTAAAATAGTGTTATAAATTTCTGCCTTCAGATTCATTTGTTTGTTTAGAAGCAGCAGTGAATATTGTTTGCCTTCAATAATGTATAACAATTAGTTGCATTTTGTTGTTTTGCTTCAATAGGAATTGATATAAAAATATTGTGTTCTTTATTTTGTTTAAATCCTGTTTAGTTTTATTATTTTTTATCTTTTTCTCTCTCTTTTTTCTTGAATTCCTCGCAAGGGTGGTGCTGATCTCGCATGTTCAATAAATTAGGCAATTAATTTTGTTCTACATTTCGTTTATAACTAGTACTAGCGATGACTGGAGTCATCTAGCCGTATCTTATAAAATTTATTTGTTTCACTAAAAGTTTATTTTATTTTCATTTAGGAATACTTGGAAGGTTGTTTGTGTTTGTTTTTTCTCAATTATTTTTGTTTTATTTTGTATGTTACGTCTTGTTCTCTATTGCCTTATTATTCCATTACATCACTAGTTTCCTGCGGCTTATTTACGATTCGCTTCGTGCTGTCTGACGCAGTCTTTGCTACATCTATGTTTGGAACAGAGGACTTCTCACTACTATTAACGGACAATACTTTGACTATACTGATTTGCGCAGAAAATTGGGATGAACATAATTTTATTAGGTCTGGAGACATGAAAGGAAAGAGCATTACCGGATACTTTGATAGTGGCATGTAGGATATGGACGCTTATTTAAAGCATAACCAGCTCATTTGTTAGAACAAGCCAAAAAATGCAGTACCACAATTAACTGCAGCTTTTGTAAAATACTAGAGACGTGTCCTAGAGGCAAACCTCAGTCTAGTCTAGTCTAGTATTCTATTTTGAACATGAAGGTACAGGAATAACATCCAGCAACCATTCGATTTTCGAGTCAGGTAAACAATTATCACTGACTTTTTAATTATTTTGTAGTATTTTCAATTTTACCTGGTACAAAACTGCTGTAGTGCTAAACAAGAAATAGACTGATTACACCCACTGGCACAAGTTTGATTGAGCGTGTGCACTCTCAAAAACGAAAATCCCATTAGTTCAACTACTACTTACACACAATCAAAAAAAAAAAAGAATTGACTGAACGTAATCTTTTTTAAAATTGAATAACAAATAATGTGCTAATGAGACAGTTAAACCGAAATTGAGAAGATAGAGCAATACGACCTGTTCACGTGATTTCTAAAACTTCACTAAAAAGGTAAAAATTGAACAAACAAAAATTTGAGTCGACCCCTTCCCGTTTGACTTTGAGCAAATAGTCTCGGGTACCAGGTTAATGAGAACCAAATCCCAGCCAGCGAAAATAGCTAAAAAGAATCGAAACTACATAAGATAAGTGTATGATTTGTATACACTGAGTATTCAGTATAAACGAAATGTTAAATAAGATAAACTTTTTAAATATTTTCATTCCACTATCCACGCAAAACTAGGTTCTATCGTATAAAAATGCAGTCTCGGATTCTAACAATATCTAACTAAGCTACGGGGGGTGGTTGAACTACATCGAATCCGCATATGCGCCAAGCACAATTGCTCCCTGTTAGCTGAAACCATTCGAAGCTTCTGGCGTTGTGCACAGACTGAGTGAATCGAAAAGTGAACGCTGCGGATACCACCTACCAAAAGAGGAATGATTTACTCGAACGCTGCTTGCAAACAGCAAGAAGCGAAGTCTTCGGAGCTTCAGGAAAATGACAGTCTACTAAAAACACGGACATTGTATGGCATTATGGCACCTCAACTCCGTTCGACATATCCGTTACGTTGTGTCTACTAATGTAAGCAAGCACGCGACAGAGCAGACCTTACGCTGGCGACCCAAACTGCAGCCGGCTAAACATTGGTTGACGTTGAACAACTATCAGTACTGATACCACCGTGTGTTTCGAGGATTTTTGTGGATTTGTCCAACAGGAGCTGGAGAGATTCCGTTTGGCTACTTCCGCTGGCCGAAGGCATATATCCAGCCACGCCGGGAACCGAAGGGTGCCCATGATGCAGATGATGTTGATGCCCATCGCCGGTGGACATTTTTCTGATGGCATTGTTACTTACACTACAACTGTTGGCACCGCCAACAGGTTCACACGGCTGGTAGCCGCTGTATTTCAGATCTTTCGAGTTTGCTCGCCTATGTCTAAGGATACTGTTCGAATCTTCGATTAGAGTTTTGATACCACCGAGAATCCCACTGCTCTCCCCGGTACTCTGTACGTTTAGCAGATTCAAGTCTTTGGAGTTGTTTCTCGAATGTCCATAACTGTTAGACGATCCTTTCGCATACTTGGATTCCAGCTCCTCGTTCAGATCGTTCATGTTGTTCAATTTAGTCATATTCTTCAACAGATTGACATCGTGTGTCACCGAACTTTTCCTCGAAGTGCTTCCGCCAGCAGTATTTGACAGGAACTTGTTTGCAATATCATTATCTAAGCGGATAATGCAATTATTTGGCAGAAAAGAAAACTCCTGGCCGTAGGAGTAGTTCCTCGTGTGTCTCTTTTTCTTTGGAGCAGCACAGTGTCCACTGTGCGCACCACTGCCACTGTTGCTGTAGTTCAATTTGTTGTGCCCTTCCACGTTATTATTTTTCAAGTGGTTTAAAATGTACTTGATGTTTGACGCCGGCTGTTCACTGTTGCCTTGTGGAGCAATCCAGCGACTCTGTTGGGATGTGCCAGTATGCTCCTGATCGAGGTCCCGTGAGTTGTTTCGCGTATGGTGACGCATGAAACGCTTCAGCTTCCAGTCATGAAAATCGGTCTCCCGGTTAGTGGCAGAGTTGGAGCGTTGAATTTTGATGTCGCACGAATTGCTGCGAATATGTTTGCGTTGCCGCTTGTAAGGCTGGGGCGGAACGTCGTCGTACCTGCAAATAATGAGATTTTAATTATGTTATTTCGACTATCCGGAAGTTGAGGAATTGATAGTAATACTTGAATTTGAGAAGATTCACAATGCAGTTCAATACATCCCAGACGGCGATTTAATTTTTGTCAACCCTTATGTAAGACTTGAATATCCCAAATGCTTTGTCCACCCACATAGTTAATTACTAGAGCCCCCGTAATTTAAAAACATATTTATTTTAATTCACAATCACATAAGGCACCTGAGAAATATTTATTGAAGGAGGAATTTTTAAAATATCAAGCAGCTTCAGCACATGCAACTCGACAATAAATCGGAACTGCGAAGAAACGCTATAGGCAAGGATGCAAAATGCCTACCTTTTCTGCGGCTGTAATTTTTCTGCCTACATTCTCATTTCTCTCTCGATGCTGCTGTCATTCGCTACTACAGGACGCCCAGCGCGGTACGGCTGCCTGTGCGCAAAGCAGTAACATGACAAAAAACTACTGTCCCCAGTACAGCCACCAGACGCGAGCGGTACAGCTTCTCTTTCCTTATTTTACATTTTTTAATATTTTCAATCTTTTTAATATTTTTATTCAAAAATGACGATAATTAATGCGGCTCATTTACGCCACGGCCGGCATCAACGCTTTCGTGTGCGGGCCTCTCCCTTTGACTATGCAGAGAAAAATGTACAAAGCGAGAGAACAAACTTTACTACGCCACACTCTCACCGTGCAGTCGGAGTACAGCAACAAAACAAAAATGTAGTCTACTGCTGTACGGGAAAATGTACTCGGTTTGGTTACCGGTCTGGCAAGAGCTGTAGTGATGCGTCGCTGTAGCGGGCTGTACGGCTTGTGCAGATGTAAATATACCGAAAAAAATGTAGTTTATCGGTACCGTTGGCATCCCTGGCTATAGGTGGCTTTTGGGAAATGGCCGCAAATTTACCGACGCACTAGAGCTGGTCAAAATGCTCATAGGAAAACCGCTATCCAGGCGACAGCGCTCAACGGAGTCGCCGAACAAGGAAGAAATGCCAACTGAAAAAAATGCATGATCCTGAAATATCACAACAAGATGAACAGCGCCCAATCTAAAACGAAATGGTCAAGTCGAGGCTGATAACCATCATCCCGGTTTAGTATTCTTTGTACAGCTGAAAACGACTCGATGTACACTTATCGATAGCATCATGGAGTTGAGTTCGAACAAAATAAAACCCAAGTTCAGGAATTGCAGCTTAAAACAAAACTATTTTGAAAGCGCTTCTGCAGACACACCACAGCTGCGATCAAGCCCTGGAAAGGCGCTTCGTTGGAGACTGTTGAAACCACGCAGATTTGGCGATGAGATAACATAGTACTCACAAGTTACCTATTTCATGTCTCCACGTGAGTCTATTGATGATATTTGGTCGATGTTGGTTGGGTGCTATCAGCCTTCTGCTGTAGTGGCGGAATGAGAGGGTGCCAACGGTCGGGCCACGAAACTCGTACCGTAAAATTTGTGCCCCAATCCAAGGTGTGACGTGACTCGTGGTCGTTGTTGTGTCCTGCACTTTGCCATTTCCCAAATCTCCAGCTAGAGACGAGGATCGTTGTCAAGGAGGACACAAAGGAGTACGGTGGAGCAACCGATAGGTCCGAGAGTCCCGAGAATAAAACGAGAGCAACACGGGGAATTCGTCACTTACGCAGAACGTGGCTGGCCACAAACCCCCGCTGATGTGCTAGAGTTGGCAAAATACCAGCCAAGTGACAGCGTTCGACGGACACCGAGTAGACAAACAATTGTGGGTGCAAAAAGTAGTCCAAACCGGATCAAGGCGCATAATGCGAGTACCCTCAGCCATGAACAGCTGAGTGCCACTCAATGCGCCCTGATCGATAGCGTCATGGAGTAAAGTTCCAGCAATACGAGACCCAACTTTAGGGTATCTCAAAATCGCCTGTGCAGACAAGGATACAGCCAATTGGCTATAGGATGCCGCAGCTGCGATCAAGCCCTGGGTAGGCGCTTCATTGGAAGCCGTTGAAGCGTCGCCATTTCCAAAACAGGCGCTATACATCGGGTATTTTCTCGATAGAATCAATTGGTCCGATCGAAACAACCGCCGGTTGGTGCAGAATCAAAACGATAATTTCGGCACAGAACGCTGGAGGGGTGTGAAGAGAAGTACGGTCCTCAAAATTGTAGAGTTCCTGTTAGTGTTAAATGAGGGTTCAGTGAAATTGTTAATCCCCCAAGACAGCCAGCTGAGCTACGAATTCGAAAAGGGTAGAATGCGCCAGTTGAAGGGCGCCTCGATCTTCGCCGCACGTAGGCAAGTATGGGCTGAAAAAGCTACTATGGATGGTCCAACGCGGAGCACTTCACGGCGGACTTCTGGTTCTGAAAATAGCAAGTCTGCAGCAACGAGTGCATCGGTGGAACTCCGTGAGCTATACGCACAAGAAGAGCATCGGAAACCTCCTATAGGCAAAGGTGCGCAAACGACAGTCTGTGAGTCTGTGACTAGCCGTCGTCAAAAAAGGGGACGAAGTATTGCCCCAAAAATCGACGACCGCGAAAACACCAAAACAATGAGCAGCATTCGCTGCATCACGCATAAGGGGCAACATGCATCCTTACCCGGAGGTTCACCAAAGAGCGCCTAGACATCGCTCTTATACAGGAACCGTGAGGAAATAAACACAAAATCTTTGGTTTAAATTTCTCAGGTCGCAAGTTACTGTATTCTGAAGACCAAGACTTGCAATTCTGATAAACGGATCAATAAAGTGCTCTCCAATTACAGGATTCATTCAACGAGATGTCATTGGAATAACAGTGGAGGCACCGACGGCCAGTGGCAAGCAGAAGATAGTGATCGCATCCGCCTACTTCCCTGACGTGGGGGGATACAGCTCCACCTTCTGAAATCGATGCCCTCATACAGTACTGCAGAAGCATAAACAAGTCCTTCATCATTGATTGGATGTGATACCAATGCACATCACACAATATGGGATAGCACGGATATAAATATTGAAGGTGAGTACCTACTAGAATACCTTTCGTCAAATGATGTCGATCTATGTAACAAGGGAGTTGAATCTACATTTGTGAATGCAGTTAAGAACCAGGTACTGGAGCTCACGTTATGCAGGGCTCAATTTACAGAAAAGATAAAGAGTTGGCACGTTTCTGACGAACCTAGTATATCGGATCATAGACACAATGATCGCCATAGAAACCAATAAACTCACAGTGCAGAAACTGACAGAAAACAAATTGATGTGTATTCCGCTAACACCTGGAACTGTCGAAAAGGAGTTTGATCCAATCTCCAGTAGATCTAGATAATGAGGCAAATGACCTACAAAAGAGGATCATAGCCGCCAGTTGCTCTCTTGTAATGGGGTCTGTATGTGGCGATGTTCCTTGGTGGAGCAAAAATCTAGCAACACCTAGAAAGGAAGCCGGTAGAAGTCATTCTTCAAAATCTACTAAACATATTGATATTTATTCCAAAAAAATAAAAAAAAAACTTAGCACTACTCAAAGCCTTTGGATCTATCAGTTTCATATCAAAAGGGCAAATCTACGAAAACAGCCATACATGCCTTAGTGACACATATTGAGAAAACCCTCGATTTCAAGAATATAGCAATTTGCGCTTTTCTTGACGTTGAGGGTGCTTTTGATATGTCCAATTCACGAGGCCCTGGCAAAAAGGGGAGTTGAAAAATCGACAGGGGACTGGATTCTTGCAATGCTCAAGAGTCGAGAGATCACAGCCACGTTGGGAGACACAAAATTTACTATAACAGCCAATAGAGGCTGTTTTCAGGGACGTGTGCTATCATCCTTGCTCTGGTCGCTAGAGGTGGATGATCTTCTCAATGCTTTGACTGAAATGGGGTTCGAAATTGTTGGATATGTAGAGGACATTGTCATAATAGTGAAAAGGGAAAACATGCATCTACACTAAGCGATCGGATTCAATTAGCCCTGAATTTCATCATGAAATCAAAGAGGAACTCAACGTTAGCCCTGCAAAAACGGTCATTGTACCGTTTTGCAATAGGAGAAAACTTAAGCTGGTTCCCCCAACTCTCAGTGGAACTTCAATCAAACACAGAAGAAACAAAACACCTAGGTGTTATCCTAGACAAAAAACTGAATTGGAACTCGCACCTGACATACGCCGTTAATAAAGCAACAACAGAACTGTGGGCGTGCAGTAAAGTCTTCAGGAAAACTTGGGGTTTCAATCCGAGGTTGATTTACTGGTCCTACACGATTATCGCCAGACTACGATTAACTTATTCCTCCATTGTGTGGTGACCCAAATTTAAGCAAAAAACCGCCCAAACTTAACTAACTAAAGTTTAGAGGCTAGCCTGCCTCTCTATCACAGGCGCTCTGAAATCCACACCCACTGCAGCTATGGAAGCCATGCTTCATCTACCTTCATTGCACAAACATGTTATGAGGAAGGCGAGACTTGGCTCTCTGAGTACTAAAGGGTAAACCACTATTTGATGGGGATTTAAATGGTCACCTAAGTATAATAAAGGAACTCAAACTAAACCCTGCCTTGACTGCAGTTCAAGATAAAATGGAGGATAAACCGAACTTCGATATCTCATATGAGGTCCACATAGTGGATCGTCAGATATGGGATGTAGGCGTCCCATTCTACGTGCCCCCCCCCCCCCCCCCCCCCTATTCAACCAAACCTTAGAGGATTCCTTAAGGAACACATAAAATAATTTCTGTGTTTCATTTGACAAATTTTTCGCCACCCTCCACGCCTACCAGGAAATGCGTTTCCAAGATTCGAGATTTCATTTTCCAAATCGTGCGTCAGACACATTTTTTTTAAGAAGGCGTGCCCCCCCCCCCCCTGTAGAGCAAACAGGGGCAGCCACAAAATATACTGGAATAGTGGTCGCAGTGGCAAAGTTTCCCAAAAAAATCACCTAACGGTAAAAATGTGAGCGGGCGGTGCATGTAAATTGTCGAAAATCGCGATAGTATGGCCAGGAATGTTCAAAGCGATCTAAGCCTTTCCAGCGGTCTATATAAGAGTGTAAAAATATTATAGTGTTATATTAAGGTATGTTAAGTAAGAGCGTGTACGGCATCACATGCGTTTGGTAAGAATGAATAGACATGAATCTAATTGTTTTACCAGATGAAAATTTTCTACAAAATATTCACTGTAATCGATGGGAAGCGTTCCCCAAATTCGTCAAATTTGTCAGAGGAGCTACTTAGAAGAGAGCTCAGTCTATCTTCTGACGTCGTACAAAGCAGAAGCTATAGGCACCAGTGAATCAAGATAGCTATTGTTCTATATCAGTGCACATACAAATTGTATCGTTGCCCCCGGCTGCGGAGTGAAATGAGTTTGCCAAATGAAACAAAAGTGCCTGTGCTACGGGATAACACGATTTCGATCAACTTTAATAAAACTCTTGTTAGACCCACAGTTCAGGAAGTGGAACAATTATTTAGTTTGAAAATGGAGCTTAAACTCACTGAAGTTACGTACATTCAGCTACATCACGTAAAAAACTGTGTTTTGATCACGTTTAGAAGCTTAGCACAGGCCGAAAGCTTCATTGCAAAGAACAACATGTAACACGAGGTCGAATTTAATAACACCAGAATCAAGATCCCCGTGCATATGGAAAACGACATGGTGGACGTGCGTATCTATGATTTGGCTCCGCGCACGAAGGAAGATTTCATTAAACGAATCATGTCGCAATATGGAGAAGTAGAATCTATTATGCAATTTTTTCATCGGCATTCCTAACGGCGTTCGTATTGTGAGGATGCGAGTGACTAAACCAATACCTTCTTACATGACTATCGAATGCAAATCACCGAAGGAAGGCGCGACCTGTAAGCAAACAACACTAATCACATATCCCGGGCAGACCCCAACATGCCAATTCTGTAACCATACAGCCCACTACGGAAAAACATGCACCGAAGCAACTAGTCAAAACTCATCCACTACAGCCAACAAGCCTAACAAGCAGCCGTCGGTGGCTTCAGATAAATCAAAAACAACGATTCAATTAACCAATAATGCAGGTACAACGACCACGGCAACCGCTCCCTAATCAACAACTAGCATCGCCAATAAAGAAGCAAATACCGATGAAGACGGATATACAACAGCGACCCGTAAGAACAAGAAACAAATAAGAACCTCTGATCGTGAACAGCAAGAAAACGGTACTGATGACGACATGGACGATAACGCGAGAGAAGGCAGACTGAATGACCCCCAAGCGGCTTCACCGCCAAGGAAAAAGATCTCAACACGCAGCAGCAAACTACGTCAACAAGATCTGGCAGACTGACATTCTTAGATTTATTTTTTTTTACTTATTGTAAAAAAATTAAAAGACCCACGGCTCAGTTATGCTAACACATTGAGCCGTTTCAAAGAAAACTTTAGATAAAAAAAACTTAGAAAAGAAAAAATGTTCTCCTCTTACCCAGTAAGATCGCCCAGAATTCTTGCTGGCTCTGTTGTGTCACTGGGGACAGAGCACTAATTAGAATCAGGCAAAATTCCGACTCATTTTCCGCTTCGACTTACTGGGAAGCTTGTCCTTCATTTACTGCCTATGATCGCAAGTCATTCCCATGTGGATAGAATATTCTATACAACATGATGGAACAAATATGCAATTAAGGGCAATATAGGGCAGGGCGTTTTCAATTATATTAGTAGGGGAGACTGGGGCTAGTTGGCGGTGTTTTCAGTTTTCATTTTTTACCGCTTTGATTTTGGTAGACCCCAGCCCCAGGGTAAGTTGTCGGTATGTATAGGGTAAGTTGGCGGAATGCCAGAAGCAATAATATGGAAATCAAATGGAAATCCGATTACATAAGTGGTCCTTATGAAACGTGGCGATTGTCTTTTCAATAAAACTGTATATTATTCGGCACTTTTTATTATATTTCAGTCTCAATACCCCGTCATTTTAACTTCGACACGTACTCCACATTCAAAAGCAAATTTTCGAAGTAATTCAGGCGATTGTTCGAAATAAAAGTCCCCTGCATTGACGAGAGAGACAAGAAAAAGTTTTTCTCGCTTTAGAGTGAGTTCCAGAAATGAAAATATATGATGACTACTTTTGCACTGTAAATAGTACCGCCAACTTGCCCCGTGTGCGTCACCGCCAACTTACCCCAGCAGCATATTATATGAAAAAGGATTTTAAAAAATACCTTTGTGTATAGATAGGTGTAATATCTATAAGGATACTGAAAGCTTTTTTCACGAACTATCGAAAAGTATAATCATTCGAGGAATACATTGAAAACCACCTTAAATAACACAAAATGTTTAAAATTATGAAAATTTACAAAGTATGCTCAAAAACACAATATCGCCCACAGCTTCTACCAAACAAAATGTTTTGCAACACAAACACATTGGATAATGCGTTTCACATTACTTGAGGTTCACAACGAGTGACAGCGCTTTATGTCTATTAGAAACGGAGAAAAGGGAATTCCGCCAACTAGCCCCGGGCCAAGTGTGAAGGCCAATCTATTGTGATGTTTCCAGGCAGTACACAGCCGACCGCGGCGCTTACGATAAATACCCTTCTGCATGATCCAGTCATTTCTTGCAGTGACCCGACTCCTTAAAGGTTTTACCCTAATTTGGCCATTTTGGGAAAATGTGCAACATGCGAATAACCCTGTTTATGAAGCAAACCCAAATATTTCTTTTTGTCGAAGTGGTTTGCTATGATCAATTAGGCCAGGACCACCCCCCCCCCCCCCTCTCCCCATTCACCGCACACCAATGCAAATTATTGGCATGTTCAGTTATAGTAAGGTACGATATGTTTAGTCCATGTTGGTCTTTACTTGTTCTGTAAAAGCCTCCATCAAACGACCCGTTTATCGCTATTTATCATTTCATTTCATTCATCATTAAAACATAACTCACCTAGACTCCAGCTGGATCGATTTGGAATCATTCCGCAGATGTCGACTTGCTATCAATATCCGTTTGCTACTGTTGTCTCCAATCGAATCACCTGACACGCATTCACCATTGAAGGGAATTGTCTGATTTTCAATAATACCCTTTTCTTCGAACACTGAAATGAAGGAAAATTAATCGGATTGTTTGTAATGTTGCCCCTTATCTACGCATTACATTTATCCAAGCTAATAATCGATCCGACCATTTCATTTGCTGATAGTGGATTCAGTTTGTCCATATTTTTCCTCCGTCGTACCAACCACCAGTCAACAATGAAGATAGCTAGAGCAATAATTTTGATACTTGCGCAAAGGCCGACATACCTACGGGAAATTCGAAGTAAATAATTTAAGTATTCGTCTAACAATCGCCTGGGTTAGAAAAACATAGAGAAAGAATTGAGCGTATGCTTTCATAGCAACACATGTTAGCACGATAGGCGGTAATTAGATTAGATCAGGTTTTGACAGTTCATTTGAATTCACAAAACTTCGATTCTTATCTTTCAACTAGTTTGTCTGGGTTCAATGCGTAAAAGGATACCCACTTATAACGAAATTTCTCGATGTCATAAATCAGACAGCGACCGCCTTTCTCTCCGCATGTTGACTTCCACAACAGACAAGACGAATCGATTAGATTCCCAAAGACGATCGGTGCAGGAATATAACCGAACAAGCGGAATATCACAAACTGCATTCCAAGCGCAAAAGAGCGTTCTTCCTCGGAGACCGATCTGAAAACATGATAGCAATTTATTTCCGTAAGCGAAAAGATAAAAATAGTAGCCATACTTTCATTGTTCCGTTACTTACCTTAAAACTATCATCAAAAGAGGCATCTGCGTGGAGGCGACAACGAACGTCATGAAGAATAGCAGTATCAGGAACGGATAGATCGTCCGACATGGTTTATTGCAGACGCCGGCAGTGGCCACAGGAACTACGGTTACTTCGGCAAAGTTTTCATGCGCGTTCAGAGCCTGAGCCTGAGCTCCTTCGGCACCGGTGTACACCCGGGTTACATTTGTTTGGACACCTAGCGAAAAACAAAATAAAACATTTAGTTTCCCGACTGGGTAACGTCCCAACAAACAATTTAGCTGGATATTGGCTTGAACAGTTCTTGTTCAGCTTATTCTTTCGGATCAAAGAATTATTTAGCTTTCGTTGTTTGTTGGGGTGGTTTCAATTAGGTAAATGAGAATTGGGATTTTAGGCAAAATTTGTGCTTTTTAAAAATGCATTTTCCTACATTTATACAGGGTGTTTGGTTCATGTTAAAGAACCTCTCGAGGGGTAATAGAGCATCATATTTGGAGGAAAAATCGTTTTACACATAACATCAAATCTCAATCGTTACAGAACTATTCGACTTTTCTGTAAATACCTTGACTGTCTTTAAATACCTCTATCTCAAAAAATATATTTTGTATTTTAAATCTTTGCGCTCGATCCAAAAGGTGAGAAATTTCCTGTTGAATACTGTACACTTATATCCTTCAGGTAATTAGTTTAAGTAACATTCTAGTGGCGAAATAATCAAAAGATTGTGTTTTTGATGAGATTTTTGTTATTTTTTTCAAAATTATGAATTCTGAGCGTAACAATATTTATTATTCAAAAGTTGAGTTTCAGAAGAATCCATAATTTGTTCTTCAGCATCATATTCCTATCTCTTCTCGTTTCTTTGTAATTTCATTATTAAAATGTTGCTGTAATTGATTTGAAATTGCTTAAAAATCTCTAGCCTGAAAAATAATCATTATATTCTCATTTTTCCGGTTTAATTGGAAAGTTGAGGAAATTTCCTACCGAATCAAATACTATTTACTAATAAAGTTTATATTTGCACTCTTCGTACGGACCAGTACTAATCATGTCGAGAACGCGACGATCGTAATCTTGTTTGTCCATGATCACAACAGCATTTCCTTTATCCGTGCGAGAGTACCACGTCCCGAGCTTTCAGTTCACGAATCACGTTCGAAACATCGGTGCTTGACCGTTGCTCTTCGGGTTTACTGTTGGCTTCATCCGTATGGCTAACTTCTACGTGAAACAGTTGTACTGTATGGCGTTTTCAATATTATTCACCCTTTCAGCAAGTGGGGTATACGAGGGATGGACTGCAAAATTTAATCCCTTGTTGAGCAGATAAATATATAGGAATAGATAGAGTGATGATACGATTATATTTTTTTTTTTCAAGCGGAATCCGCTATCATGGCCTTCAAAATTACGTTACTCGTCGATTTCCATCATTTATTTGTTAAGTTAATTTCGAAAATACCCATATTGTTAGGATTCGAGAATATTGCTCGATCGGAAGTCGCCATCTTGGTTTTCAAAATTGTTCCAAATAATCATTCTCATCATCTACTTGTCAAACCAGAACCTAAAATACCCATATTGTAGATTACATTCATTAAATTTTGTGAACTGCTTTGACAATATGAATTGAAATAAGAATGTGAAGTGAACTTTTTTACGAACTAAATCCCAAATAACGAACACTTTTTGTACGAACTAATTCAATTTACGAACCCCCGGTTTGGTTCGTAAATGGAAATACTACGCAATTACTCCAAAACTATAAATCATTCAAGACGCCAAGGGCCGAGTGGCATATTCGAAATGTCTGTATATCATATAATGTCACAACGTTCTCCGAGACTGCTAAATCGATTGGACAAACGTAGTTTCAATCAACTGGAATTCGGGTTCCGGAGTTATAGATTTAAGAATGTGGCACTGTATTAGATTCTCATATGAACCAGTACCACCATGAAATGAATTAGTTATCAAAGTACTTGAATTTATATGTCTATATCACATCGCTTTGACCACTTTGCCCACCTACGACGCTTATAGATGCCTCGCCAAATGTTTCTGAGTGAATATCACATCGATTGTGTTATTTTTTCCATCTAACTACTCTCCTGTAATCGGTCAACACAAACAAGTTACAAATCACCAATTCATTATACTCACATGCACAGTTGGTGTAGTTAGAGCTGGAGGAGAATGCCGTACAACCAGCGTGACATGGACTAAAATACGTGAGCCCGTTGTTGCCGCAGACCGGTTCGACGTCGTACATGTGACACTCGCATCCAAAATTGCATGCTGCGGTTAGATTCACCTGGAAAGGTTCCACACTGTGTGCCGGAGAGCTGTTGTAATAGGGTATGGTGGTTCCGGCCATTTTCAGATTTTCGCATCCGAGGAAAAACAACAGCCCGTAGCACGACAGACACACTAGGTTGGACACCAGCACAAATTGAACTGCTCCCTTCGGTTTAAGCTGAAATCGCTTTAGAATACAGCCACCAATGAAAATGCCAATGCATGCTCCCGGGACAGCAATTGAGCCAGTGAAGACACTGGCCTGACTTTTCCCCAGGCTAAATTGCGTCTCTAGATATTTTGGCAGAAATACCACAAAACCAGATACAATCATCAGCTCCATACAGGCTCCTAAACAGGTCACAATGTACACCGGGTTGGATACTAGACGCCACATTGACAGGGGGATGTCTGTAAATGAGAAACAAAATGAAGCGTTATTTTACCAGCAACGAATTGAAATTCATTCAATTTCAAACATTCACAGAGGGGTTTCCTGCTCTTCCCCCAAAAACTGCATATGTACCTTTAATATCCTTTCCATATCCGGTATCCTCGTTTGACTTGTTCGCTCCTGACTGACCACCACTTCCGTTCCCAGATTGCTGTTGGTTATGCGTATGGTTTTGCTGCTGCTGCTGTTGTTGCTGTGATTGATTTTGCTGTGCCCGGGACAAACTACTGGAATTGTTGGCCGATAATTGCTGCAGCTGAGGCAGTTTCTGCTCAGCGATTCGAATTTTCTTCTTTTCCATGGTGAGAACCTACGCCAAGCAACGGAGAAAAAACAGCAATAAATCGGAACATTAGAGGCAATAAATTTGATGGAAACGATATCGATTAATTTGGGGGAGTTGAGTTATGAGTTGATGTTTTTTCGGGCGACACATGGAGAGAATGATTGATGCACCAACGGAACGAAAGATACTCCCTGTTGTTCGAATGGTTGAACTGTGTAAATCAGTTGATGATGCATTGGACTTACCTTCGGGAAAGAGAAAAATGGAATTGCCACTAGTATTAGTAGGATTCCGCAAACGAGGAAGCCACCCCACCACATGCCCACCCACCGGCGGTCATCGGGATCTGAAAAGAAAAACAAGAAGTACCTATGATAATTTATTCAATTTATGGTACCATAAATAACATTTTCAGGCAATAGATTTGTTGTTGATAGGACATTTGTTCACAAACGCACCGAAAATATCTTCGATAGAAGTATCAAGTATCAATGAAGGTAGAACGGAACTACGCTGGTAAATAACGGATAAGTGCGCACTGTATCATACCTGTCATCGCACCTATTCAATTTGTCGTGGAAATCAGACAAAACTGTCTGCATCTGAATAAGGAACCTACCTATATTAATATCACTGCCGGAGAACGAATCCATATGGAACGAAAGCAGATACGCTCCAAGTAAGAAACCTAACACAGGCCCGAAAGCAGCCATACTGTACATTGCACCTGTAAACAAAGTGAAAATCATTGATGAGTTTCAACGAACGAGGCTTCTTGCCCGGACGCACTCACCTATATACATGGAAGAACTTTCCTTCCGCACGTGATCATCGACGTAGGTTGTGCCCAGTGTGAATAGTGGACTTCCGCCCCCGCCGAGCAGGATTTGCGCTATCACGAACAGTATCACCGGCCCGAACGTGGACGCTTTGCTCTTCAGGCAGTTGTCGCCCCTGTAATGTATGTTAACGATGAGTCAGTCACCGCACAGAAAAAGTGATTGATGGTAACTCGAAAATCTTACCTGAGATTATGTGTAGTCAGCGGAGGGTTCGAGAGGCTATTGGATAACCGCCCCAGGCCCATATCCTGCTCTCGCACCGATAGAAGCCGACAAATATTGTCGGCGGTCTTATTGTCAAGCATTACACCAGGATTGGGTTCACCGGAAAAGTGGGGTATCATAAAAACCAATGAACCGATACCCATAATTACCGCACCTAAAAAATTGATCAAAATAAACGTCGGGTTATAAAATAAAACAACTTCTGCTTACCGATCCCAATCCACACCGGAATGTGCCTACGACTGCCAAGATAACTAACAAAAATAACAGTAATAACATTTCCGATCTCATAGCTCGATGCCACCAGACCGGACAGACTCGAGGGAATCTCAAACCGCTTCTCGATGGTTGTGATAACCGAGTTAATGTACCCGGAACTCAGTGCCTGCTGTAGGGTCACCAGGATGGACAGCAGTAACACAAACACTTTAATCCTGGCGAATTTCTGCAGTGGCAAAGGTCGACAGCTCAGAATCCCACAATCGCGGGTGAAGTCCTCACTACTGAGCAGCACATTCGGCAGAGGTTTATCGCGTTCCATCATCATGACACTGTTTGAGGGCTGCCGGCTGTGGCACTTGACCACGGTATCCATGGTGGCAGTGTTCACCGAAACCGGTAACGACTCCGTCTCGGTATCCTGGGGGATGTCGGCACTGCTGTCGTCGGTTTGGGCCTCCGAGTACAGGCCTGTCATCGCGTACATAGACTCATTCCGTCTGCGGAGAAAAAAGATTGGAATCAGAATTCGTAAGAAGCTATACTAACCCAAATTATATTAGATAAATATTTTCGTCCAGATTCATGAGGGTCACTACATATATATTTACTTATTTATTTATTCATTTATTTATTAATTCCTTTGTCTTTGGCGCACAGTTCCATCCGGCATCTTTCTTTTCGTTTTGGATTCGCTGACTTCGTTTTTTGGATCGATTCAAAGTAGATTGGCGCTAATGTTAATGTTTAGTCCATATGGAACAAACGTACTCAAGTGAACCTTGGGGAGTTACTGGTAGAACCGACACCTTAAGCTAAACCCTTTTTCTGAGTTACCACAGAACCAATAAAATTAAAGGTTCAAAACAGAATTCTTCTTTAGAATGTCCTCAGCAAGGCCTAATTTTATCAGTGCTTCAAAAATTTAATTTCATTCAAAATTATTGATTGCAAAACTTGGAAAATAAAGTGACTTCTTCTAGGTATTGCGGGTAAAACGACACTTCATAGGGGAAAAATCGACATCCTCTATAATTTCTTTTCTCTCCACTTTTTTATTAAAAATGTGATATGTGTCATAAAGTGTAAGCATGTGTACATAAGTATGTGATGCACATATGTGCTTTGTGGCTTCATCATGTAGTAAGGAGAGGAGACTTCAAAGTGTAGTGCTATAAACAAAATTCTTTTATATTATAGGATTATGTCTTGGTATGGCTATTCACAAGTAATTCTTCCGCACAGCATTGATATCTTCAGCGTCATTTTATTTCATAAGAGATTTGCTAGTGTTCTACATTCTGCTAATACAATCCATTCACTTATAAGTTACATACACTTCGCACAGCTACAGCTATCTTGTTGAAACGTTGATTTTCGGTACTCTGATCATCAAAGATCCATCGGGGTATACAAAAGATCATTGTCTCACTGTGATAAAGTTTATCTAGGACGAACCAAGAGATCACTAGAAATTCGGTTTGATGTGTTTTTGTAGGAATAGCAAAAGCTTCAATAGAATCTGATAAACAAAAATTCCAATTTTTGATTTTAATGTCTGCTATTACCACAGTGCGATAATATTATAAGTGAAGTATGATAAAGATTTCCAGCCTTTCGTAATGAATCACAAATATACCATCTAAACAGCGTGTCGGTCTTACCCCAACCAAATGGTGTCTGTTTTACCTTAACAGCGAATTTATTTATTTTTTTAAACATAACAAAAATTATTGAATAATTCAAACTCATCTTCAACGCATCCAGTTGATCATATGAAAGGTCGATAAGAATGGGTTCGAAAAATGAGGTGATTTAAAAATGATTTTTGTCCGATTACAACCTTAAAATCTACCAACAACATCTAACACCCAGACGAGCATGAACGTTTGTGTAGCCTACCATACACAGCCAATCAGTGTTACCACAAGTACAGATTTGTTTACAATAGTACAGATTTTTAGAATTTTTTGGCACAGATTCTGTACGGTACAGGTTACAGAATTTTGTGAATAAGGTCAAAATGGTACAAATTACTAATTTCTAATAACAAGTAATTTTGAGAAAGTATGTACAGAATCTACAAAGGAGCTCAGTACCTCAGCTTAGTTGACATAAACGAAAACATACAATACATATACTTTAGGCAGAGGAAATTGACGCAGAAGAATTTACAATCCAGATGGAAAACAAAAAAAAACAGTTCGATTATTGGTATGGAGTTCTTTAATTATTAATGGTGGAAGAATAAAATTGATTTGCAAAGGATAATGCATAAAACGATCAAATTAACCAAACGTTATTATAAAACGAGTAACTTTTTTATTGGTACAGATTTTATCAAAAAAAAATAGTACCAATGGAAAAGATTTTTTCACTCCAGGTATAGAATTAAATGTGGCAACACTGCAGGAATCATGGTAAATTGCAGACGTTCCCTTTCAATTTTTCTTGCCATTATTAAAGTTAGTATGTTATTATGGTATGTTACATAATCATTAAAGCGACCAGGCCAACTGAGCAGCATACAAAATGAACATGATTCAAAATTATACGGCAATCAAATTATTCATTGACCAATTTAATCGACGAATCAGTTTGAACCTTGAATGAGAAAGAAACGTGGACAATAGAGTGACAAGAAAAAAATGACCCCCTTCGGCCCACCCTTAGTAGATTCGTAGTTCCACCAGGAAAATTTGAAGCAAATCGGACAAGTCTAGCTACCGGACCAACGTGCCTGAAGTTTGCATGGGATTTTTCGACAATTTATGGGGAGAAAATCCACTAATGGAGAAAGATAGAAGTTAGGTGTCTTCTACAAAGCTGTAGAACAGGCATTTTGTAATAATTCTTTCGAACATCTCGGTACTTTATCTCTCTTCTATAAAAAGTTAGTGTTGGCGCCCTCTATGAGGTCACAGGTGGAACTAAAATATTCTTCTTTAGTCCCTAGATATAGTTCCACAACCCTTTGTGATTAGTTAGTTTAAATTTCCCTTAAGGGGGTCTAACAGCGGAAAATCGAAAAAATGCATATATTGGATTTCCAAGATAAAAAAAATATGCTCAAGAAAGGAATTTCTCAAATTAAACTTGGTTCGTTTGTTATAGCCCATCAAACTACCAAACTATCAATGCACTTTTTAAGTCAAGAATTCTGAAATAAACGTTCGAAACCAGTTTTTTCACGGCCAAGATCACATTATTTCGTAATCGTCAACTTTAGAGGTTCGATGTCTTCGTAGAAATTATACAATATAATACAGAACATCTCTTGAAAAAAATAATATTGGCGTTTAATCCTCCTGGAAATGTTTACGGAGAATGAACTCAATACATTATTTAGAGGCTTGGTATCTTCGGTAAAGTTGTTGAAAATAATATTAGAAACAACTTTTTCGAAGACATAAAAATCTTCAAATCTTCATAAAAACCGACCCTGATGTACTAGAAATACATTCAAGATTTTCTGTTTTGTTGTGCAGTCTCATTTTACGACCCTCCAATCACTTTTATTGACCCTTGAAGTGTTTTATTTTTTTTTTGGTAAACAGTGTTATGAAAAATCACAAAAGACATAGGGAACATGGTTAAAAAATTTGGCTCTACAGATGTTAAAATATTTGAAAATATTGAACAACTAAAGTGTGCAAAGTAGCCCCACATATCCAAAGTAGCACCGCGCGACGGTATTGAAAATATATGTTAAGCTATCGCTATGGGCTATGCTAAATAAACTAATTAATAAAAGAACGTTTTCTGGGCTACTCTGGTCTTTGATACGCTGAACTAAATGTTTTTTTTTTTCGCCAAAAAAAGATTCTTAGCATGAAAAAATTAGAAAATGGCGCGGCTTCTAATATTGGTTAACCATCGAATCGCTTTCGAACAATAGGCCAATATGTTATTAAGTTTGGATTGCGGCGAAGTTTTACTGTATTGATTTTGTAGGCTTTTTCGGCAAATTAAAGACAAAGAGAAACGAAAGATACGAAAATTGAAAGCCGGATGGATTTTCTAGAGAGAATCAGTTGTAAACAGACGTTCTATAAACATTCCTTATTTTAAATAGCGTTTGCGTTAAGCATGATATCGCTACAAACCATCCCAAGTTTTGAAACAAACACACATCGATTTTTTAAGCAAGTAACGCAATTTCCCTTACTAATTTGATTCCAAGCCCTTTCATTCAAGATCTAACTATTAAAATAAACTATAAAAAGAACTGTTAAAAAATCTGATCAATCGGCTCATCGTGCGCATCACTAACGCTACTGTAAGGAAATGGTTCGGTACAACGGCCGGCAAATTAAACCATTTTGGAATGAAAAAATCAACATTCTTTAGCAGTGGTTTGAGTATGGCGTGGACTATATACCTAAAAAAATCACGAAAACAATATCCCGGGAATCGGGAATCCCGGGAAATCCAAAATCCCGGGATTCCCGGGAAATAAATTCCCGAGATGGAAGCTCTAGTATCAAATCAGCACAGATTTATCGACATCCTGTATGTATTATTGCCAAATAAGAGCAGAATTGGTTCACAAATAGAAAAGTTGTTCATATGGCGTTTTAAAATATTATATAAGGACCAGCTTGGAGCTACTTTGCACACTTCTTGAATTCGATATAAAATAAAAATTAACCAATTTTATTTACTTTTATTGAAATATCATTAATTCATGCTGATGTTTTTTTTAACAATAAAACATAACCCATTTCTCAAGTTATGCACTTTTTAAGTCAAGAATTCTGAAATAAACGTTTTTTCACGGCCAAGATGACATTATTTCGTAACCGTCAACCTTATAGGTTCGATGTCTTCGTAGAAATTATACAATATAATACAGAGCATCTCTTGAAAAAAAAAATTATTGGTGTTTAATCCTCCTGGAAATATTTACGGAGAATAAACTCAATACATTATTTAGAGGCTTGGTATCTTCGGTAAAGTTGTTGAAAATAATATTAGAAACAACTTTTTTGAAGACATAAAAACCTTCAAATCCTCATAAAAACCGATCCTGACGTACTAGAAATACAATCAAGATTTTCTGTTTTGTTGTGCAGCCTCATTTTACGACCCTCAAATCACTTTTATTGACCCTTGAAGTGTATTATTTGTTTTGGTAAACAGTGTTATGAAAAATGACAAAAGACATATGGAACATGGTTAAAAGATTTGGCTCTACAAATGTTAAAAGTATAATTAAACTAATAAAAGTGCGTCCTTTTGAAAATATTGAACAACTAAAGTGTGCAAAGTAGCCCCACATATCCAAAGTAGCCTCGCACGACGGTATTGAAAATATATGTTAAGCTATCGCTATGAGCTATGTCAAATAAACTAATTAATAAAAGATTTTTAGTCTTGCTGAAATATTGAAATAGAAATCAACGGAACGTTTTCTGGGCTACTCTGGTCGTTTGATACACTGAACTCAATGTTTTGGTCGTTAAAAAAAAGATTCTTAGCATGAAAAAATTAGAAAATGGCGCGGCTTCTAATATTGGTTAACCATCGAATCGCTTTCGAACAATAGGCCAATATGTTACTAAATTTGGATTGCGGCGAAGCTCTACTGTATTGATTTTGTAGGATTTTTCGGTAAATTAAAGGCAAAAAGAAACGAAAGATATGAACATTGAAAGCCGGATTTGGATTTTTGTAAACTTACAGAAAACCTTCCATCATGCCGATATGAGTATGTCTAACACTAGTTTTCCATTCCAAGTTTCGTTTCGGCAGACTTTTCAGCCAGGTTTTAGTAATATACATGGATATTGCATGGTTAGCGTTATGAGGCTACTAAGTATCCTTCCTGGCGGGGCTCGAACATACGGCGGGTGGCTTATAAGGCCAACGGCTTAAGTTAACTTCCGAGGCCTGGTTTCAATGACCGACACTTTATACACAGACTAGCGATGTGTCAAAATCTACAGCCAAACGAAATGTCAAAAAGTGCAGCCAAACGAATACGAGAATTTTGTGAGCGGAAGTATAGGAGGAAGCCCATGCAAAGCTTATGGGATATTCCGTGATGCGAGTTTATATTCATGGTTGCTAGTGTTACTGCTTCTGTCTCCGCAAATCTGCGTATAAAGTATCTGCAGTATGGACATCGCACTACGAGTTGTCTTAGCATAGAACGATGAAATAGGATTTCTTGTCAAAGACATGCCTGATTATTCATTTCATTTATTTAGTTTAACATCAATTTCATGATAACACTGAATCAACAATTTGCCTCCACAATACACTCAGGTTTTTTTTACGCGGGGGATACGAGCCGCGTAAATGAAAACCGCGTAAATGAAAACCGCGTAAATTTCAAAATCCGCGTAAATGAAAACCGCGTAAATTTCAAAATCCGCGTAAATGAAAACCGCGTAAATTTCAAAATCCGCGTAAATGAAAACCGCGTAAATTTCAAAATCCGCGTAAATGAAAACCGCGTAAATTTCAAAATCCGCGTAAATGAAGACCACTTAAATTTAAGAATCCGCGATAAAGGGAACCTCATTGATGGATACCGCGTAAATTCCAAAATCCGCGTAAATGAAAACCGCGTAAATTTCAAAAACCGCGTAAATGAAAACCGCGTAAATTTCAAAATCCGCGTAAATGAAAACCGCGTAAATTTCAAAATCCGCGTAAAAAACCGCGTAAAAAAATACCGCGCAAAAAAAACCGCGTAAAAAAAAACTTGAGAGTACTCGATTTGTAGCTGCAGCTCTCCAACGTCGGTTACACCCAACACTCGCCAAATCACATTCCACCTGGTCCACCCATCATGATCTCTGCGCTTCTCGCCTTCTTGTACCAACCGAATCATTGGCGAACACCACTCTTTCTTGGCCGTAGTTTCTTCTGAAGCCCATAATAGGCCCGACTTCCGCTGATGATGCGTCTTCGGATTTCACGGCTCACGTTATTGTCAGCCGTTAATAAGGATCCTAGGTAGACAAAATAGTCCGCTACCTCGAAGGTATCCCCGTCGATCGTAACGCTGTTTCCTAGCCGGTTCCTATCGTTTCCGGTTCCGCCTACCAGCATATACTTTGTTTTGGACGCATTTACCACCAGTCCGACATTCGCTGCTTCGCGTTTTAGGCGGGTGTACAGGTCGGCCACCGTACCAAATGTTCGGGCGATAATGTCCATGTCGTCCGCGAAGCATACAAATTCGCCGGATTTCGTGAAGATCGTGCCCCGGCTGTTGAGCCCGGCTTGTCGCATCACACCTTCCAGAGCTATGTTCAATAGTAGACACGAGAGTCCATCACCTTGTCTCAGTCCCCGTCGAGATTCGAATGGACTGGAAAGTTTACCCGAAATCCTTATGCTGTTTTGTACACCGTCCATCGTTGCTTTGATCAGTCGAGTCAGCTTCTCGGGAAAGCTGTTTTCGTCCATGATTTTCCATAGCTCTACGCGGTCGATACTGTCGTATGCCGCCTTGAAGCCGATGGACAGGCTTTGGGACCCGGTATTCACGGCATTTCTGGAGGATTTGCCGTACGGTGAAGATCTGGTCCGTTGTCGACCGGTCATCGATGAAGCCGAGCATGCCTGATTATATCACTGGGAAATGACATCCATATCACGCTTTCGACGTGTGTAAAAAATAACACTGTCGTTTTGAAAAGCTAGTAGAGGCCGACACAACGATCGAGTAGCATCGCTATACGGGTCTTGCTTGGATGCAAGTTTGGGTAGAATGATGATCCACGCGTGCGATGGTAAATTGCAACGTATATTTATTTAAATATTTACACAGATTTTGTAAAAACAAATGTGCCGGTTTATATGTCGGTTAATTAATGCTTCATGGTTCAAACCATGAAAAAGTGACATTATCATTCATTGAATATTCTATCTAACTCCGTATTAGCCAAATATTTTCTTGTGCTGAGTAACTTAACTACTGAGAATTCGACAGTGGGAAGTATTATGGTTTCCACAGACTGATTGTTGATTACTGCGTTCCGGATAACTCTGCGAGTAGGAAGTCAGAAAAAATACTTTCTAGGCTAGTTCATTATCATATCGATTGATTGATTAGTAAAACAAGAAACGATCAAATCAATTCACTAAATACACATTTAGGTCAAATATGGAATCGGCGCGGGTTTAGATATGATAGGCGGCGCAGCACAAAAAGGCAATCGGCACGCTGGCCATTTTTACCTGAAATCGGCGGCGTGTAAAATTCATCGGCGGCGGCGTGCTACGGCGCCGCACACCTCTAATTTAAAGTACTAATCAACTAACGTAATACAATTTGTCTTCAAATGCGCTACATAATCGTACTAATAATCAACTCATTATCAAATGAATAAATTTGATTTCTTGGAAAAGTCATGGGGTGTCGGCTTAACCCATAGGGTTAGTTTTATCCGCAATTCCCCTACTTTGGTTCTGCGTTGCTACTATGTAATTGCATATTAGATGGTATGAGATTCTGTAGTTAGATTCACAAAGAACGCATGACTCAGCGCACTGCATGGTAGCCATTTAATAATTGACAGAGTTTTTTTCTAAATCACTAGCCACGTAGATTGTAGATTGTGTCAACAGTTGCAGTGCTTGGTTGAAGCCCAAGACCGGATCTATTCGTTTTCCAAACTTATTAAAATTGACAAAGCAGGCTCGAAATCAACAAAGTCTACGCTCTGGCCAATTAGTCGACCCATATACTTTTAAAGCAGTGTGGTTTCCAGTGGCTGAAAACTCCCGAAGTATTTCAGCAAAGAATTGTCCCACCGGGTTTCTGTTCCCATGTCGTAATGTCGGCGACTAATAACAGCTGTGGCTGTGATCTACTAGGAGGTTGGTAAACGTCTATTATATAAGATAATATGCTGAGAAATGCTTTACAATTTTTCTTTTGGCAAAACCAATCTAAAGGTTGTGTGGTTTCCGGCGGGTTAAAGTATCTCAGCCAAGAATTGATCCACTGGGTTCCATGTCATAAGAGGCGACCGAAAACAGGAATCCTTAGGTCAAGGTGTTTCTCCATGCCGAGGACTGAGTGGCTAGTAGAACTAAAATATGCCAGTCACGCACGGAGTGTCGTGGGTCTTACCCTTGCTGTGCGAAGCGAATCTCTGACATAGTACATGCTTTATTTCTTCGCAAATCGAGGCATCCAAATGATAGTCTCGTCCCTAATACCAATTTCGGGTTTCGCTATAGACGATTATAAGCTAACGTGTTTAGTATCTGCTAGTTGCTGTGTAATAAGTGCTGTTGATGAAATGTGTAGTGCTGTGATCGAGTGTTAGAACAGAGAGAGAGAGAGAGAGAGAGAGAGAGAGTAGCACCAATTAGTTTTCAGCATAAACGTACATCAGCTATGAATCTATCCCGCCTCATGCAGGAAGGAAAAGCTTCCATAGCTTTGGTTAACCCTCGAGAAGTCGCGCTTATGGTCCACTGAACGAGCAGGCGCTGGTGCCCTAAGACGATTTCGCTAGATTTTCAGAGCAGCGTGCACTAGCGCGACTGCAGGAAGGTTAAAGAACCGTATTTCCATGAAGGAAACTTTTACGTTGGAAAGCAGTTTTCAACAAAAATGGCACGACAAATCAACGTGAAATGCCTCATGCATGTCTACTTGCGAATAGTGCTATTTATTTTACATCCGACCTCACAACTCGCGATATTTGTGCTGTCACGGTCAATGTTGATAACATAAACAGGAAATACGTCTATTGTACGTACGCCCAACATTTGTACGAGCTGGCAGAGAAGAGATTTTATAAGTAACTCTCGGTTCTGACGGTATTACGCAACGAGATTAAATAAGCTACTTTTGAAAGCTTTCACGTCTCTTCGATTAAAACTACTGATGGTGAATATTCGTTTGACGGAGATGGAGTACTCAACTGTCTTTTTGACACACACTCTTTCCAGGCCCCTGAATTCTTTTCAGATAGTACTGATTCTTGAGATTTTGCTCGGAGAATTGTGACAACTGAATCGTTCCAACTCTATTTTAAGGACGAAATGAACATTTCAAGCATGTTTTGCAAAAAAAATTTACTTGTAGTCTTGCAACAGAATACATTCTATTAGCATGGAGGGAAAGGTGGCCGCGTTACTTATGAGTAGGGATTCGGGTTGTAAGTTTGTGCGAGCCCCCGTTCATGCAATGCAATATGCATATCAGTGGGAAAAATCTACTTCCACCATGTTAGACAGTCTACAATACGCATTTTCGCAAAAGCAATCAAGCTTACGATTTTTTCTCGATATTGAATGTGTTTTTGATAATGTGTCTTTCAAATCCATTTGGAGTGAGCGTAGCGTAGTTGGTAAATCGATTGCCTTTGTACGCAGCGCACCTGGGTTCGAGTCCCAACACCGCACATAGGGTTAGAAATTTTTCATAAGAGATTTTTCTAACCCGAAGAGGCGAATGACCTTAAGGTTAAAACCTCTATAATCGAAATAAAAAAAAATCCATTTTGGGAGCAGTACGAGGTCATGGAATATCTTTATATATCACGAACTAGATACACGCAATGCTTAGCAACCGACATCTGTGCTCATCGTTAAGTCATTTCGATTATAGAGGTTTTAACCTAAAGGTCATTCGCCTCTTCGGGATAGAAAAATCTTTTATGAAAAATTTCTAACCCTATGTGCGGGGTCGGGACAGCACACACATCTTCGACTTCGCTAACACGCAGATACTTGAGCGATTAAAAAACCAGGAGAGCAAAACAACCGCTGAAATGTTCCATATCGAAACGCTGGGGGAAGATAAAACCGTAAACCTCCAGAGAGAATGTGGAGCGTTCTGCACAACGTATGATGGACTGGTAACCAAGCTTCGACAGTGTGTGGATAGCAAGGAAAGCAGACAGCCGAATAGGACAAATCGTTCGTCAGTCGGCAGAAGATGTGAATGAATGGAGTGTGTTTGGAGCGATTTTATGTGAGTTTTAATGTTAATTTGTAATGTATTGTGAATGCATTTTAATTATTTGTGAATTATTTAAATTTGATGTGAATAATTTTTCGAAATAAATTTTTGTAGGCGTCCGACGAAACCTTGTCGCTGATGGCTTGTTGATGAAACATATTAAGCTTGGGTTTCCGACATATGATTTCGCCAATGATTATCATATAACGATCGCCGATATTTGCATTAGCACACTTTTTTATTTGATGCAGTAAGCCTTATGTGTTGATGAGCAATGGTGTCTTTATGTTGGATGTTAATCCAAATAAAACATCAATGGTGCTTTTCACGCAGCGAAGGATTACAACCGGAGCTCGTCCATTGCAGTTTTTTAACGCTGAAATTATTATCGCAGATCAAGCTAAGTACGTTAGGATAATTTTTGACTCAAAACTTGTTTGGACAGCTAACATCAATTTCATGATCAAGAAAGCTCGCATGGCCTTCGGCCAATGTAGACGGGCTTTCAGCAAATCTTGGGGACTCAAATCCAAGTACATTTAGTGAATCTACATAATATTTAAATAATTGCTTACAACACTTCAGAGAATGGTCCTGATGGCGGTGACTGATGCGTTCTCGACAACAACTACTGCTGCTCTAGAGGCATTCTTGAACGTAAAATCACTATATGTGTTTCTAAAACAAGAAGCACTTTCTTATGCATACCGTCTTAAGGATACTGGGCTCTGGATCAGTAACCCAATAAATCGTGCAACTAGCCAGATAAGACTGTGGCTCCAAATGATTACTTGGGGTGAGTATATACTTGCTTCAAATGACCGTACACACACTACACGTCCTTTTAAAACTTTCAATGTGAGAATACTTCCTCGCGAGAAATGGCTGTCTGTTGGATGGAGCAACAACTTCTAGAATACATAGTTTGTCACACTGGCGGTTCTTTGTTGGAGGGCCGAGCCAGTGCTGGTGTCTATTGTCGTCAAATGAGATTAAACCAATCTCATTCGCTTGGTAGATACTGTACCGTATTCCAAACAAAAATCTTCGCGATTCTGTGTGGCGTACAATCGGTACTTCAACAGGGAATTTGCCTAAAAGAATTTATTTTTGCTCTGACAGCCAGGCTGCCGTGAAAGCACTTAGGTCGGCAGATTCGAGATCGAAATTAGTATTTCAAATGCTATCTACCTTTTATGGGTACCCCGCCATTTCGGTATTACTGGAAATGAATGTGCGGACGAATTGGCTAGAGCGGGCACTACGACTGACTTCGTTGGTCCAGAACCAGTTTTACCACTTTCGATAAGTTGGATAAAGCACATGATTCGCTCTTGGGCTGCATCTGAACATGCCAGCTATTGGCGTAGCTTGTAAACTAGCCTTTAAGCGAAGACTTTTCAGCCGGATGTGGGTCCGAAAATGTTAAAGAATTTGCTGCATTTTTCCAACAAGTAGCTTCATTCCATATAATATTGTTGCAAAATCTCACAAAAATTACCAGTGCATTGGTTCGATAGTAGATTCGATTGATTGTGCTTAAATTTGAAGCAGACCACGCTACCACGGACATCAACATCAAAAATCAATAACCCATTCCTAACTAGTTGAAAGTTCTCAATCAAATAGAGCCACTAATATTTTATTATTTAATTTATAAACAATAACGGTCTAGCTTAAACTTTCATGTATTGGAAAATCGAAGGTCCAATTAAACCAATTAATTCCTTAGCCACGATCAACGACTTAAAGGCAGAAATCGGCGTGGCACTTTTAACACGAAATAGTGACGAAGGTCTCACGCCACCGAGGTCGACACCAGACAGACGGGAAGCGCTATGCCATGTTCGTGGTTTCATTTAATGTGTTCGATAGTAATACAAATGGTGTGTCATGTGTGTCGCTACACTACTTGAATGGAATTCAATGTGCTGCTTTGGCAAAGGCGTTGCTTGCACTAACGTTGGTAGACTGATCATCGAAGCCTTTTAATTGGGCCCAGTGGTACTTGGAAGGCCGCCAGCGTTTTGCTCCGGAAATCGAATTCAGAACTTAATCCCCCGGCTTGTTGGCTGAGTGGGCGGATGTGGGTTGTGAATGCCTTTCGTTGATGACTATGGGCATGGTATAAGTAGCTATTACGTAGCTAATGGTTAAATTATGGGTAGCAATTTAAAGGATTTCCCGTTAACTATATCGATTTTCCGAACTGTCAAACAATTATGTGATTTCTATTCATTTTATTTATTTCTCCTTTAATTTCGAGTTAGCGTATTTTTCATATTAGAGCACATCAAAAATCCTTTAAATTCACGATTTTGTAATACATATTTGCACCGAGATTAGAACAAAACCACACTCACCTGTGACCTTTCCGATGTGCGTTATTGTTCGACGACCCTCCGTCGTTTGCCGTGGTGTTTGAGGATGTCATCTTCATTTGGATGTAAACTAGAATCGTCGACACACGAAAACGCCTCTGCTCCACTGTCCCTGGTCAGCACTATGTATGGAACAGGTCAAAACAGCTGGCGGTATGAATTTGTTTGTTGGAGTTATTTTTCAAATGGCGCTGCACAAGTTCCAGCATCCTTCGGAATATACTCGCACTGATTGAATAGCAAAGTCTAGATTTCTGTTACGTTGCAGCGACCTGGAAATCACGAGAAGAAGGAACGAGAATGAAGGTGGTTAAATTAAAATTTGTCTTTCCACGAAAAATTGGTTGATGAGAAAATCATTTAGGAAATTGAGAATGACATGGTTTAAGGTTAGCATAAACGTAGTAGCGGGTGGTAACCATCTACGTTTCACGCGAAACACGATGTTTATATTTAAGTCAAACGGTATTTTGGATCCACACGCGCGGTAGATGAACGAAAAGGAAAATGATAGAATTAAATTGTAATCAGGCGTTAGCCACATCACTAGGTTTGTTTGACTATCAAAACAGGAGATCATGTTCGAGATATTACATACGTCTACGTTAAGTGATTGATGGTATCTTCAATCAATCGATTTTTCATTAGTGAACCATAGACACTATGTTTAAGGAAAATGTATATTGCTTCAGTGGTTATTACTTATTGAACATACTTAATTATTTAGCGAATATCACATTTATCGCAAAACAACACACTTTATCGAAGATATATAGTACAGGAATAACGATTGGTTCCATAGCAGACAATATTTTTTTTTGTTTAACTAGTTTATTATTTGTGATAAAATGAAAGCAAGACCCTCCATGAAACAGCAATAATGTTCAATAGATGAACATTCTATTAAAATTTTCTAAAGAGCAGTGTTCCTTAATTCGGAAAAGAACTCAGCTTAAACCGTTGCTTCTAAAAAACTGGTGGCTGCCTTTCACTAGCTAATGGGTTGTTTCTTCATTCGTACTATTTGTTCCTCTGTAGCTATATTTCCAGTTCGACTAATTACTTTATTCCTTTGTTGTTAGTATCACTTCAGAATTTCATTTTCTTGTGATGTTCAACAATAATGGTCCTTTACAATTGAAATGAATTTAGAGTTAATTAAATATAAGTGAAAAGATTCTGGAGCTCTATTGAATTGGAGTGTCAATCCTCATTGCATATTCCTAGGATTGCAATTACTTGTTTCGAAGGAAATTCCAAAACAGGAAGTGCTTACAAAAAGAATAATTATATTCACGTGTTCTTGGAGCTTGTTAAATACAATTTCACGGAAAGCCTATTTAAAACAATTCCTAACAAGAGCTATTTGAATAAATAGTTGTTGAAAATATCATAACATGAAAGGAATGTTTAGTTCTTATTAATCGATTGGCATTCAGTATTAATTTATTTGTAAAGATGACGTGGGATACCACCTATCCACATTTATAGCCTAGCTGACATTAAACATTTCACTAAAAAAACACACCCAATATCTGCGAGTGAAAATCAAATGGAAAACAAGCGGCTGCATTGGGGGAAAAATGCCCATCTCCATCTCTGCCTCTGTGGTTCATCACACAAGCCGCTTGGCATCACGAAAAACCAAGTTATGATTGATTTACTTTGGACTGGTTTCGGTTGTGTCATTTTCCCACCAATCCCAAATTTGTTTTTTATTTGTATTTGATTCATTAATTGCTTCGGCAATTCAATGATGCGTGAGCCGGATGCTGCAATTTCGATCTGTGCTATACAAACACCCTGAACTTTACTCGATATTCGATAACATTTCAGTCATTAATTTTGAATCATTTTACTGGTTATTTATGTATCCGGTTGAGCTCGTCACGGCTACGTGCTGTAATTAATCAACGTGAGGCAAGTGCATCCGACTAGCCGGGCAATTAAAAATGTTCAGGTGTCCTTTCAAATTACTTTGACTTTTTTGTCCGAATGCAACGTGTCAGTCGAAGGGAAAAGATTCAATCGGCTATAGCATTTATTTGGTAGCGATTATTTTGGTAGCAAAAGTGAAGTAATCTGGCAGTAGTACCACATAAAAACAAATTGTTGCAAAATATTTTTCTGGTGGTGTAAAACTATATCCTGGCGCTAGACGACAGACCTTGAACTGTATGACTAGGCTTTTTGAAATAACTGAGACATATTTTAGTTGAGCCTCCGGAATGCATCAACGGTGAACGAATTATCAAATATATCTTAGGTAAAGCTAAATATATACCTTTTACGAAATGAGGTCGAGGACTAGACTGTGCGTTTGCCATCAGATGGCACGTCTGATAATTTAAACGATTCTGATATTTAGTTTCAACAATATGAATAACTTCACGGAAACAAAATTCATTTGTTTTCTATATAATTCTTTATTTTTCTTGATTTTTTATATAATTTCTTAGTTTTCTCACAAACTGTAGTGTTTTGGGTGACTTTCGCAAAGTTACACCATTAGCGTTCTTCGCCGGTTACTCCCCCCCTCTCTCTCTCCTATTGTCTTGTCTCTCAAATGGAACCGACTTTTTACATTTTTCCATTTCCATTTTCAATATTAAAATAGATATTAATTCAGTCTGCTTCCAACAACCGACGACAAAGGCAACGAAAAGCGTTCAAATCCAATGAAAAAGTAGTTTTTTAGAGTTGTCCTACTGGAACTGTGTAGCTAGGGTCTAGGCTAGGGTCCCCATAAGAATCACTCACTACAATTGCCGACGAGACAGGAAATGTCACCCATTAAAACACTGCTTAAAACCAAATTTACACCTTTCCGATCCGATTCAGTGGCGGTTCAGTACCGTGCACGGACGGCCGTAATCTTTGCGCGCGGACCGCGATTCTGATAGTTAATTTTCGGTGTACGGTTCAGAAGAATAGAAAGTGAGTTCTGCCATATCACTAGAGTTCCCGGTCATGTCACCATGGAACGAGTTGTCTAGTGGATATGAGTGTTATTTTTGATTGGTTCAACTGAATGTATGGACTTAAGTTACTAGGACGAAGCTATACACAATGTCTAGTACATTTTGCACCTATATAGAAAGCACAGAATCTAAATTTTAGCAAGAATTTTAACTTTTTGCTAAAACTAAATGACTTAGTCTTACAGTATGTTTAGGAAAGTTGTTGTACTCTGTAAGGCCCTTCTTTTGGTTTGAACCGAAGATAGCGATGGTTTCAGTTTTAGCAAGATTTAAAATTGAACTTTTTAAGCTTGACTGTCTTCAATAAAGTTGTAGAAAAGAACATTTTAGACAAACTTGCTGAAGACACACAAGCTCTATCTTTTATACTTTGCATGAGAAATCCAAATGTATGCTTTAGGGTGTTCCTTAAAAAACGGGTTTATTTCTATAACTTGTGTAGTTTTTATTTTACATCAAAGTACCCTTTGGACAACTTGAAGATTATTTTAGGGCACATAATTTACTTTAAAACACCAACTGCTTTTTTCATTTCAAAGTTATGAGAACTTTTATAAGGTAAGGTGGGGCAAATCCGACCGTTGGGTAAACCCGACCCCCTCTGTTACCGAAAATCAGAAGCACTACGCGAACTAATATCAATATTCTCGTGTAGAGTATCGAAAATAATCATAATGGTGGTATGACAGAATTTCATTAGTGTACATTGAGATGCTCAAACGACAAAAAGTGTGTTTTTACAACTTTTGATTTGACTTTTGTGCATCATTGACTACAGGATATTTCTGATTGTTAAAGTGATTGCATAATAAATGTAAGTTGATTTAAATTCTTTGATTAAAGTCCTACAAAGTGCGTAGAAGAATTTAGTTCAATCTTTTTCATATTTTTTTTAGTTGCATCGTAATGAAAAATGACGCGGTGGGGCAAATCCGACCACTAAATATTGGGGTAAATCCGACCGCTTTTTTGCTAAGAAAATTTTTATTTTTCAAATTGAAATATATTTTTATTGTTATTATTTATTATTTTTATGCAAAATGCTTTAAATTTACAAACGAAAGACATAAAAACGTGATGATTATAGTATTCGTCGAGCAATTACTCCGATGCAAATGGGAATATCATTACGTGCTACTACTCGTGATTTTAGCATTCCAAGGTTGACATTGAACTCCATTTGCTACATGTTCCGATTCAATGACACAACTTTCATTGATTTATCATTAAAAAAAACCATAAAATTTGGATAATATCTGCACTAAATCAACCAAAAACATAGGGGGTCGGGTTTACCCCACCATTTTTGAAAACAGCAAAAAATGAACATTTTTGTAAAACGCTTGTATCACAAGATATTCCCAGGATCCAAATAAAATGCTATATATAGAAAGTTGCGCAGGAGTCTATTTGGTATATTTGGCATATAAACGACTAAAATGAGCATTTAACAGCCAAAACTATTTACTAAGTCGGATTTGCCCCACCTTACCCTATAATAAAAAAATATGACTTTTTCCAATATCACTATCTTCGATTACGGTACCGTTACTGTCATATGAAGCAGCATGCTTTCCAGTATAGATCATCAAAAATGGCAAATACGATGTTTCTCTTTATATCTTGCAATATTTACTCAAAAAATCGTTTAATTTTAACAAAATGTGTATATTACTTTCTAACGAAAGGAGGTAGAGGTACGGTATTTTGAGATTTAAAATCTGAATGAAGAATCAAAACCGCAAAACACCCTATTTTTTTGGTGAATTTCGTGTGAACTCAAAAGTACACAACATAGAGTTACAGTGTCTTTGACAATTTTTTTTTAAATTATATCTTCTTTAATCTTGTGGAAGACTATGAAACTATCTCGAACCATTAAAAAGTTAATTTTCTGATATTAATAAAGTTAGAACTACCCCATCCACTACTTAAAATAATGGAAAAGTGTCGTAAAGTGCAAAATTTTATCATGAAAACGAAACTATATCTTTTCTATTGTCCACAATGAAAGTAATTCGAACATACTACCAAGGGTCAACTCATGAAAACTAGAGATGGTCGGGTTCGGGTTTTTGGACCCGAAACCCGGATCCGACCCGAACCCGACGGGTTTCGGGTCGGGTTCGGGTTCTGTAAATTTAAGCTTCTCGGGTTCGGGTCGGGTTCCGGGTTTTCAAATTTGAAACTCTCGGGTTCGGGTTGGGTCCGGGTTTATGAAATCTTGGACTTTCGGGCTCGGGTCGGGTTCGGGTTTTTCAAATTAGAAATTATCGGGGTCGTGTCGGGTTCGGGTTTTGAACAAAACGACCTATCCATTTCATGACACTGTTTGCGTCTATACACAAAACGCAGTCTTTTTTGTAGTAGTGAATTATACTTCGTAATACGATGGATGACACATATAACCGTACCAAATATTAGCACCTCTGAATCGCTAGAATTCGTCGTATTTTCTGGTGCTCAAATATTGTATTTTTTCATTCTTGCATAAAATTCCGTCTCTTCAGATTTGCAAACTGCCTGAATTATTTAATTTTTTAAACGAACATTCATGAAAGATCATTCAACAATACGTGTTTCACATCTAAAATCTCTTTGCGTATTATTTTTCATGATAATTAGTAATAAACCAAGTCAACAGGAATTTATCTGAAAATATCGGTTCAACTTTCTATAATGGAATATAAATTTCGACAGGTACTTTAAAAGCGATACTTATGCCGCGGCTACTTTTTAATTTCCTTTTGAACAATTTTTTTTTCAAAAACCGGTCAAAAAGTATATTTATTCCGATGCTTTTTTGAAAACCAAACGCCAACACAAACGTTAAAAATACAGCAATATGTAGTAAACAGGTTGGAAACAGGAAGGCGTCGAAGGAATAGGTAGAGCCGGTGCATTGTACGTATATATAAAGTAAGTATGTTCCAGAGCCTGGGCTGCAGAAGATAACGAATCGAATGATGCGTCTTGCATAGTATATACAAATCATATTCACGAATGTGTTTTGACTCTTTCATCCGCAAAAGCAAAAATTACGATACCGATCCAAACGCATTTTCTAGTTACTTTGCTATAGTGCTTTGTTATACCAAATAACAGATACTATTATTCAGTAGAGTTGGAACTTATACAATTTTACACAAGTTTCTCGCTTACTATGTATCGATATTTTGCTTTTAAAAATATATTTTTTTTTTTTGAATTATGTACACATGACAAAACACTAACGCTAACGGTTTTGTGGGGTACATTTGTACCCCAAACAAACTTTAAGCAAGCACTGTTAAATTGGTCAAATGAAACAAATAGGTTGTACCTGCCTTCACGGAAGTTTAATAACCAAATTGGTTTATGATAAAGATTTCTTGCATTTAAAATAAACTGTAATGGAAAAATAAGGATTTGGACTCATAAATTTGGTGGTACTTTGGTGTCATTATGGCGGCTCAAATTTAAAAAGGGCACATTATTTTTTTAAAAGCAAGTTTTTTTCTAGAGACTGTCTTTGTTCCATCAGACCTAAACCTAGCATCACTTCCGCCAGGTTTCGTTGTTCATGACACTCATGTGGTGATGGGATAATAGTACCATTATCAAATCATCAAATATGATACAAGCACTTTCTGTCAGATTGTTCACGGGCTGAGCTGTTGCATGATCCGGATTCCTTCATGAAAATACATGTATTTCCACGAACTTAACGAAACGATCGCAAAAATTTTGTGTGTTCTGTTGAAGCAATTAACGGATTTTTTAAAGTTTGGAGCCGTTCCGAGAGCTCCATTGGAGATGTCAAAGCATCTCTATTGGCGCGCATACCTTATAATCTGAAGCATAAAATAACTTAGATACCCAATCATAGATCGTCCTAACGCTAATGACGGGACATCAAGAACACGTCAGAAAATGATTGATACCCTTCGATACAGGTTTGACCGTTCCAACCAGTAACGTGGGTGACGTCATGTAAACTGTCGAATACGAATTGCCATAGCTTAATTTAATTCATGTAATAAATTATACGAAACTGCCTTGCAGGAATGGTTTCTGATCAGAATCAGAAATCAGAAATTTTGGTTAATTACGACGGGCACGGTTGTTGGAAACTGTGACCATTAAGCTTTCTGTTTCCCCATGAGTTGGCCGCCGATTTAACTTAATTTTCGGTTAAGATATCAACGATTTATCAAGTTTCTCAGCACGTTACAAATTTGACGTTCAATAATAGTAAATATAAATGCGGATTCTACTCGGTAGTGATTTGTTTTTCCATAGGCAGATATAACTCAATGCGTATGGTGCTACTTCAGATTCGAGTGATTCTACTATTCTTAGATGAGTCAAGGGTCCAGGTCGGGTGCCTAGAATTAAAACTCTTCGAGATCTTCGGTTGATTCTCCGTATTAGCAAGTTGGATTCGGATCGGGCTTCTCAAATTTGAATTTTTCTGGTTCGGGTCGGGTTCGGGTTTTCAAATTTTAAAATTCTCGGGTCGGGTCGGGTTCGGGTTTTACAAAATTTTCATTCTCGGGTACGGGTTTTTAAGTTTTAAAATGTTCGGGCTCGGGTCGGGATCGGGTTTTTCAAATTTGATAATTTCGGGCTCGGGTCGGGTTCGGGTTTTTAAATTTTCATGCGCTCGGGTTCGGGTTCGAAAAAATTGAAACCCGACCATCTCTAATGAAAACCCAAATTTTAATGTAACTTCAGATCCTTTAGATGTTTTTCAGATTTTTTGAAGAACATATTCTTCTTATTCATTATTTGGTATGCCTTGTGATATAAGTGTGGTATAAAGCTGATGGTGTTGATAGGGGAGGGGGAGGGTATATAAGGGATAGATGCGGTGGTGGTCTGAGAGGGGTGCGCCCCTGTTAATAACTAGAAACCCTATATCGGTCGAAAACAAATTATGTCGGGCTTAGGTTGACGATTTTCAGAGTGTTTGCATAACCTTTCTATATGAAAAAGGCAAAAATGGGCCAACAATAAAAAAGTCAATTTTCGTTCAATTCTTTATTTCGAGATTACATTAAATCTCGACGTTTCATGCAAAGAAAGTGTAAACAGTTTTGCAGCATTTCGATATCACAGTGGTACCAGTTTGTGTGGAAAATTTATGTGTAGCCGCTCTTTTAAACCCGTAACTCTAGAACCGGGATTTCGATCAACACAAATTTCAATAGCAGCCGATGGGAAGGTTGTACCTTTCACTTGTGACTAAGTTTGTGTAATTCGGTCCAGCAATCTGAGACAAATGAGTGACATTTTTGACACATAGACACATACACACAAAACAAAAAAATGAAAATAACTAAATACCCACACAGCGAACAGGCGCAGTCGAGAAGCCAAGGTGGTGCTAGGAAAAAAGGACAAGAGCATAATCCCCTCCCGAAGTAATACCCAACGGTGGTCTCGGAAAGAAGAGGATACAGAAATACAAGAGGTTGAGGTTCAGTCGGTAGGCTTGCTAGAGAAAGAGCTGCAGTAAGAATCCGACAGTACCATGGCCAAGTCAGTAGTGGTCTCTTTTAAAGATTCCCTCCTCGATAAAAAACACACACCCACACACATACAGACTTTTTCCGATCTCGATGAATTGAGTAGAATGGGATTGACAGCTAAGTCCCAAAAAGTCCATTTCCGTCCAAACTTTTTTATTCGAAAATAACATCATCTCATTCATGCATTTTAAAGATATTTGGCATCAAAAATACTAATTCGATTTCTGAAATTTCATGTGCTCCCCCTTTTGAAAACATGTTTTTTCGGCTCTTATGGAGATTTCATATGTGACCGGATAATGCAGCCTATATTTCCGGAATCATATAACCGATCCGTACGAGAATTTATTGCCGTCTATGGGGATAATATTCCTTTCATTTGAGACTGACTTTGTAAAAATCGGACCAATCATCTTATCAGTTCATGAGCTTGCTATATTTGAAGGAAGGCCATTTTCTCGAAACTGCCTCAACATTTTACGATGGTCAATGTGACGAATGAGACTTCGAAAAGGAAGCGGTAAGGAAAGTATGATGAGGGGTGCATGTTACACCTTCTATTTGATACTTGGTTTGTGAAAATGTGTTCAGTTAACACTTAATAACCGATGTGACTTTAATTCTGGAACTTTCAGAATTGTTGATGGTGGATAATAACTTCAAAGAATCTTTAATAGGCCATCGGTGATCTAGATTTGCGAAACGAAGAAATTTGATGTCCATTTCAGTAGATTTTCAACCTCTGAGGTACTACGATTGTAACAGTTTAAATGAGAAATTCCTGTGTGACTGTACTAACCAACATATAACTCCGAAACCAAAAGTCACATCTGAATAAAATTCAAAAGCGTTTAACGGAGCTGTCGTATCTTTCATTTGAAATCAAGTTTGTAAAAATCGGTAAATAATTCGCTGACAAATAGATGGAACATTAACTTAGTAGTTTGACAAGTTCTCCGGGTGCGTCAAGAACTGTCATAGGCGGTCGATGTGGTCAAAGCTACTTCGATTGGTCATTAGCGATGTATACCCGCAAATCCAAGTAATTCTGCATACATTTTGATATGTATTGAATCATTTGGCCATCATGATGATACCAGTTTATATGGGAATTTGCTGTGTGACCGTACTTTTCAACCTGTAACTCCGGAACCAAAACTCCGATCTAAATGAAATTCAATAGCGACCTTTGGTGATGCTGCACTTTTCATTCGAATATAATATTGGTGAACTCGGTTCTGCCATCTCTGAGAAAAATGAGTGATTTTATTTAACACATACATACATGCTTACATATAGAGACATTTTCCGATCTCGACGAACTGAGTCGGTCCTCCGCGTCTCGGTTATAAAGTAGGAACTCGGAGTGGTTGCATAACCTCTCTATACGAGAAAGGCAAAAACTGTTCTCCTACTCAAGCAAGCAAGCAAACACATCAGTAGAGGTGATTACCTGTTCAATGTGCAAAGGATATGATGTACATCACACAGGCATGATGAGTTCGCAAAACAGATTGAAGATAGGGTAGAATTCCTCTTTCGAAATACTGAGAGTAAGTAGCGCCTAAGTGATTATTTTCCTCTCTTGGATTAGTTGAATTTTGTCTGCTGCGTAGGATACAGATTTAGGTAGCAGATTATTTTTTGTGGTTCAGATCGGTACTTCGTGGTACAATTGCATTAGTTATGGTAGTTGAAGTGTATCATTTGTTGTAGTAGTGGGTTATACGTCCAATTAAGGTACAAACCGCTTCCAACTATTTGTTTGTTAATGCATCACACTAAAATCACGCAACAATAAAAGTTTTATCCTTGAAATTTGCTATAATGCAAATTGAAATTTTTTTTTTAACATATTAACATCGCCCGTAGATGTTTTCATCGGTTTTTTAACAAAAGTAAGTATTCGAATATTAGTACATCGACTGAAACGAAAATCCGGTTTTAATTCGGATTTAGCTTTCGAGAAATATTGCAAATTGAGCGTAACAGCGAATCTCCTGAGTTTTGCGGTGTACGTCATAATTCAAAATATTGCGGAGCTAATGCTTTGAAATTTAGCACAATACTTTTTCACATAATTTCCCACTAGAATACTATTTGAACCAATTCTTAATTATGTCGGGCAAAAATAACCAAACCTGCCGTGGACGGGCATAGCGTAATTGGTAAATCGATTGCCTTGTGCGCAGCTCACCTGGGTTCGATTCCGATAATTATCTTTGTAGTACAAACTCTATTCTTCTAAACAGTAGTTTCTATGATCATTCTCATTATAATCCGGATAGTTTCGCACTTTATATCCAAATACTCCCATTTATTTTTTCTAATGAGTTAATAAACGAGGTCCGCAGTGGAGAATCCATAACATTTAAACAATTATAATTTTAGTCCAAACGTTTTTTGCGCGCTTTGTGCTTTAGGTTCTTCTCCTGATCGAATTTCCAATATCCACCATTTCTTAATAAAAGTACCATTTTACGGAAGCTTTGCATTAACATTTATTTTAAGATATTCATATTAAAATACACATTCTGATCCATCATTCCATCAAAGAAGACCAAATTTCTAGCACTTCTAGTTATCTTATAATACCCCATATAATAACTCCTCTGTCCCTGCGCTTAGCTTCTGATATAAGGCTTTTACGTCCAAGTCTGAGTTCGATTTTCTCCACTCGAAACAATAGCCGTTTGAGTCAAAGATGTTGAATTTGGACTCGTAGACAAAGTTTGCAATCTTTCCAATATTTCGATAAAATGTTTCAATGTTTTTTAGTAAATAAAAAATCAATTCAATATTAATTCGTCAAAAGGGCGAAAGTGTTTTTTGTAAACAAACTTGTTTCGCTTATTAGTCTGCTGCAGAGTGGAATTTCATGAAAAATATGCGTATATGTAAATTTTTACCCTTCGTAGAAGTAATTTCAATTGTTTTCTGCTTCGAAATTATAGTAAATTAAGAGAAACCATCAAAATAAAAATTTGTTTACAAATCTTATTCGCCCTTTTGCAAATTTAATATGGAATTCTTTGTTCTTTTCATTGATGAACGACTTCTTGCTCAGAACATAGGCATTGTAATTGTCCGTTCTCCATACATTACCAGAGCAGACTAATACTTAAGAGCTATGATTCAATTTATTTACCATGTATATAACATTAATTACTCGATTTTTTCACATTTTTCTAATTAAAAATTGTTTATCCCTCATCGTAAATTTTTAACAGTTCAAGTTTCTTGAAATATCTGCTCTACGTTTCGCCACATCAAAGTTTCTAAACGACATATTAAATACTTGGACGGAATCTTTGAGCAATTTTAAAGATTTCATGAAGTGATTTAGCTTCATTTTGGTGAATAATAATTTAATTTGATAAGAAAATGACTGATGATGATTCTACTAGTACATTTACAAAACAATACCTATATTAAATAGCGCAAACATTTAAGTATTTAACAATTTACGTCCATCGGACAATGAGTCTTAATGAACTAAGTTACAAATAATCAACCTTAAGTGATAACAAATGATTTCTAAACTGTGCAGAACTAATGACGAAGTCGAAGATGTCGGTAAAACCGTTGAAGCGACGGACCATTGCTAGTATCGGGTTGTTGGCAGCGTAGTTAGTGTTACGCATTTCAGTCTGCAGCAGTGTTCGAGGACGAAGGACACGGGTTGGTGCGTAGAGGTTAATTTGTGATAGGAGATCGGGAACTTCATATTCGGCGAGAAGATCTACGATCTTCTAAAGTGTGCAGTCCTAGTAACCGACAACGGTCTTCGTATGGTGGCAAGTTCAGCGGATCATTCCAAGGCAATTGACGTAACGCATATCTTATAAATCTGCGCTAGACGGCTTCAATTATTTGGCTCCAAGTTGCATGGTAGGGGCACCAGACGACGTTTGCGAATTCCAACTGTGCGCGCACCAGTGAACAATACAACGCTTTGAAGCACAAAGGGCCCCGGAATTCGTTGAATATTTTGAACATAAAACCTAGTAGACGATTAGTTTTGTCAATGATCGCTGAGAAGTGATGGGTGTACGTTAGCCTTTCATCAAGAATGACGCCCAAATTTTTTACATGATCAACGCGTTGCAGCTGAGTTCCAGCGGTGTTGTAGTTGAAAGTAAACATGTTCCTCGTTTGATGAAAGCTGATAATAAAGCATTTAGCAACACTAAGAACCATCATGTTTCTTTTGCACCAACTATAAAAGGTATCAACGAGATACTGTAGCTCACGGCAATCGGCTTCTTTCCTTATAATTAGAAATATTTTCAAGTCGTTGGCGAAGAGCAGTTTCCCTCCACGCATTAAGACGAAAACAACATCATTCACGAATAGTGAAAACAGTAGCGGACCAAGCGTACTACCTTGAGGAACTCCAGAATGGTTGGAAAAGGACTCAGATTCATTGTAACCAATTTGAACAACGATTTCACGGCGAACAAGGTATGATCGAAGCCAACGGCAGAATCGGGCAGTGCATCCAAGTTTATCAAGCTTCGTTAGCAGTATCTCATGGTTAACAGTGTCGAAATCAGCCTTAAGATCTGTGTAGATCGTGTCCACCTGCAGTTGTTTGGACATTTGTTCCGTACAAAAGGATGTGAAGGAGACCAGGTTCGTTTCCACCGATCGACCGGGAAAGAATCCGTGCTGACAAGTGCTTATGTAATGTTTACTAGCAAAGAACAACACCTCGTTGAAAAGCGATTCGAAATTTTTTGACTCGACTCTCAGCGAAGTGATTCCCCGGTAGTTCTCGATGTTGCTTTTGTCACCTTTCTTGTGTATCGGAAACATGGCTGAACACTTCCAATCATCGGGAAATTTTTGCTGCTGAAGTGACACATTGAAAAGGTGCGTCAGTGGAATCGCTAAAATATCCGAACATTTTTTCAGAACAGCTGAAGGCATAGCACTTAGTCCTGTAGCATACGACGATTTTGTTTTTTGTATTGCAGAGTGAACCGATTGCTTTGAAATGGTGAATACATCCATATCCACCGCACCAACGGGAACATCACGGGACGCGTTGTCGAGCTCGATAGCAGTTGGCGCATCAGTCGTGAAGACACTCGAAAAGTAACTGGCAAATAAGGAGCACTTTGTCGCCTTCGTAGTCGCTACTTCGCCATTGTAGACCATCCTAGACGGAAGACCCATTTCCTTCCTCTTCGTATTAACAAAAGTCCAGAAGCCCTTCGGATTTCGTCGTAAGTTTTGTTGGATGCGGTTCACATATCCTTTGTACAGCAATTTATTATAGCAGCGGTACTCATTACTGGCTATTACGAAAAAGCGCTTGAGAATAGGGCATCGTCGATTTGTGTACGCACGTAGAGCTTTGGCACGGATGCGTTTCAGATTCCGAAGCATTGCGTTCGACCAGGAAGGCTTCCTGGGAGGTTGATAATTTGGAACAGATTTTTCAACACAGTCAAAAAGTAACCGATTATAGAGATCAACTGCAACATCTACATCCACTTGATCAAGTAGTACACTCCAGTCAATCAGCAACAGTGAGCGGCGTAGAGCTACTAGATCAGTTTTGCGAATATTACGACGATTCACAGCTAAAGCTTCTTCATATAGTGGTGAACTAATGGTGGAAATGGATATTTCTAAAGCGGGATGATAGTTATCCAAAGGAACGATCACACTGGAAGCTTCACTCACAGAACACTCAGGCAAAGCATTCTCATTGACGAAGACCAGGTCAAGAAAACGAGATTGATGGTTGAACATTGTGCTTACTTGACTTAGTCCGTAAAAAGCCATCCCGTCCAGAAGTAAGCGGCTGGCAGGATTTGTTGTCGAGGATAACGGGTTAGGGTAAGCGTACCCACGTTCAGAAGAAACTCACATGAGTCCTGGTTGGTTGAAATCGCCAAGGACTGTCACATCGTTTGCATCTGCCTGAGAAGAAGCGCGCTCTTTGCAGTCTAGGTGGAACTGCGTAATAGAACAATCAAGTCGTTTTTCTGGAGGAATGTAAACAGCTCCAATATAGTAATTCTTCGTTTGCATAGTAATCTTCGTCCAAACTGCTTCAATGCTTGATGAACTATCCACACCAAACTGACAGGAGGCAAGCACGGAAGAAACAGCAATTAAAACTCCCCCGCCGCGACCATGGATACTGTTACGAGCACCTCGATCCGCACGATAAACCGCGTAAGGATCCCCGAAGAGCTGCATCGATGTAATATGATCATGAAGCCAAGTTTCCGTTAGAACGAAGATATCGTAGTCGCTGTCAAGAGCCAAGTACAAGTCCTCGATTTTCGTCCTTAGCCCTCTGACGTTTTGGTAATACAATCACAAACCATCGACGCCACGTGCCAAGCGTCCCGACAAATTGCAAGGACGTGATGTACCCGATGGCAAGCTGGAAACCAGAAGGTTTTCAGGAAGCGGATCGTCATTTAAAGCAAAATACTCGCTTGAGAAGGGAGTTGGGAAGACCCCCTCACGACCTACGAACGCAGGGCCGGGACGACTAAGCTGGTCGCTGGCTGGTAGCACGACTGCGTCGGAGCTCCGCACTGCTGCTTCTCCATCACTGCTACCTACGCTTGCATTGTACGGCACAGTTTAAAAAGTTACTTCGTCATTTCCCGATCAACAACACAAAGTTTGCGAAACGATTGGTGACAACACAACAACATAAAACGCGTCAAAAATTAAAAAAATAGTCGGAGCGATCAAAACAAAACTGATTTCGGTTTAATCAAAACAATTATGAAACAATACTAAACATATGCACTACAGGTGCACGAATATGAAATTGTGACACTGTAGCTTTGCGAGATAAGCAGCAACAAGAGAGAAAAGCGCCAAATAATACACCGAAGAAAACACCAATTTCAACGCCTGTAACTCATGTAAAAGACCAGTGTATTTGAAATGGCCAAAACGCGCAACCGTTATTTTACATGAGTTCATTGTGCTTCTGACTTGGAAGTGTTGGATGATTAAAATGCCACCGGGCAAAACATTTGTTTTGACAAAAAAATCCGCTCCTGAGAAAATTGTGTATCTTTTGACGGACAAAAAACAAAACCCTGCCCTACAACCGGCGACACTTACCTACAGATAGGTGTAGTTTTTTGGTTTGCATTATATTGTATTAAAAAAACGCAAAGTACGGGATATTATGAAATAGCAGACCTCGTAAAACTTTGTTTGATGCAAAAAAAAACAATTGCCAATTGCGTTCTAAAAGTTTTCTCAATAGCAACATTCGGAAAGTATGTCAGCAAATTCTATCTCCAAGGTTATCAAAATCCATGCTCGGTCGATGAGCATCAGTTGATAGTCTGCCAAAATGATGATTTCCAGCAATTGGCGAAAATAAAATTAAATATTTTAGGCACCAAATATTGATTGATAGATTTTTCCTGATCATATTTAATCTGCATATGAAAATTCATACACATAATTCGAATATCACATATCATGTGTGCCCAATAAAGAGACATCTTACACTAAATGGCAGAATATTTTGCGGTTCTACGAATCAAAACAACTGCCATTTTATCCCCTTCTGACTAACTTCGAACTCGTGGCTTCGATATAGGGAATCGAGTCTAGCTTTTTAATTCATACAAATTTTAACACCATATCAATATTTTATTTTATCCATTTAGTTCCTTGAGTTTCATGCATAGATGTATCTTGCACTATATGCAAAGAGGCTACTTGTAGTTTTTGCAATAGATTTTTGCATCAGGGTAAAATTTCTGCTGAGTAGGTTATGAGTGTTATCATAGTCGAATAAGGTAAATGTATGTCGCAACATATTAACTAAGTCGACACTAGATCGATTAAGGAAATTCCCAAAGCAGAGATGTGCTATAATTCTGATTACCCTTGTTAACCTTCTGGTGCCCGCAGTCGTTGCCTTCGATAAATACCGATTCATAACATCAGCTGAAGAGCAATTAAAATAAGTTGTTCATGCTGAGTTTCAAAAAGTATCACCGTCAGTGACAAAGGCTCGGTAAATGCAGAGATGCATGTTGGGTGGAATCCTGCTCAATGAAAAATGCACGATGAAGTAACAACACCAACAAGAATAGACAAAGGATTTAATTGACTTATAATGCAAGTATATTTTGCTACATCTGCTTTTTTGCTACTAGGAGTATTGTCGTTCTCTTCAATCCCATACTTTTCTATTCCACTGATGGAAAAATCTTGTTACCGAGTCAAAGTTTATGACTACAATATGCACTTTTACTACTGTAACTTGTTTTCTGAGCTCTACCGAACTTGTTGCTTTACTTTGCAAAAGAATAACGACGAAAGGAAGGAAGTTTCAACATAATAAAATGTCTAGCCAATTTTTATGTCCTGAACATCACGAACGAACTCAAGGTTTAGTGGTGTCCCTATAGGACTTCTAACGAAATTAAACAATTTAAGATGAAATACTCACATCGTCCAAAAATTGTTAAAAGGACATACGTTGTATTTCAATCCGAATTTCTTGATTTATGATTCAGTATAGTGGGAAATAGTTTTGCTTGTTTTCGCTCAAGACAAAAATCGAGCTATCTAACTTTCTAGTACCATAATGGCGGTAAACATCGTTCTGTTCGTAATTGGGACTTAAATCCGGACTCGTCCCACTGCACACTCGTTTTATGTTCGAACTCTAACCACCAAGCTCTTAGTTTTTTTATTTCAATTACAGAGGTTTTAACATAGGGGTAATTCGCCTTTTTTGTCGGATTAGAAAAATCTCTTTAGAAATTTTTTTAAGCCTATGTGCGAGGTTGAGAATGGAACCCGGGTAAGTTGTGTACAAGACAATCGATTTACCAACTACGCTATGTCCGCCCTACCAGTTCATAGTTCTAAGTGGTAAATAGGATTCCAATACAAGCTCTGCAAGTGTGCTGTAAATTACGAGCTCGGTTACGAAATTTGCCTTTGCTTTACTTTTTGCAAGCTGTGTGATATTGTTGAAACTCATCGTTAATTCAATCGGATTGAACCATGTTTTCACTTTGACTGAAATAACAGTTCTTTTACCTAAATACCTATACGCCATCATTTCATGAAATCCATCACACCAAAAGTACCATGACATTTACGTGTACCATAGTCCTTGGCATCGAATTAACTCCCATTTCACACTGTCACCGAGACACCGCTCAACGTCAGAACTGCAGTCGTCTCATTGCTAGAGGCAATATTTCTCTGCTTTTATGTGTTCATCATTCTCACTGGCTTCGAAAGCGCATTTCCCATATAGATCGATCATCGCTAGCCAATGCGATACTACCGAATCGCGTCGTAACTACGGGAAGTGCAATGGGTTTGTTTATTTTCGAATACATCGAAGTGTTCCGAATGCATTCTAATGCTTCCAGAAGCTTTTAGTATCAACAACGGAGCTAAATAATCAAACTGTATTCGGTAGCATGCAGGGTCTGTGTATGATGTAAGTGATTTTTCTAATATTTGGTTCAACCATCGATCAATGTTACAGTAATGGTCTGGCGCATATTCTCCTATAGCAATATGAAAGTTGCTATTGAACCAAAATAGCAATGCAATATAACTGCCATCCTATCATTCATACAGCGACAGCTGGTGAACTGCTAAAGTCTTCCCATGAAGCTATTTGACTATCAAAACGGTACAGTGACGAATCATACAATCTAGCTTTGTAGTGATAGAATACAGAGGAAGGGAAGGAACAGTTTTTAGTTGTTTTGCAATGGTGACAAAATAGCACAAAACATTCCAACTAAAAGACGTTTGTTTTGGCAACATATATAGGCGGTATATTTATCGTTCGATGAACTTGTGGTGGCAAGAGTAGGTGATCCACATTGCACTTTCATATTTTAAACTTTGTACCAAACAAAACAAATGTCATCGAGTCTAGCGACTCAGCAACATCTACAGTATTGCATTGTATAGAATTCTTTATTGCAGCCATCTTGCGAGGGATCTTATACAGGTACCGTATAAGTGATACATATTGCCACAATTGGTTGACTTAGCGTTACACCACAGTGTAATTAAACAAACTATTTTTATTGGCCTAAAACGATCTTAAAAATATTATACCAAAAATGGAAAACAACAAAAATATCCATATCATTACACTTAAATACGGCTAGAAGCTGAGTTTCGGAGGCTATTTACAGAATACACATTATAAACCGGTTGCAATACAAGACGTATTCAGAAGAATTATTACAAAACGCCTATTCTACAACTTTCTAGAAGACACCTACGCTCTATCTCCTCCATTAAAAAGTTAGTGTTGGTGCACTGTATGCGGTGAAATGTGGAACTAACTGTTTACAGCCAAAAGATGGCTTATCCGAACATATCATTCAGCTAACCCTAATCATTTTTTCGCAAAACAAATAAGTTCGTTAATATTGAATTTTGACTTTTATACTAACTAATATCTCCTCCTCCCGTGATACTTGTGGATTGCGCAGTAGTATATACGGCCTCTAGTAAAAGCAAGTAACGGACTAACATTCCTTCCCTTTCTTTCCGTGATCTACGTTCGGGCCTAGCCGGCGCCGTTATTGGTCATTAAAAAAAACACTTTAGGATTACCAGGATTTGCACATTGACAGATGTTTCGCTCTTCCCAAGCATAATTATCTAATTATTCCTTGTGCAACTTCAGCTAGTCCAGATCGATAACGGAGTAGCAGCCAGAGGTGGTCGCACAAGCTCAAGCTCATGCTCATTAGGGAGCTCTTTGTTGAAAGCATTTTGATTTGAAATTGTTTTTAGAATCAAATTCTATAATAAAATTACAGTTTTGTCCGTCAATTGATGTTAAATTTAAAAACATGTTCATAGTTATCGTTAGAAAACTTCTTGACTGCTGGTTTCTCCATGAGGCAATTACATTTGATACGTTTCCTTTCTTTCCAGGCTTTTGTAGACAAAGAACAAACAAATTAAAAATGTATACTTTTTTTGTAAATTAAGTTAGTACCTAATTGGCGGGAGAAGTGGAACACGTCATTTTCGTTTATAATAATGAAAACAAAAAGATTTCCAATTTGCATAATTTGGGAAATTGTAACTTTTGACTTTAACGTGCTATATACATACAGTAAGATTTCGTTTTTGGCGCGTTCTGTTTTAGGCATGCTCCATTTTTGGTAACAAATGGGTTCCGTTTTTGGCAACATTATTTTTGTTCATGGTAAATCTTTTCAAAACTGCTCAATAAACATTTTGTTGTTATAATGGACATCACTTTTGACTTTATTTCCAAACATGCGAGTCTTATTTACTATGTTTTATGGGGGTGGGCATAGCGAATTAAGTTAAATTTGCTGATTTTTTCTATTATTTCATTCCATTTCACATATTCTTATATAATTAATGTTCTTGTAACATTTATGATATCACAAATTGAACATAAAAGTTTTTAAGGTAAGGTTCCATTTTTTGCACGGTTCCAGTTTTGGCAACTGAAAAAAAATTGTTGTCAAAAACGGAATCCTACTGTATTTACATACGGTTTCTTAGTAATTCAATTCTAAAAGCCATAAACCTTGATTTGTTCCAATCGGTTAATTGCTTTTTATGTTGTGCAAACTCAAAAGAAGCTTGAAAGTTGTATTTTCCTTTTTGAAAATGTGTTTGTGAAATCTTGGGCGTAATTGTGCGTGGATGATCGCGATGGCATGTTCGTCTTTGTGCATCATCGCAAGGGGCTCGAGCGTTTGTATGTTAACAAGTTCGTCGGGGCTGAGTGACAATTCGCCAATTCGCGTATGTTCTTGAATCTAATTTTTAGCGAATTTGATTTTTAGCATAAGGCTTAGACGTTAGAACTGAAGTGTTAGAACCAAGGGTAGGAGCTACCGAATGTATCTGATTCATGATCGTGTCAGAGCTGCACTTGAAACCGCATTTATAAATTGTTAGTGTTAAAGCGTTCATTTTATCACAAGGGCGTTTTAATGTTTTTCAGATCGCGGGCGTAGTTGTATGTGAATGATTGCAATCGCATGTTTGAGTTTGTGGCCAGAGCTGTATAATCGCGTTTCTATGATAACGTGTTTAATCGCGTGGGCATTTTTATGCCGCATATACTAGCGTATATATAACTTCACGCGATTGAATTCGTTTATATAGCCGTATGCCGTTTTCATATCCGAGTGGGCTTTTCAATTTTCGCTAAACATTCTGATGTTTAATTTTGAACGTACGATTCAAATGAGCATGAGCATGATGACCGTACAATTCGTAGTTGCTACTCCGTGATTGACCAGAACAAGCGAAATTGCACAAAGAATTAACGAATGGGGTCTGGGAGTAGCTATCCATTCTCAATGTGCACGTTTCGAGAGTTCTATACTTTACAATGTCAATAACGGCGCCGGCCACGTCCTTACAGTCATCGGGGAAGGAAGGACTGTTAGTGCAGCAAACGTTGTTATGGAGACCGTGTATACCTCTGCATCTCCCCGGTTGCCACGGAAAGGAGTTTTTGTTAGTAGGATGGGGTAAAGAGTCACACAAATCTGGATTCACCTTGATAAGTAGTACAATCTATGCAACACTCACAAATGTTATCATGTGTTTATTACTCTGGGTAGCCGACTGCCGAGAATTTATGATAGATTAATCGTTTGTTGAATTAATTTGGAAATGATCGGTTTGTTAAAAAAGCAACTTCGGCTCCGGACAGTCGGGAGTGTTGCTCATGTTTAATTGAATCTAACGGTATGTTCACGATTTCATTATTCCCTGTTTCATTATTCCGGCGAATCACAACATTCTAAAAACAATACAATACCATGAAAAGCGATTACCTTTAGTGTTTCGAGACATTGGTCGATATAGATATGGCAATACTTATGTAATTGAAGATTACATAATACAAGTATTATTTACCGTGTATGAACTTTGATATTTATATAGCAAATAAAATGACAATTATATATTGGTTTCTTTCTCCGCGAACAATTGAATAAGGTGCCGATTTTTATGTTATCATTATTCGCGCGCGTTGTTAAGCTATCTGAAGCGCTTTTTACACGATATAAAATACGCACTACCGAAATACCTGAAACGACTAGCTTTGTATATCGAATATGCAACCGATGACGCTAATTTTCATACTAATTACTAGAACAAGATTGGAGACAATAAGAACGAGAAGAATGTAACCTGTCACATTTTACGTGAATAATCAGGCTAGAATATTTTTATACTCACGAAGAAATATAGTTAACATGACAAGTTGAAAGTATTCGATACAATGAGAACAATTAATTAATTTTATTTCATTAAATTAATTAATGAGATTAAAAGTAAATCAATGAATATGACAATAAAACATATGGTCGGTGTCACGTCAGACCGAACTAAGTGACATTGTATTGATTTCGAGAAAAACGAGTTTAAAGCTTGAATCGCTGCATCCTTTACATTATAATTTGAAAATAATTCTTGCTTATTGAAACATATTTCAAATCAGCTAAAAGTCGAATGTAGCTGAAGAAATTCTTTATCCAGTGCTATGATTAACTCATTTTTTAAGGTTTTGCGACTTAATCCGGTCTGACTCAACACCGACCATATATTCTCCGTGCTGATATAACTGATGCAAATTGGTAAATAGCTTCTAATTCTCTCACAAACTGACAATTCTCAACCCTTAATATATGAATGAACAGTCATCATTTCACTCAGACAAGACCATGCGTGTGCGTGGGGAACATTTAATTCCCCGTGGATTAGTTCCCTAGCTGGTCAAATAAACACTAAACAAACAAAGAAAGTAGTTTGCTCAGTCCAAAGAAATGTCAGCTTGATTAGCATCAACCGGCGGATACGTGTGCCATCAAATCAAAGAACATTTAAAATTACATACGACAAAATATGTGCAAGTCTGAATATAATAAAAAAAACTACTTAATTATTTGCAATAAAATACGATCAGGGAAATTAGTTGCAAAACCAAGATAGTTCAATTTCAAAGATAACACTGTTGATGAATCACCTTATAAAATAGGTGATAAGGGATGCGGACGAAAATAGTTGACCACCGCCTTTGAAGGTGCGATTCAAATGAAGGAAGAAAGTGAGCTCACCCACCTCACTGCGCAGTGGTCAGCAATGCAAATTAAATAGGAATTTTAAGTTTTTTACTACATTGAAACAACTTAACCTTACTATGCCTTTGGAAGTGTGTGAGCCCCATCTTATTGTGAAAACAACAGTTGGGGTGGTTCTAATTTTAAGAAGATCAAAAAATTAACTTTTTAATCAATCTAGGTAGAGCCCTACGACCTTCACTGAAGTTGTAGAGCAACGAAGTTTTGAAAAGTTTGCTGAAGACATGTTAGCTCCACCTGTCATACTTTTCATTTCACAAGAAATTTAAAATGAAGGTTTTGGAAGTTTCTTAGAGATTCTTACAAAAACGGTTTTATTCATATAACATTTGCGTATTTATTTAAAAATTGCAGTAGTCTTCATACAGCTTTAGATTGTTTTAGGGCGATTAATTTGTTTAATGGCACAACATATCTAACTATTGTCGTTGAAAGGTCATGAACACTTTCTCGCTAAAAATGGGGTTTTTAGAATACCAATATCACTGGTTGGGATAAACGTAAGATAATTCTTTTTCAACTACATGTATAAGGTTATGTTTCGAGGTATAATTGAGCAAAAATGGCGATCACGATAATTTTAAAATCCACAAAATTGATTTCAAAAAATCAATTGTTGATATTGTAGGTGCTTAAACCTTTTTAATATTTCTTTTGATAATTTTTTATTTTTGCCTTTTTCATATAGAAAGGTTATGCAATCACTCTAAAAATCGTCAACCTGATCCCGGCTCGGCGATTTTTTTTTTGACTTTTTTAGGCGTAGGTAGGAGTATCCAATGAGGAGTTGCTACTTTCAAATTGAAACTAGTTTAAAATTTCTTAACAAGTTGAAAATTTTCGGCAGGGTCCGAACCCCCCGGGTTATCTTCCTTAATCTGCCGCTGGTTTTAAGCGATGTTTCAGTGTCGACACATAGCATCTCAAGATCGTGGCTGTCGATCCATTGTATGTATGTGCAAATCGTACTGAATATGTAATATACATTTCCATCATTGTACTGAACATAACCAGCTATGGAATCGTAGTTTGGACAAATAAGAAAGGAACAATTGCACCACTAGGTGGATTAAAACAGGTTTTTTTTATAATGATAGAGCTAAGGTTTTGATGTGTTGGAAGAAAATGTTCGTCGTCAAAAGCTCTGAAAATCATCTAAAGGATATATTAGCAAAAAGTGAAAACTGCAAAAGTAGATTAAAAATTTGGTTTTACATGAATTGCATAATAAGTTTTATACTGTGGACAATATAAAAGCTATCGTTTCGTGTGCAAGATAAAATTTTACATTTTGCGCGACTCTTTTATTATTTTAAATAGTGTGTAAGGTGGTTCTAAATTTATAAAATTCAGAGAATTACCTTTTTAATGGCTCGAGATAGAGTTTGGTAATAGTGCCTCTTAAACAATGGTTTTAATTGCATAACTTTTGCAGTTTTGATTTTTCGTTAAGATGACTTCAGAAATACTTTCAAATATTTTGAAGGAGAACAACTTGTTTCAATGTACTGAACATCTAACTTCTTCCGTTAGGAAATTATATATAAATATATACTTTTTACTAAAATGTAATATTTTATCAGTAAAGATTGCAAGATATAAAAAATTAACGTATTTGCCATTTTTCGGTGACCTATACTACAAAGTATGATATTTCGTATGGCAGATATGGTATTTAATACTAAGTACCCTAATCGAAGATAATGATATTTGAAAAAGTTACATTTTTTATGTAAAAGTTGTAATATATTTGAAACAAAAAAATTTGGCTGTTGGTATATAAGAACAAATGATACGAACTAAAGTAATCTTCATCAAAGTAACCTTTTCTTGTCTAAAGGTTACTTTGATGAAAATAAAAACTGCAAAAGTCATATAAATAAAACCGTTTTTTAAGGAACGCCCTAAACCTTACAGTTAGATTTCATGCAATGGAAAGTATGAAAGATGGGGCTTGCGTGTCTTCAACAAATTTATCTAAAATGTGTAGTTCTGCAACATAATCGAAGACAGTCAAGCCGAGCTCTATCTCGAACTATTAAAAAGATCAATTTCATTTTATAATCAGCCCAGGTGAGAAAAAGAATGTTAAAAGTTGTGAAGAAAACGCGAAAAACCGAGGGAACAAGTGAGTGAGTGGCGTGTCGCTCTATAACTTCGAAAATACTTTTAATCGGTTCCGGAAATTATTGTTATGTATTTGTAGATAGTTTATCTATTGATGTAAACTCAAATTTACTGCCAACATTTCAAAGGTTTGACAATCGCAAAAACGTGCACGAAACTGAAAGAAAATATTCCACTATTAGTTTTTAATTTTTTTTCTTGCTTGAAGATTAATCATCAGATAATGAGATGAATATAGAAACAGTTTCCCTACAATGACTACCCCCAATCGCCAAATTGGTCTATAGTCCCATTTAAAGGATTGCTGAAGTCCTCAACTTTGTTTCCACTCGTTTGCTATTTTAATTTTACCATGTTCAAGCTGTGACCTAGAGAATAAAAGCCACAATTAAAGAAGCAAATAAACTAAAGCAATGTATTGCCTCCAGTGAATCTATTATTTTCCTCCACGCGCAACTTATTTGCTTTTCTACAACCTTGTAGATACTAACTACCTAGGTGAATATAACTAGTGGCACAGTTAATATGTACTCGTGGTCATTCTGTGGTTGCCTAAAGAGTACAGTAAGCGAGAAGTAAATAGAGGAAACGCTTTTTTATTTTCATGCGTGGGTTAGGTTGTCCTACAAACATGGAAGTTGTAAGTAACGGGTTCAGCATTTAACTGTGCAAAAATCAGTGAGATAAAAAAATGCAAGTTCACTTGCATTTTCCTACCACTGCAAAACAGCTCCAGAGGGAGCCATTCTTCTGTTTGAATAAAGGGAAGATTAATGATAGCAGATATCACCGGGAAAGTGGCGCAGGAAGTGCGGTTTGCAGACCTTGAACGGCCACCACAGGACGCTCAGGTAAGCAAAGGACGGCCATGATTTCCGTTCGTGTCATCGGATGCCAGTGAAACGACGAAAAAACCCGGTGCTTATTCATGCGAGTCGGATGAAAAGAAATGGACGAACCTAGATCAACTCGTGCATCGCGTACAGTGCACCGACTGGCGACTGCAGTACTGAAGGTGTGTGTGTATGTACTAAGCGAGTAGGTTGGTAGGTATGTAACAGTAGGGCAATCAGGAAAGCGATCAGCTGGTTCACTGTTTGGTGAAAGGAGGTTGGGGGCATGTTGGAACAGTGCAAGAACATAAGAGCTGTTGAGCCACCAAGGTCATATTTATGTTTTTGCTGTTCAATACCTATTCGATACGTCGCTCTGGTGATCTTCATTCGTTCACCGGTCTGTGTTGCCACGTGACAGCCAATGATGAATTTACCTACCGCTGTGCTCGAAAACATGATGTAACTGCACTAGCTGGTGTGCTCTCGCCGACGGTCGTCGTAGGTATTTTTGCTGCATAGCCTGCAGCAGGGAAGAAATCAGTGCAACTGGGCAAAGGAAATTGCTTTCTTTTTTCCCTACGTTTTCCGGTTCGTGTGCACGGATGATTGATAATTTATTTAAAGCTGTGGAGGGAACTCACAGTGGAGCTAATATTGATTGATTTTTTGTTTCAAGTTCAAATGTAAAAGAAGTAGGTTAAAAGTGCAGAAAAATATTAGTTAAACGTTTCAGTCGATGAAATTCAACATGTGCTCCGATCGATAGCAGAATGACTAGAATATTTCGATTATTAAATGTTTTGAAACTCGAATAATCCCGATCACGATTACTGTCTGCATCTCATATTTTGAAGTAAAATTTGCTCACGTTTCTTCAAAATAATGGGAGAACAAAAATTATTCTGCTTTCCGTTGTTCATCGACTGGCTACACATATTATACATACTCATAAAAAATCAAGTCCATCCGCTGAATCTTTTTGATTTATCGTGTCTGGCAATTTGAAACGAAAACGTAAAAATGAAAACAAAAAAGAATGGAATTTTCCAAATAATGGAATTTTAACAAACATTTCAGAACTTTCTGAAACAATGGTTCTCCAATTCAAATTTATCTAAGGTAAAGTGCCTATTTTCATCATACTACGGAGGGTGCCTCATCAATTAATTAATTTCTTGGTCTACAATCAATGGAATGTGTAAAAATTGGCATCAACAGTTTTGCTTCGTTGTTAAGAACCAAGATAATAACACAAACGTGCCGAAAACAAAGGATTGTCCTTATTGTTGCGCTAACATTTGACTCAATGTATTGAACAAAGATGGCAGACGCTGTTCTAACCAACGGCTTCAAATGGGTAGGGTGATAATAGAAACATGCCATATGCGCCATTCATCACACTAAATCATTTCTATTTTCAAAATTTCATTCTATATACTCATTTTTAGCAGTTCAGTCAATTCATGGATTTTTAGGTGTTGTTTGTAGCATTCTTTTTATTTCTATTGTTCATTTGAAATGATTCTATCAATTTTATTCGTTTAATTCTGATCATATTTTTTATGTCATGCATTTTATTCATATCATTCATTTAACTTGTTTTATTCACTTTTTTATGTTACGCATTGTATTATTTTATTCCAGTTCATGCATTTTATTCACTTTCGTCATTTTAATAATCTGACTAATTTTTTTCGGTTATTCATTTTATCCATTTCATCAAGAATATAAATTAGACACAATTCATTATATTATTATTAAACTTTTTAGCATCGTTTAATTTTTTGAATCATTGTATTCTGTTTTTACATTTCATACAAAAGAAATGTATAGGACTCGCTCAAACTTTGAAAACTTCTTCCCAGGCCCGGAGGGCCGAGTTTCATATACCAATCGATTCAGCTCGACAAATTGAGACAATGTCTGTATGTGTGTGTGTATGTGTGTATGTATGTATGTATGTACAAAATGTCATGTAATTATCTCAGCAATGGCTGAACCGATCTTAATGAAACTAGTTTCAAATGAAAGGCCTAACGTGACCATTTGACACTATTATTTTTGTTTTTCGATATGTTGTTTACTTTTATCTTGTATGAGTGATTTTGTCAAAACAAAACGTGTTTTAAGCGAATAACTTTCGAACAAGGAAACCACACTGCGAAATCTTAAAGGAAGTAGAAAGCTTATGAAAATACCTTTCTAACAAGCTATATACTGTCAAAATCCGTTCACGAGCGGCGAAGATATTAAACATTATATATTTTTATTCCTCGCTTACCAATTTTCACAATCTAAAAATGAGACCATTACATACAGAGTATTGCTTTACTGGTGTTTTAGGGGCTAAGCTAAACCGATTTTGAATATCGCAATGGAAACGCAAATACGTGATTCAAGGAATTCGTTTCTTAAAACGTTTTGCGAATTACCTCAATAATATATAAATTATTTCTAAATAAATAATATGCACGTTTTCTTCAAAGACAAAATAAATAAAATTCATAGTGAATTTTTTTCTAGAGTTTATGTATTTATCCCTTGAATAAGACGTTGCGTTCAACCGTAAGCTAAATGTTGGAGGGTATATTAATTCAATAATCCACCTAGTAATGAGATTAAAGATTTCTCATGAGATTAAAGATTTCTCATATAATTATTCTCGTAGCATCAGCAAGAGCAACTATATTTTTGAATCCCAAAATTCTAGCGAAAATTTGGCTTCTTGCGCAAGATTTAAGTTATACAGGTCACGGCGCAAAAATTACTTGTTTCGTTATTTACAATAAGGGTATAAAGAAATATCGCGGCATTAAACATCTCACTTACTCTTATTTACTGTCCCCCTCCCCTCTCTCTCCCTCTCTCTCTGTCCTTCCTTCGTGTTCGTGGTTACTGTCACGACTCACATCTTCTTGCTGTTTCTCTATTCATTTCTAAGTTGTGTGATAAGATCTTCTGATAATCTGAAATATTTGTTAATGTCCAATCACGTGAAAACTAATTTAATATTGCATTCTACTTGGTATATACAATATTTATAGTCATGAGAAAATTTGCAAAATGTTTGTATTATGAGAAAACTATTATTATGCAATAAAAATTGGACTAAACCGTTATGCGCGTTAAGGGCACAAGACCTAATTTTAATTAAGTTTTGTATTTGTAATTTGGGTACTAGTTCAGATACATCGTCTAACTAGACACCCAGATGGTGCTAGTTACTGACGAGATGAATTCGAAACACAAAAAATACAAAACTTAATTAAAATTAGGTCTTGTGCCCTTAACGCGCAAAACGGTTTAGTCCAATTTTTATTGCATAATACCAGGCGTTTGGTTTCTTGAACCAAAAGACAAGAGTTCGTCTTCGCTTTCTCGTCAGCAAACCAGAGCTATATTTGCTTCCCGGGACATCACTCGGGACATGTGGCTTTAGGCGTTCACATATGTCGTGTGAACTGTTTGGAATTTTTTGTGTCTAACTAGTGCTAATTTGGGTACTAGTTCAGATACATCGTCTAACTAGACACCCAGATGGTGCTAGTTACTGACGAGATGAATTCGAAACACAAAAAATACAAAACTTAATTAAACTATTATTGTTTTCAAATGTTCACACCATCAAGATGAAAGGTGTATCTTTTCGAAACGTTGAACTATGGGTAGGCAGGCGACCAAAAATCGAAAACTACATCAACTCAAATTTAATTCAGTGCCATTCAGAGCTTTTATATACACTATAATTAAGGAAATATATGGCTATCTAGAAAAGTATTTAACTTAACTGGGTAATAGGGATGTTTGAAGATGAAAACTGCGTTATTTAAACTTTTCGTGTCTGAATTGAATATTAAATGAATCATATCGTTTTCAACAAATTAAATACTTATCCTGAAAATTAGAGCCATTTTTTTCGTAATATTGGTTTGTTTAGCACTCATTTATCCATATTTCCTGATCGAAACTCCGTACAAAATAATATACCAGCCATAAGGATGACTGGAAAGGGACGATCCATAAATGACGTAGCATTTTTTGAGTGATTTTTAACAACCCCCTCCCCCATCGTAGCATTTCGTCACAAACCTCTAAATACCCCCCTGGTAATTACGTAGCTTGACGGTAATTCTCCCTCCCCCCCTTGTCAATGTAAAATTTAAAAAAAAAATAAAAAACGATGTTAATTATTCCCCTTTAAAAAAGCTACGTAGCATGACATGATCCCCTACCCCCCTGTCGTCACACATCATCACAAAATGCAAAAGTCCCCCTCCCCCATATAATGCTACGTCATTTATGGATGATCCCAAAGAGACTAATAATAATCAACTGAATGGCTTTTGTACTATCGACATAGCATAGCTTCACACTATTTACGTCAATGCAAAAGAAAACTTTGAAATGTCTACCTTTCCCATTCACAAATCACATTCTCCGTCTGTCGCTCTTTGTTTAAAGGGTTTGAAAGCACATGTGGCCTTGTCTTACTTTACTATCCAATATTGAATTCCAAAACAAATTGAACGTTACAGGTTCCTTATAACTAATTAAGGTCCATCAATAAAGTAGAAACACCAGATAATCTTAAACGACGCCGCCAAGAAAAGAACAACGAAAACGAAGAGGTGAAAACAAAAAAGAATGAAAACTTTAGAAAGTTCATTGCACACTAATTAGCCATTTTTCATATGATGGGATTTTTAAAAACAATTCATAACTTTCTGACACATTAGTTCTCAAATTCGTACAATCCGGTTTATTCATTTACTTTATTCAAAAACGATTTTTAATTTCATTCTAAATAGTCAAATTTTTCAGTTTCTTCATTTCAAGGATTTTATTCGTCTTGTTTATTTTATTCATTTTGAACATTTGACTAATTTTAAGTATGTGATCTTTGCATTTTAATTATTAATTCCATTCAGCATTCTTTTATTTATTTTGTTCATTTGGTTTCATTTGATCTATTTTATTCGTTTTATTCTTTGGATTCACTCTGATCAGTTTATTTTTTCGTACATTTTATTCATATCATTTATTTAACTTATTTTATTCATTGTTTTCCTTCAATGCATTCTATTCCGTTTTTTACAATTTATAAATGTTTCCAGTTTCATTTTAATAATTTTTTAGATTTATTCGTTTCGTCCAAATTATTTATTGGACACAATTTATTTATTTTTTTCTATTAATTTATAACTTTTTAACATCGCTTAATTTTTCATTTCAATCAATTCATTTTCTTCTTCTTTTTATTCATTTTATCAATTCTATTCGTTTTGTTTATTTGATTCGTTTGTTTTATTTATTCATTTTATTCAATTAATGTTTTATTAGTTTTATACTTTTCTTTCATTCCAATTATTTTATTAATTTTATCTATTTCATTCATTTGAATCATTGTATACACTGGATTCACTAAATTCATTCTATCCATTTGATTCGTTTGATTCATTTGTTTCAATTGGTTCATTTGAATCATTTTATTCATTTAATTCATTTGATTCAATTGATTAATTTGACTAATTTGATTCATTTTGTTCATTTTTTGTCCATTCCACTTATTTATTTCATTCAATTTGTTAGTTTGAGCAAATTTAATTTGTTCAATTAATTTTATAACTATTTTTAAATGTTGCCTAATTTTTCATTTAATGAGCTAATCTAATTTGATTTATGTATTTTATTAATATGATTGATATGAATAATGTTTATTGTGCTCATTTAATGAATTTGAAAACATTTTGTTTTTTTATTTTATTTTTTTATTTTGTATGTTTTATTGATTTTATATATTTTTTCAGTTTATTCGTGCAGGGCCAGAAAATGCAAACTAATGAACGAGTTCTGCAAACTAATGAATGATCCAACAGTGGCATGTGTAAGAAATGTCTCATCTCACTGCTAGGTGGATGAAGTTGGTTTTTTCCTTTTAATTCGCTTGATCAGTTTTTTTTTCATTTTGTATATTTTATTCATTCTATTCGTTTATTCGATTGTATTAACCCCAGTATGCCCATGTTGTTAAATGCTCAACAAGGCAAGGGTCTCAGAGGCCCGACAGATTACCATTATCGAGTTTTAATAAACTTGAAAAATAAATATTCTAGCGTTTTTTGAGCTTCAATGCAGAGAAAGCGATAAAAAATGCTTCTAATTTCACTAGGTGTTAGGGGTGGGATTTATTGAAGTAATGATTTTAGTTTGCCTTTTTTGGGGTTAAAACAACAACGTTTAAAACAACTATAACTCATGGGAGCGACAAGAAGGCTAATTAGTGTGATTATTACCCTTTTTTGAGTGCTAACACAAGGATTGTCCGTAGAACTGAAGTCATTGCAATTGTTCTGATTGAATTCCGATGCTACCAGAGGTAAATACCAGTTATCGGTGAAAAATTATATTTCGATACATCTTCGTTGTCTTGAAATATTTTTGAAAAATTGATAAATCTTATGAATTTGGACTATCTCCGTCTACCTTCCCGCACATTGAACTATTGAAAACTTGACAGAAGATGAGTATTGAGGATCGGAAAGTAAAATTTGAGCAGCTTCCAGCACTACTAGAGAAGCACCTATCTTGATCAAAACAGGATTTTCGTGTACCTTTACTCCAAAAAAAAATGGTTCCGAAATTCTATATACGCTAGAAAAAAGTTGGTCATGAAAGAGTTAATTTCACCCATATTATTAATTTCATTTGTTTTATTATTTTATTATTTAAATATATATATTTTTTTGTTTTATTCCTTTTATACATTTCATTCGTTTTATTGATTATTTACATATTTTGTTTCTTTTATTATTTTTTATTATTTTTTCCAATTATATTGTTAATTCTCTTCAGTCATTCTTTTTATTCATTTCATTTAGTTGGAATCAATTTATTTTATTCTATTAATTTTATAACTATTGTCTAATTTTCATTTGAGCTGAACTAATATGATTTGCTGATTTTATTAATTTGTTGTATAATAATTGTTCTACCGTTTATGAATTTGAAAACCACTCAGATGCGGACGAAGCCTCTTTGTCTCAACATAAAGAATGAGACTTACATCAAGACGGATTTCCGGCAGCTTCCATGGCTACCTGCTCATCATTATTGAGGACTAGAAAGATTGTGGTGTGAAGAAATGGTCGCTTGATGAACGAAAGGTTTTGTAAATTTTACTTATTTAGTGTACATTGCACGTTGATAACGACATTATTTTTCGAGAATGAAACGAAATGTTTCGTTTATTTTAATAAACGTTTGCGTATATTACGAACAATTTCGTTGGCGCACGAATTCATTTCGTTCATCTAAGAGAAGTTTTCGTATTTAATAGCATATTATTTTGACATTGCTCCGGCAGAGAAAAACTCAAACTTTTTCATACAAAACAAACGAGCTGTTCCCGATGGCTCAACTGAATCCTACTGAATCCGTACTGCTCCGGATTCTGGTACAACTGGAAGCGAAAGAAGTTTAGAAATTCTTCCTGAAACCGGCGGACACGGATACGGTTACTAAATAGTCAGAACGAGACCGTCGTGATGATCAACAATTATCTGACGTATAGCAACAAGTACTCCATATTCTACCTCTATTGACACTCTTTTGGCATTGACGGTTTGACGAATGGTGCTCGTAAATATTATAAAGACTTTCGTACATAGTAGCAAACAATTTGTTTGCCTAATGAAGACGTTTCATAATAAGCCAACGAAAGTCGTTTCGTGGTTTTCACAAAAAACTCGTAACAAAAAATTCAAGTGTTTCAATTGAACTATGAATGATTTAACATATGTATGCAAAATTCGTGTATTTTATTGACTGTACGAAACTAATTCGTAGCGATTTAAGAATATATTCTTTCAGTATAGCTTCGTGCCACTATTCAAATGTTGTCCTAGAGTGGTACGAAACCAACGGCGTTCCTTTCTTACCCAAGGGCATGACCTCCCACCTCACCCAACGCACCGAAACTAAGTCCCATCGAAAAATACTAGGCAATTATGAAGCCGGCACTACGGAAGCACTCCAAGGAGGTCAAATCTAAGGAAAATATGAAGAAAAAGTTGGTTTCCGTTAGGGCATTGCTAAAAACATTCATTTTTGACTTCTCAAAGTATACGTGTACTCGGAGACTAACCATCTCACCGCATAAAACATATTCATTTCGTGGTCACATTGTTTGCTTGTGGCGAATCCTAGACCTATACCTGTCCTTCAATCAAACCCCGTAATACCTACGGAAGCGTCGCTGAGTCGGTGGCCTTTCTTAAGTAGGCATTACATCAACATTTCTTACCCTATCCCAAGTATCGGTGAAGATTCTCATGCTATTGGTTTGCTGAACTCTAAAGGGATAAAATTCATTCCCGATCATTTATCTCACAAGCAAAACGAATTAAACTACCTATATGCAACAAGATAATGGTTAGTATAAAATCTACGAATAGAACCGTGCTTTGCAACGCAAATGTCAAAAAATCTGATGTCTGTAAACATTATCGGCAATTAAACGGTATTAAAAATGGAGAATTTTGCGAACAAAATGGTCCAGTTCCGACTTTCCTGTATTTTTCATGAAACAGAAATATCTCCATTCAAATACTAACATTATTTTTACCACAAAAAGATATAAATGGTAATTTTCCAAGTGATACGTAAAAAGTTATAGCTTGGTTGCGGTTTTCGTAAACAGTTTACTTCAAGAGATCGTGATGTTCTTCATGAATTTATGAACAAATTTTTGCTAGGCATTAAACGTTACAAACGAGTCAGATATTTCTCCAATCATTCTGATGCTCATTAGCTGACAGGTCGTTTCGTGTCACTGAATCATTCGCTGCCTTAAAATTCTCAAACAGTGAGTCCTCAAGTCGAAGTTCATGCTGCATTTTTCTTTTGTTCCTCCGATCATCCTTCTCAAAACCCAGATCATGTTTCGAAACATTCGGTCACGGTGATGATGATAATGTTCATTTTCGGAAATATATCTTTTTCCTATGTATTGGCTTGCTAGTTTGATATCTTTATATATTTCATCAGCAAACAGAACTTTTCTCTTGTGGGACGTCACAATTTCTCAGTTATCTAGTTGTGAAAACAATAGCGTTTCCAATTTTGAATTAGCGTCAATCTAGAAGTCGAAACGCAAATCTAGCGACTTTCTATTCATTCTTATCGTTATTTATGTTAGCAGAAAGCAATGCAATGAATTCAACTTAGCATTTTTTACCTCAATGTTTTAGTGTCGTCTTAGCGTGTCAAATTTCGGGTTTAGCTCAGTTAATTCTTATCCAAAATGAAGGAGATTTCAAAATCAGAAGACTAAATCAAGCGTTTCTACTTGAAAGCAGCATTTTACTCATCGTTTATTTCGAACATGAATGTAAATTCTGGGATGAAATATAGGAGCAAATTAAACAATTCATTATGAAGTTACCTGATGAACCAGTTGCAGGTTTGTATTCATACCAATTACGGACGAAAGCTTTACCTGGAAAGGAATAAAAATTAGTGCATTAGTGATTGTTGAAAAAAAATCGTAAACTACGACTTCCCAAAAAGTCTAAAATATACTGAACTCAGCAAACAACAACTCAACATAATACAATCAAATGTCCTGATGCATCGGTTGTTTGTTCTGTGACCCAAAAAAACCTAAAAATGCAGACGTCTATCGACCTTGAATGGTTTATTTCAGTGTTCGTAAATATACAACAGAATTCCTGTAAACATTCCACCATCCATTGCATACTATATTACAAGCGTCATCATCAAAAGCAGTTTGGCGCTGAAAAGGAGGGACGCTAATGGGTAGCTGAAAATTATACACTCAATAAGCATTAGCATTACCCAGTCTGGATCCCTTTTCTCCACCAGACCGCGCTTTGTAAATATATGTATTAGCTGGTAAATTCTCACAATATTCACGACTCGCTTCGATTTAACTTGTGAAATCGGCTTCGGTAACAATTCCAAAGTAAATATATGCTCGCTTTTCCCGAAAAACCAACGCAGCTATATCTATCTGTTGATTGGAACAGAGCAAAATATTTACCGTTTCCAACCAAATTATGTGATGTTGAAATTTTCTCGCGTTCAGTGATCGCTTCTATGTTCCACGCTGTTCTAAAGGCTGCTGTTGCTTGGTTACTTTATCAGCTGCTGTTATTGCGGTGAGCGGTGTCGTCTCTAGGGGCAATTTTCACCACAGGGCGAAACTATATGTAGCCCTAAATCAATATAACGAAATAAAATGGAAATAGACCAGGTTGACAACGTTGAACGGTTTTTCGTCATTGCATCTTCACCTTCCATAATAACCTCCTATCTAACTTCTTTCACTAACTGAGCTGGAGAATTGCGTGTTCTGACGACCACGAGAAAGCGAGATTGTAAATTTAGCACCATGGATGGCCTGGGAATTCTCGCACATATACGTTAAAGAAGTCTCCATCCTAATGCGAAAAGCCAAATTGCATGCAGGTTTATGAATGGAATTCAAACCCAGTCAATATGCAAAGGCAAGGCAAAGGTAGAGAAAATGTGAGCGAACAAAAGCTAGTTAGCATTTCTGATGGCGCTCCTCTTCAGTGATTTGTAGTTACCCAAGGGCCACGTTACTTTAACTTGTGAGTTGGAAAACCGCAGTTTCGTTTGATGTGATGGTTTCGTTGAAACGGAATGCGACTGTGATTGACATACTGTATTACGTGCCAGCTAGTTTTCACAACTTTATTCGAAGCTTGAACTTGTTGGAGTGATTTTCATTTTGTGGTGGATTATAACTTAAAAACTCTGGAAACTCAATTAAAGGGCAGAATATGGAAGGGTTACAAAATATTAATTTATTTACAATAAATTGATCGAAATAATTTATAAATCTTCCGACATATGGCACAGCCACCAAGTTCAACCTCAAAACGGGGCAGAAGTGCCCTCGATCGCATATAAAAGATTTCATTTTAGCCTTCTTGTTTGTACCGAACGTTCACAGCCTTCCGTGTCGATAGTATAGGAAATAGGCAAAACGGTGGAGGATTCGGTATTGAAGTATGAAGATTTACGACTAGGGCTTTTGAAGACTATTTTCCCAGAAATATTCCAGTACAAAGCCATCATATGAGACCAAAGGGGGAAAGCGATTTTTAGCTGAATGGATTTCGTGTGGTAGTCCCCCCCACGCAGCGTAACATGAAACTTGATAAATGATTTTCTTCAGAAAGTTTACAATGGGTGTAGGAATAAAATTAGAAAATGTAATTCATTCAGGAATAAGGCTTCTATTATTTGCTGTCTGTGCGGAGAATATTGGCACCGAGCTAAATATTAAAATGGAATTTGTGTGCTCGGCCGATGTTTCCTTTAAATTTACAGCGTCAGTTGTTCATGCGGATTTGTTCGTAAAACTTATCTCTAGCTCAAACACTAACTAAAAGCAAAAATAAAATTTGCTTCCCCATTCAGATGCAAATAATATATCCAACGAGTGCTTTTCATCCATCGAAATGCAATATTTCTCAAATGCATATTTTATCTTGCATTCAAACACTTTTTCAGTGAATAACATTTCTCGCTTCCCGGATAGCCCACTTACAGTTGTATAGCATGTCCTTCGTTGAGAATAAATTGCACGAGTCTGCCTGGTTACAATTTCCAAATGCTCGCTTCGAAGTCTCGCTAGAAATATTTTTTTTTACTACAGCCAGATGCAGTAGCAACAGCTAAGTGCATTCCTTTACTATCAAACGTTTTGAGTTTCCAGTTCTCTCAATGGAACAAGTTTAAATGGATTTGCTCAATCCGTTGCCTATTCGTCACAGTATTTTTGTTCCAGGTGTACAACTAAAACCCATACGTTTATGTTTATAAATGTTCTTTGGGTTTTGTTCAGTATAAGGATAATTCTTCGCTGAAATTTCGATCTCGAAAGAAAAGATTTCTGCGAAACATGAAAAATTAGCACACAGCATGTGGTAACTCATTTCGTTAGCATTATATTGCCCGGACATTCTGTGGATAGCTTGGATCAAGCTGTTTTCTGAGAAAAATCGTTTCACTAGTCATATCGAATCGGTGGAAGTTGCAGCAGGATAAGAAGCTTTAACTGGAATTTCATTCCGTGTGAATAAAGAATATTTTGCAATTTGGTTTTAGCTCTAATCGTTGCCATGAATGCATAGTACCTACAGGTTTGGGACGCATGCGGTTTCGAATACTGACATTGACTTGACAACTTGTAACCTAATGCAGAATTGAACATTTTAGTCACATATTTGTTTAGCGAATTCATTTCAGGTGTACCTTTGAGAATGGAAATTACCTCTTCCATAAACATTGCTAAATAATTAAAGATCCATGAACCAACAATTAGCACTTCATTTTCGTTCTCAAGCGGTGCCGTTAAAATGTTGGAACGAATGGAAACAAGTGCTCAAATTTGATTCGAATAAAAAAACACACAAAATCCCATTCGCCACTTCAATAAGGTTATTGGCTGGCAAAATGTTGGATGGGTTTCTATCGAGTGATCGACACATTGCAAAAATGGCGATATTTTCATTAAGAGATAGGGAATGTGAAGTTTATTCTGATAAAAGTAAAAAAAATCGAATCACGGGCATTTGGCAAAGAAATTGACTTTTATTTACACATATCAGTAAAAATTGATTTGAGTCTTGGATTTTAATAGATGTAATTAAATGGAAAATACTTCCCGCTACTCACCATCCCACAGAGAATGATAAACGTTGCTTACCGTTGTATGTTGCACAAAAAACAAAAACTGTATGGCAATTTTCACCAGCATGGATGTTTCATCTCCTTGCACCAAGCAACACTTTTTTTTTCAAATGCGCAATCCAGCCAGATTATGCGGTCGATTTCGAGTCCAGAGGTGAAGTATCATATCATGCACAGAGGTAAGTGGGTATCGTGGACAAAAGAAGGTCAAATTATGACTTGGAGGCATACGCTTTGCAAGCTTCCGCATAATGTTTCATCATTTTCAAAAGTTTGATTTGTCTTGTTTACTTCCTTTAGTGTTGGTAGGAACTTGGTACCTCACTTGCGCTAGTGTACCTTCGAAAAAGTTCAGTGCACTTCGGAAACGCAGAACGTACAAAAGGGAAGTATGCGAAACGAAACCCGAAATTGAATCTTTTCGATTAAGACCAACCACGAAATTTATGGTGGCGTGAAATATTAACCTTACGTTTACGTTTTATTTATGGAATATATTATATTAGTCAAGTGTACGATTAATTTGAGAGAGTTTTAGACAGATTACACAGATTGATTACACGGTGTGTGATTTTTTATTATAAATATGAAAATTGCTCAACATTTTTATTAGAAAGCATGTTCGTTGGAATAGAAATTTGAAGAGAACATTTAATTCTGCATCCAACGACCTATTTATGATCAAAATCGGTCCAGAATCAGAATCAGAATATATTGGCTCAATTGGCACGTTCCCCGTACATAGTCGGGGATTTGTGCCTTGCCGTGTGTTTTCATCATTTCCTGAGCGGAAGGCAAGGACAAGGAGGTGTGGGGAAGTAGAATTGGAAGGATGGGAAAAATAACAACACAAAACAAAAATAAACAACAGGTAAGTTAAACTCACAAGTAGTTCAACTTGCCTGCGAATAAGCCTAAAGCTCTTTACCACATTGGATAAGAAACTTTAGTATGTCTCTGAGTTTCAGTCGACCAAACATGGTTTCGTCTATATAAGGACGGCTGAAGAGTCGAAATCGCAATTGCGCTACCGTTGGACAGTTGCATATCAGATGATATGAGGTTCCGTAGTCGGATTCACAAAGATCACATGAAAAAGACTCAGCGCGCTGACTAGTTGCCATGTGATAATTGAGTTTGCAGTGGCCGGTTAAAGCCCTGGTCAGCATGCCGCAGTGGAGCTTCGAAAAATGTAAGAGATTTTTCGAAACCACTGGGCATGGTTGTTCTAGACACGCCTTTGTTTGGCGACATGTTTGTAGATTTCTCCAATAATTGCGGTGCTCGGACGAAGCCCAGGACCGTATTTTTTCCCTTATCCAACTTGTCGAAATTGGCAGCGCGGGCTCAGGACCAACGAAGTCAATCACTGAACCTGCCCTGGCCAATTCGTCAGCCCATTCATTTCCAGTAATACCGCAATGTCCGGGCACCCAGACAAGGTAGATAGCGTTGACAATGCTTAGTTCTTCGATTTGGGTTCGGCACGCGATCACTAGCTTGGACCGGGATTTGTCTGAGCTAAGGGCCTTGATTGCCGCCTGACTATCGGAGCAGAAGTTTATAACTCTGCCGGACAAACTCAGTTGAAGGGCCGATTGCACCCCGCACATAATCGCAAAGATTTCTGCTTGGAATACAGTACAGTATCTACCTAGTGAGTGAGATTGTTCCAATCTCATTTCACGACAGTAGGCACCAGCACGTCCCTCCATCAGAGAACCGTCAGTGTAACAAACCACTTGCGTTTGTTGTTGTCTTTCCATAAAGCCAGACAACCACTCCTCTCGAGAAGGAATCTTCACATGGAATGTCCTGTAAGGAAAACTACAAGTGAGTGTAATATCGCTGGGAGCAAGAATATCTTCACCCCATGTAACCATTTGTGACCACAATCGTGTATGACTGGTAGCAAGATCAACATGATTACTGGTCCAAAGCCCAGTAACCTGCAGTCTGTATGCACAAGATAGTGCTTCTTGTTTTAAGTGTATGTGTAATGGTTTGATATTTAGAAGTGCCTCAAGAGCAGCAGTCGGAGTCGTGGTGAAAGTACCAGTCAACGCCATGAGCGCCATTCTTTGCAGATGGTTTAGCTTTGACTGGACTGTCACCACCTCTCCCCTCTGCTACCACACAAGGCATCCGTATGACAGTATTGGACGTACAATTGTCGTGTAAATCGAATAGATGTATTTAGGTTTGAGCCCCAGGTCTTTCCAAAAGTTCGTCTGCACTGCCCGAAGGCCATGCACGCTTTCTTGACTCTGAACTCAATGTGAGCAGACCAATTCAGTTTGAAATCCAATATGACTCCAACGTATTTGACTTGATCTGCACACAGTAGCTCAGAATCTAAGAACTGCAATGGACGAACCCCGGTTGTTATTCGCTTCTTCGTGAAAAGAACCATTGAAGTTTTGCTTGGGTTAACTGATAGTTTAACTTGTCGACACCACTGTTCGACAGCTCTTAATGCCTGTTGCATTAAGTCAAAGATTGTTCCGATGCAAAATCCAGTAATTAGTATTTGGTAATCGTCAGCAAACCCGTAGGTTGGAAATCCAAGCTCATTGAGTTTCTTCAACAAGCCGTCAGCTACTAAGTTCCATAACAAAGGTGACAGAACGCCGCCCTGAGGACAACCGCAAATACTCAACTTCCGTATCTCAGCCTGTCGCAGTGACGAGCAAAGTATGCGGTTACTAAGCATTGCGTTTATCCAACCTGAGATACATGCAAGTATCCCATGACCGCGCGTCGCTTCCAGAATAGACTGGAAGGACACATTGTCAAAAGCACCCTCAATATCTAGGAATACACCCAAGCTAGATTGCTTGAGCGAGAAGGCTTTCTCAATGTTGTAAGCAACATCGTGAAGCAGAGTGATCGTGGATTTCCCACACTGATATGCATGTTGCATTTTGTGCAGTGGATATTCAACTAAACTAACGTTCCTGATGTGATGATCGATTATCCGTTCCAAAGCTTTCAGAAGAAAAGAACTTAAGCTGATAGGCCTAAAACTCTTGGCTTCTTCATAGCTTGAGCGCCCCCCTTTGGGAATAAATCTAACAGTTATTTCTCGCCATGCTTTCGGGATATACCCGGTAGCAAGACTGGAAAGCAAAATCTTTTTCAAGATATATCAATATCAAATCCCTTTTGCAGTAGCACAGGAAGTATTCCATCTTTTCCGGGTGATTTGTATGGAGCAAAGCTGTCAACTGCCCACTTGACCGATTCAGTGGAAACCAATGTGCGTGCTAAAGCCCACGAGTCCGAATCACCAGAATGAGATCTGTGAACATTGTTCAACTCCGGATCGATACAACCTGGAAAGTGTGTGTCGAAGAGACAATTAAGAACATCTTTTTCGTCCGTCACATAAACACCATCTCTGGTTTTCAAGGAGTTCATCTGAAAATCATTCGATTTGGAGAGAATTTTATTTAATCTGCTAGCCTCGTTCAGACTAGAGACATTAGTGCATAGGCTTTGCCAGCCAGCCCGTTCTGCAGATCTAAGACATTTCTTATATGCACTACGAGCTGACCTGAAAGCCCTGGAGTCATCACGCTGACGCCGGTTCCAAGCTCTTCTCATAACTTTCTTCATTCTTTCAAGCTCAGCCCTCCACCAAGGGGTTCCCCTAGTCGATTTAACAGTACGAAGTGGACAAGCTTCTTCGTAGGATGCTAAGATGAATGAGTTTGTCGTATCCACGACGTCATCTAAGTCGTCTAGTTGACTAATTGTTGGAAAATATCCATGAAATTTAGTCGCCAAGTTTTCCAAAAAGAGGTCCCAGTTTGTAGATTTAGGATTACGATATGTCACCACATTGAAGGTGACATCAAAATGATCGAAAAATATATATTTATGATCGGATAGAGACGGTTCAGTTTCATTTGGAACCTGCCAATTTCCCAGTTCATGCAAAATTCTATCAGAGCAAAGTGTTATGTCTAACACCTCCTCCCTCCCAGACCTCGCAAAAGTTGGTCGGTTTCCCACATTCAGAATATGGAGATTTGTACTACTTATGTACTCCATTAGTTCAGAGCCTCTCAGATTGATGTCTGAGCTGCCCCAAATGATGTGATGAGCATTCGCATCACTGCCGATAATGAGCGGAAGCCTGCTACAATATGATACAACGCTTTTGAAATCATCAGAAGGAGATGATTCGTTATGCGGTAGGTATGCTGAACAATATATATATTTTGTCTACGTTTCTGACAGTCAGTGTAACTGTGACAACACAGATATCGCGAGTTGTGAGCTCCGATATGAGACACGCGTCAATAGCCTTATTTGCAAGAATGCAAGCACGAGGCATTTCACGTGGGTTAGTCATGCCTGTCTTGTTGTAAGCAATGAAGGCAATGTTAAGTAACTTTCAAAAATAGAAGTTTCCTTTATGGAAATACGGTTCTTGAACCAATGCTATGGAAGCTTTACCTTCCTGCATGAGTCGAGATAAATTCATAGTTGCTGTACGTTTATGTTGGAGATTGACTTGTGCTATTCTAACCATTGTTGATTAGAGAACTGTACATTTCATCTCCAACACAAATTGCACAACAACTAGAGTTGGGATGTTAACGCATTTAGCGAACCATATCAGGTTTAAATGGGAGATGATCATTTGATTCCCACGATTTGCGAAGAAAATAATGGTCCACTGTGTCAGAGATTCGCATAACACAGTAAGGGCAAAACCCAAAATGCTCCGTGCGCGACTGGCATATTTTAGACCCTCCAGTCATTAAGTCCTCGGCACGGAACTACACCTTGACTTAGGGCTTCCTACTTTCAGTCGCCTCCTACGACATGGGAGCAGGACTCCAGTGGCTCAATTCTAGGCCGGATACCACACGGCCTCTGGGCAGGTACACATCGAAATTCGATAATCGAAAATCAACAAAACTTCACCGAACTACCATCAGCCGAGAGTCTCAGCAAACCCCCAGCCAACAAAAATTCGGCAAAATTAAGTGGATCATCGGTGAAAAAAAATCGGTGTGTAGAGTGAACGTTCCGCTGCGTAATGCAGCATACTGGGGAGTTCGCCCGACTCTTCCCAGGCTCCGTTCGCCATTGAGAATGTTTTAAACCCCCTCAACAATTTTACCCATAGCACGGGTCGCATGACACTATGGAACTGGGATTCCCTGTTTGGTAGATTTTTACCACTGAAACAGGTAGTCCGTAGTGTAATTCTTAGCCGGTTGAAGCAACCGACACTACACGGCTTATCTAGGCTGTTCGGTGAAAGAAGCTGACATTGAAGAACAGCTTCCATATTTAGATGGGCGAACAGCCGCAGAAGAAAGGAAGGAAGGAAGGATAACGGGAGGAGAGGGTTTTGGGCTAAGCGCTTTTTTAAAGGCGGCGCTGGCTCGCCTTGTCAGGGCTGCTTTAGGGCATGTGGTACTTAGGCCTAGAACGTATAGGGCCCACTACCTCGTCCTACCACACCCGCAGTCAGCCCCCGCTGCTGGTTCGGGTCGCGAATCACAACTAGTTGCTATCGCGATTAAGCATTATCCACCACCTATGACCCGCTCGGTTGCTTGCAGCTCAGCTTCTCACGTAGCGTTCCTCCACCACCACGGGGCCCGAGTGCAACGTAGCAACGTAGCTGTTCGAGCACGAACTTTTGCCGGTCACCGAAGGACTTACTTCTAGTTAATAAACTAGCACCGAAAGTGCGCACAGAAAAAGGCACGGGATCGCAATTCCACCGAACACTGGGGGAACTTAATAAAATGTTTGCATCGCGCACTGCAAACTAAAGTCCGCCCTTCGCTTGGGGACTTAGCCAAAATCTCACTATGGCTCACCGTATCACAAAACGAACCGAAACACTAAGTCCACCAACCCGCTGGGGACTTGTAAAATTTACTGCCTGCTGACAGGCAAAATTACCGACGGCTTTCTTTTAAATCACACCGAGAACGAAAACGAACAACCTTCCTTCACCAGATCTATTTTCAACTGACTATATACAATTATAATTACATATATCCAGCCGGGATCAGCTGTGATCGCGACGATGGTTTCATCTTCCTCTCTCTCTCTGTAAAGTTTCTACCTGCTACACTGGAGAGGGTGCAAAGTAGCGTTCGTTTTGATTTGCACAGACTGAGTAGCTGGCATAATATTCGAATTCGAGCTGTTTACAATTCGGGTGATTAAGATTGATTTGAATTGCAATATTCTTAAATTTAGTATTGTATGTTTACAAAAATTAACTTATGTGCCGAACATTCCGGCCAACTTGAAACATTACGGTGTTTCAAAACTAACTTCACATGGTTGATCCTGATGGGATTTAGGCTTCAGTCGTTGGATGTCGGCGAGCTCGGTTGAAGATAGCGGATGTGAACCTTGTGGTTGTAGGGGTTTATCGCTGGATCAGTCATGTTGAATGTCGACCACAAATCCAGTGATTGGCAACCATTGCCAGTGAAGTTCATCGCCATCGACCGAGAAAAAAAAGACCAGGTAGATCGAACGATTGGGGTTAGGGGATTGGAATTGCAATTACCTGTGCAATGCGCAGGTGCGCATCGAGCAATTTCTCCCCGTCCGGGTTGCTCTACCTGGATGACAACTCTCAGTCGGCTCGTTGAGTTTCCGGTGGTGTCGGTAGTAGAGCGATTCTGGCCACAGGACGCACAACCTCCTTGGCTGCAGCGGTTCGTAGAGTGACTACACGGACGATGCCATCGGCTCCGGGATGACATCTGATAATTCGGCCGAGAGGCCAACTGGTTGGCGGGATGTTGTCTTCCTTCACGATGACGACTCTGCCAACGTCGACGGAGACAGGCGGGTTGCAGCCTTTCGTAGCACGAGACTGCAGCTGTTGCAGGTATTCCGGGTACCAGCGAGACCAAATAGTTTGGAACCGTTTTTGAGTTAATTCCCAGTGGTCCAAGCGGTTGTCAGGAGTCTCCTTCAGATCAGCTTCCGGAACAGCTTGGAGATTGCTCCCGACGAGAAAATGTCCTGGCGTAAGGACCTCGAGATCGGACGGATCGTCCGGCATTGGAGTCAGCGGACGAGAATTGAGGCACATCTCTATCTGCGCCAGCAGTGTGAGCATGTCCTCGTACGCAACGTTCACGTTGCCGATTGCCTTCAACAGGTGTGTCTTCGCTGACTTCACTGCAGCCTCCCAAAGACCGCCAAAGTGTGGTGCTCGAGGTGGGATGAACTTCCAGCGAATTTCGTTGTCGGAGCACCAGTCGAAGATCTGATTCCGATCAGACTCATCGACCTTCAGCATGCGGTAGATGCGGTTCAGTGCATTCGATGCACCTTTGAAAGCGGTAGCGTTGTCAGAGTGCAACTCTACCACCTTTCCTCTGCGGGCGACCAGACGACGGAGTGCAGCTAGGAACGCTGGAGTAGACAGGTCGCTCACTAGCTCGATGTGAACTGCCTTCGTAGAGAAGCAGACGAATATGGCCACGTACACCTTCGTTGGGCCACGGTTGCGGACAGCGGACTTCAAATAGAAAGGTCCGCAATAGTCGACTCCGCAGACGGAAAACGGTCGGGTTGGAGATACTCTCGATGCCGGAAGATCTGCTGTGCTCTGCTGGACTAGTGTGGGCTTGCTACGGAAGCAAGTGTGGCAACGGTGAAAGACGGATTTCACAAGATTTCTGCCGCCCAGAATCCAAAACTTCTGGCGGAGAGTGGCTAGCAGGAGTTGAGGGCCTGCGTGCAGTAGCTTCAAATGATAAAAACTAGCCAACAGAACAGCGAGCGGATGCTTGGCAGAGAGGACGATCGGGTGTTTCTTCGCATCGGTCAGCGCGGCATTGCGAAGCCGGCCACCGACACGTACGGTGCCTTCGGGATCGACGAACGGGTTCAACCACTTCAGCGTGGAAGATCTTGCGACACGTTCGCCACTAGCGAGATCGGAAATCTCCTCAGCGAAAAGTTCACCCTGCGCGAGATGACAGAGCGTAAGTTCGGCGTGTTGGAGTTCTTGTGCGGTAAGCGGATGGACTGTGTGCGGGTTAATGTTCGGGATGACGAGTGGCTTGTACTTCTCCTTTTCCGAACGACGTTGCGAGGCTCGTTCACGAAGCACGTGCAGATAACGCTGAATGAACGCTGTCACTCGGCGCAGCTTGGAGAAGTTGGAGTAGCGAGCGAATAAATCGGTGCAGAAACTCAGTTGTGTCGTGGTCATGGCAACTAGTGGTATCTTGCGTCCTTCGGCGGACACTTCAGGAGTTTCTGCTGCGGGCAACGTTGGATTTGGCCAAAAATCCGGAGACCTTGATAGCCACGGTGTCCCAGTCCACCATCGTGTACTGTTGAGGATGTCGGTAGGACTCAATCCTCGGGATATGTCGTCAGCGGGATTGTCGACTCCAGGAACATGCTTCCAGCGGTTGAGATCGGTTGAAAGCTGTATCTGCGAGACTCGGTTTGCGACGAAAGTCTTCCAACGACTCGGGTTCCCGCGAAGCCATTGGAGGACAGTAGTGGAATCTGTCCAGAAATGAACAGTCGCAGGAAGCTTCAGCGTCGCGTTCAGCTTCTTGTACAGCTGGGTCGACAAATGTGCGGCGCAGAGTTCCAGTCTGGCGATTGTCTGGCGAGTAGAAAGCGGAGCTACCTTGGACTTGGACGCCAACAACTGGACCGAAACTGTGCCGTGTGCTTCGGTTCGGACGTAACAGCATGTCCCATATGCGCGCTCAGACGCATCGCAGAAGAAGTGAAGCTGGATGCTGACGGCGTCGGGCATCGAAATGAAGCGGGGTACGCGAACTTCACTCAACAGGTGTAGTGTGTTATGGAACAGTTTCCATTCTTCTTGGAGTGTAAACGGGAGCGGCGTGTCCCATTCACATGCTTCGCCATTCTGCTTCAGAGCCCAAAGTCGCTGCATGAAGAGTTTGGCCTTGGTGATCGTTGGACCCACGAGTCCAAGAGGGTCGAAGATTTGGGCGATGTACGACATCACCTTGCGTTTCGTCAGTACGGATGCGGCTAACGGCAACTGAACCTTGAACCGGAGTATGTCCAACTTTGGTTCCCAAATGAGGCCGAGCGTGGAGACGGCCTGGTCATCCTGAAGATTGTGGAACGGCTGAATTGCCACATCATCAGGTGGTACATCCCCAAGAACTTCAGGAGAATTCGATGCCCATTTCTTGAGCGGTAATCCAGCGGAAGCTAGCATTGCCGATGCCTCACGACGCAGCTTGATGGCGGATTCTACGTCCGGCGCCCCAGAAAGAAAATCGTCGACGTAGAAGTCTTCCGTAACTGGTCCACTCGCGATTGGATACGACTGCTTGGTATCCTGTGCAATCTGCTGCAGAGTACGCGTTGCTAGGTACGGAGCGCTCGCTGTTCCGTACGTTACTGTCTGCAGTTCGTACGTAGTGATGGGTTCATCAGGGCCCGTGCGCCAAAGAATTCGCTGAAACGGCTGATCTTCAGGATGCACGAATACTTGCCGGTACATCTTCTCGATGTCCGCAACCAGAGCGACGTGATGTGTCCGAAATCTCATCACGATGGAGAGTAGATCTTGCTGAACTACGGGTCCGACCAACAGCGTGTCGTTCAGCGAATATCCTGACGCCGTCTTGCAAGACGCGTCGAAAACGACCCTAACCTTTGTAGTAGTGCTCGACTCCTTGAACACGGGATGATGTGGGAGATAACAGTGAGCCTTCACGTCATCTACAGGCTCGTCCAGCCTTCTCATGTGACCGAGCTGTAGGTACTCGTCCATGAAGCGATGATACGATTCCTTGATTGCAGGATCTCGTTGCAAACGGCGCTCCAGGCTGTGAAAACGGCGTTCTGCGATGGCTCTGGAGGCCCCCAGGAAGACTTCTGGATCTTCATTGTGAGGAAGACGTACGACGTACCTTCCAGTCGAATCACGCTTGACTGTACTGGAGTATAACTCTTCACAGCGATTTTCTTCGGGTGAGTGTGCAGGCCCAGTGGAAATCGCTTCTAACTCCCAAAACTTCTGAAGTGCGGCTTCCAAATCTTCATTGGTAATGGAGAGATTGCAGATCCGGGGAATGCAGGTAGATCCATTGGACGCGGAACCAGAGACCGCCCATCCGAATGGTGTTTCGACTACCCACGGAAGACCGTTTCCGAGCGAGATCTTCCTACCGGTGTGAAGTTCCCAGAAGGCCTCACTTCCGATGACGAGGTCAATCCTTCCTGGGACGTGGAACTGTGGATCTGCTAATCCAACCTGCGGGAATTTCCACGCCGACGTATCGACCGGCATGGTCGGCAGCTCTGCGGATGGCTGCTTCAGAATGAGAAACTCGAGCTTAGTGGAGAATGGCTGAGTTCTCGATTCAATGGAGGCGGTAATGGCATTTTTCACCCTTTGCGTTGAGAGACCGATTCCTGCGACCGAAATGTCCACCTTGGTGCGACGGCTGAGGAGAACCTTCGCTAACTGACCGGAGATGAAATTGGACATTGACGCCGAGTCGAGTAGAGCACGAGCCTTGTGTTCCCTGCCATGATCATCAACAACGTTGAGAACAACCGTTTCCAGTAGAACCATACTGCATGCGGTTTGGACCGCCATGCTGACCTGCGGTGGAGCAGAACCCGAACTGGACGAATGCGGCTGTTGAACCGGTGGAGATTGTTGTGATGATCCCGTAATGGCAGGACTCGACGACACCCTGGATGGAGAGGAATCGTGTAACAGGGAATGATGTCTTTCGTGGCACGTACGACACGTAAACTTCGATACACACTTCCTGGCTGGGTGACCGAAGCTCAGACAGTTCCAACACAACCGTTTTTGCGAAACCAGCTCTCGGCGCTGGCGGACATCCTTTCCTAGGAACACTGGGCAGTTGCGGAGGGAGTGGCTGTCTGAACATGCTAACTGACATGGAGAATCTTGGTTGGGCGTAGCAGCTGCGTTAGCTGCGAACTTCACCTTCGTGCCCTTCCAACTCGGGGGGCCGGCCACCTTTGGAGGTGCCGGTTGCTGCGTGTCTGGCCCGACAGAATTGAGGACGCGCACCCGCTGGTACAGGAACTCAACCAGTTCCTCGTACTTGACATCGTCCTGGCTGCTCGTTTTCTCCTCCCATGCTCGCAATGTGGATTGGTCCAGCTTATACGACAGCATGTTCACCAGCGGCGTATCCCAATGCTCCACAGGTTCATCCAATTTCGCCAACGCCCGTACATGGCGCTGAAAATCGTCGACCAGACTGTGGATGCGCTTAGCAGATTCCTGCTTGACCGCTGGCAGCTCGTAGAGTGTCCTAAACAGCTGACGTTTGAGAAAACGGCGATTGTCGTACCTCTTGTGTAGGGCGTCCCATGTTGACGCATAGTTGTCAGCTTCGACGTCAACTGATTCGAACGGCTTCTTTGCGTCCCCTTCAAGCGATTGTAGAAGGTACTGAAGCTTGGCAACTGTTGGTATGTCCCCATTGGAATGAACCATGGACGTAAAGGTGTCTCGAAATGACAACCAACGTGAGAAATCGCCATCAAATCTCGGTAGGTCGATCTTTGGAAGACGGAGGTGGAATCCTGTCGAGAAAGTGTGTTGATTTGCCATCATGGATGTGTTCAAAGCTGAGTTGCTCGCTTCTACAGGAACCTTGGAGAGTAGGAAGCCTTTCGCTGCGCAGTATCGCTGCTCGAAATCGACACGTTCCGCCAGGTGTGATGCCAGAAACTCCTCCTTGTCCAGTCTCTCAATTGCATCCTGCGCCTCCATGAACTGTGCATAAGCCCTATCCAGCGACTCTATACGAACACTCAACTGAAAAGCATCACGTGCAGGATCGTACCGAATGATGAACTTCTCCAAAGCATCACGAATTGCCAGCAATCCATTGCGCTGGACAAGCCGGTCTCCCAACACTTTCTCCTCTTTGGGTGGCATCACGACGCACTACGAACGGAAACGGCAGTTAAATCGATAACGGACTCCTTCCCGACGCGAACTAACCGTTTCTACGCGAAACCGAACCGAACGAGGACAAAACACACTCGACACGAATAATCCTTCCCGACGCGATGAATTGCCCTTCGCGAACGCGAAATTCGAACGGAAGTGAGCAGTTTTATAATCGAACGATTGCTCCTTCCCGTCGCGAACTAACCCACTTCTACGCGGTATCGCAAATCGAGGGCGCGAAACGATTTTCCACTCGATTCGCGGACCGTCCACCGATTGCCACAATGACTGAAGGTCACCCACTTTCTTAAACTAAAACAAATGCTACTGCAAGCCACGTGTGGCGGAAAATTGGAAATGACTCACCGGGGATTCCAGTCCGGAATCAGAAGTGTTGCTCAATGACAAGCAGGGACATTTATCACCAGTACCTTCACTGACAACAACAGCTTCCCAAGCGACGCTCACTCAGCGTCCAAAATGGCTCTGCAGACGCGGCTATCGGGGTTCAGCTACCTCCCGATCCGTTGAATGGCCACCAGTCACAATGGCCCACTCGATGGCTTGAAAAATGGCCACAGTCCAAGCGCTTCACACGCGACAGTAATCGCGGTAGCGCGAAAATCTTCCACCACACAATCGAAAAACACTAGCCGTCGTATTTCGGCCCTTTCACTTGCGCCTTTACCTTTGCGCGAATATTTATTTTACCGCGCGATCGCGTTTGCCCGAAAAATCCACTTTCACTACGGCGCACCCGCCAATTCGCAAACGCGATGGCGATCTTTTTCAGCCACGCAATGGCTACACTTTGCCCAAGCGGTACCTTTTCCGCGATTTGTTCACTACCGCACAACGCACTTGCGGTTTGAATTGCCTTCTATCCGGCTCGAAGGACCAAAATGTTCGAGCACGAACTTTTGCCGGTCACCGAAGGACTTACTTCTAGTTAATAAACTAGCACCGAAAGTGCGCACAGAAAAAGGCACGGGATCGCAATTCCACCGAACACTGGGGGAACTTAATAAAATGTTTGCATCGCGCACTGCAAACTAAAGTCCGCCCTTCGCTTGGGGACTTAGCCAAAATCTCACTATGGCTCACCGTATCACAAAACGAACCGAAACACTAAGTCCACCAACCCGCTGGGGACTTGTAAAATTTACTGCCTGCTGACAGGCAAAATTACCGACGGCTTTCTTTTAAATCACACCGAGAACGAAAACGAACAACCTTCCTTCACCAGATCTATTTTCAACTGACTATATACAATTATAATTACATATATCCAGCCGGGATCAGCTGTGATCGCGACGATGGTTTCATCTTCCTCTCTCTCTCTGTAAAGTTTCTACCTGCTACACTGGAGAGGGTGCAAAGTAGCGTTCGTTTTGATTTGCACAGACTGAGTAGCTGGCATAATATTCGAATTCGAGCTGTTTACAATTCGGGTGATTAAGATTGATTTGAATTGCAATATTCTTAAATTTAGTATTGTATGTTTACAAAAATTAACTTATGTGCCACAGCTGATCCCGGCTGGATATATGTAATTATAATTGTATATAGTCAGTTGAAAATAGATCTGGTGAAGGAAGGTTGTTCGTTTTCGTTCTCGGTGTGATTTAAAAGAAAGCCGTCGGTAATTTTGCCTGTCAGCAGGCAGTAAATTTTACAAGTCCCCAGCGGGTTGGTGGACTTAGTGTTTCGGTTCGTTTTGTGATACGGTGAGCCATAGTGAGATTTTGGCTAAGTCCCCAAGCGAAGGGCGGACTTTAGTTTGCAGTGCGCGATGCAAACATTTTATTAAGTTCCCCCAGTGTTCGGTGGAATTGCGATCCCGTGCCTTTTTCTGTGCGCACTTTCGGTGCTAGTTTATTAACTAGAAGTAAGTCCTTCGGTGACCGGCAAAAGTTCGTGCTCGAACAGTAGCAACGACCTATTTATGATCAAAATCGGTTAAAAAAGGCGATATTGATTTTATTCCAAATTAGAAACTTGCTCGCATAATTTTTTATGGGGACGGTGTCATAGAAAATTTTTAAAAAAAGTTTTTCTGCTCGACACGTAATCGAGCAGAAAAACTTTTTTTTTAAATTTAATATGAGACCGTCCCCTTAAAAAATCATGCGAGCACGTACATTCAAAAGTATGTGCGTGTATTTTGAACTTGAAATTGGAAAAAAATACCGGAAGATATAATCCTATAGCTCGAGACAAAACCTGACAAACCCCTTAAGGGTTCATGCCAGCAAGTTTCTAATTTGGAAAAAGATAATAACTCTGCCATTTTTAAACCGATTTTGATGATAAATAGGTCGTTGGATGCGGAATTAAATGTTCTCTCTAAATTTCTACTGACACAAGAAAAAATAATAAAAATGCTCAGCAATTTTCATATTTATAATGAAAAAATCAAAAAATATTAGTAGTTTTGATATTTTTGTCCTAAAATCGCAAAGTATTTTTCACAAAAGAACATAACATAGCATACCGTTGGAAATTTCTTCTGTTTTCCAGAACATTCCAAATCCGTTGAAATGACCGTGCCATTTTTCTTTTAGTGTCGAAAGTCTAGTTTAGTCTAGTCTAGTCTACACATACACAGCCAATACATGTAGGGATCCTGGGAAATTGCAGACGTTCGTCCACAATTTTTCTTGTCATTATTAATGTTTGTGGCACATATTGAATATGACACAAGCATTAAAGCGGCCAGGCCAACTGTGCAGCGTACAAAATAAAGATGATTCAAAATTATACGGCAATCAAATTATTCATTCTATGAATAATTTAATCAGCGGATTATTTTGAACCTTGAATAAGGAAGAAACGTGGACAACCGTACACAACCGTTTCAATTTGATGGGGGTTTGATAAATCGTTGGGAGTGACTTTGCTAAGAGGGTTAATGTCACTCCTTTGGTTCCTGTGATGGGACAGAGGTATTTAGCCCTGTCACGGCTAATGAGCCAGGTTATAGCGCCTTTACTCGCTCCATTTTTCTTTTAGTGTCGAAAGTTCCGAAAAATCATTTTATTGCTATAAATCAAGATTTTGAGGGTATACAATATTTTTCATACATTATTTTGTGTTGCATGCATTTGATGAAATCTACAACCTATACTAGGTCACTTGCAAAGTACAAAATCACTGTAGCACCGTGTTATTAACAGTATCAATAATGTGATCCTTAAACGCATTTATAGTGGTCAGAGTAATGACCGTGTGAACGTGAACGTAAAACCGGCATGTGTACACTGTACAGTGGTCGAAATTCATAAGGGTGCAGGTTCATCATAAAATTTGTTATAGCATAAAACTTAAATATTTTTATGTTGAAAGATTAAACTAAAATTGCATCACTTGACAAAAAAAACAAGTTGAGTGTGCTGTGACGGAATATTGTATTTCGAAAAGTAGAAGGAATATGGAAAAAGGCGTTCTTCGTTTGTCTCTAGTGCTTTAGGATCGGTTTTATGCGCATTTTAAGATTTGTGTATTATCAATTTTAAAATTATCCACCCCGTGGGATTGAAAAATGAGTGTACATTTAAGTTTTGAATTGAATTACGTAATTAGATTTTGTATGGAAGGTCGCGTATTCGAGTTATGCACTTTTAAAGGTAAATATTACTAAATTAAATTTAAAAAGCAGTTTTACGGCCAAGTTTACATGATTTCGAAACCGCAAACTTCGGAAATTTTGTCTCAGCGAAGAATTTTTAAAACATATTACACCGCATCTTTTGAAAATATAATTTTGAAAATATAATTTTTAGGGGGATTAACCTCCTAAAAGTAATTATAGAGAATCAAACCTTAAAAACATTATTTAAAGACTTGGTGTCATCAGTAAACTTGTTGAAACTGATATTGAAAACAACTTCGTTGAAGGCGAAAATGTTCTATACATTTAGAGTAACAAGATATAGGGGAAGGCGCTGTAAGACGAACCAAATTTTTCAAATTAAAATTTTCTAATTTCTTGCGAAAGTTATACTGCCCATTAAAGCATAAGAGTCAGTATATTTTTGTAGTTATTTATATCGATCTTGTTTAGTAGGATGTACTTTGTTAGTGTCCAAAAATATATATCAAAATCAGTGACTTGAGTGAAAATCCTCAACAGAATAATAAAAGGAATACAGGGGTGAGACGGACTAATTTAAACGAGGTAAGAGCACCACCCATCACAGTTCCTCGATGGCGGAGTGGTTAACGCACCCAACTAGAGACTGGGGGATCGCAGGTTTGATTCCTGTTTGAGGACATATCTTTTCGCAGTGTATCCAATAAAAGCTGAATTTTCACCGTATCTTCATTCTCACCGTTCCGGTCATTCTTTCTCTGTCTACTTAGATGTGCTGGCCCGTAGTTGATTTGATTACAATGGCCACCTAGGACTGTCTTGATGCCCCGTAGAACTTGCCAATGTTCGGAGTTAAGTTTATTCTTCAGAAAAATCCTGGCCCGGTTTCCACCGTCTTCCAAATTTGAAATGATTAATGCAATGCTTCAATTGGATGCTATTCAATTTCATCCAGATCTGACTTTCGGTTTCGAAGTTACAGGTCACTAGTGCGGTGACATAGGAACTCCCCATATACCTGTACCTGTACCACCCCCACATGCCAAAATAAGTTAGTAAGGAGACATCATTGAGCTAATGCTGATGAGGCTAATTAAGTATGATATTTTTGTTTGTTTAAAGTGTTTCATCGCCGATAGGTAGTTCATCAAGTTCGTGGATGACGAACTATTATATATAGGTGTTCTAAGAATGTAATAGATATTTCCATAATTATTTTGAACATAACCAACCATAGAATCATACTTTAGAGAAATGAAAAAGGCATAATTGCACCACTAGATGGATTAAACAGGTTTTTTTTTTTTTAAAGATAGTGCTTCTGAAGCATCCATATCGTCTGTTTATTATTTTATGAAGTACTAGATGCTCCGAAAATACATCAGATTGCTTTCACGGATGCAATCATCAGCCAAACCGATAAATCCAATCAAATCAGTGATTAACAACGTCATATCCATTAAAACAGTTAAGGGTTGTAATAATTCTTGGAGCAACCCAACGCTAACAAATAAAAAATTGACTGATGCTAAAAGGATAGACTTCGATTTTAAGTTCCTGTTTTTAACCAAGTCAAGAGTAGAAATTAACAAGGTATTATGCTTTATCATATTTTAAGGTTTTTTGGACACCAAGAGGAAGTGAAATTACGGTAAGGTCAATAATATTTCCTTGCCTACGTTTTTACATTTCTTATAAAAGAAATGTATAGAATTTTCTCAAACTTTCAAGATTTTTTCCGAGGCCCGGAGGGCCGAGTCTTATATACCAATCAACTTAGCTCGACGATTTGGGACAATGTCTGTGTGTGTGTGTCTCTGTGTGTGTGTGTGTGTGTATGTAACGGACAAATTCTCATTCGTGTTTCTCAGCAATGGCTGAACCGATCTTATCCAAACCAATTTTAAATGAAAGAACTAAAAAACAGTATGAACGCTATTAATTTGTTTTTGATTCTGATGTTTAGTTTCCAAGATATGAATCTTTAAATGTGTAAAAATGGCGTTTTTTGCAGTTTTTTTTGAATTATCTGCCGAAATTGACAACATAGATTAACACTTTATATATTTTTAGACAGCTTCAACGAATACCTTTCAAACAAGCTATAGATTGTTGAAATCGGACTATTATCAAAAGAGATATTTAACATTGAATGCGGACGAATGATTTTTATCATTTCCCATTGCCAGAAATATGACCAAAAACATGTAATCTATTATTAACGCCAAAACGGCTTATTTTAGGTCAATAGTATCTTCGGAGAATATAATGGAGGTAATACGCCCTTTCTTTTGGTATTGTGCTCTTACTGATTAATCTCCCTATGAGTGAGATATTTTCACAAATTTTCTTGGAAGTGATTATATCGAAATGATGCCTTCAGCAAATTTGTAGCTCTTACTTTTGTATCGATTTTGTTGGCTATTTTCGGCAAATTTGAGACTAAGAGAAACGAAAGCAATGAAATTGAAAGACGGATAGGTATTCTAGAGCGAATCAGTTATAAACTTAGAACGGAAAACTAGAACTAGGCAGGCTCATATGGGCATGATCGAAAGGAAATGTGAAGAATTTTTTGCCTTCTGCAGAGTAGGAGTTGGGTGTTTCGCCCAAGTCTACCGCATGGTCTATGGTAGAACATAACTCATCATCATGTTTTACCGCCGGCGTCGGCCTGCCTAGTTCTAGTTTTCCGTTCTAAGTTTATAACTGATTCGCTCTAGAATACCTATCCGTCTTTCAATTTCATTGCTTTCGTTTCTCTTAGTCTCAAATTTGTCGAAAATAGCCAACATAATCGATACAGTAGAACCTTGCGGCAATTAAAACATAGTAACAGCTCTTACTTTTGCGAATAACTTTACTGAAGACATAAAATATCTGTTTTGAATACTTTAAAAGTTATGGCTTGTTGTTTGTGGATTACCTTTTGTCGCCCATTTATTGTTCAATATAGTAATAATCCATAGAAATAAGCCAAACATTATTACGATAAAAAGAATTTTGTATTTCATTTTTCTATCTACAACCGCTAGAAATAATCACCGAACACTTCCAAGTTGTCTGGAAGGAACTTGATACCTTATCAGTGCAAAAATGTTCATTTGTACGAACCTTCTGACTGCAATTTTTCTAACTTATAACCAACGGATCGATCGGAAACATATCGGAAAATGAAAGTAAAGTAAATAACTCCAAGCAACGGCGTAGCCAAGAGAAGATTTTGGGGTTTAACAACTTCCCTCCCTACCACACCCAAAAAATATATTGGATTGCAATTGAAAATTTATTGATGCAGACTGATTTAATTCAATATTACAATAACAATTATCTGATCCGTACATTGATAACCTGTTGCTGTAAACACCATGAGGACTTTTGATAAATTGTCGGAATGGGGTCCTGATATGTAATTGATCTATTGGTCTTGATTTCACAGTTGCCTAATAGCATCAATATCAAATTCCTGCCTGAAAACATTCCAATAGAAAATTCCAGAGTTCTGTAATCAATCATAATCCTCAGATTTCTTTTCAAATTGAGCTCGCTTTTGTAGAGATGTACTGTAATGAGGGTCTTTATTTAATAGAAAGCGAAGTTAAAATTGATTTAATGTCTATGAAACATTTGCTAAAAATGTTTTTGCCTTTCTCATTCACTCTAAAATTCGTCAATCTAATCCCGACCGGGAGGGCCGAGTGTCATATGCTAATCGACTCAGTTCGTCGAGATAGGAAAATGTATGTGTGTATGTGGAAAAAAATATGACCTCTGTTAATCAGAGATGGCTGGATCGATTTGCACAAAGTTAGTCTCAAATGAAAGGTACAACCTTCCCATCGGCTGCAATTGATTTTTTTATTGATTGGACTTCCGGTTCCGGAGTTAGGAGTTGAAGAGTGCAATCACACAGCAAATTCCCATATAAACTGAAATGAAAAATTTTCAAAATCAAATTTGTATTTTTGATGCCAAATGACTTTATAATGCATGAACCATTGAGATTTGATATAAACTCGAAAAAATAATGTTTGAAAAAAATTGATTTTTTTGGACTTTTTTGCCTTTCTCATATAGAAAGGTTATGCAATCACTCTAAAAATCGTCAATCATACCGGCCCGGAGGGAGTATGCAGTGAGGGGTTGCTGTTTTAAAATTAAAACTAGTTTAAAATTTCTTAACAAGTTGAAAATTTTCGGCAGGACCCGGACCTCCCGGATCTTACTATGTGATACTGAAACATCGCTTGAAACCAGCGGCGGTCAAGCGATGTTTCAGTATCACATAGTATCTCAAGATCGTGGCTGTCGATCCATTGTACGTATGTGCAAATCGTACTGAACATGTAATATTCATTTCCACCATCGTATTGAACATAACCAGCCGTGGAATCGTAGTCTGGACAAATGAGAGAAGCACAATTGCACCACTAGGTGGATTAAAACAGGTTTTTATTTTGGGAATGCGTCGAGTTGAGACGAAAACGTAATATGATTAATAACGAGGATAACACTTTCCGAATGTAGAGATAAATTTATGAAAAATGACGATTTCCATTCGATTCTAGCAGGTCCTGGTCGATTTTGATGAGAATTTGATTTTTGTTGTATGACCAATTATATGTATAGGTCAAATGTTCCAAAACAATAATTTAAGGTCAAGATAGCATCATTTTGAAACCGCCAATTTCGGAGGTTTAGTATCTTCGATGAGTTTTACAAACGAACAGCGCATCATTTGATAAAGTAATTTTGACGGTATATCGTCCAAGAAGTATTTATGGTGAATTTTCTCAGGTTAATATTCATGACTACAATAAAGTCTCAACAAATTTGCTAAAGACACGAACTCTGTAACTATTGTCTGAAAAATTAATTCTGCATAATTTTAAAACTTCAAAAATTACGGTGTCGGAATTATGCCGTTTGGACAGTAAGATCGATTTTCACCAAACTCCCACAAATTATAAAATTGGTATTGTAAAAAAACGTAAGGGCGATACTTCAATGCTGATAGGTGGGACTGAAAAATTAACCAACGCCAAAGGGACTATATTCTATATATACTATCATTTTGTCAATTTCTATAGCAAACACAAATTTTAATTTAATAATTTCAAATACTTTATGAAGTTTTGGGTTTCGATCACTGAATTATGCAATCTAGGATGTGAAAAACACAATAGTTCTTAAATAGGAAATAAAACCAAGTCTGGAAATATTCACTGTTGATTTTCTTTGAATGGTATCACTGCTACTATCGCTTTTTTCAAGAAAAAGCGTTGATTTCTTAGTTCTCAGTCGCGTTGTAAATTTGAGTAAAGTATAAACTTCAAATCGATTAAAAAAAATCGATTTTTTTGGCTCAGTACAATATACATAACCACTTTAGGAAAATTCAGTTTTCCCACCACAATGCATTTATTGAGGAATTTAGGTATTTTATTAACAGAGCATTAGCAATAATTCGTTTGTATGTCTATTTTATTGGCCATTTTTTCGCTTTCCCATTGATTTGGTTTGAGATTTCTAGCACTGATGTTGTCCTATGCTGATTTGAGCGATTCTCTGAGTCCTGCCACTATCCCATGTAGTATGTGTTATCAAAAACATCGCGAAGCATCAAGTTCTAAATGTTCTCAAACGATATAATATCCGAAGAGAGTGATAAGAGTTATAAGAAATGTCTCATCACACTGTTAGGTGGATTAAAAGCGATTTTAATGCAATACAGGCACGAGTCTGCTCCAAAATTACTGTTCTTGAAAGAAAACTGTTAATGGATGTTTTATACATTGACATAAACTCGTAAATGTCGTGTGTGCCAGCATGTAAGTAACTTCGCGTGTGCTAACGTATAACTCTTTGATGATCGCGCGCGGACCCTGAATCTGAAACTTCATTTTCAGTGTACGGTTCATAAGCTAGAAGAGAGTGAGTTCTTCCATATCACTAGAGTTCCCGGTCATGTCACCATGGAACGTGCTGTCTAGTGAATATGAGCGTCATTTTTTATTGGTCCAACTGAAAGCAGTGGCCTAGGCTGCTAGGACCATCCTTGAGACCGCGTTTGGAAATTTATATGTGCTAACACGTTCACTTAGTCATTGGGCGTTATTTTGTTCATACTATGTTGCGTTTCGGCTTCGCCTCATCAGAAACCGACACTGAGTTTCAATCGAACGACTGATCAAACGTGATGTCCCGTTCGAGCAGAAGTTCTGTTTATGACGATGAGACACAGTGAAGCCGAAACTTGTCTTGGCTTAGCAGGCCTATGCGAAAGCACTATACTATATTTCACCCTAAGGAGGAAAATTTGGTAAAACCAAAATTTCTCATTAGGGTGAAAATTTGTTGGTAAAAACCAGTCTTTGTACAGGAGGGCACAAATCCTTATTTCATACTATGTTGCGTTTCGGTTTCGCCTCATCAGAAACCGACAAAGACTGGTTTTTACCAACAAATTTTCACCCTAATGAGAAATTTTGGTTTCACCAAATTTTCCTCCTTAGGGTGAAATATAGCATAGTGCTTTCGCATAGGCCTGCTAAGCCAAGACAAGTTTCGGCTTCACTGTGTCTCATCGGCATAAACAGAACTTCTGCTCGAACGGGACATCACGTTTGATCAGTCGTTCGATTGAAACACATAGTGTGTTTTAGTTTTAAGGGATTTGCGTCAAGCCGGCGCTAATCTATTCCGACAATAAGTTAGTGTCGGTTTCTGATGAGGCGAAGCCGAAACGCAACATAGTATGAAATAAGGATTTGTGCCCTCCTGTACAAAGACTGGTTTTTACCAACAAATTTTCACCCTAATGAGAAATTTTGGTTTTACCAAATTTTCCTCCTTAGGGTGAAATATAGCATAGTGTTATTTTGTTTGTGAGATCGCGGGCGAAGGTGTGAGTGGATGATCGCGAATGGATCGAGCGTTTGTATGTTAACGTGCTTGTCGCGTGTGCTACGTGTATGTCTCAAGACAACAATCAATTTTTGGCACAGGAAATCGTCTTAATTTGCTTCATAAAATATAAATTTTTCAAATTTCGCGAAAAGTAACGGATTAGATAATTTAAGAAACCTTTAAACAATACAAATACGGGGGATAGTTAGCACACCTCTTACGATGTTCAGGGTACCGACTTCGAAGACATGGTTTCGAGAAAAACGGGTGTAAAATGTTATGTACGATTTGCTTACAGATAAAAAACGGTTCCATTAAAAATTGTTTATCTCCATAAATAATAGTGCGATTTGTTTGAAATGTTCAAAGAATATTTTAGAAATATTCTACTTTTAGTAAATGCAGGATAACCGATAATTTTTTTCAAAATTTCAATTTGGTTTCGACGATTCTACTTACGAGCTCAATAATACTTGTCTTCGCGGAGTTTTTTTTCTAAACATCTGAAACTTTATCTATTGAATTTTATTCGACCGCCTTTGAATAAGGATTTTTAATCCTCCGGCACTCGCGCCATTGAATTTTGTGCAACACCTTCAGAAAATCTAGCGAAATCTACTTTCAGCACCAGCGGCTGCTTATTCGGGAGCCATTCGCGCGAGTGCCGGAGGGTTAAAATGTTAATATTAGCTTAGCTTAGGTTAGGTAGACTGCCTGTAGTTACCCTATTGATCAAATGAGTGAAAATGCACAGTGATTAAAAAATGATGCTTGTGAGGAGCATATCATTCACACCATGTTTCACTGACCCAACATTTTCATAAAATGGCCAAAAACGACACCGGCCATGTCTAATGCTGTTCTATCGCGGAAGGAAAAAATGATACTTCGACACTAGTTTTTGATAGAGACCCGGGCTATATCTGCATATTTATGGGCAAGAAATTGTGTTAGGGGTAAAGGGAAAAGATCAAGAGGATCTTGGTAGACAATATGATCTTAACAATATGTACGCAATTCACTCGCGATTAATTTCCGAGAATTCTTAACGCGCAACTTGAATGCCAAACAGTCGGCCATCGGAAGTGTTGCTTTTTATTTACATTTGAATGATCATTTCAAGCTTTTTTTTTAAATTTCATTAAGCTTGAGCTTAAACTTCACATTAAATAGTACACACATACAGACAATGGCCCAATTCGTCGAGCTGAGTCGAATGTAATATAAAACCCCTCCGGGCTTCAGTAAAATTTTGAAGGTTTGAGGGAATACTATACATTACTTTTATAAGAAATGTAAAACTCTAAAAATCTTACGTCATGAATGTGTCTACTAATGTTCTAAAAAAACGAAAAATATCTTGTGATGGTTTTCGTTTGTCACTCATCGATTCTTAGCGCTTAGGTAGTGTAAATGCGCTAACAAAATTAATCAATTTGATAATTTATTGAATAGAAGTGACAATTTTAAACACCCCATGGATTATTTCTTTGCGCTAAGAAACTATTTAGCTGTAGCCCTCAAACAACTACTGGCAGCTGCGAAAAATCGTTTGAGGTTAGAAACTTACACGAAACCACTTTATCGCTTCTCTGCACTTAGCCACATCCACTAATCCAGAGTTCTGCAATTCTCTAAAAGATAATTACAATCTGCACTAGTCATACCGCACTCATACTTGCTAAAATGCAGTCGCCACCGACTGCTCAATCCCGCGCGCGATTTCATGTAAATACTCGAAGTGGAGTGGAAGTTTCGGTCTCGGTCACGAAGCCAATTCCGCTTGCTCCATAAACTTCCTCATTTACATATGGGCGTGCAGCAACCGACTTGCGAGGCTCGATTTGAGTACTGTTGCTGGTGCTGCTGCTTCGTGCTACCGATGATAATTATGATGTTGTGTGTGTGAGTGGTAAGTGCTGCAATAATTAAATTGGTACAGCAGATGGTTAGGTGAAAATTTCAGATTTTTTAAATAAATGTGCGGAATAATTAACGCTACTGAACGGCTTACCGTTGTCATCATGATGCAAGCGGGTATCGTCAATTAAAAGTTGGTCGTCGATTCGCATCCGTTTGTTTTCATTCGCGATCATCGATAAAGCATACAAGGTCGTTCTGGAAAATGGTTTCAATGCCACTCGAATGATTTCTTTTAATATCTGACCTAATAGTTTATGTTCCCATTCTTAATTTGAGATATTAATTTCCTCTAGTAATAGTCACCCTTATTCAAACCCGCTTACAATGCGCTAAAACGATGCGAGATCACAGAGAATCAGGGCAAGTGTGGGTCGTGCAGATAATTGAACGTACTGTGTAAACGAATCGTAATGAGTTCTCTGCACGAGCATCCGTATACTAATTAACCATCATTGTGGTCAAGTTCAACCTAGCTTGCAACAGCTGTCAAAGCATTGGTAAGAGTTTATTTCATCACACTATAACCGCATCGCTCCGCCACGCTCGACTGGGAACTGGTATTGAACGATTGCCTATAGCGATTACGTAAGAACTAACACCACGCGAGAGTGCGATAGCAATTGACTTCGGAGGCAAGTTCATTAAACCACAGAGCCACTGCTGTCCATTCAACAACTCGGCTAAATCGAGAGGGAAGCCGATTGCTCGATCGCTGACCGCAAACCGGAGGTACTTGTATCGCTAAATAAACAGAGTCACATCAGAATTTAAATCATTCTGGTATCACTTAGGTGTAACAAAGAGATATGTAGGAGTCTCGACACGTTTTTCGATTGTTCGAACGATGAATCACACATCAATTTGGATCTGAATCCCAAAAAAAAATCGAGACAATGTCAATAATGCAGAGAATTAAAAACTTGTTATTCTTTTGAATCGAGAACAAAGACTCCATTAATAGTATCAGTAGACGCAAATATTTATTGACTGTGGTGACATTTCTGTTGTTACGATGCACGCTAGTCGGGATTGTAAACACTCTTATCTCAACAGAAACGTTAAAGACATGGCTAGGAGCGCTATTAGGGGAGACAGATGCTAGTTGGCGGTAGGCGAGCTGCCAGAGCCATTATATTTTTAGTTTGAATTGGAAATAAGATGTAAAATACATTCTCCAATGCGTTTAAGTCGATTTACATTTAGTTTAGTATATTTTGTTGACAATATTGAGGTCATTCCACGTCAGATTTACAACCAAAATTTTAAATCATTCCAAAATATTTTCTTGCATTCTTTAGCTAAAAATAATTGACACGTATTTTTTGTTTTGGCTGAATATGATATTTTTTCGAGTTATTAGTTTTTGAACTTTTGAAGTTTATAACATTGAACATTTTTCAATTACTTATAACTCGGAAGCGACTCGATATATGGATAAAAATATTAAATAAAAAGAGTTGCGTTTTCAAATAATCTTACCGAAAAAAAATCACATATTTTTTGTTATATAATTTATTGCAAATTTCCAATTATTCGAAAATGTTGAATTTTTTTGAAGCTGGACCAATTTTTTTTACTTATTATTTTCTTTAAATATTAAGAATCATGTTAAAAAGATTGTGCAAAAAATTGGAAGTAGATATCAAAATACTTTACGACTTTAAAAAAATATTTGCTTCCAACATTTGGATAACACCAAAAAAGTTTTAAATTTGCAGAATGCGAATCATTCCACGTCAGATTTGCAACTAAAATTTCAGCCATTTTTTTGCATTCTTTAGCTCAAAATTATTGACACCAATTTTCTACATTGGCTGAATTTGATATTTCTGTCAAGTTACGAGTTTATGAACTTTATAAAATATTTTTTATAAATTTTATAAATTTTATAGAATTAAACATTTTTCAATCCCTGATAATTCGCATGTCTTCGCATGATCTCACCGGAATATTTTTTGTAATATTTGTTTTTGATATATAATTTATGTATTCTGCAAATATTAGTAACAAATAATTTTATTCAGGGTTGAGCAAAAAAAATTCTTTTCTGCTTTTTCAAATAATTTATAATTATTTCGAGGTTGTGTGAAAATTTCAGAATGGAACTCGAAGTAATTTACGAGATATTTCAATTATAACAGGCCTATCATTGGGCGATTAGTGTAAAATTGCCTTGTTTTAAGTTTATAATTGTAATATCTCTCATAGTATTTTGATATTTACTCCAAAAATTTTACACAATCTTTTTAATATGATTCGTAATATTTAAAGAACATAAAATAAGTAAAAAAGTTGGTACAACTTTAAAAAAATTCAATTTGTTTCAAATAATTGTAAATTTCATAAGTTATATAACAAAAAAATGCTGATTTTGTTCGGTAAGCTCATTTGAAAACACAACTTATCTTATTTATTTTTTTCCATATATCGAATCGCTTCCGAGTTATAAGTGATTGAAAAATGTTCAACGTTAAAAACTTCAAAAGTTCAAGAACTAATAACTTGAAAAAAATGTCATATTCAGCCAAAACAAAAAAAAGTCAATTATTTTAAGCTAAAGAATGCAAGAAAAAAATTGGAAGGAATTAAAATTTTGGTTGCAAATCTTACGTGGAATGACCCATTGGTTTTGAGTAAAATGCTGTCATTTGTAAAATAATTATCTTTATTTTCCTCTTTCGTAGTGTTTATGATCAATTTCAAATCCACGAACAAATATAATTCTCGATATGCAATAAGAGGCACTTAAAGAATTATTTTAGTTATGGTTACTAACCACGATTATGAATGGTTTTTTAAACTTTTCACAGAATACGTGGTTGAAGTATGTCGGTGGCGCAAGATTATCACCGGTAAGACATTCATCCATAATTTTTAATTCACTCCACAATATGAGAATCTCTAAAACTTGGATATGGAATACGCGTCGTAGTCAAAATACTGGCTCTTATCTCGAAAACCAATGAAAATTTCTATCGGGACTGAACAAATTTTATCTCTATTTGATTACACATTGCCGCGGAGGCGATGCAAGGGAGTATTCATAAATTACGTAACTCAAAAAATGTCCAAAACTAACTCTTCCCCATGGACAAAATTGGCACAAATTTCTCTATCCCCCCCTCTTCAATTACGTAACAAATTCATCGAAAATTGTTTTTTTTTACGCCAGCATTCAACATGTTACGTAACGTTCTAGCCTATTCTCCCTCCCCCATGTGTCACAATTTGTTGTAAACCCCCCCCCCCTCACCCCCCAATAAAGCGTTACGTCATTTTTAAAACGTCCCTAAATTGGTGGGGTTTTCCTGTTCCATTTTAAAATCCATAAAATTGAAATTAATTCATCACACTGCTTAATACTATTCAGAGTACAGGGGAAAAATACGTTCATAAATTCACGAACAAAAAATCACGATTTCGTGAACTGAGGGATTTACGCAAATCGTGACTAAGTTCCCAGAATTATGGATAATAATCTTCGTATTCATGAAACTATTTGTGATTTTAAAAAACTAGTTCGCGCAAAAATGTACTTGGCGTTAAATTGCAATTTTTGATTGTGTTACTGGACATGTTTAGTTTTTGTTATGATTCTTGTTAATACTTTGGGGATAAACTGGTTTTTAGTATGTCAACTAAAACAATGGTCATGATTTCATGAGCTTAGTCGCGATTTTCGTAATTTCTCATCACGTTACTGTGATATTTTATTCATGAGATTAATATCGGATTTTGCTGGCAGAGTTGCACGATTTATGTTCATGATTTCAGGATTTTATTCACAATATTTGTAATATATATTCACGTTTTCGTCATATTTTATTCACAGTAGCGTGACTTATATTCATGATTTCAGGATCTCATGCAGGATTGCCGTAATTTCTATCTACGTTATCGTGATATTTTAGTCACACGTAGAGTGATTTATGTTCAAGATTTCAGGATAATAGTCACGATTTTTGATACTTTAATCACGAATCATTTCAGGATCTTAGTCACGTTTTTTTGTAATTTATATGCACGTTATTTGCCGGCTGTTCGGCCATCTATGGGAGCTGTCCATCAATGTCAGCTTCTTTCTCCGAACAGCCTAGATAAGCCGTGTAGTGTCGGTAGTGGTTGTTTCAACCGGCTAAGAATTACACTACGGACTACCTGTTCCGGTGGTAACACCAAACAGGGAACCCCAATTCCATAGTGTCATGCGACCCGTGCTATGGGTAAAATTGTTGAGGGGGTTTAAAATATTCTCAATGGCGAACGGAGCCTGGGAAGAGCCGGGCGAACTCCCCAGTAACTGGCTGTGGTCCACTAGGAGGTTGATAACTCTATTATCTTTCTCCGGACAAAACCAGCCTAGAGGCCGCGTGGCATCCGGCGGGTTGAAGTATGTCAGTTATGGAAATAACTGTCAAATTCATTCCCAAAGGTGGCCGCGTCACTTATGAGGAGGCAAAGAGCTTTAGACCGATCAGTCTGACCTTCCTTCTCAAATCAGTGGAACGTTTAATCGACCACTACATTCGGGATGGTAGCTTGGGCGAGCACCCGCTGCATGCAATGCAACATGGATATCAGCGGGGGAAGTCTACTACCACCCTGTTACACAATGTTGTCTACAACATTGAACAAGCTTTTTCACAAAAGCAATCAAGTTTAGGAGTTTTTCTCGATATTGAAGGTGCTTTTGACAACGTGTCTTTCGAATCCATTTTGGAAGCAGCACGAGATCATGGAGTACCTTCATATATCACGAACTGGATACACGCAATGCTTAGCAACCGACATCTGTGCTCATCGTTAAGACAAGTAGAGATGAGGAAACTGAGTGTCTGTGGATGTCCTCAAGGTGGTGTGCTTTCACCACTTCTATGGAACCTTGTCGCCGATAGCTTGTTGAGAAAATTAAATGAGCTTGGGTTTCCGACGTATGGTTTCGCCGATGATTATCATATAATGATCACCGGTATTTGCATTAACACACTTTTTGATTTGATGCAACAAGCCTTATGTGTTGTTGAGCGGTGGTGTCTTCATGTTGGACTATCAGTTAATCCAAATAAAACCTCAATGGTGCTTTTCACGCAGCGAAGAATTACAACCGGAGCTCGTCCATTGCAGTTTTTTGACTCTGAAATTATTGTCGAAGATCCAGTTAAGTACGTTGGGGTAATTCTCGACTCAAAACTTAATTGGACAGCTCACATCGATTTCAGGATCAAGAAAGCTTGCATGGCCTTTGGCCAATGTAGACGGGCTTTCGGCAAATCCTGGGGACTCAAACCCAAGTACATTCAGTGGATCTACACAACAATTGTTAGACCAATACTGCCATACGGGTGCCTTGTTTGGTGGCAGAAGGGAGGAGTCACGACAATCCAATCAAAGTTAAACCATCTTCAGAGGATGGTCTTGATGGCGATGACTGGTGCGTTCTCGACAACACCTACTGCTGCTCTCGAGGCACTCTTGAACATAAAACCACTACATGTGTTTCTGAAACAAGAAGCACTTTCTTGTGCATACCGTCTTAAGGTTACTGGGCTCTGGAACAGTAACCCAATAGATCGTGTAACTAGCCACACAAGACTGTGGCCCCAAATGGTTACTTGGGATGAATATACACTTGCTCACAGTGACCTTTCACTCACATGTAGTTTTCCTACTAAAACGTTCAATGTGAGAATTCCTCTTAGTGAGGAATGGCTGTCTGGCTGGATGGAGCGACAACTTGAAGAATGCGTAGTTTGTTATACGGACGGTTCTTTGTTGGAGGGCCGAGCCGGTGCTGGTGCCTATTGTCATGAGATGAGATTGAACCAATCTCATTCGCTTGGTAGATACTGTACCGTATTCCAAGCAGAAATCTTTGCGATTCTGTGTGGCGTACAATCCGCACTTCAACAGGGAATTTGCGGTAAAAGAAACTATTTTTGCTCTGACAGTCAGGCTGCCCTGAAAGCACTTAGTTCGGCAGATTCGAGATCGAAATTAGTAATCGCATGTCGAACTCAAATCGAAGGACTTAGCATTTCAAATGCTATCTACCTTCTATGGGTACCCGGTCATTCCGGTATTACTGGAAATGAATGGGCGGACGAATTGGCTAGAGCTGGCGCTGCGACTGATTTCGTTGGTCCAGAACCAGTTCTACCACTGTTAATAAGTTGGATAAAGCACAAGATTCGCTCTTGGGCTGCATTCGAACATGCCAACCATTGGCGTAGCTTGCAAAGTTGCGTTCAAACAAAGGCTTTTCTGCCGGATGTGAGTCCGAAAACAACAAGAAATTCGTTGCATTTTTCCAAGCACAACTGCAGTATTCTGGTCAGGGCACTGACTGGACATTGCAAACTCAATTATCACATGGCTATTATTCAGCGCGCTGAGTATTATTCATGTGATCTTTGTGAATCCGATTACGGAACATCATATCATTTGATATACAATTGCCCTGTATTAATGCAATTGCGCATCCGGATTTTTGGTTCTCCATACATAGATGCTTTTGTTCCTAACCCAGTGTGGTAAAGAGCTATAGTTTTTTAGCCGTATTTGAATGACAATATCTCTTCGGGGGTGTTGTCGTTCTGTTATCTCAATATCCCCTCGAGGGTGTTGATATATCCGCTCACTGTTTGAGTAGAGGTTCTAAATCCCTCCGGGGGTTGGAAGTTTTATTCCTGCTGTTGTAGCACCTGCAGATCGTTCAGCATCACTCCGGGGGTGCAGAATGCTCTGTTTTAATTGTTATGTGTCATTGTTTTCCTTACCCCTAACCTTACCACTTCCCCAATCCTTCCCATCAGGAAAATGATGAAAAGACGATTCTTGGCAAGGCACAAATCTCCGATCAACATGGGGAACGTGCCATTTGAGCCAGACGCTACTGATTCCTGATTGTAATATATATTCACGTTTTCGTCATATTTTATTCACAGTAGCGTGACTTATATTCATGATTTCAGGATCTTATGCAGGATTGCCGTAATTTCTATCTACGTTATCGTGATATTTTAGTCACACGTAGAGTGATTTATGTTCAAGATTTCAGGATAATAGTCACGATTTTTGATACTTTAATCACGAATCATTTCAGGATCTTAGTCACGTTTTTTTTTGTAATTTAATTTGTAATTTGTAATTTTGTAATTTAACGTGCATAGTTATCGTGATTTTATTTCATTTTATTTTATTTTATTTGGAGCAGGGAAAAGCCCCTGGAGTTAGGTTTCATTCAAACCCATTCTCCAGAAAGCATAAATCCTCCTCATCTTTTGTACCAACAGATTACAAACATCCAAGTGATACTTTATTCTTGAGCTCATGTTCGAATTTGATACCTGCGGTAATGTGACTAGTAGACTGGTTCAATTTTTGACTTTTAGTCACAGACTACTGTTCATGTTTAATTACAAATGGATTTTTCACTCGCAGTAACGTGACAATATGATTTGGTAAATAAAACCGTGAATGATTCGCGGTATCTCGTTTTGTGAACTACATCACGAGCAAGCTTCGTGGCTCTATTACATATTTTTGATGCTCAACGCAGTTTTCGTAATCTATTCAGACATCACATTGAACCTTATCGATTGGATAATGATGTTTGAGATTCCAATAGTTTTCTCATATCTGCTGCTCGCAGGTATTACTAGTCGCTATAGGGCAGTGGTTTTCAACCTTTTTCGTTCCATGTACCCCTTTCCGAATATTGATCCTTATGATGTACCCCTTTCTGAAAATTGTTTACCATCGTTACTCTCTCAGAATAAAATGATTTTCAATTGGATAAAAACCATAATTTTCCAATCAGAAACCTGTTCCTGTCCCGCTCTCAGTTCTCAATTCTTGATACACTGAAACTATAAATAAAAACAAAATTTCGACGGCAATGTTAGGATAACAAGTTTAAATCTATCCCGCATAATTCACCCCCTACAATAGTCTACTTTACCCCTGGGGGTGAATTCACCCTCGGTTGAAAACCACTGCTATAGGGTGTACTGAAATATATGACATATCACGACAAAACCCAAATTTTGTGAAGTAGTTCACGTGAAAAATTCAAGACCATGTGTAGAGTTGTATGAAGTAGAAAACGGTTACCGATGTGTTGTGAATATCACAAGCACTCAAGAAAGATCGTGAATCATGTACTACGAGTCATTAACCAGTTCACAAATTCATGAATATTTTATGATTTTGTGAACTATTTCACGAGCACGAATGGTCAGTCGAGAAAATTATACTAGGAATCATGAACTAGTTCAGCAAAACATGAACGATATTTTTTGATTTTGTGAACTATTTCACGGCCACACATGGTCATGAAATCATAGATCGGTTCACGTTCCTATGAATAAGATTTCATGATTTTGTAATCTATTTCAAGAGCACGAATGACCATTCGTGTCGCTTGAGTTGCTAGGAGTCATAAATCAGATTACGTATATATGAATAATATTTTTCGATTTTGTTAATTATTGCACAAGCTCGAATTGTAAATAGTGACTATTATACTAGGAATCATGAACTAGTTCCCGAATATATAAAAATCATTGCATGGTTTTGTGAACTAGTTCATGATCATGAATGGTGCAGGTTGTATTTCACGAGCACGGATATTGAATTGTGACTATTATATATTTCGAGTTATGAACTAGTTCACGATGATTGAAAAGATTAAAGAATAATATTCCGGGTTTCGTGAAATAGTGCACGAATAAATATATTTCCCAAAAGCTATGAATAAAATCACGATTCAACCTTTCGTGTTCTGAATAATATTCATAGAGTTGTGAACTAGTTCACGCACAGAAAATCGATATTGGTAATGGTATGGCGGAAGCCGTGACTGAAGTATACAAAACAAAAACAAATATCTTCACAAATAAAAGCGTCATTTACAATTTTTTACAGAATTCAAAACTTTTTGAGCGACTTAATGGAATGTCACAATTAATCCTGTTAAGACTGATGTCTTTCGTTTAATTCCACTATAATAATATTAATGAAAAACTGTTGATTTTCACCATCAATCAGATACTATTATTTCAACTATTACGTATAGTCTACTTCAGACTGATATGAACACTGAAGAAGACTATACCTAATAATTGAAATACTAGTATCTGATTGATGGTGAAAAGCAACAGTTTTTCATTATTATTGTTATAGTGGTATTAAACGGAAGACATCTGTCTTAACAGGATTAATTGTTATTTAGGTGTTACTGACTGAAAATGGAACATAATTATAAAACACATGAATTTTTTTCGTGGTCCTGTTTTCGTAACGTAAAACGTGATTGTTCCAGAATTCATTGTACTTTACTCACGAATTTATGGTACTTTATTCACGTTTATTTCCGTGTAGCCAGCAGTCAGTTCGTTTATGCAATGTGTATCATTTTACATAATCCACAAATGCAAAATGGAAAGAACTGAAAATCTTGAACTAGCCATTGTGTCCATTTAATTGATTTAAATATAGTTTGTAGCAAAATAGGCGGATAGATTATTTTACAAAAGTTTGAGTTTGGTGAATATTAACAATTTTTCTGATTTTTTTCTTTATTTTGATTATAGAGGTTTTAACCTTAGGATCATTCACTTCTTTTTTCGAGTTAGAGAAATCTGTTTTAGAAAAATCTCTAATCCTATGTGCGGGGTTTGCAATCAAACCCAGGTTAGCTGCGTATAAGACAATCGATTTACCTACAACACTATGCCCGTCCCAATTTTTCTAAATCATAGAGCTAGAATTAAAAAAGTTTAAAACGTGAAGAAAAACACTTAGTGCTGACAACTAAGTAAACTGTATCTACAGGCGATTTCTTGAATTAAGCTGTTAGGTTATAATGCGACATATCAGACTCGTGTGCTATAGTATGATGAACGTCACCACTTAGCTGACTGTGCGTGCTGAGAAAGTATATTGACACAAACATTTTGTCGGAAGCAATACACACTATTGGAAGCAATCATAAATAAAATTGCTTATCATGATAGAGTTATTAAATTGTCTCTCAGGGCGGAAGCGTGAGGTTAAATAGAGGGGTAATAAGATCGACCTATAGTTGACATCTTTAATTTTACAGGGAGAATGAATAATTTACCTAACTAGAATCATTATTTACTGAGTATCGTCAGCAGATTCTTTCTTTTACACCGGCTTCGTCAGCACAACAAACAAGAAGACGAAGAGTGCCACGAGCGCATTATTGAAGTTTTAAAGCCTAATATACTAGAATCTCCCAAATGTGCCATCCGACTATTTTGTTTTAATCTCTCAAAGGTGGCGGTTGTTATTTCTCTTTTGAAGTTCCGTTTCTTACATGGAAATAAAAAAGAGAAACATCCAACATCCAGCTGTACATGCATCCCGCTTGCTTGCAGAATGCCGTAAATCTTACAGCAGTCGTCAAAGTTTATCCAAATTGTTGTCAGAGCTCTGCTATATTTCAGCTAGCTATGGTGGGCAGATTCTACGCACGAATTTGACTTTGCTTCTCTTTGTACGTGTTTTGCAATTTGGATGTCAAGTTTCAAAGATGGAATATTTTGGCAGTTCAAATCACACAAGGATTGGATTCAGTTTTAATATGGTAAGTAGAACCAAATTTATATTTATTTTTATTAAAGTCATGTTTTAACATAAATTGAAAATTTAAAACAGGGACAATTTGATGAAATAACCGCAATAACAAAACCGTTCAACCGTTAAGCGATTTATTTTTTCAAAAACGGTTCGTTCATTTCTTCTGGCATTCTGGCAAACTTCTGCCAATCAGGCCCTCAGAAATTCAGTCAGACATTTATTTTAGCTGCCTGGAGGGAATTCCACCACACAGAAACATCTTGTTCCCAAAATCATGCATAAAGTGCCATGAATTCTGGACAATCACGTTCTTATATTACGAAAACAGTACCATGTACAAAAATCAAATGTTTATAATTATTTTTGAATTTCCCTTCAACAACGAATTTATTAGTTGTTATTTAGTGAACTTCAGTCACGGTTTCCGACACGTCATTGACACATCGATTTTTTGTGCATGAAGTAGTTCACAACTTTATGAACATTACTCATAAAATCAAAAGTTGACTCATAATTTTAAGGCCCCTATTATTGGTTCGAATGAAAAGTCGTCGAAATGTCAATTGACGAAAGGTTCATCCAAAGTGTTCATTTGTGTTTACATTTTGCTAGCGTTGCTAATTTTATTTTGATTCCACCACCCAATGTGGCTACGCCACATCGCTTTAGCGCGTGCTGTCCGACTTCGCTACCGCTCAGTCAGACTTAATCTAGGGGTAGCCCCTATGTTTGAGTAAGCCGGGCAAGCGATTGGATCACAGGTTTGCTTGCTGCCGACGGCGGGTCGGCGGCTACCTCGTCCGGCGGATCCTCAGTGACTTTTTTGTTGTTTTGGTTGCTAGGCCTCGGTTATGCGGCTAAACGCATCGTACTGGTACACCTTAAACAGAGGTTTCTAACGGGTATCGGATGGTTACCGGAACTTAGTAAAGTTCAACCGGAAATGAGCCGAAATTCTGGATGGTTTTAATTCGTACTCTGGCTCCAGTGACACAACCGATTTCAACTAGAATACAAATTAGTCAGCATTCCGGCTAAGCTTAACTGGGAAGTTTCCTAAAATTCAATCTGGGAAATAAAAATTTTCTGGTAACGCTCCGGCACCCCGTTGAACTCTAACGATTTCGCCATCTGGGCGCCAGCTTGACACTACGGAATGAACTTTGCTTACTTTCGACAAGTTTTGATTCGAGCCAACAACATCCAGCCGTAGTTTTATTCATAGGCTTAGGAACATTAATCAGAGTTCAACTATACGACGTGAACTGTTAAATGATTCATTACATCTTGAATCTGACCTGGTTTTCGCAATTACGAATTAGTTCACAAGTTCAACGCATATTTTCTTGTTATCTATTTCACGAAGCTCGAAATATCACTCACATGAATCCTTTCATTCATCATGATTCCTAATATATTAGTCACGATTCACTATCCGTCTTCGTGAAATAGTTCACAAAATCATGAAATATTGTTCTTGTATACGTAAACTGATTCATGATTCCTAGCGAATTAGTTACAACTCACCATTCGTGCTCTTGAAATAGTTCACAAAATCTTAAAATATTGTTCATGTATTCGTGAACCGATTCATTATAGTAACAACACCCCAGCCAACATTTTGATTAATTTTAATAAGTTGTAATTTGATTAACTGTACTTTTCAACGATATGAATTGATTGTATAAAATGCACAGAACTCTTCTATGTGAACAAAAGTGGAAGCCATATACGTACAACAAATCGGTATAGTAGAACTATGTGATTTACGACGAATTTTGATCTCATCAGAAGCATTATACAATCATCTAGCTTATCATTTTGAGTTTATATATGATCAACTTTACAATCACACATGAAGGTTTATGCAGCTTAAGGTCCCCAATGGTGTAGCAAGAAGTATTTTTTTAAAACTAATATTATAAAAATAAAAAACAGGATGAAATTTCCATAATTCTGTTATAATACACAGTTACGCCCACACTGGTAGATATGTTTTTCATGGGTGAGGTTGGAGTTACTGGAACATCAATTATTAAAAGCAGGTAGCTACGCATTTACTTCCAGTTTCGAACCTGAGATCTTCGTATTCCCAGCATAGCCGCTATGTACTCATCTATTTATACACTGTCAAGCAACGATTACATTTGATCATTTTTGTCGCTTTGTGATTACGATCTAAAAATACCATAATCCAACCTCAATATGGCACTCCAATGATACGTTCTATACCTGTCAAATCACAACGTACATTCTGTACTCAAGCCATTTTTATTGCTCAAATATTGAACTAGTCTGGCAGAGAATTTGCGAAGTGCTATAAGGAGGTGACTATTTTTTGATCGATTTTGCAGTTTAATCCAATTGCAAATTAATTTCTATACAATGTTTCAAAATTGTCTTTATTATTCCGCATGTACAATTTTGTTTTAAGTTGTAGTGGACTAATAAATAACTTCAAGTCAACATTTTGTATTTCGATCACAGATTTGCATTTTATGTGAACTTGTTACAACAAAACATAATTTTTGCTTGCACTATTTGTAATTTTGATTTAGCCTGTCATTATTTGTAATTTATTGTAAACTTTTATATACGATTGCTGGTTTGCTGGGTCACTATTCGTGCCCGTTGAACAATTCACAAAATCCTAAAATATTATTAATGTATTTGAACTGGTGCATGAATAATAGTTCGGTACTAGAATGGTGAAATAGTTCACGAAATAAATCCATTCTACCTACCTTTTCTGAAAGCTCAACTGTACTCGTTAGCATGTTAGTATGCGTATAGAAACAAATGTACTCACGTCCGTCATGTTTCGAATCAAGAAAAATAGTTATTGGAAAAATTAGCGACCTATTTAAATGCTGCTTTCGAAAAAAGCTGCCATTTTTCGTCACACTAATAAAGTGTGCTTGGACATGCAATATGTACCGTGACAGAAACCACAGCTATTTTTTAAAAAGCAGCATTTAGTTAGGTCGTTCTTTTTGCCAGCAACTATTTTCCATGATTCGAAACGTGATTATCAAATAAATTAAGTTTTATTCGTACTTTGCAGTTTAATAATAATTAGATATGAATAAAACACAGGTGAAACTATTTTTCTTACCCGACAAAGACGCAAATGACACTAAGATTAAAACCTCTATAATCAAAATATGAAAATAGTACGCCTGATACTATGGGAACGATTTTAATCGCCCCGTGCAGCAACTGTGAATTTAGGTGGCTAAGCGCGGATAACCTTTACTTAATTACGTCTTCATCACTTCTTTAGCTTAGAGTTATCTTAGTATTTATCTTTGAACATTTATAAAATATAGTACAAAAACATACCATTTTGTCCTACTTTATGCGTTGGATCACAACTCCCCACCAAAATGAAAACTACCGATTTCCCGTATTTCACACAATCTGCCATATCTTAAACACCATATTGATTATTTTAAATTGCTTCAGCCTGTGGATGTACTAAGATATCCTCTTCAAAAACCGATTTAAAAATTGACAATCGACCGATGTTTACAGTAGTTAGGCCCCGAAAACAAAAACTATGTTCAGAACTCTCCACCATCCCGAAATTTTTGTATTATTTTATTACAATTAATTATATTTGATGCTCCAATGAATCGCAATAGGCCAATCGCACAAAGTACTCCTTACTGATTATTATATATCTGTTAGGTTAAGTTGGATCTAATTGGCTTTTTGCAAAAAAAAATCCCGGTTACAAAAAGTAACCTGAACCCTCTCAAGCAAGTGACAGGTTACAGACCAACAGCCTGTAATCAGCTTAACCATTTGGACTTTGTTTGTTTGGGGCTGGACTCGAAAAAGCGAGTGGTGTGCATTACAATAGTCGTTTATGAGATTATTTTATATAGTTTCCGTGTCCATTAAAATACGATTTAACAATTTACATTTTATTGCATGGCACCATGCAGTAATTGTCACTGTAGTATAGGGCACAATTAAAGTGAAAACCTGAACGAATCATGAATCATACCTAAGAAAAAGCTGAATAAAGACATTCTCTGCATTATACCCAAGCCTCAGTGATTGTATGGCAAGGTCGCCAGTTAAACCACAAATAGTGCCATACCAGTGCGGACCGTAACAGTAGTAATCCGACAAAGCACCACAGTCGCATAAAAGATTGCATGACTCATGAACTGCCATGGCACCAAGTAAACGGTAAGCATTTGTCGGTTGTTTGATGCTAGAAGCCAAACAAGGATTTTAGAAAAAAAATATAGGAAATGTAAAAAAACATGAGAATGCTGCCATGTTTTTTCTCTGTCAGACCAGGTGTGCACTCTAGTCGGAGAGTGGCGTCAAATTGTCGTCGAGTATTTAGGTGGTATGGATCCGACTAACACTTTCGGTATTCGCATGCAATCGAAGCTAGCGTCGCGGGGGGTGGGGGTTGAGTTGGGGAACAATTTATGTTTGTCTTATCATAGTATTAACTTTTCTTAATGCGTTTCCTCGATTCTTGATCGGAGAATGCCCTGCTCAAACAGACGCAGACAATCATCGCCATTAGCTGCAGAGCCTTGGACCAAAATTATTTGAAGGGTTTCCCCATACTCGAATTACCATTTCTGCAGATTCGCCTGTAGGATGAACAGTCGTAGGATTTAGTTGTTGTCGTTGATGGGCATGGCACTTCTGATTGTGGTGCGCGGAATCAGGTATAGGTACTTGACAGCATGAGTTTAGACGTACAGTTTGGAAGTACGTGTTACTGCTAAATAGTAGTACATATATGCACATACGACGCCCCTTCATTAGAGCCGTTTGTCCCTGATTGGATCAGATGTGGGAGCGTCAATGTGGATGTTGATTTAATGACATTCTGAGGTTAGTGTCATTCAGTGTTCAATATGTGAGGTTAGCTGTTGATTGCGAGCTGTCCATTGGTGTACTAATAGGGGAAGAAGGTTTTTGTCAAACTTTGAGAAGCTTACCTTTTTGAAGTGTGTCAAGGGGTGTAGATGTGGTGGCAAAAGGCTGCAATTTGAAAGATAAATACTTTATTAGTTTTGTTACCTAAAGAATGACCGCAAAGTGGTGTTATCGGTTCAGCCAGTTACAAGCTACATTTATTTCACCGCCATAAGTGAGCAGGAATTCATATTTTGTTACTGTTTTGGCATACACCAAGAAATTAAATGTTGCAGCACAAAGTTCGCAACATTTTATAAATGAATTAACATCCATCATAGAACAAGATGCCAAGTTTTTACAAGCTGAAAAGTGTAATGTAAACAAATCCCTCTGATTCAAATGATCATTCCTAAAAAAATCGACGCCATAAATTAGGCGCCCTTCTGCCACTCACAGCATGCTTTTCGCTGGCGATAAGCTTTCATGCTATCATCATTTCTTTCACATTTTTGGCACCATTCCGACACAATCACGTCCAAGCGTGGGCGCTTCCAGAAGCGACAAAGTTTTTACGATTGCGTAATTTTTCCCGTTTTCCCACAATCCAGTTAGTGTGAGGACTACTCCCTTTGGAGCGTCACAGCTAAGTGAAAGAAAAATGATACTCTTCAGCTTTTGAAAAGGACCATCTTGGAGGAGGATTAGTGCATCAGTGCGTCAAGCCACGGGATCGATCTCCGTTAAATGGCTGTTCGGGTTGAGAAATTATCTATCTTACGTAACTTGACAAAATTTAGTGAAGTGATCTAACTCGCTATGAAATAGTGTAATGAATATAAAGTAGCACAAGAAGCATCATTCCCAGACTCAAACGAAGAAGCACTTTCAAACGTTTAACTTTGAGGGAACGAACGGTCACCCAGATTGAATTGCGTTTCTCTTTTTGCATCTTGAAGCACCGAACAAGCAGCTTTGCCATTTCCAGGCTACAGCGAACCTCAATCGGTCCCCCATGAGATGAAGAATCGGCAGTTTTTGCTGGTTGTAAATTTCTCTAATGACGCTATTGTTTGAAGGTAAACGGTTGAAATAAGATTCTACTACGGTTGTGATTTTTGTCGTGTGACCGCAAAAAATGAAAGTAGTAAAAATATGTGTTTTCTTTTGTCACTTCGATTACGTTCGGTGATGGGACGAAAGGAAAGACTCAGTGAGTCACGATTATGGTTGCAAAAAGCAAGTTTCTTCGTAGGTAAACCCTTCGCTTTGGGCAGTTATGGGACCCAGATCGATTTGGCAAACGCGTGGTGTTTAATATTAAGTAATGTTTGCAGTAGTGGCAGCAGGGAGGTAACAGCTGCCACGTGTAGCATGTGGCTCATGACAGTTTATAAACATTGGATTTATTGAAACCGATCGACCAATCCCCGGAGGGGGCTGCTCAGCTGTGGCCACTATGGGATTAATGTTGCTCGGTTTTTGCGGGAAATGCGTTTCAACATCGCTTTTGATGTTTATAGATTTGATGTGGATTTTATGAATGGCTTTGATCGGGGTAGTTTGGTTTCATACAACTTTGGTACGGTGTGTATCGCATATGTTTGACCCAAACCGGACCGATACAATTGCGTCAGGTTTGGTTAACATTTATTAGATTAGTTGTAAATTGAGCTTGTCAATGAAAAGGGTTGCCAAAGTTCGTCCCACGCAAGCATTGTATTTTATGGTAATTAACATCAAGTAGACAAAGGTTAGATGATGAAAGTATTAAAATAATGGTTTATTCCAAGAAGGAATTTAATCGAAGGTTGTCTATTCGACAGTTTTTGCAACCGATTTTTCTATTCTGGAAAATTTGGAGCTAATATAACAATCCGACTTACTATCCAAAAAATAAACTATAACTTCTATAGTTCAATTTTAGTTTGTCGTTATTAGCACAATGAAATGAATTAATTTCGAAGACCAGACCAATATTTCTCCATTTTCGGAAAATAGTTAAAGAGTTACATCACTGAAGAGCTCGAAAAAATAGGTATATCTCGGGAATTTTTCTTGCCGAAATAATGGGATGAATCGAAATATTGTTAAATGGGATTTATAACATAAATAATGAATCACAAAATATCATTTTTTTCAAGTAATTTCATCACAAGATGGCGGCTGTGCAGCCTTTTGCCCCACGCGGAATTCCTTATGACAACAGCAAGCGACGTAGGTAGGTTTTTTTTCGATATTTTGATTTTTCGTGAAACGACGCACTTTTGAGTGGCAAAACGCCGAAAATGGCAAAAAAATCGACACAAAATGGAGAATTGAAAAAAAAGGAATTTAAAATAAAATCCTTCGTACGTCGCTATCAATTTTGAATATACTATGAAAATTTCAAAACGATCAAAAATCATTTGTTTGAGTTACATTTCCAGGCCACCTTAACAAAGTGTTATCGAGAAATACGTGGTCAAAGTTTTCAGTACACTCGGGGTTTAGATAAGAGGCGTTGTGGCAAAATTGAAAATTTGAACATTTCCCGAGTAACCAATAAGCATTATAATGTAGCCTAATATCTGGTTTTGATACACATAAAAGCAGTCTTATAGAGTTGTTAAGCCCTAAATACTAATGTAATGCGGGTATTATGCCAGAAAAGTCGAAATATAGTGCTATTACTGTGCAGAGATTGACAGCTCGTTTCTGCAGTACTAATGCTATTATACAGCACCAGCGCACAGTGGTCCCAAAGAGCAAAAAAGGGGTTTTTTTAGATTGCGTCAAAACGGTTGACTTTAGCAATATGGTGTCTTTAAGAAAGTTTCTTGGAGTAGAACTCCCCTTCTTTCTGTCTTATTAGATTAATGATTAATTCCCCTAATAGTAAGTTACGAAATTTATTTTCTCCAATAATTCAGATAGACAAATACTTACTTCAGCAAAGTTGTAGAGAAACTCGTTACAAACATTTTACCCGAAGACTTCAACTCTCTATCTTTTAAGGTTTTTGAGATATGGGACATTATTTGTAAAGGGCCCCTTAAAACAGTTTTTTCATCATAAGTTTTCTTCTAGATTTTTTCCATTATATAAATGTTCTAGAACATTGTTTGGACTATTAAACTGCATTACTTTGCCGAAGATGGAAACTTGCTAGCGCTAGTATGTGTGGAGATATTCACGTTTTTTGATTGAAAATAGCTCTTTTTCCAATGCCGATAACTTTTAAACGGGCAAAAACGGGCAAACCACTTTGTAAACAAATTAAAGTGCAAGAAAAGCACAACAAATGCTGGCGGCCCTCTATGGAAATACTTGAGCTGAAGTTTGTCTTATCCCGTCATCAAATGCAATTGATTACTCGCAGTTTGGTTGCTCTTGCGCCATTGTTATGAAGTCGGCGCAAGGGAATTGTAAGTTTCCGGTGTCACGCGTATGCATTGAGTTTTTGAACAACTGTAACTTTTGACCCAAGCAAACAGAAGTTCGGATAATACTTAACCGTTGTGTGTCCGACGCGGTACCCGGGTACCTTTTTAAGTTTCAATTAATTAAATTCCTATGTTTTATCCATAGCTGGAAATTGAAATTTTGTGCCATCTTAGAACTTCACTAAGTCAAGCTTTTGGGTTAATAATATTGTTGATATAGAAAGGGTGGGAGTGAGGAGGGGCTCCTGAATTTTTTTATTACGTAACAGGCCGACGTGGGTACCCGGGTACCCACAAAACTAAAATGCCCATAACTTAGGTAATATCCAACCGATTTCGATACTTTTGGCCGTTTTGGATTCAGCAACTCATCCACTTTTGGACTTGGTAAAAATGAATCGGGTTACTTCATTCGGGTCCCGCGAATCCGGGTTTCCGGAAGCAGGTTCCAGAGCTGGGGTACTATTTGCGAACTTCAATGGAATACTAGCAATATGGGTATCAAAATTCTTGGAATTGCATCAGTAGGCCGTATCTCGTGGTTTTGGAACCATTTGGTGATTTGACCCCGGAACGGACATTCCGGAGCAGGTTCCCGTGGGGCCGTGAGTGGCCATTCCATTCCAATTCCGTTTTTCAAATTGCCATAGGGTCCCGTAACAATAGAAAACAGACTTCCGAGACAATTTGAAGAGTTTTGATACTCATATTGCTTGGGCATTATTAAAATTTACAAATCACATCCTAGTACTGGAACATTACTCCGGAAAATCCGGATTACCAAAAACCAGATCCATTATTCCGGTTCTATTGTACAGAATCAAAAAGTAGACGAGTTCCTGAATCCAAAACATCTAAAAGTGTCCAAATCGGTTAAAGGAAGCCATAGTTATGAGCATTTCAATTTGTGGGTACCCTCATTGGCCTGTTAAAGGTGTTTTTTTTTGTTGGACACATAACTGTTAAAAACCACACTTTAAAATTCACAAAAAGTTCTTAGCGAACTTTCAAGCTGCTCAAGCTTTAATAGAACTGCTTAACCCGCTATTAGAACATAAAACGTATTGCAAAATTACTTAAAACGAGAAGCTTATGTAGTTCCTTTATATCAACTTTTGGTTGCTTGGGTATTTACTCAAGAATGGATAATTATTACGACTTTAACCCTTTATTTCAGAACTAACAGTAGGGGATGGGTGTAGCGTAGTTGGTAAATGGATTGCCTTGTACGCAGCGTACCTGGGTTCGAGTCCCAACCCCGCACATAGGGTTAGAAATTTTTCATAAGAGATTTTTCTAACCCTAAGAGGCGAATGACCTTAAGGTTTAAACCTCCATAATCGAAATAAAAAAAACTAACAGTAATATATGGTGATGTATTTAATGCCAGAACAGCTCTAGTATGGACAAACTTAGGCTCTAGTATTTCCATAGAGGGCCGCCTTCGGGAGATCTGATTTTTCCAGCATTTGTTGTGCTTTTCTTGCACTTTAATTTGTTTACAAAGTGGTTTGCCCGTTTTTGCCCGTTTAAAAATTATCGGCATTGGAAAAAGAGCTAATTTCAATCAAAAAACGCTTTTAATCCACCTAACAGTGTGATGAGACATTTCTTATAACTCTTATCACTCTCTTCGGATATTATATCGTTTGAGAACATTTAGAACTTGATGCTTCGCGATGTTTTTGATAACACATACTACATGGGATAGTGGCAGGACTCAGAGAATCGCTCAAATCAGCATAGGACAACATCAGTGCTAGAAATCTCAAACCAAATCAATGGGAAAGCGAAAAATGGCCCATAAAATAGACATACAAACGAATTATTGCTAATGCTCTGTTAATAAAATATCTAAATTACTCAATCAATGCATTGTGGTGGGAAAACTGAATTTTCCTAAAGGGGTTATGTATATTGTACTGAGCCAAAAAATCGATTTTTTTTTGAATCGAAATGAAGTTTATACTTTACTCAAATTTCCAACGCGACTGAGACCTAAAAATCAACGCTTTTTCTGGAAAAAAGCGATACTAGCAGTGACACCATTCAAAGAAAATCAACAGTGAATATTTCCAGACTTGGTTTTATTTCCTATTTAAGAACTATTGTGATTTTTACATCCTAGATTGCATGATTCAGTGATCGAAACCCAAAACTTCATGAAGTATTTGAAATTATTAAATTAAAATTTGTGTTTGCTATTGAAATTGACAAAATGATAGTATCGCCCCTTTGACGATTGTTTACTTTTTCGGTCCCACCTATCAGCATTGAAGTATCGCCCTTACGTTTTTTTTACAATACCAATTTTACAATTGGTGGGGGTTTGGTGAAAATCGATCTTACTGTCCAAACGGCATAATTCCGAAACCGTAATTTTTGAAGTTTTAAAATCATGCAGAATTAATTTTTCAGAAAATAGTAACAGAGTTCGTGTCTTTAGCGAATTTGTTGAGACTTTATTGTAGTGATGAATATTAACCTGAGAACATTCACCATAAATACTTCTTGGACGATATACCGTCAAAATTATTTTATCAAATGATGCGCTGTTTAACGTTTGTAAAACTCATCGAAGATACTAAACCTCCGAAATTGGCGGTTTCAAAATGATACTATCTTGACCTTAAATTACTGTTTTTAAACATTTGACCTATACATATAATTGGTCATACAACAAAAATCAAATTCTCATCAAAATCAAAAATTTTAAACTAGTTTTAATTTTAAAGTAGCAACCACTCACTGCATACTCCCTCCGGGCCGGTATGATTGACGATTTTTAGAGTGATTTCTATATGAGAAAGGCAAAAATGTACCAAAGTCCAAAAAAGTCAATTTTTGTCAAACATCTCAATGTTTCATGCATTATAAAGTCATTTGGCATCAAAAATACAAATTTGATTTTGAAAATTTTTCATTTCAGTTTATATGGGAATTTGCTGTGTGATTGCATTCTTCAACTCATAACTCCGGAACCGGAAGTCCAATCAATAAAAAAAATCAATTGCAGCCGATGGGAAGGTTGTACCTTTCATTTGAGACTAACTTTGTGCAAATCGATCCAGCCATCTCTGATTAACAGAGGTCATATTTTTTCCACATACACACATACATACACACACAGACATTTTCCGATCTCGACGAACTGAGTCGATTGGCATATGACACTCGGCCCTCCCGGTCGGGATTAGATTGACGAATTTTAGAGTAAATGAGAATGGCAAAAACATTTTTAGCAAATGTTAAAAGTTATGCATTTTTTGGTGCGCAGTTCTATGTTTTATAGACATTAAATCAATGTTAACTTCGCTTCCTATTAAATAAAGACCCTTATTACAGTACATCTCTACAAAAACGAGCTCAATTTGAAAAGAAATCTGAGGATTATGATTGATTACAGAACTCTGGAATTTTCTATTGGAATGTTTTCAGGCAGGATTTTGATATTGATGCAATTAGACAACTGTGAAATCAAGACCAATAGATCAGTTACATATCAGGACCCCATTCCGACAATTTATCAAAAGTCCTCATGATGTTTACAACAACAGGTTATCAATCTACGGATCAGATAATTGTTATTGTAATATTGAATTAAATCAGTCTGCATCAATAAATTTTCAACTTCAATCCAATTTTTTGTGTGGGTATGTTGGGGGGGGGGGGCGTTGTATGGTGTTAAACCCCAAAACCTTCTCTTGGCTACGCCGTTGCTTGGAGTTATTTATTTCGCTTTTCATTTTCCGATATGTTTCAGATCGATCCGATGGTCATGAGTTAGAAAAATTGCAGTCAGAAGGTTCGCACAAATGAACATTTTTGCACTGATAAGTTATCAAGTTCCTTCCAGACAACTTGGAAGTGTTCGGTGATTATTTCTAGCGGTTGTAGATAGAAAAATGGAATACAAAATTCGTGTTATCGAAATAATGTTTGGCTTATTTCAATGGATTATTACTATATTGAACAATAAATAGGCGACAAAGAGTAATCCACAAACAACAAGCCATAACTTTTAAAGTATTCAAAATAGATATTTGAAGTCTTCAGTAAAGTTATTCGCAAAAGTAAGAGCTACAAATTTGCTGAAGGGATCATTTCGATATAATCACTTCCAAGAAAATTTGTGAAAATATCTCACTCATAGGGGGATTAATCAGCAAAAGCACAATACCAAAAGAAAGGGCATATTGCCTCCATTAAATTCATCGAAGATACTATTGACCTAAAATAAGCCGTTTTGGCGTTAAAAATAGATTACATGTTTTTGGTCATATTTCTGGCAATGGGAAATGATAAAAATCTTTCGTCCGAATTTAATGTTAAATATCTCTTTTGATAATAGTCCGATTTCAACAATCTATAGCTTGCTCGAAAGGTATTCGTTAAAGCTATCTAAAAACATATAAATTGTAAATCTATATTGTCAATTTCGGCAGATAATTTAAAAAAACTGCAAAAAACGCCATTTTTTCGCATTCAAACATTCATATCTTGGAAACTAAACATCAGAATCAAAAACAAATTAATAGCGTTCATACTGTTTTTTAGTTCTTTCATTTAAAATTGGTTTGGATAAGATCGGTTCAGCCATTGCTGAGAAACACGAATGAGAATTTGTCCGTTACATACACACACACAGACACACACACACACACACACACAGACATTGTCCCAAATCGTCGAGCTGAGTCGATTGGTATATAAGACTCGGCCCTCCGGGCCTCGGAAAAAATCTTGAAAGTTTGAGCGAATTCTATACATTTCTTTTATAAGAAATGTAAAACATGAATATCTCCACACATACTAGCGATACCAAGTTTCCATCTTCGGCAACGTAATGCAGTTTAATAGTCCAAACAATGTTCTAGCACATTTATATAATGGAAAAAATCTAGAAGAAAACTTATGATGAAAAAACTGTTATTAAGGGGCCTTTTACAAATAATGTCCCATATCTCAAAAACCTTAAAAGATAGAGTTGAAGTCTTCGGGTAAAATGTTTGTAACGAGTTTCTCTACAACTTTGCTGAAGTAAGTATTTGTCTATCTGAATTATTGGAGAAAATAAATTCCGTCTCTCACTATTAATCATTAATCTGATAAAACAGAAAGAAGGGGAGTTCTGCCCCAAGAAACTTTCTCAAAGACACCATATTGCTAAAGTCAACCGTTTTGACGCAATCTAAAAAAACCCCTTTTTTGCTCTTTGGGACCACTGTGCAGCGCACAAATGTCAAATTTGAAAGCCTTATATTGGCACTACCAATGCTATTAAAAAGCTTCAGCTGGCTGTAATTTTACGCCATGGTTTTAAAACCATTTCTTATGTTTCCTTTCGGCATGATGAGCAAAAAGGAAAAAAAATAAATGTTTAAAACCGTAATTGACTCTCTTCCAATGCATTGTAATGAATATCCTTAATGGGTTTTCGTTCTAACATGATATGAATGTTTTACGAAAATTACCTTTAGTAAGTCTCGAACTGAGATACCGTGCCTTGTCCTTCACTGCGTTTGCTGCCTAGACTATATTGCATATGTTCGATTAAAATGAAATATGCCGAATATAATCTTCAAGAAGCGTTACATAACAAATAAACCCACAGCATTACAATAGCATTATATCGGCTTTCTATTTGCTCTATAATGGCACTGAATGCACATGTAAAGCTTACATGCTATAAAGATCCTTGAAGCATGTACGATCTCGACGAACTGAGTCGAATGGCATATGACAATCGGCCCACCGGGCCGGGATTATGTTGGCGATTTTAGAGTGATTGCATAACCTTTCTATATGAGAAAGGCCAAAAGGTGCCAAAGTCCAAAAAAAGTCAATTTTAGTCAAAAAATTTTTTTTCGAGGTTTCATCAAATCTTTACGTTTTATGCATTTTAAAGTCATTTGGCATCAAAAATGCAAATTCGATTTTGGTATAATCCCTTACTCCCCCCCTTTAAGAATTTTTCATTTCAGTTTATATGGGAGTTTGCTGTGTGGACGCACTCTTCAACCTGTAACTCTGGAACCGGAAGTCCAATCAATAGATAGCAGCCGATGGGAAGGTTGTACCTTTCATTTGAGACTAAGTTTGTGCAAATCGGTCCAGCCATCTCTGAGAAACAGAGGTGACATTTTTTTTCGCATACACACATACATACACACACAGACATTTTTCGATCTCGACGAAGTGAGTCGAATGGCATATGACATTCGGCCCTCCGGGACGGGATTAGGTTGACGATTTTTAGAGCGATTACACAATGTTTAACCAATTGACCCAGGCAAAATTTTTAATTTTGATTGACCATCAAAAATAAGTGGTTGAATGTGACAACGTTCGAATCGAAGTGCCTGTGTACATGGATAATGAGAAAATCGAGATGCGGCAATATGATCTGGCATCCAGAGTCTGATATCAAATTGAAAACCTGTTGTGATATAATATATATAGTTAATGTTTATGCAGGTTTCAACGAAAAAGTTCAAAATGGAGAGCTCAAAAATGGTCTTATGATATCAACCAGAAAACTTTCTGACTGACTTATTAACATGTTGAAATCTCGTGTTGATAACAAAATAAGTATTCAATTTGATGTTTCGCCAAAGAAATATGAGCATATATTCTTTGAAGAAACGCAGTGTATGTAAGGATAGTGAAATGAGATCAATATTTGATGTCATATTTTATACATCTATGATGCAGACATAAAAATCTCAGGTCAACATTTACGGTTACGTTTTACATGCAATTGGTGAGGAAACATATAATTGGAAAAATTGCGTAGAAAACCTGAGTGCATATTACCATGTTCGAATACGCAGGTGGGCGTTTGAATGTCACGTGTGTTAGTGTGTATATAATTTCGCATGTATGAAATCGTTTGTATAACCGTGTGAACATTTGCATATTCGCGCGAACCGCGATTCTGATGTTCAATTTTTAGTGTACGGTTCAGATGCAGAAAGATTACCGATAGGTCTCTGTTATTCTGAAATGGGTAATTGGAAAATCGCGGGGCTAACACCGGCTACATCCCGAAATCAAGTTTTTTGCATGGGGAAGTCAGACTATAGGCAGAAAACTTTTTTTCCATAATACCACTGCCGGCCAGTCGGATTTAGAAGGTTAACACACACACAAGGTTCAGATGCTGGAAGAGAGTGAGCTCCTCCAGAGAGATAGCATGTTGACACAACCGCTGGAGTGTTTTTAGAGTTGTTAAATCGTGGTTGTAGGTATGCGTAAACGATCGAGTTTCTGTTATCGTAAAAGATTCTAGTGTTTGCATGTTATTGTGCCCGTTCTTTTCATCATAGCTAACCTATGGGATAAGTGTAAATATAAACTACTAAATATTTCTTTTAATGTCTCAATTGCTTTCTTTCGTTGCGGAACAAACGTAAGTAATTTCTGCATGAAAAGTTTGTTTAACACAATTATTCTTCTTTCCAATAAACCCAACATTATATCCATCAATTAATGTTGGGTTTATTGGAAAGAAGATAATAAACCAATCAATGTCGTGCAATTTCTGTGATATCGCCATATTTTCAGTGTAGTATTCATTTTTAGTTTATTAAAATTACTTATGTAATAGTTTACAATTCGACTGATTTCGTTGAGATCGGCAAATGTATTATGTATGTGGTTGTATTTTCTAACTCATTTTGGCTGGATCGATTTGCACAAACTTAGTGTCTAATTAAAGGTACATCTGCTGCTGTATTTTTCGTCGATCACAGATCCGGTTTCGGAGTTACGGGTTCAAGAGTGCGGCTACACGGTAGTGGATTATAAATCCTTTTCACTTCACTTCAACTAGGGGCGGGTCCAGAATAAAATTTCGTAGGGATCTTAAATTTGGATTTTGAATTGAACATTGTACAATACGTAATACGCAATAATCGCATTTAATACAAACCAGTGAAAAATGTGATTTCAATTGATGTTGAGTTTGAAACTAATTTAAAATTTCTTAACAAGTTCAAAATTTTTGGGGATCCTTAAGACCATTCTCCTGGATCCGACCCTGATTTCAAGTGTTTCAGCGTTGACCCGTAACTTCTAAAGTTCATTGTATATTAGTGCAAATAGTACTGAATATGTAAGAGAATTTTCACCATTATATTGAACATAACAAGCCGTGGAATCGTTGTTTGGAGAAATAAGAAAAACACAATTGCACCACTAGGCGGATTAAAACAGCTTTTTTCTGCGAACTCGCACGATTCTGCCATTCATTGTGCTTTCATTTATAATGCTCAGAACGAGGGACTTTTACATTCGAAAGTGGTGCTCTAAATCGTTGCCACTGGTGACCAACTTTGAAGCTCGACGTTTTAAGTATTTCTGCCTCCTTCCACTTCGCGCTATGGGGGAAATAAAAATATTTCTCCACTTGAACAAGGTACACAGCAAATGACTCATGGGCAAGGTAAACAGCAAAGCTCTCATATTTATGGCATCATCTTGAGCCACGGCTAGTTCATTGCTCCCTTGAAAGTGCAAGAAAAGCAGAAATGATGGAACGAAATCATAGCTGGGCTGAAAGTACACCCAGACCAGGAAAGTAGAAAGCACTCAATTGGGAATAAAAAAAAAAGTTCATGCGTATAAGAAGAAGCGCGGGTGTCCGCCCTTCCGCCAGATGATGATAGGCCCATTTTTTCATCCACTTGCTCTCCTATAACACGAATGATGGAATCGTTTGAGTTATATTTGAAGAGGGTGGCCCATAATGAGATAGCAAAGTTCTATTCATCGGTGGTAAATGCTACCGAAAAAGCTGGGCATTAACCCTGGAGATGTACGATTTGTTTCGGAGTGAGTCCACACAAAAAAGCTCAGTATCACGGGTAAGGTTACTGAAACAGTCCCATCACTAGGTTAGCGAATGCCTTGATGCGGACAAAGGGGTGGCTTTGTGAAAATGATAAATTATACTTTTTCCATCTTATTGATTGATATTGATTTCTATCGTTTTTGTGTTACATTATCAAGAAGTACTTGGTTTCACCGTTGCGCAATCGAAAGACAGTATCACCCACTCAGGGACGTTCGTTTTTGAGAATATTTTCAAACATGTTTCATTCCTGCAACACGACAGTCTCATAAAGATGATGTTTTTCTCTCTCAACATTGCGTGTTAATTAAAAAGATATTGGTATGTCGTGACGACTTGAAATTCGTAACAAGCGTAGTTCTTTATTATTAAACAGCTATTTTCCGTAATTCTGCTTCAATGTTGATTTGGGAGCACTCAAAGTGCACTGTGTTGTTTTGACAAGGACAGACGGTTCAAAAAAATAACAAAATATCCACTTGGCAATATTTATTTTGCTTAAATTTCATCAAAATCGATCGAGTCGTTCTCAAACTATCGTACACATTTTTAACTCAGCTGAATCGATTCATGCGCATAAATTGAAAAAAACTGAAGCGGTCATTCAAATAAAAATGTTTTGTACACGATGTAGCTGATATAATAAGAAACAACTGATAAAAAAACTAAGAATGATCGGTAACTCGTTTCCTTGCAATAAAAATAATATTAAAAGAAACAGAGTGACTCAAAACATTCAAGAACATTGACGCCATCTACTCTTTGTTAGCACAGGCCATTTAAATTTCTGTTGAAAACAACGTAAGGCAATCGTTGGTACCTTTGCCTTTACTTCAGCCCATTTGTTGAAGCGGAACAGGATCATTTTCTCGGTCTACTTCCGAACACAGGACAGCATTTCAATCGGCCGATAGGAGTTGTGGTCGGAGGATTGTTTCTCGGCTTTCAATCACACTCACTTACCTCCTCCCATCTTGAGGGATAAAGTAACTCGTGAAAACCTGGACCTGCTATTTGACAAAAAAAAACAAGTTAGAATTTCACCATCGAAAACGGCGATTCGTTCGTGGTATCATGAGAGGACGCGATGCGTAGGTCTTCTGTGCCGACACAGAGTCCGGACAGGTTTTTTTTGCCAAACCTGGTATTCAAAAGTTGGAATATTCCACGCTTTCTGAGATATTGTTTTGGTTGCGCGCCAGTGCCGCAAAGAGTGCTCAGCGATGTTTCTCTCATTAACCCGTCGACGAATCGCCACAAATTATCGCATTTTTTTTGTTTTCACAAAGCTACTTAAATTTTGTTTATAATATTACGTACTTCCTGGCGTTGTCGGGAGTTCCAGCCTTCTGGAAGTCTTTCGTTTGAGTTTGGATCGTGCTGCCGAGAATCATGCCAGCCAAAAAAACACGTACTTTCCTCTTGTGTGGCCTCAATTTCGTTGGATATAGCAGTCGCCTAGCTCTTCCAATGAGTCTTGTGAGGTGACATGAAACAGTGATTGTTTCGCTAGCGTTCATCATTGTAATTGCTTCAAAAATGTTCTATAAGATGAAAAGACTTTTGAGAGAATCCGAAATGTTGAAAGGTGTAAGTGTAGGTTGAGGTCACTGGCTGAATGGAGAGTGGTTTCTGGTGTTCTGGAAAGCAGTGAGAACTCCTTGTTTGATCTCAAATTTCTAGGACTAGGAGCTACTCAACACATTTGGTCTTATGGGGAACCTCAGGTAAGAAATAAAACTGAATTTGTCACTTGGGACGGTTCCCTCCGTGCTAGCCACTCCGGGCTTTATTGCTACAACGGATGGCTGTGTGACACAGTTGCATTTGGTGCAATTCATGGCATGCAGTACAAAACCAATTTATTTTGCAAAGCAGATCTGGCGAAAGACACCCGACACGAGTCTGACCGAACATAGGTTTTTTCCCGACCTGTGTAACTAATCCTGAATGCAATCAATTGCAATCCAAAATCTTTACTGACGGGGGGCCTGTGGCACAGTCAACTCCGTGCTTCAGCAGAGCCATGCAGATCCAACTCGCATCGGAGGCTACGCCATTTATCTCAGCATTGTGTACGGGTACGTAGACACGAAACTCCGTCGTATGGATCATGTCTCCAGTACTATAATTTGCTTGATTTAGACTGAAAATCACTACCCTGAGATTATCTGGGTGGATTTTCGAAATTTTGGTCACGGTCGTTCTGTTAGGTCTTTCGATATCTTGAGTAAACTCGACTCTGAGCATGAATTATGTGACACGAATTAGGGGATAATAAAGTAAAAATGTGGGCACTTATCTTTCATTGATGTATGGCTGGATGTTCACATTAATCGAATATCGCCAACATCGGAATACTAAAACAATCTTCAACAACCTTGAGTAGCAACTATTCACAAAAGTGTCCTTATTTCGCGCACCCAAAGAATGTCCAAATAATATACAACCAAGGCGAAAATTTGTTTAAAAACGTCTTTTTGTCATAAAGGGCACAGCTATTCAAAGTGTTTACGTTTCGGCTTCGCTTCCTTATAATCTTTCACCAGATTAACGCTATTCCAAAATTGGAAACACTAATTGTGAACACACCTAAATATCTCATGACTTGCGATTTCCCGCAAGAGTTCTGTGTGCTGATGAGACATATTGAAATCAAACCTTGTTTTCATCCTGCATGCGTAGTTAGGAGGTGTATTCAAAAGTAGTGTTTGCAAATTTGTACTAGTATTAATCTGGTGTCAAGTGCTAGATTCGGAGGAGACGAAATCGAAACTACAAATAATGCTTGGTAGCAACAATCACCAAAGCGTTTGGAATCATTTTTGTTGTCTTTGTAAATATTTAGAATACTGTTGGAAATATTGAGTAAAACTGTCAACGATGATTCTATAATACTTTACTTCCATGATATAATAGAAACATATCGTCCAAAAGTTTGTTTTCGCATTTCACAAGACGCTACCAATTCATTTGCAAGAACTTCGGAAGAATTACTGTAAAAAGCGTATCTTATAAATTGGTATAATGCACCTACCAAGCACAGATTTAATATCGTAGTAAAACTTTTTCTCTGTTAATATTCAAGATGCTTTCAAACTTCAATTTTACCCCAAACGCTCCAAAAATAAAATGAACTACCTTGTGTGGCTCTTACACTCAACACATATTGATACTTTCCCAACCTTAGTAGCAGCAAGTCGACCATAAACTTGTTTCAACGAAACACTTGGGAACAGTACGAACAAACTAATTTATGGCTATGAATAATTATGAAACAAAAATCTTTCAAACCGTTTCACGATTTGTGAGTCCCTTATCTACTGTATTTTGCGCCAAAAGTACCCTTACCGTGGTCGAGCCATGTTCAACTTAATCGTAAGTGACCACCGCACAAGAAAGACAAAACCAAGAATCGCGTTAGTAACAAAACCTCTTCTACAAAGGTGTGTCGCAGAATGGCCCAGAAAACTTTTATTTTGTTTGCAAACCACAAGGTCGAGGAAAATTGCCGCATTTCTCACTTCGAAGAAAAGTGGTGCGCAATTTGGGTCTACACCACGACCGCAATGCATCGGTAGTGGAAATAATAAAAGGCAGCAGCACATCGGGCACTTTCTTCCCACCCGGAGAGAGAAGGCATGCTTCCTTACATCTGTTATGAATCGTTATACGGATTGCATCGAAGGTCAGCAAGGAACGTGTCGCATTCAAATTCGTTTGCGAACTTTTGGAACCCGACATCAATTGAAGCTGCTACTTGTGAGGATTTGTGGTGCCAAAAACGAGTAGGAGTTCTTTTCGTTGAAAATGCATAGTCATCAACTTGGCTTTAGTTCAGTCTGTATGTTGCGGTCAATCCTGACAAACAGAACTGTTCCTCAAATTGCTCGCTGTCAGAGAAGTGTGCCGAAATTTCGTCAAACATCGACCTATCTCTACACAAGCGTAATTTGTGGGGTTTGTGTTGAAAGATAAGAACCCACCAAGCTATTCCTCCGTACGATCGAAAACGATTGGACCATAATGAAGCGCGAATTTTGAATGACCAAAGAAAAGGCAAAGGTCGAAAAGCATATGATGAGGAAGTGGAAAAACTGCGAAAAACGAATCGGAAACCAAAGGTTTCGCTGCAATAACTATAGCCGATTTACTAATCAATCTAAAAGTCGCAATAGTTATCGACTCACCCTTTAGCGGGAATATATTCAAACGACGCTTATAAATGATTTAAGCTGTTCGCTCACGAGGCTTCGCTGTTGCCGCGTTGGAATAGATAGTACAAAATGGAACAAAATCCATAGTGAACATTTGTGGCAGGTGTCCTATCACCTCGTGTTCGGACAGCTTTAAAAAAGATGAGTGGGTAATGTCAGAGACATAACCGCAATGTGAAGAGGAATATACTTAATTTTTTTCCTTTTAACTTGTGCCGTAAATTGTTTTAGAATATGCAAGCTTTTTAAAGCTATGAACATTTTCTTCAGGACAAAATTTACAAGTATTGTTACTAATTTATACAATTATTTATATAAAAAATGGGCACAAACCGCAAGTTCATCCTAATTTTTTTCTCAAATATCAGAAATTTTATGATAACATACACTTATTCTGCAATTTTTACGCTAATTTGAAATTATTACTCTCAAATAAAAGGCAATTATCTCTGTAAGCACTATACTATATTTGAAAAATTTTGGTAAAAACTATTTTTTCTCCATTAAGGAGAAAATTGTTTAAAACCATCTTTGCACGTGATAATCATAAAACCGATAACTTAATTAGTTATGGAATTTACGTTTCGACTTTGTCTCATCAGAATTCGACACTAACTTAGTGACAGGACTAAGCTAGAGCCTGATTGCCGCTCCAAAACAGCACTTCAGTCGAAACCCGTTTTTATCAGCCTCTTGGTGAATTTAAGGCTGATGAAACGGGGACATTGACAAAATCGGGACATATATTGTTCTGTCGTTTAAATAAATCGAAGCAATAAAACATTCTTCTTCAGTTTCTAGATATAGCCTCATAACCTTTATGATTATTTAGTTTAAATTTCCCTCAAGGGGGTCTGACAGCGCAAAATTTAAAAAAAAAATATTTTTGCATATTTCGGATCTCTATAATGAGAAAAATTTGCTCAAGCAAGGATTTACTTGAATTCAAGTTGGTTCGTCAGCTAGAGCCCATCAAACTACTAACTATTAATTTTCACATGAGGCTGACAAAATCGGGTTAAAGCTGATAAAATCGGGGGTAGGCGAACTTGGGGGTTGATAAAATCGGGTCTTCACTGTATTTGTGTTTCTGAGTAAATCCCTAGTCCTACGTGATGTCCCGCAAGAAAAGGTATTCTGATTAGACTGATGAGAATTAATGTATTCGAGACTTGGTTTGGCGTAGCAAACCATGGCTTGGCTGTCAATCCGCCGCTGACTTAATCCTGTCACTAAGTTAGTGTCGGATTCTGATGAGACGAAGTCGCAATGCTAATTCCATAACTAACTTATTTTTGAAAGGTTCGTACACTTTCTTAACTTGATTTGACTGAACTTGCAATACAATTCGCGAATGAATCTCAATCTGTCCAAACTATCGACTTGAGACGGGCTGGAAACTATACAATCTTCAATAAAAAACGCTACAGCCTACTCTACTGCTTCCATATGCTACAATTTGCTATATAACAAAATTCTAAAACAAAGTACAACCCCGCCTTCACTTTTAAACTAATCAATTAATCATTTTGGCATTAATCGATTTAAATAAGTAACTTTGTGAAAAACAATCTATCAGTACAGATACTCAGACTGGGAAAACTGAGGAAAAATAATTTTGAGTTCATTAACGCTAAAGACATGGTATGAATTTTAAACTAAAAAGAACACCTGCTCATGCTGGGGAGAGTAAGTTTCAAGTAAGAGTAACCTTCTGCTGGGGATGTGATTGTTTCTACCGTAAATATGCATCAACCCACACACAAGCAGAAAAAAGTTTATCTCAACGCAACTCACTCATGTCACACCGTGTAGTGTTGAACTCAATCCAAATAACATTGCAAATCAAAAGCATGCAAGCCCTACCAGTCCAACCGTATACGAATCAATGCCTCCACTGTCGAAACCCCATAGCAAAGGTAGAAGGTATGTATTTACGACAGTTAAACTATCGTGCGGCCCTACACCGCCGTGCGAATCGAAAACATGCATATACAAGAACGATTGTACCGCCCGGACAATATAGCCATGATGTTGTTCGTTTAATATTCGAGCGACGAATGATTAAAACGGACACGCGGCACCTCAATTTATAAACTACGTGTATTTGATTGAGTCACTTAGGTGCGAGTGTATGCATATTTCAAACGTTGCCGAAAACTCATAGCGTCTACCGTGTATTGTACCGTCTGGACAATACAGTCAACATGTTGCTCGTTTGGCAAGCGAGCATTGACTGATGCAAAACGAGCACGCGTGACGTGTATAAATAACTTCCCCGTATGCGATGGAACGCTTAGCTGCGCTTTTTGACGGCTCTGTTTTTTCCCGTCGTTTTTGAAGGCTTTTCTAAATATTCGTTTTTGTGTTTTTTGTAGTAATTGTACATTTTGCAAAATTGAATACAAAACACAAATTTTCGATCAGATGATGGAAAAATATTTACAAAAAATATAAAAAAAATAAAATAAAAAAAATTAATTCAATATCGCTGAAAATGTGTTCGATCAAAACAGGCATAATTTAAAATATCATTCAGTAGAACTGCTGACCGATATTCTAAAACAAGACACTATATTGAAAGGGGAGGCTCCCCCTGCTTATAAAAGGATGAACAAACATTGAACGACACGACCAGACACTCTTGTTCGGAAACTGAGACTTAAATATTACTACCCCTCAGTAAGTCTGGTAACTGATACTGCCAACTTGGATAGTGGTGATCTAGCGTAACGGAAGGCGGTGGATGAGGACTACGACGCTCGGTAAGTGTACGTTTATTTTTTAAACTAGTCATGTTTACCTTAGTTCTAAGGAAACCGGTGCTAAGGACCATTCCCTAAATATCCGCAGTATAAGGCTTTGCTGTACTGGGTAGCCAGTGGAAAGATTCGGAGGAAAACTTCAGCCGGAAGCTAAGGCCAAGTAGAATCGACAGCGTTTACACTGGATCTGGGATTTGGTGTAACTTGAATATAAAAAATATAAGATGGTTCACCGCAGAAGGTCCCGTTGTCAAAGGATGACGGCAAGCAATGCTGAACGAGAACGAATCCATATGACGAATGCCATGCACTGCGAATAGAATCGTTTAGTACGGAGCCCAAGTAGCATTTTTTATTCCAGCAATCACTTCTTAACAAATTTGCAACAAAAATGCATAAATTTTTGTTGCGACCTGGTTTCGAAATAGTTGGTGCAACAAAATTGGTAATGGGAAACAACACCACATCATTTATACCAATATCTACGAGGTCGGTCCAGTTTGCCGAACACTTACTGCAGCAGTTCAATTCGACGTTTCCCACACTGGGAACATGCTCAAAAGCTTTAGAGATGTTTGCCGTTACCACGGGAAAAAATCTACTTGCTCAAAGAATATCCTCACAAGGGTTACTCTTCGTACGAGGTCAATTAAATTGAGCAAGAGCATGATGACTGTTCAATTCATAGTTTTTTATTTATTTATTAACAGATTAAGGCCGAAGTGGCCTGTGCCGTATACAAAAGATTCCTCCATTCCACTCGGTCCATGGCCGCGCGTCGCCAGCCACGCAGTCTGCGAAGGGTCCGCAAATCGTCTTCCACCTGGTCGATCCATCGTCCTCGCTGCGCGCCACGTCTTCTTGTACCGGTCGGATTGCAATTGAGAACCGTTTTCACCGGGCTATTGTCCGACATTCTGGCTACGTGCCCGGCCCACCGTAGTCGTCCGATTTTCGCGGTATGACAGATGGGCGGCTCCCCCAACAGCTGATGCAACTCATGGTTCATTCGCCGTCTCCATGTGCCGTCTTCCATCTGCACTCCACCGTAGATGGTACGCAGCACTTTCCGTTCGAAAACACCAAGTGCGCGTTGGTCCTCCACGAGCATGGTCCAGGTCTCGTGCCCGTAGAGAACTACCGGTCTAATCAGCGTCTTGTAGATGGTCAACTTCGCACGACGGCGAACTCTGTTCGACCGAAGTGTCTTGCGGAGGCCAAAGTAAGCACGATTTCCTGCCACGATGCGTCTACGAATCTCTCTGCTGGTATCATTGTCGGCGGTCACCAGTGAGCCCAAGTACACGAACTCTTCAACCACCTCGATTTCGTCGCCACCGATGCAAACTCGAAGCGGGCGGTTCTCATTCTCTTCTCGTGAACCTCTTCCTATCATGTAATTTGTCTTCGACGTGTTGATGACAAGTCCGACGCGCTTGGCTTCTCTTTTCAGTCTGATGTAGGCTTCCTCCATCTTCTCAAAGTTTCGTGCAATAATATCAACGTCATCGGCGAAGCCAAGTAGCTGAACGGACTTTGAGAAAATCGTACCGCTCGTGTCGATCCCTGCTCTTCTTATTACACCTTCCAGCGCGATGTTGAATAACAGACACGAGAGACCATCACCTTGCCGTAACCCTCTGCGTGATTCGAAGGGACTCGAGAGCGTCCCTGAGACACGTACTACGCACATCACCCGATCCATCGTCGCCTTCACTAATCGCGCCAGTTTGTCCGGGAGTCAACCCCAGCGGCTTTATTATTTTTGAGCCGGCTGATCTCCTCCTGGATTTCTTGGAGATCTGGAGCCGGTAGTGTAATGTCTTCCGCGCGTGCTCCCAGGTGCGTTACCGTGCCATCCTCGTCGTCTGCTGCATCGCCGTTCAGGTGTTCTTCGTAGTGCTGCCGCCACCTCTGGATCACCTCACACTGGTCCGTGAGAAGATTCCCGTTTGTATCTCTGCACATGTCGGCCTGTGGTACGTGGCCCCTGCGCGAGCGGTTCAACTTCTCGTAGAATTTCCGTGTGTCTTTAGCGCGGTACAGCTGCTCCATCGCTTCGCGATCTCGGTCTTCCTGCTGGCGCTTTTTGGTCCGGAAAACCGATTTCTGCCTGTTCCGTGCCTGTTTATATCGCGCCTCGTTCGCCCTCGTGCGGTGTTGCAGCATTCTCGCCCATGCTGCATTCTTCTCTTCGACTAACTGCTCGCATTCGCCGTCGTACCAGTCGCTTCTTCGGTCCGGGCCCACCGTACCTAGTGCAGTGGCTGCGGTGCTACCTATGGCGGATCGGATATCTCTCCAGCCATCTTCAAGGGCAACTGCGCCTAGCTGCTCTTCCGTTGGTAGTGCCACTTCCAGCTGCTGCGCGTATTCTTGAGCCACTCTGCCATCTTGTAGCCGCTCGATGTTTAGCTGCGGCGTTCGGCTTCGACGAGAGCTATGCACTGTCGAAAGTTTTGAGCGTAAGCATACTGCAACCAGGTGGTGGTCCGAATCTATATTCGCACTGCGATAAGTGCGGACGTTTGTGATGTCCGAGAAGAATCTACCGTCGATTAGAACGTGGTCGATTTGATTTTTTGTTACTTGGTCCGGTGATCTCCAGGTGACTTTGTGGATATCTTTGCGAGGGAAGAATGTGCTTCGGATTACCATTTCACGGGAGGCTGCGAAGTTCACACATCGTTGTCCGTTGTCATTTGATACGGGATGCATTCATAGTTGCTATCCGTGATTGCCCAGAACAAGCGAAATACTTTGAAATGCAAATAACGGCACCGGCCACGTCGGGGAAGGAAAGGAATGTTAGTGTGACAAACGTTGTTATGGAGACTGTGTATACCTCTGCATCTTCACGTTTGCCACGGGAAGAAGTTATATTAGTAGGATATGGTTAAAAGTTACACAAATCTAGATTCACCTTGATAAGTGATACGATCTATGCAACTCTCAGAAGTGGTATCATGTGTTTATTGCGCTAGGCAGCCGGCTGCCGAGAATTTATGATAGATTTATCGTTTGTTGAATTAATTTGGAAATGCTCGGTTTGTAAAAAAGCAACTTTAGCTCCGAACTACCGATAGCCGGAGTGTAGTTTATGTTTAATTGAATCTTTATTCCGGCGAAACACGACATTTCGAAAACAATAATATTACTAAAATCTTTCTTCGTACAAGCTTTATTAAATTCAATAAAAAATGTTGCTGAAGAGTTTTCATTGTGCGCATTAACGGGTAACTCAATATACTGGAAAATGGCGGTAAATTTTTCGGACAATTTTTTTTATTAAGGTTTAGGTCGTGTCATTGATTTGTCCTACCTTTCCTGTGCATCTAATGCGTTTCACGTCATGTTTTGGGCACTATTTATAGATCTCGTCTTTCGTATCGTATATGTCACTTGTCGGCGCGTAGGCGTTGACCAAGTTATACATGAACAACCTTTTATCCTCAAAACGCAGATACGAACCGGCTTCTATCTGATGACTCATAGTGACTTAAGTTCTTAATTTAGGATCTTGGTCACGATTTTCCTAGTTTACCTGAACGTTATCGTTGTATTTTATTCTTGAGCCTACGTTCGAATTTGACACGTTGAGTAGTGTGACTTGATGTAAGCAGTTTTATTATGATATTCGTAATTTTTCTTCGCCTAAACGTGTTTTCTGGATACCATCGGATTTTATACTCTTAGTAACGTCACAATGTGAACTGGATCATAAAGGTGTGACTGATTTGTGGTATTTTGATTTGTGAACTATATCACGAACACGATTTATCCCTAGTAACAATTGAGATTTTATGGTAGTTTCATAGCCTCTCCAAAAACTAAGATTGCACTTGTAGCGTACTATAAATCTTCAATTGTTACTTGGCTGGCTCTATAAAGTGTTTCTGGTGCTCAGTGTAGTTTGAGGTTTCTGTCACATTGAAGCTTTTCAAATGAATTATGATATTCGAGGTCCTCAAAGATTTCTTATATTTATTGCTCGTACCTGTTACTAGTCGATAGCAACTGAACATAAATATGTACATCGAACAAAAATTATTCCACGAACAATATTCCAAAGTTTATGAAATAGTGCATGTAAAAAATTCATGTCCAATATCTTCTAAATATCTAAACACACAAGATAGATCTTGAATCATAAATGAATAATATTTTACGATTGTGTCAACTATTTCACGAGCACGAATGATCAATCGTGACTATTATACTAGGAATCATGAAGCAGTTCACGAATCGATGAATAGTATTTTACGATTTTATCAACTATTTTATGAAAACGATTGGTCAGACGAGAATATTAGACTAGAATTATGCACCAGTTCACGTGTCCATAAATAATTTTGCATATAATTGTGAACTATTTCATGAGCACGGATATTTAATCGCGTATAATATATTACGAATCATGAATTAGTTCACGAGGATTGAAAAGGTTCAAATTTCATGAAATAGTTGACGAGGAAATATACAGAGTATTTTGATTTAGTAAACTAATTCACAACCACGAAAACCAGTTCGCGATCAAGATGTAATACATCATGAATCAGTTTACGTCGTACTTTGCTTAATGTATCTAAAACAATGAATAAAATCACGAGTTATCCGTTGATTGTAATGTTCTTTGAGTCTTGGACTAGTTCACGTACAGACAATCGATTTGGTAATGATATGGCGGAAGCCGTGACTGAAGTTAACGCAACAAAAACACATATCTCTACTAATAAAAGCGTTATGCAGGTGTTACTGAAGGGAAATTGAACATAATTATAAAACACTCGATTTTTGTTCATGCTGATTGTTCCAGAATTATCGGCCTTTTGTTTCCGATTTTGGGACCAGACCAGTGGGCCAGACCGAGAAATGATCTGAATTGAAAACGTACAAGCTTCCCAAATCGGGACGAACGCCAGAGGTATAGCCAAAGCGCGCGTCCAGAAACAGTGGATAACCGTTTCAAATGGAAGAAGCTGTCCAAATTCGCTTCGAAGTACCTGATTTGGCAGGCCATATGCACTTGTGACAAATGTAACGAACCATTCGTGACAAAAGGCTCCCTAAATGGTGAGATTTACAAAACTTAGTGTTTCCACGGCTTTTGCCGAAATATATGAACCTACCAAATCGTCATGAGCTCCGTTCGATTAAAACTTATTGAGTCATTATGAAGCGCAAACTTCGAAAGACCAAAAGAGAGGCGAAGAACGAAAAGAAAATGATGAAGAAATGGAAAACAGGGAATAATGAGGAAATGGAAATTTACCGGAACCGATTGTAATGTCAATTGTCGAGCATTTTACTCAAACTCGTCCTAAAATCTGGTCAATGTATGTAAGCTTATATTAATACATAAGGTGTTGTGAGTATTATGGCAATAGAGCCTATTGTGACCCTATTTCGTACCCCTTAGTTTCGAACCAAGAATATGAGATAATGACAACATCGATTTGGCTAAAACAGGCGTGCAAAAATAAGCTCAATTTGTATTCCTTATTTGTTTTGCACTTATATATTTAGAACTATCCTCTACATCCAATTTTTAATTGACCTTATTGAAATATCTGCTGATCCGCCTCACTCACGTAGTGAACCGAATCAGCTCGCAACGGCGCTTAGCAAAATAAACACTTACGAGCCAGCATTTACCGCCTCATATCTCGTTATTTCGGTACAAATATATTAAACATTGCACTGATACATACCTTTAGTTTAGCTGGAGAACCTTTTTACGATTATTTCACTTTAAAAGCACCCGTCAAACACTAGGATAGGCCTAGTGTTATAATGGGATAATATTAAATACGGGGGCTCACATTATCGCCATGTTTTGTCGATACACTACAATCAAAACAAATTTTTTGCATCCATCATACAGAAAAGAACCACCAGTGCGGCCAAACCAAAACAAACTTGAAAATATATTGTAATGCAATTTCAGGTATAAGTAATTAATTATTTCAAGTTATACAACTAATTGTTGATTGCAGACATTTTATTTTCATCTGCACATACAATTGGCTAACCGAGACATCACTCGGTAGGGGAACTGGTGATAAAATGAACACGTTAAGCAAAGTCATTATTTACTAACTAATAAGTGATTGAGGTACTACAAACACCTTATATATTTCTTGTAAGGCATATTTTGTATATATTTGGTGAAAATACTTCGACATAAACACATTTTTTCAAACATTATTCTTGATTTCAAAACACGTCCAAAAATGAGACAGGTTTATAGCGTGTGGGTAAAATGAACACGTTCTAGTAACCTACAAAATGTCCTGTATGTATGCAATGCTTAGCGTCTGAAAGCATTTTCCGAGCAATACAGATGTCCCTGTGGATCATGAGCATTGCATACACACAGGGCATTCTGTACGCAAAACAAAAATTGTCACGGAAAAATTTAATTTTCATGACGTAATATTAACCAATTTACAATCCTGTGGCATCGAAAACCATCTACAAACTTGGGGTAAGATATAGAAACTTGAGGTTAGCGTTCCGACTAATTTTGAGGCTTGGTACTTGGAGTGGCAAGATGGTTCATATAGCCCCCACTACAACCTGTTCATTTTACCCCCCAAGACATTTTATTTTCAAACAGCCGTTCCGATTGAGCGATTTTGCCCTGATCCCTACTTATTGCGGTGAAATATCTGCAAGATGTTCAATTACTATGATGTAACACCATTTTCAGAATAAAATTAAAATTCCATCTCAAAAGACCTTATATTCTACATGCCGAATTTAACATCAGCGACAGACATGAATGCCGATTTTGGTTTTTATCATATTTATTTCACATTCGACAGCTTTTAATCAAAAGAAGTTTCAATATCCTTTGAACACTTGACAGGTCCGGTTTCTGTGAAGTTTGTTCTAAATTTAACAAACATTGACTTGATTTGGCGACCTGTTCATGTTACCCCCCATGTTCATTTTATCCACAGTTCCTCTACCAGTTCTTCATGCGTTTACACTCGTTGTGTGAACTGTTTGGATTTAGTGCCTAATTGGCGCCAATGTGGTCTTAATTTGGATATATAGTCTAACTGGCAGCAAGTTGATGTCAGTTACTGACGACTGGAACACGAAATCAGTCTGTTAAAAGAAAAAGTTGCCTATGCAAATGTTACACACTATCTGAAAATTGTGGAATTCAGAGATTATAGTTTACAGTTCTTGTAAGAATCCTAGAAAAATTTACCACAATATCAATCACATTCTTGAGATTTATATGCCAGAGATAGATAAGTCAACGTTCACCGTCATGAAAATTTCCTACATCTGTCTAATCAAGTAATTAACGTTGCGTTAATCTTTTACGCTTGTAATGCTATTCTCCGCAACACAAAAAAGAAGCATATAATTTTCAATAAGAACCGACAAGCTTCCAGTTCCATTGTCTTCATTCATCGCACGAACAATAAACTGGTCTGCCACTTTTAGAAGGCTAGAGACGGCATGATTCATCATCACGACCGCCGCTTGATGACATCTGACTTTTGTTTTTTTTTTCGCTGGGTACGTAGTATCTAGCGGGAAATAATTTGACAAAAACCCATTCACAGTAGGAGACAATTGCCTTTGAGTGCTTCGCATAGAGGGAGATGTGGAAAAATGTTGTTGCGATAGGGGTACACTTCTTATCATAGCAAATAACAATAAATTTGATCGCCGCAAACAGGACAAGATGTAGTGTTGACAAACGGTTCATTAACTCCCGCATGTCATATGACCGAAATAGAAAACACGTCGAGAGGACCACGTGTGATCCCGTGTATTCACCAAAATGTAGTTGGCATTGATGATTGGCAAATTTGCCCACGAGTTCCCTAGCTGGGTTGTTGTTGACACAAAAAATTAACACTGGGTGTTCTCAATCTGCCTAGGCTGGAATTGGTGGATTGTTTGCTAGTTGGATGCACAGGAAATTGTGTCGGCTTGGAGATTTAAACTCCAAAAATAGAGAAATATGAGTCACCACGGGTATGAGCTGTGAAGGTAATGTTTTGAAACAACAAAACAATTGAATTTTCGTCGCAATGATTGTACATTTCCTGCGTGGGTTATTGTAAGCAATGGTTTGGGACCATTTGGGGGCACATAATTTGTATTCCTCTTTTAGGCGTAATGAATAAACCATTGCTGGGCCAAGTTTCTGTAAATTGTAATTCATGAGAAATAACTAAATCACTCCCTTATGTTAGTGAAGGCAAGCCTTCCAAATTTAGATTTGTAATTCATATAGTTCATAGAAATTCAGAAAAGAATCTTATGATATTATTCAACTATGGATTTCCACTTGTCGTGTGAAGTACCAGCTCAACAACAATTCAGCCATAGGAAGACAAACTTTTTCTACCATTTTGGTTTCGGCTCTGGGACTACAATATATAACTAAAAAAGTTTTGGGACAGATGACGCATTTCAAAATTGCTTGGATATTGATCAGCTCGAACGATTCGTCTCATAACTGGCAGGTACCAGTTTTTACTTCTGCGAGTTTGCATTCTTCTCAACGGAATTTTTGACTGGTGGTAGTGAAAGACCACCAAATCAAACAAAAGCAAAGTGGAACGCTGAACGGCGGAATGATAAACGAAAGCAACATTCGTCCATTCTCCCCAACAGTGTTTAAATATTAGAACAAATTTTCTTATCTGTTTCCCGTCCCATGGCGGATACCGTGACGATGCAAAAAACACTACCCAAATTACCCTAATTCTCGGCCAGCAAAACCAGCGAGACTAGGTGCTCCATCTATTTTCGTTCAATGTGTACTCATCCTGCCAGATGAGGCGACCAACCGACGTGGGGCTTAGCAAAGGCACAGACAAAAACAACAATTTATTTTCGGTCCCAGCTCCAATCGCTATCAGACCCGTCGCATTCGGGGCTGACCTTCGTTAGCGTCATTGTCGATTTGCTCTGGAAACTAGCACCTCTGCTAACTCTAGCGTTTTTCATGATCTAATATTTTGAAAATTAAATTCGTTATTTTTGAGATAGTTGCATTAAAAATTTTGGAGTTATGAGAGGAAAAACTTCGTGGAAACTGTTTCATTAATGTATAAGAAATACAATCATAATTGGTATCGAAAAAAGATAGAAAGAATTCGAAATAACGTACGAATTTGACATTCAGCTTTATTGGGTTCACGAAAAAGAACGTTTGCCTGAAATACACAAATTAAATTTACCCTTTCTTGTAACACTGATTAGTCCTGTCACTAAGTTAATGTCGGATTCTAATGAGACGAAATAGAAACGCATAGTTACAGGTGTTGTGCCCTCAACGCGAAAATGTGGTTTGAAACCATTTTCTCTTTAGTGTAGAAAAAAGTTTTTACCTAAATTTTTCTCTTCTATTAAGAAATATAGCATAGGACGAATTGCGCGCCAAATCGTATTCAAAGTTGGCAGCACCCTCTCAGATTTTAATGAAACTGTCTGTCCATGAAGACTTTGTCACAAAAAGCCACTTTGCATACTTTGTTTTTCGAAAAATGATCTAGACTGTCTTTTGAAAAGCGCCAAACTTTTTTGCCCATTTTTTTCAAATAGCTATAGTCTAAAATGATAAATTCTACAAAAAAATGTTGTAGAAGTGATTTTCACAAAATTAGTCAAATTTTCGAATAAAAATATTAAAAAAAAAATCTTCATTGACTCCTACACAGAAAAAATCGATTTTAAAAATTTTAAGTCGATTTACAAAAAAACCATTTTTGATTTGGATGAAATTTTGTTCCAAGATAGATAATTATGTTCCCTACCTACCGTCAAAAATTCAAGTTGGGAAGTTCAAGGGAAAAAAAGTTATTTGAAAAAAACTTTTCCTTGTCCAAACTGATTTTTTTTTCTTTCTATAGAAAACTAAACCAATGAAAGTCACAATCATCTCAGCATCCAATAAAACTCAGTTTGTGAGAAGATATTGTCTAATTTAGCAACTAAGCATATTTTTATTAAGGGGTCAATATTTTTTCATTTTTCATAAGATCGAAATTTTTTTATTTCTTTATCTGAAAGTACAACTCCTTGAGAATGTTTTCCCAAATTTTTGTAGAGATCCGAGAAATAGATCGAAAGTTACAGCGCTTCCAAGCGCGCTTCGTCTACCAAGAGCAGCGGTAATTCGAAATTTTAAACTCGATTATCTCGAAATGTCGTTTTACTAAAAATGGTTTTTCCGTGATCACGATTACCGAAAACCTACTCAATCAATTTTCTTATTTTTTTTTTCAATTGATCGTAATTAATTTTTCTTGTACTTTAACGATTCCTTTTTTATTCATAATTTTTTGTTTCATGGGTAAGGATTTTTAAATACAATTTGTAGAGCTTAACACAGCGATTTTTTCTAAAAACGTTCTCCAATGCAAAAAAAAAATATTATTTATTCACTTAATCGTTAAGGTGCGAGGAATACTCATATACTAATGGAATTTTTTGGATTTTGGATGATCTATTGGTCTTCAATCGTGCTCACCGCAAACCTCTTAAATCAAAAAGAGTTTCGGGGAAAAAGCCATAACTCCGCCAATTATCAATTTATTTTTATAATCTTATGCTTGTTTATTTCACTTAAAAATGTACTACCAAAATATTATTGAGTTTTAGTTTGATGTAATGAAATCATTGCTTTATTCCTTTACTTAAATTCAAACTTTCTTGACATTTCTTTCATTTGAATTTTACATAATAATTTATTTATTTTTATATATAACATTTGTCTTAAAACTATCTTCATGCATGCAATTTTGTATTATTTCTATACAAGGAAAATATTTTTGGGTCATCTTCTGAATTAGAATACCTTTTCGTCTCTACTTTGCCAACAGGAATAGGCACAAAACTGTGGAATTTTTTAGTTTCAGATATTGTTTTGGCGTTATTGTACAGTTCTTAGAGTTCTTCTGACATTTTGTTGTACTGTTCAGTGAATATGTAGCAGAAAATTAATTTTGTGATATTTTTATCAATTTGTTCAACTGCCCAGTTATATAACTCTCGGGGAGTTGTTATGGTATTTCCATAGTCGCGGGCAGGACTGGCTCTTTTTGCCCTTCGCTTGAGAGTGCCACTAATAGCATCACAAGGTCCTTTTCCATGAAATGCTCCAACAAAGTGCCATCCTGCGCTTAACTAATACTTTGACTGGAATCAACAGGAGCTTGCGAAGTTTTGCTTATTTTTGTATTGTGCTGCTGCTCCATCAGACATAAAATTAAATTTATAAAAGTTTGTCAATTTTTTCATAAAATTTATCAGTTTTGAGGGGAACAAATGAACTGCAAGTCTTCCAGTCTTCTATTCTTCCAATCTTCCAGTCTTCCGATCTTCCATCTTTTTGCGTCATCCATTCCATCCATCTTTTTGCATGTATCAGGCAACTAGCAGCTGGGAAAATGGATCCTGAGATGATTATGACTTCCATTGGTTTAGTTTTCGATAAAAATACACTGAAAAAAAAATCAGTTTGGACAAGGAAAAGTTTTTTTCAAATAACTTTTTTTTCCTTAAAAGTGCCCAACTTGAATTTTTGACGGTAGGTAGGCAACATAATTACCTATCTTGGAACGAAATTTCATCCAAATCAAAAATGTTTTTTTTTGTAAATCGACTTTAAATTTTTTAAATCGATTTTTTTTTCTTGACTAATTTTATGAAAATCACGCCTACAACATGTTTTTGTAGGACTTGTCATTCTTACACTAGAGCCATTTGAAAAAAAATGGTAAAAAAGTTTGGTCCTTTTCAAAAGACAGGCTAGATCATTTTTGGAAAAACAAAGTATGCACTCATAAGCTTGATCAGAACTCCTCTTCTTACGGGACATCACGGAGGGCCAAGGGTTTACTCAGAAACACAAATAGTGTTTTCGGTTTGGAGCTAGCGTAAATCAGTAAATACGCTAGTTCAGCCCTGTCACTAAGTTAGTGTCGGATTCTGTTGAGACGAAGTCGAAACGCCAATTTCATACCTAATTTAACACTGATTTCACATTTAAAATATAATCCCGGTTGAGACTCGGGTTTTGTTTTTTGTTTATTAGATTTATTTCGATCATTTGTGTACTAAGTTCTGTATACCGTTCGAAATGTGGAACAAATACATACCTTTCCGCCGAAAAAAATTTAAACAATTTTCTGAGAAATTATTTTTGATTAATCAAATTTTGTCCCCAGTTGTAGTCCACTTAAATAAACAAACCTAGTAATCTTATTTGTGCATAGTGATTCAGTGCTGATATAGAATACAACCTAACAGAAAACTCATTTTCGACAAAAATTCATATGGGACTCTTATGCTTTCACGGGCAGCTTATCGAACACATGACGGTTTAGTTAAGCCGTATAGTAGCGGACATTATTGTATATATGCTACGTTACTAAATTTGTGACACGGAAAACATTGTAATACCAACGAACATAGAAGACATTTTAATAAGAATGTCACCAAAACAAAGTGTGCAGATTTGTGAGCTAATTAGTTCTTCGTTATTTTTTGGTTGAGTTTATTCTACCGATTAGTTGTTTACAACAATCTCTCCAGCTATTTTGAATTTTTGACGAGATTTGTGAAGTTTTATCGTTGTTTACCGTATCGGCAGGGAATTTTGCTTTTACCGTTGTTATTGTGCAGTGTCTCCTGTATACTTTTGTGTTGTGAAAACACCAGCTAAGAACGCAATCGAATGAGCTTCTGCGACTTAACCACCAAAGTTTTCCACCGAACGCAGCGCTGAAAACCGTAAAATCGGACGACGACTTCATTGAATGTATAGGCCTTTTGCAAAAATGTGGTGCATATGCAATCCAAGACACAACTTAACAAGCCGTTCTTGCGGAAAATGCAAATTCTTGTTGGATGTGCCATGAATGTGTCAAGCTGATGAAGTTGGTTCGCTTTCGCGGCACCGTTTCTTCGCTTGGATGTGTTATCGCAGCTATCGCTGGGAAAACGGATGACGTCGCGAGGATGGCCCTGATCCGAGCAATTATCTTGTTGGCTATCGAAAGCTAGTCGATAATAGCAACACTGTCATGGTTCCACCTCTAATACCGTTGCTCTGGTTTTGTCTTCCCCGCCATTCTCCAACAACATCGAGGTTTATTACCAGTGGATATTATTGTTAGTGGCTTATAGCGTTTTTGTTTTTTCTTGGTGATACAACAGTGCAGTGCCAAAAAAGAGATAGACTGATCACACCCAAGTTTGAATGAGTGTAGCACCACTAGGACTATGTAGTGCACTTTAAAAAAACGAAAATGTCGTTAAATTCAGCAATGGCCAGCTCCCAAGTAACAATTGAAGTTTTATAGCACGCTACAAGAACAATCTAAGTTTTATCAGTGGCTATAAAACTCCCATAAGACCTCAATTGTTACTAGGGCTATTTGCTCGCTGATGTTATGACGTCATCGCCTTGACCGAGACGTGGCTCGACAACCGTATTCTGTCTCACCAGATGTTTGGTACAACATTCGATGTCAACCGCTGTGACCGCAACAGCCGCAGACATAGGGTGGTGGTGTGCTTATCGCCGTTCGTCATAGTATAAAAACCCGAGTGATCAACGATGACCGGTGGACGAGGTCCGAGCAAGTGTGAATATCAGTGAAACTTGTCGTAAACTGTTCCTGTGTGTCACGAATTCGTGACACACAGGTTTCTTTCATCACCTCGATCGCTGCCACGTTTGATAATATCGTTATACTGGGGGCGACTTCAACTTACCTGGCATGACGTGGTGCAAGGATTTCTACGATTGGATATCGAAAAATCTGCGCATTCTAGACGTTTCAGACGTTTCAGCAGCGCAACTCTTCGGCAAATCAATGATGTCATCAACGTGAATGGACATACATTGGACCACTGATTTGTAAGTTACGCTATGCTATTATTACGGGATTACGCTATGTACTGCTGCACAGCACCGGCTCCTTTAGTCCAGCATGTGCGTCATCTTCCCCCCTGATTCGGCACTATCGTTCAAACCACATACTTCATACATTGTGGATAAGGCATCAATACTGCTTGGGTTCATCTTCCGAGTAGCGAAAAACTTTGGGGCGTATACTGTTTAAAATCATTCTATTGTGCGCTGGTTCGCTCAACACTTGAATATTGTTCTGTTGTTTAAAATTCGTACTACCAGAACGGCGTTAACAGAATCGAGGCCGTCCAGCACCAGTTCATACGCTTTGGACTCCGACATCTTCCTAGGCTAAACAGATTTCAGCAGCCGAGCTACGAAAACCATTGTCAGTTAATACAGCCCGGCACTCTGGGCATCCAGAGAGACTGCTCTCGAGCCCTGTTCATCTCAGACTTACTGTCTGCCAGGGTACAATCCTCGGACGTCTGGATCTTCGAGCCCGTGTTCGAGCTCTACGCAAAAACTCTCTTCTGCTTTCAGGAGAGCCAGCTATGGGCGCCAGAGCGCTGTTACCGGACCAGCATATTTTTAACAGTGTGGTGACGGCTTTGGACTTCAACCTGACGAGAAAATAGAGGCTAAAATAATTGCTATCCTGAAATGTTATTATTTTAAGCAACCACCATTGGGGCCAAGGGATCTGTTGGTAAAGATACAACAATTAAACAAATTTCCTAGAGTTTAGTAGTAGAGTAAAGCCATGTCAAGTGATCCTCGAATTTTTCGCAAAATCACCGATCTTCATGAGGTATATTTTATTGTATAGGGATTATGGTGAATAGCTTTGGGTATAAATATTTCGTTACAATTCCTTTTTTTCTTTAAGATATTAACCCTTAAACTTTGTTGCATGATAAAATTGAAAATTTTATATCTCAAAAACTACTAAAGATAATTCAATGAATTTTTGCACACTTATGGAATGATATTTTTACTATCTTATAAAAATATTTTTACTTTATAATTGTGTGAATAACGGTACTTTGCATCTATTTAAAATTTTCAATTGTATTTCTTCTTGTGTTCTTCACGCTAAAAATTTTCAAAACGTATGCCAAATTATGTGGAAATCTTTCACCTTTAATAATCTGTATTGATAATTTTTCATTTTTGTTCCTATCAAGAGTTATAGAAGATTTTGTAACAGTGCGCTCTTTCAACGCACGGCCCACTTTGATGCAACCCACGAGAACGTACATATTGGCAACACCGCACGTCGCAACGTCCTAATGCGCATCACTTTGAAGGAGCGTATCTCATGTTCAAAATTGGCATCTCTGAGATTAAAGCTAAAAAACAAGTTTTTCTTTATGGATAATTGATAGTGAATGTTTTCTGAGTAATTTATATTGCGTTATTATATTGTTCAGGAGTTATTTAATTTTCTGTCACTCAATACCTCGGACAAGCGCGCTCGGATGTTACCACCCGATGAGCAAAGTTGAGCAGTGGGCATGTTTTAACCTGCATTGACATATTTTTCGCAAATTGACATACTTCATCACGTTTAATTTCAGTTGGTTCTGTCTGAGAGGTAGCACGGTATATTGCGAATCTTTTCTTAAATCCACATTACGACTTTTCAGCCATGCGCTATCGGGTCGTGCGTTAAATTACGCGTTCATTTGATTTGCATCAGTGCGAGTGAGAAAACGTTTTGACGTTTGTTTTTGTTTCGATCGCACTTAAGTGTTTCCCATATAGAGACAACTCGACTAAATGCTATATTATCTCAATATAGACAATATTTGCTAAAAAAAACATTCGATTGTTTTATGTTATAAATATGGGTCGATCACACGAATGATGTATTCTGTTAAAAAATTTCATCAATATGTTCGTCGTATCTTGTTTTTGTGGCATCCATGTAGAGTGATAAATTTAGAATTATATTGATCAACACATGTGTAGCATGTGTCGTAATAGGCGCAAAAAATGCAACGAAAATAAATATGGACATGAACAAAACGCAATGTTCGTTAAATTTTAAATTTTACATCCCATGTCTACACACCAAAAAATAATGAAAATTAAACGACATGTAAATCAATACGAATGTAAATATACAAAGCTTGAATCACAAATTTGATTGAAAATTAAGTTGAATTCGATGCACTCAATGAGAGCATCAGAAAGCATGTGATTTTACACTTTCGTTCGTGTAATATTACATGTCATTTATTTTACAGCAATATGGGATTAAAATACATTCAAGAGCATTGGTTTGCCGTTTAATGAAACTATAATTTCCAATCAACGTGTAAAATTACAATAAATATCGTTGAAAAAAGCACGACAAGTTAAGTGTATTTGTGCTGGAACTTAATTTTACATTTACATTCATGCTCCAAATATGTGCATGAAAATAAATTTAAAATTACAAAATATTTTTTTCTGTGTATAGTAATTCCTCTATAACGTGTTTAAAATATAGGAAAATTTACACGTTTAATTTTCCTTCTTATAGTGTTTGCCAAATTAATGGAACTGGAATATTCGATGACTCAACAGGTACATGCGGAAAACTGTAACGATGATTTTGAAATAAAGATCGTAGATGATTAATTGAAATTCGATAAAGTAAGTAATATCTTACCAGAACTTAGAGAACCAATTAACAGAATTAACAGAAGCAATAGTGATAAAAAACCCCAACATCGATGCGATTGAATAACAGATGTTATGTAAACTTTTTTCAAAATACACATCGTTGTTTAAAGGTAATATCACTCGGTGAAAAAAAGTGAAATAAAATGCTGTTGGAATAAGATTTTCCATTTTCATATATTAATGTTGCAGCCTAAAAATGAATTTGGATATAACGTAGATGTATTTTGACTAACAAAAGTGTTTTTAAAGATGTTAATTGTTAGTAACGTTAAATTATAATAATAAAAATATATTACACAACTATAATTTTTGTTGTGCACTTCGGTCAAAAAAATTTAACGCATCTCAAAATATTCGGAAAAAAGTCACCTTCGATAATCCGTATAGAAAAGTTTGCCCTTTTGCGCTAATAGAGAGATGTGATTTCTTTTAGACATGCGATGCGCACTTCCCACGCGATGCGCATTCTGACGTAGCGACTTGCGACGTTGCCAATATGTACGTTCTCGCGGGTTGCATCAGTGGCCCGTGCATTGAAAGAGCGCACAGTTACAAAATCCTCTATAACTCTCGATAGGAACAAAAATGAAAAATTATCAATACAGATTATTGAAGGTGGAAGATTGCCGCATAATTTGATATACGTTTTGAAAATTTTTAGCGTGAAGAACACAAGAAAAAATGCAATTGAAAATTTTAAGTAGATGCAAAGTACCGTTATTCACACAATTATAAAGTAAAAACATTTTTATAAGATAGTGCAAATATCATTCCATAAGTGTGCAAAAATTCATTGAATTATCTTTAGTAGTTTTTGAGATATAAAATTTACAATTTTATGATGCAATAAAGTTTAAGGGTTAATATCTTACCGAAAAAAAGGAATTTTAACGAAATATTTATACCAAAAGCTATTCGCCATAATCCCTATACAATAAAATATACCTCATGAAGATCGGTGATTTTGCGAAAAATTCGAGGATCACTTGACATGGCTTTACTCAGTACAATTAATAGGTAAATGTTTTTTACATTTCTTACAAAAGAAATGTATAGGATTCTTCTTCAGATTTATTTTCCGTCGGCTCAACGCATAGACCGGCACAGTTGTACTTCCCTTCCGAAGTAAGACGTGGCTAGGGATTTTTCATCTAACAAAATCCGAACGACTTCGGTTGGGATTGAACCCATAAGCAGTCACACTTACCACTCAACCACCAGTACCGTCACGTATACTCTACACGGAAAAAAATGTATTCGTGAATAACTTTTCCAAAATTATTGAACAATCACCTTTTTACGCTATTAAAGCTAGACCGTGAACATAAATCATTTGTTTTGTAACTGTGAATTTTCTTCCGTAGCGCCAGCATTTTGGGTGAACTTTGTCATGGTATTCGCTATGACAACATAACGGTTGAACTATACGACGTGAATTTATTCATGATTCACTACATTAAATTACAAACTCAAAAAAGTCTTGATGTTTAGTTATTTAATTTGTGTTTTAATTTCGTCTCAACAGAATTCGACACTAACTTAGTGTCAGAACTAAGCTTGCGCCGAATTGACGCTAGCTCCAAAAAAAAACGGAGACACAACTTGTGCTGCTGAGCAAACCCATAGTCAAGCGTGATGTCCCGCAGGAAAGACATTTCACTAGCTGATGAGAACTAGTGAAATCGAAACATTTGTTTTTGCTTAGCAATCCAATGCAACATGCACAATGCTATTACACATCTTTCAGTCCTATCCTTCTGTGGACTTTCGTTAGAACATATTTCGTTTCACTGAAACGTGCGCTGCCTTGGAATCCAAAAACAGTTGATGCGTCCGCAAGTTGTCTATTTTAACTAGACCATATTGCACCACGTCCGTTTCCAAGCACGGGAGATTAACACAATAGTGCAACATTCACCCTAATTAGATTAAAGTATGTAAATCACTTCACAACAAAAATTAAACACTCACTCAACACTCTCAGGTAACGTGTTTGTAATTATTTAGACGAAGGTTATAAGTTGTATTAAATGACGGCAAAGAGATTCTTGATATTTCAAGAAACTAGCACTTGAGAGTAAATGCTTTCAAGTTTCAAACTAGCTATCGTCCATTATTTTTATAGCACGATGTTAGCTTCAGAATTCGTCGGCAAACAAACAAATCGGTCAGTATGACTCAACCAGCAGCTATCTTCTGCCTACCAACTGAACATGATGGATTTACGCTTGGATAGTTCATAATTGCATGTCACTACCAAGGCGGCGGCTGATGTGGAACTACAACTGACTTTGAGTGATTGCCAATTGGCAATGCGGTAAAAAGGTAAATCCTTGATAGAGCAATCCCGTTCCAAAATTTATGACCAGCTGTTTCTACAGAATCCGTATCCGTTTCCAGGCATACCGGACGAGTAGAGTGCTAGTGTGTTGATCCTATTGTTACACTAAGAAACAAATAAACAAGCACCGGCAAGGGTTGAACGAAATGCTCTTCCACTAACGCAGCGTCAGGCTTTATACGAAAAGTTTGGTAGTTTTCGTTACAGCCACCTGCAGTAAACAGTGGAAACAATGCTTGGAAGATTTTTCAAATGGGGTTCCACTTGACTTTTTAGTGAAAGTCGAAAAACAACTCATTGTTCAAGTAAGTCAGGGGTTTTAAGAGGCGAACTCCAACACTGCTATATACCGTTTTTATTTTTACAGGTGTGGTGTAAAAAGATATAGATTCATTACACCCAAGTTTGAAATCCCGGTGCTCTGCGTACTACGCACACGACTTACCAACGCAGGCATTTAACATAATAACAACCGACGAAGTGGATTTTTCAATCATGATCCAAGATATATTAAGGAAGAGATAACAATCATACGCACTCGGAGACAGCTGTTTGAGAATTAAAGGTGACAAAGCAAACTGGTTTTCAATCAGGTTTTCGTCAGTGAATCTAAACGTTGTGAGCTAGCTCTGACTACCGTGTTCTTATTCGTTCCAGTTGGTTCGTATATGTATACCGATACATTATTCAAACTATATAATACATAATAATTCGTACATTAATGAATCCGATGAATTATGGAACCTGACACGCATCATGCTCTGGTTCGATGAATAATTTTTCCGTAGCAAAATCATGTCCATCAGCAGAAACACTGCATGAATTTCATAGCTGCGGAAAATTTCCCGGAAACTCATTTCAACACCAGCCTATGCCAGATGCGTGTCTGGCGGCAATGAACGGCACTCGGAAATTAAGCGCCCATTTGTCTTGACTCCAGTAAGGTAGATAGAGCCTTCACTTTGCCTACTTTTGCGCCCAAATCGCCATCATCCTTCCGACGGTCCCTGCTGGGCGGTTTAACAGCTCATCCATACCATCGGTCGTGTACAAAGTTGCTCCAATTGTGATGATCGATTAAATAACTACACCGCACAGATTTGTTGACGAACATAATTCTTAATATTCAGAACCACTCTGATTAATAATAATGTCAAAAATAATAATAATAATTTTTTTGGAAGAACTTGACACATGAACGACGGGATGGAGCTACACCGAAAAAAAGCAAGCAAAAAGACGCCATAATAATAACCTACCAGTCCCCCCATTGCATGGAATGGAACTGGTTCAGCAACCCCACCACCGTCAATCGACTACAGCACGTCTATAAAGGTGGAAGAACACTGGCATGACCTGCTTCTCTTTCTCAGATTATTAAAGCATTATTTAAGCCTGCTAGAAGGAGACAAGAGTTCAATCTAGCTTGAAAAAGATTCAGTCCATTGTAGGAGTGTTGTGGTTACAGGGGTAATTAAATTGCTAATGTATCCCTAAATGTGCTGTCTTCTTGCACTTCATAAAATACGCAAGTGTGACCAGTAAATCACTGACTTTGGGAATCATTTCACTCGGAAGCATCGTTTGTAATGTTGAAAGAGTTGAGGAAGATGGATAAACTTTTTGTTTAGTAACCTTCATATTAACGAACTGGTGCCTAAAAGTGGTGCGCGACGTTAAGCTTAAATACGTTAGACATCAATGCTATGCTACATCATCCTCTCGTATATCTCTAACGAGAGACAGCAAAATAAACAATACTATGCAAGTTATTAAACTCTTACATGCGTAGAACTTTTTTTCTATTTTACCGTGTTATGGAAAGGTAGGGCTGGAGAAAGCTTCATTAAAGTGCACAGTTTTGATTCAACACACATTGCCAGCCTATTGGATGTATTTCCGTTGCAATTGTAACTAATTAATAATTCACAACAGTGAACGATTTTTTCCCATATTTTTTATTACATTAATCTTTGGAACTTATTAAAATTTGCAGTATTTTGGACAGGCTAAGTATTGGGCTACGGATGTTACGTTCGCATCGGTACCTTGTTTGTTTCAGCAACTCACAGTACATTGAAATTTCACTCTCTCTCTCATATCAGACAGTTTGCATAGGTAGCATCAGACGTTCTTGAAGGCAAAAATAGTATAATCATTGAACTCAACAACATGGGAGTAAATCATTGTGGCAGCCACATTTGTATTATTTGTTAAATGAATAATAATAAAATTTATCATTCTTCATTTCATGAGCTGTTCTTCAGAGCAAGTATTTTCTTCTTGGACAATTTCGTCAAGCATGCATGTAAGCAATCATCAAACTATATGTTAATTTTCTTTACCTAAATATCTCCATGTTAGGCGCTCGTTTCTTTTATTTGTGAAAACAGCTCTTCAAGTTTATACACCAAGATAAAATTTTGGTCGAGTGTGTTCAGCTTACAGTGTGATTCTACAAAATCAAAAATGGACAAACATTCACGCTCTCACCACCCAACGCCATCGCCGCCCAAAAATAAGGTTCTGTAATTGCTTCATCAATATGTTGATTTATTCCTAACCTCCATTACGCCTAACGTCCATTATGCCTAAAGTCCATAATGCTTTAACCGATGAGTATTTTTATTCATAAATTCAAATCCGTATCGCAAAATGCGGGGATCAACGAACGATGCTCATTCCGGTCACACAATGACCCGAAACTCGAGATGGTTTGCGTAGCAAAAGTATTACCTGACAAACTGATGGAATAACTTTTCTAGCAACATTAATTATTGTGCTTCACTTCAACGGTAAAACCTTCGTAATAAAAGAAGAGTAAGAAAATCTACGGACGAAGCTTGATTTGCTCGACAGCCTGTTTTTTAATACCTACTATCACAATAGTAACATTTCGGGGGATTGAAAAAGAAGAGCAACTGTGTTTACTTTGCGTTACATAATATCAGGCTTGTTTAAGGTATGATGCACAATGATGACTTAGTGTATTTGAGGCATGCCAAATTTGCGAACAACAGACACTGCAGTGGTACAAGATTTACTTTCGTACGGGAGAGACCGCCATCATTAATACACTTTTCGTTTTAAAATATGTGCTGCTAAAGATGATATATAATATGAACATGGCATTGCTTTGAATTCATAGCATAGGGTGAATAAATGTTTACCATGCTTGCTTGCCATGCTTCTATTCATTATCCTTTGATAATGCGACAAAACCTGCAAGTCATGTTACTCCATGTGGGGTCGCGAGTACACAAGCTTTTTACGCCGTCAATCCGTTGTTTTAGGTCCCGGCACGGCGACTTTCGTTTTCTTGGCGGAATGTTGTTAGGTACTAAAATTGGTATATGTGTTTTTTCGACCAAAAAGGAGATCCAGAACATATGTTTATTTCATTTTGCTAAACAATTGTTAAAAAATATACAAAATAGTAACTTTTTGGATCGGAAAAATCACGAACAAAATATTTTTACAACAATTTCATTGTTGGCTGGTTCATAAAAATCGGTCCAAAAAATAAAACGGCTAAAAACTACAAATATCAATATTACGGTCGCATAACAGGTGGGATTACCTGGATTTAATTTTGCAATGCCAAAACTACTGAAAAATTGGATCTTGTATCGAAATTGTAATTTCACCTAACTTGGTTGGAGAAATTTTGACTGAAATTTCAAATGAATGTACTAGTACAAAAATTTGGCTTTGATTTGATAATTTATTTGAGTAAAATCAGTGTAGAATGTCAAAACAATTTCTGGTAGGCGATTTTTTGTTACAAAATTGTCCAGAAAGAAAACAACATTAATTGAACAGGATGCATGTCTTACGCTTACCTTACCCATAGAAAGATTGCCCATTGTAACTCAATATTAACTTTTTAAGAAAAATTGTGCTATATATTATTCAAAACAAAGCAGAAGAGCTTGTGGATGTTAAACATTTTCAATTTTTTTTAGTGATCCAACTGCAACTGCAGAGTTGGATTCTCGGAAGGGTGCTCTGACAGAACCACTCACTACAATTGCAGACGAGACGGGAATTGTCACCCATTTAAATACTGCCTAATTTAGCCATCAAAAAGGCAATCTAAAACCGTTACTTTTAGAAGCATCGCCTCTAAGACCCAGTGAAAATAAAAGCATCTTTTCTGCCGTTTTATCAGTGAGAGAAACCTGAAAAAGCTCGATCATTTTTAGTGCTATTTACAGATTCCTTAAAACTGTAAAGTTGTAACACGCCGAGTTTCTGAAATTCCTTGCTTTTTTGAGAGTTAATGACCGCGTGGAAAAGAGCGTTTATATGTTCGCGATTGATACCGCGTTTATAGATTTTTAAGTGCTATAATGTTGACTTAATTACTGGAATGTTTTTATTTTTGGGATGTCTCAGGAGGGCGTGGACGATTGGGAAGGGTTCGAGCGTTTGTATGTCAACGTGTTTGATAGTGAGGCGTGTGCTTTTCTAAAGTCCGAGCGGTAAAACCATTTACTTCAGCACATAGGCGTTTTAAAGTTTGCGAGATTGAGGGTGTAGATTTTCGTGGATAATCGCAATTGCATGTTCGCGTTTTTTACCAGGGTTGTATTATCGCGCAGGTATCGAGCGTTTGCGTATTAACGTGTTTGATCACTTGGGTATGTGTGTCGAATGTATAAAGCTTCGCGTGAATGAATTCATTTGGAAAATCGTGTAACATCGTGCACGATCGCGTAAGCTGTTAAATGTTCGCACGCACAGTTTTGAATATACGGTTCAGATCAAAGGGAGTGCGTTTCCCTTGGTGTCCTGATACTTCCAATGTATAAGATTTTTTTATTGAAAAGAAGGGTTTGAAGGTATGGATCGAGGCTGCTAGGGCCAAAGTTAAAAGCTTCTGCATAATTCTCATAATACTGTGGTAACAGGAGTTAGGGACCATTAATAAATTACGTCACGCAAAAATACCCCAAAATTGACTTCTCACATGTAACAAATTGGAGGTGGACGTAGCGTAGTTGGTAAATCGATTGCCTTGTACGCAGCGCACCTGGATTCGAGTCCCGACTCCGCGCATAGTGTTAGAAAATTTTCATAAGATATTTTTCTAACCCGAAGAGGCGAATGAATGGTCCCCTAGTAAAATCGCACTTGAGACTGCATTTATATATTTATAAGTGCTAACATATTGACTTCATTACAGGAGCGTTTTTGCCGGATTTATATTATCGCGAAGAGTACACGCGTTTCTATGTTAATGTGAGTAAAGCCATGTCAAGTGATCCTCGAATTTTTCGCAAAATCACCGATCTTCATGAGGTATATTTTATTGTATAGGGATTATGGTGAATAGCTTTGGGTATAAATATTTCGTTACAATTCCTTTTTTTTCTTTAAGATATTAACCCTTAAACTTTGTTGCATGATAAAATTGAAAATTTTATATCTCAAAAACTACTAAAGATAATTCAATGAATTTTTGCACACTTATGGAATGATATTTTTACTATCTTATAAAAATATTTTTACTTTATAATTGTGTGAATAACGGTACTTTGCATCTATTTAAAATTTTCAATTGTATTTCTTCTTGTGTTCTTCACGCTAAAAATTTTCAAAACGTATGCCAAATTATGTGGAAATCTTTCACCTTTAATAATCTGTATTGATAATTTTTCATTTTTGTTCCTATCAAGAGTTATAGAAGATTTTGTAACAGTGCGCTCTTTCAACGCACGGCCCACTTTGATGCAACCCACGAGAACGTACATATTGGCAACACCGCACGTCGCAACGTCCTAATGCGCATCACTTTGAAGGAGCGTATCTCATGTTCAAAATTGGCATCTCTGAGATTAAAGCTAAAAAACAAGTTTTTCTTTATGGATAATTGATAGTGAATGTTTTCTGAGTAATTTATATTGCGTTATTATATTGTTCAGGAGTTATTTAATTTTCTGTCACTCAATACCTCGGACAAGCGCGCTCGGATGTTACCACCCGATGAGCAAAGTTGAGCAGTGGGCATGTTTTAACCTGCATTGACATATTTTTCGCAAATTGACATACTTCATCACGTTTAATTTCAGTTGGTTCTGTCTGAGAGGTAGCACGGTATATTGCGAATCTTTTCTTAAATCCACATTACGACTTTTCAGCCATGCGCTATCGGGTCGTGCGTTAAATTACGCGTTCATTTGATTTGCATCAGTGCGAGTGAGAAAACGTTTTGACGTTTGTTTTTGTTTCGATCGCACTTAAGTGTTTCCCATATAGAGACAACTCGACTAAATGCTATATTATCTCAATATAGACAATATTTGCTAAAAAAAACATTCGATTGTTTTATGTTATAAATATGGGTCGATCACACGAATGATGTATTCTGTTAAAAAATTTCATCAATATGTTCGTCGTATCTTGTTTTTGTGGCATCCATGTAGAGTGATAAATTTAGAATTATATTGATCAACACATGTGTAGCATGTGTCGTAATAGGCGCAAAAAATGCAACGAAAATAAATATGGACATGAACAAAACGCAATGTTCGTTAAATTTTAAATTTTACATCCCATGTCTACACACCAAAAAATAATGAAAATTAAACGACATGTAAATCAATACGAATGTAAATATACAAAGCTTGAATCACAAATTTGATTGAAAATTAAGTTGAATTCGATGCACTCAATGAGAGCATCAGAAAGCATGTGATTTTACACTTTCGTTCGTGTAATATTACATGTCATTTATTTTACAGCAATATGGGATTAAAATACATTCAAGAGCATTGGTTTGCCGTTTAATGAAACTATAATTTCCAATCAACGTGTAAAATTACAATAAATATCGTTGAAAAAAGCACGACAAGTTAAGTGTATTTGTGCTGGAACTTAATTTTACATTTACATTCATGCTCCAAATATGTGCATGAAAATAAATTTAAAATTACAAAATATTTTTTTCTGTGTATAGTAATTCCTCTATAACGTGTTTAAAATATAGGAAAATTTACACGTTTAATTTTCCTTCTTATAGTGTTTGCCAAATTAATGGAACTGGAATATTCGATGACTCAACAGGTACATGCGGAAAACTGTAACGATGATTTTGAAATAAAGATCGTAGATGATTAATTGAAATTCGATAAAGTAAGTAATATCTTACCAGAACTTAGAGAACCAATTAACAGAATTAACAGAAGCAATAGTGATAAAAAACCCCAACATCGATGCGATTGAATAACAGATGTTATGTAAACTTTTTTCAAAATACACATCGTTGTTTAAAGGTAATATCACTCGGTGAAAAAAAGTGAAATAAAATGCTGTTGGAATAAGATTTTCCATTTTCATATATTAATGTTGCAGCCTAAAAATGAATTTGGATATAACGTAGATGTATTTTGACTAACAAAAGTGTTTTTAAAGATGTTAATTGTTAGTAACGTTAAATTATAATAATAAAAATATATTACACAACTATAATTTTTGTTGTGCACTTCGGTCAAAAAAATTTAACGCATCTCAAAATATTCGGAAAAAAGTCACCTTCGATAATCCGTATAGAAAAGTTTGCCCTTTTGCGCTAATAGAGAGATGTGATTTCTTTTAGACATGCGATGCGCACTTCCCACGCGATGCGCATTCTGACGTAGCGACTTGCGACGTTGCCAATATGTACGTTCTCGCGGGTTGCATCAGTGGCCCGTGCATTGAAAGAGCGCACAGTTACAAAATCCTCTATAACTCTCGATAGGAACAAAAATGAAAAATTATCAATACAGATTATTGAAGGTGGAAGATTGCCGCATAATTTGATATACGTTTTGAAAATTTTTAGCGTGAAGAACACAAGAAAAAATGCAATTGAAAATTTTAAGTAGATGCAAAGTACCGTTATTCACACAATTATAAAGTAAAAACATTTTTATAAGATAGTGCAAATATCATTCCATAAGTGTGCAAAAATTCATTGAATTATCTTTAGTAGTTTTTGAGATATAAAATTTACAATTTTATGATGCAATAAAGTTTAAGGGTTAATATCTTACCGAAAAAAAGGAATTTTAACGAAATATTTATACCAAAAGCTATTCGCCATAATCCCTATACAATAAAATATACCTCATGAAGATCGGTGATTTTGCGAAAAATTCGAGGATCACTTGACATGGCTTTACTCGTATGTTAACGTAAAAGCGTGGCCATTCTCCTGTTCCATTTGTTAGCGTGTTTGAATTCGTTAATATAACCGAGTAGCCGTTTGCATATTCTCGTGGGCTTTTAGATGTTCGCACGAGTGGTCATTTTAATGTTCAATCTTAAATGTACGATTCAGATGAAAGAAGGAAGATAACTCCCCTATCGCACTGGAGTCTCCTACTATGGCGCCCTGAGACTTGTTGCTAAGTGTATATAAGTTTCGTATTTTGGAGTAGGAGCTCCTGGACGAGTATGATTCATGGGCATGATTTGTATGCTAGTATATGAAATTGCGTTTATATATTCGTAAATGCAACCACGTTGACTTAAGGGGGGCACTCCCTCAAGACATTTCAAAAAATCGATTTTTTGTTTTAATCGGTAGATATAAAAGTCCAAAGTTTCAACAGTCTGTTCTGTGAATTGTAACTGCAGTAAGTTTCATTTTTCTTGACCGAAAACTTTAAACGGCGCGGCGTTTTCACAAAACTGTGTTTAAAAATACCGTAGGGGATTATGAAAAAAACTAGTGAACCACATTTCTTCGAATAGCATTTATTTTGAAGGGCATGAAATTTAGTTCTATGTGAACTGCAGAGATGCAAAAAACACCTTTTTTGACCTAAAAATAATCGTTTGTTATTGCATCGAAGTTATAGTATTTTGATAATACATTTTTCAGTGAAAAAAACAAGCATAAGTTTATAAAAATATATTGAAAATTGGCGGAGTTATGGCATTTTCACCGAAACCCTACTTTATTTAAGAGGCTTGCGTTGATCACGATTGAAGACCAAGTTCCAAAACTCAAAATATTCCGTTAGAATAGGAGTGTTACTCGTACCTTAACGATTAGTTGAATAAATACAGGAAAAATCCTGAATTCGGGAGTTTTTCTTTAAAAAAAATGCATTGAAAAAATTGTATCACCAAAATAAATATTTATGCATAAAAAGTGAATCGTTAAGGTACGAGAAAAATTAATTACGAATAATTGGAAAAAAAGTGAAGAAAATCGGTTGAGTGATTTATCGGCAATCGTGATCACGAAAAAGCCATTTTTGAGAAAATGACATTTCGAGATAATCGAGTTTAAAATTTCAGCTAAAAGTTACCACTGCTCTTGGTAGACGAGATGTGCTTCGGAGCGCTGTAACTTTCAATCTACTCTTAGTTAAAACAATAACTAAAATTGTACTCTCAGTTAAAACAATAAAAAAAATTCGATTTTATGAAAAATTAAAAGGTATGTAAACCCTTAAAACACTTTGATTTTTGTGGTAAATGTTCAAAATTAATAAAAATTTTCGGTTCATCGACGAAAAATGTGTGGTATTATGCTTTCTGATGAGAATTGATGCCAGGATCACTTATGCCAATTTCTACGTCAGCGCCGAGGTGATTCACAATATCGACCGGAATATTAAAAATTTTCAATTTCACATATTGTACTAAACTTTTTTTTTCATCCTCATACATTGCCCTAAATATATATTATATCAAATTGCTGCATACTATCTTCAGTTTCTCAAAATAAAATATCAAAAAAGTACTTTTTACTGCCGTAAGAGAAAGCGCCCTTAAATTAGGAATTCATGCTGTAATGTTGATAAATTTTCCTAATAACATTTTCTGATTAAAATTTTTGCACATGGCTTTAGATAAACTATCTCGATATAAAGTTAGTATTTATCGATTCGATTTCGTCTCATTAGTAACTAGCACCATTTTAGTACTAATTTGATGGGTGGAATCCCGAACATTTTGTAGAATTATCACCAAACGCCTGGCACAATGCAAAACAAATATGAACCAGTTTTTCTGTGCAAGAGGACACAGTACTCAACTTAAAGTTAGTATTTAGCGTTTCGAGTTCTCTTCATCAGTAACTAGCACCATCTTGGTGACAGTTAGATACTAAGTCTAAACTAGCACCCAAATGGGACACTATCTCGATATCTTTATGTTGGTTGCTTCACAGATATTATTCAAGTGCCTTTTTATACAATAATGTTTACACAATTGATATCATTAGCTGTCATGCAGGAGTCCGTATTATCCATCGACTGTTGGTGATTCGAGGAAACAATATCGATGATAACTTATTCGGTATACTGTTTAGTATATCATGGTATAAACTTGTTCAACGCCAACATTTGGTAATCAATTATAAAAAGTATCCTTTTAGTGATGCTATAAGGAACATATGAAATAATTGAAGCCATTAGTGTTGATTTGATAATCGTTTTTTTTTGAATATCGTGTGCGATTGGTACACGTCACTTGCTTCGGAAGCTTATTGCAAAGGCGACCGAAATTTTCTTGTGCGCGAGACATTTCATTTATTTTGTTATGAGATGAAAGAAATATACAAACATTAAACAAAAATAGTAAAGCAATAGTTTTTGAAAACACACAAAATAATTAATGAGTTAATAGAGATACAAGAATTAGCCATCTAACTGTTCAAATCAGTTTCATTTATTAAAATTGCTCTTCATAGAAACTACTACTCAACGGTAGGCAGTCAACTGCCGCTAGCGGCAATGACATATTTTCCCTCATACGACCATCGTGTCACCACAACAAAGATCCGTTCTGAAACAAAAACAGATTTAACCACATTATTCAACCCGGAAGAGCAGTCATCACCTTGTGTGTAAACCAAACAATTGCCACGAAGCCGGTAGAATGATAGCATATAATAAACAAGTTTCGCTGAGGAGCGGACACAGCTTGTTTTGCACCAGCCGAGTACATATTGCGTGTGATGAATCCACTTCACGTCCGTATACCGTCCGCGTGGGGACCCTTTCACTTTGTCGCCACTCTTATGCAATGCTCTGTCATGTTTAAATGTGCACATGCATTTACCTGCTCTCCGAAAATTCACCTATTATTATTAAGTTGAGCGTAGAATTCCCAATGCACCCCCGTGGCTAATTGACGATGGAAATGAATTTGTTTCTATCGTGTCAGAGCTAGATTGATCAAAGGAAGCAATCAATGAGTAACATAATTATCAGTTTTAACCCGCTTATTTGCAGTATTGAAACGAATATCAGTGCAAGTCGGAAAAGCATGACTAATTTATCTGCAGCTAAGAGTCATGGTATTGACCAATCCAACTCAAAATTCATAGTTAAGGATTTTACACTGAATAAGCAAAGAAATCGAGAGATAGCTTAAACACATCCATTGGATTGATCGGAATTGTGCGTCGTGGATTTTCAAATCATCAACCAAAATAAAAAATGAAAAACAAACGCAGTGTAATATTATTTAGACAGCTGCCGAAGTCACTAAGGCAGTACATTATGCAAATTTGGAAAATTTAAGTAAATTTAAGCCACTATGTTTTCAAAAAACTGTTGTCGTACTATATTATTTGAATACACAAAACAAGGAACATCACTTAACTTGACAGTGAATATGCAGCATCGTTTTTCTTTTCAAATTCAACGATAGATTTATATGTATACATTAAAGATACACAAGAACTGGTACAGTCGGTATCAATCAACTATGAAGAAGCTCAAAATAAATATGTGATTCACGATCACAAGCCGTTAAAAATATGGAATATTAGAGGACGGTAGATGTAACACGATGCCAAAGTGCCACCGAACTATGAGCAAGTAGGTCAGTCGGTTACGCTGTCCGCGAATTTGAAAACTCGGACAAACCGGAGGCACGCAAGTCTAGTAAACCATTTCACAAATCAAATCATCAGCTGGCTGACTGTTCCACGCTCAAGTGCACACAACATATGTATGAGGTGTAGCCATAAACGCACCGCAACTGAAAGACACCCTCCAGTCCAGTCAGTAAAGGTGTTGAGCGCAGAGACATTTGTATTGCTCGATAGCAGCAGCAGCTGCGGCGCGGCGGGAGCGCGCAGCGGCGAAGTTCCAATTTTACAGTGGTCTAAATTATGTACGCTCATTGAATTGCATGTGTTCGTCGCTATGGTTGGTATTACATAAAAATGTTTACGCGAGCGTGGTTGGCATTGTTGTAAAGCAGAGGAGGTGAGGGTGCGCACGGGGCCCAATGCTGTTTCGGTTATAATTATTTAATGGTCCATAATGGCGGGATCGTTGCCAAACACGGAGGGGATAACCATTCATTTTAGCACGATAACTCGAAAAGGAACCGGATGATGCTTGAAAGAAGAGGTCGGCGAAGCGTAGCGGGGTGTCAATTTAGGATAGAATCCGGATTGCATCATTTTACTTCAGCTAGGGGAACTGGGGGCAAGCACAACGCCTTAAGCATAATAATTTATTAGCAGTATCATTGCATAGTCGAAAGCGTTATGAAAAAAAAAGTTTAACGTTTGATTTATATCATGGCACGGACATTCACAATTAATCTTTCAGAGCATCATTGCAACTAATCGAGCAGAGTGGTTTCGCAAGCGTCAAGGGTACCATACCGGTGAACTTATTAGACTTGTCGGATGTTTGCGCAGGTAAACTTCGGCACTACGTATCCTCGACAGTGGCTGCGATAATACGTACACCAACTAGCAAAAAAATTGTTTTGTTCTGTAAACTTCGAGAAAATAGGACAAATTTCGTAGAAGCCCAGCAGGTTTCAACGGAATTTGTGCATACTGTACAGAAGTTCTCACAGCACTTTTACATTCACCACCAAAGTTTTGCGAAGTTTAAGTAACCAGCTACAGGGACGTTCCACAAATTTCGGAAAAATCGTGTGAATATCGGAAGCTTCTTAAAATTTCAGAGAAATACTTGGAACTTCAGATGATTCGTACGAAACTCAAGTCAGCCACACAATAGAAAGCGTAAAGTGTATGGAATCAAATTGAAAACATTCAAATTGCTGTAACTTTGTTTCCATTAGTTGATTTCTATTAAAACATTGGATTTAGTTCAATGTGCATTATTTGCATTGCGTAAGTTTCAAAGTTTCACTAGTATTCGTGCAACCGGTGCGAAAATGGAGTCGGAAGAACATCATCTATCTAAATAAATTTTGCGCAACCTAGAAAATCCGAAATTCTTTCACCGTACTATTAATAAAAAGAATAAAAGGCTGGGAGTGATCCACTCCACAGTAAGCAGTGTTTCGACATAGTATAACGAACGTTTGACCGTCGATACCCGAATAACTTAAAGGCTCAGAACGGGGGAAATGGAAGCTTTCAAGAGAAATCCCAATACTTCAGTGAGAGATGTGGAGATAGCACTGCATTAAAGCAAAACTTTTGGACAAGATGCAGAAGGCGTGCAAATGATTCTCACGTACAAAGTCCAAAAGGCATCAAATCGCGATGAACGACAGAAAACAGTGGCGCAAGGTCTATAATGAACTGTTTACGAAATTGTATTGTCCCGTAAGCGATGATGAGATTTAAGTGAAAGCAGCTTATAGTAGTTACCTGAGCTCCTTTCCTTCACTCGTCGTCATAAGTTCGACGTCCCTGAAGAGGTTAGCAAGGAGATGTTCAAAATTAGTTATTGGAGAGGCGTTTCGAGTTCCTATACAAACTTAGTGACAGGACTAAGCTAGAATTGACGCTAGTCTCAAAAAATGAAAATATAATTTATGTATTTGGGTAAACTTCTAGTCCTGCGTAATGTCCCGCGAGAAAAGGAGCTATGATTTAGGCCGACGAAAACGAATGTTCCGAAACATAGTTTGGCTTAGCAAGCCATTGTAATATGCTTATGTAATAGGGCATCGCAAAAAAATTTTTTTTTTCAATTCTCAAAGGCCCCCCCCTCTCATATTGTGACAAATGTCAAAGTAAGCTCAGATGCCAAATTTCACATCATTTGGACAATTCTAGACCCCCGCCCACTTCGCTTGAAATTTTTGAAATTGGTGCTATGAGAAAATGTGGAGGAAAAATATATTAAATGCTACTTTTGAAGTAACAATCCGAAAATTACAATTTTATACCTATTTTTAAAGGAAATAACCTTAGTATTTGAATGGACATATTCTTGTTTCTATAAAAATACAAGAAAGTGGGGTACTGGGTCATTTTGACCCCAAAATCCCCTATTTTTTATTTTTTTGCTCCGTTGTTCAAACCATACATATTTTGCAATTTTTCTAATGTGATTCTAAAATCTCAGAAATCGAACGGAACCTTTTAGACCTTTGCCTGAATACGAGAAGTTGGGGTTATAGGGCCTTTTGTCATTTATATTAAATTTTATCATTTTCTCGTGTATATATCTCTATTATTCTTCATTCAATTTTCATAAATTGTACCTTGTTAAACGTGGAAATTTTTTAGAAATGCAACAAAAATAGATTCGCTTGCGTTAAAATTCAAAAACATCAAATTTTTTGACATTAACTCTACAAACCACATTTTTTTCATTAAATGTCGTAATAACTCAACTTCACCTATTTTTCCAGGTATGAAACTTTTCTCATGTGATTCCTAAGCGCATTTTTCACTATAAATAGTAAATTAAATAAGAATTTTGTTGTTAAATGGAGTTAATATGTGCGATTTTTTGATAAAAATGTGAAATCGAGACTATATGTCAGATAATTTGATGTATCTGAATTTTACCAGTAACGAATCTATTTTAATTTTGTTACTAAGGATTTTCCACGTTGAACAAGGTACAATTTATGAAAATTGAATGAAGAATAATAGAGATATATGCACGTGAAAATGATAAAATTCAGTATAAATGACAAAAGGCCCTATAACCCCAACTTCGCCTATTCGGAAAAAGGTCCAAAAGGTTCCGTTCGATTTCTGAGATTTTTATAGAAACAAGAATATCTCCATTCAAATACTAAGGTTATTTCCTTTAAAAAGAGGTATAAATTGTAATTTTCTGATTGTTACTTCAAAAGTTATAGCATTTAATATATTTTTCCTCCACATTTTCCCATAGCACCAATTTCAAAAATTTCAAGCGAAGTGGGCGGGGGTCTAGAATTGTCCAAATGATGTGAAATTTGGCATCTGAGCTTACTTTGACATTTGTCACAATATGAGAGTGGGGGCCTTTGAGAATTGAAAAAAAAAATTTTTTTTTGCAATGCCCTACTATGTAATACTATGCTGAGCTTGTAAATGTATAAGTTTTCCAGAAAATACATGATTTGGCAAGCAAGCTGCTTAGTGCTCACGTGGAAAATAGATCAACTGGTTCAAGACGACCACCACAGTCAATGGACAGTACTTGAAAGAATATCTCCAACAGTGTCTACCTTCACTTCTCAGTTCTCACGATGATCCTACGTATTTCAGCACGCATTTAACCTCGTGCCATTACGCGAAAGATGCTTTAAAGTGGTACAAGAACAAGGAGGTCAATTTCGTACCAAAGCATCTTAATCCTCCGAACGCACCGGAAATGCGACCAATTGAGAATCACTAGGCCATCATGAAGCAGACACTCAGGATGCTTTCTAAGGAAGTGAAATCGGAAGCAGAAATGGGGAAAATGGAAATCCTCACAAAAACAAGTTGGCAAACGATACACAAGATTTGATAAAGGGGGTGGGCGTAGCGTATTGGTAAATCGATTGCCTTGTACGCAGCGCACCTGGGTTCGAGTCCCGACCCCGCACATAGGGTTAGAAATTTTTCCTAAGAGATTTTTCCAACCTGAAGAGGCGAATGACCTTAAGGTTAAAACCTCTATAATTGAAATAAAAAAAAAAAAAAAAAAATAAAACGATCATGGAAAAAGGTTAACAATAAGTTTTATTCGATCCCCTGAAAGTTTTAAAACGATCGGTTGAATGGGTGAATTCTGGTGAACCTTTTATTGTAATATGATTCCGTACACCTTTAGTCCACCAAATTTAAGGGTTTATTTTTGCTAAATTCTAAATCTATATGAGCTTCAGTTAAGACCTACGAGCTTCAGATAAATCCTACAAATTTCAACGCAATTGAACGAATGAGGTCAAGAAGGTCGTATCAAATTTAGAAAAATCCTTCAAATTTCAGAGAATTGCTATGAAGTTAAAAAATTTCTATGAGTGTTCATCAACTTCACGCATATTCTACTAAGCTCATGGTAGTGTAGTTTTCTGGAAACTTCTATAATATCCCATGAAATTCTGCGCAAACTTTGAACGGGCTGTCGGCAAGTTTTACAAAAATCTGTTTGACTTTTTACTAGAAATTTCAAATTTCATTAAAATCACATTTGCTCTTTGAACTCCAACGAAGTACCTCAAGAAATACCTACAAATCAGAAAAGTCTAGTGACTTCTGCAAGCTTTAGCAACGACAAGTTCCACAAGTTATCTTATTGGAGAAGCGTTCCGAGTTCCTCTCATCAGAATCCGACAGTAACTTAGTGATAGGAGTAAGTTGACGCCGGATTGACGCTAGCTCCAAAACGAAAACACAATTTGTGTTTCTGAGCAAACCCCTAGTCAAGCGTGATATCCCGCAAGAAAATGAACGCATTATCACTTGTAATGCGTTCAGTACAGCAAAAAAGTACATTAAAAATATTCAATGCGCAGAAAATATTCAGGTACGGTCTGTCAAACCGATTTCTTGACTAATCAAACTTCGCTGATTAAATCAGTTCATGTATGCTTTTTGTACGCCTATTCGATTGTATTGTACTTATTTACGCTTTTTCCTTTTTTGAACTAGGGTAAGGAGTCTATTTTGGCACTATTAGAGAGAGACCCACACTATTTTTAGAACAATATTTCAATAAAGCAGTATTATCTATAACCTTCCTCAGAATAAAGTATAATTGTACTGTTCCTTAAACATCTATATAATGCTTATTTATCAGAAATGTCTCTATTTTCAGCATAAATGAAAAAAAAAAGTCCTATTCAGTGCATCTATTTTTACCTCAACGATCCAATTATCGCCTCCTGGGTATGCCAATTTTCACCTCATCGAAAAACAATTTGGTTGAAACGCAATGCCTTATATCCTTATTGCGTCGATTGTGACAACGCATCCAGATCATGGACGCCTGCGCATGATTTGTAAAACGTATCATTCTACATTTTTCAACCGATCAAAATAAACGTAAACATCATGCACATGAACGAACCTCATCAGCTGTTGGAAAAAGAGCGCGCTGTATTGCACTCGAAAGAAATAATCAAGCGAAGGCTAACAACTGATGAGGACTAGTTCCACAATAAACATCGCATTATTCCGAACTGAGTTTTATGTATAAATGAAAATAAAATATCTGCAATCAACAATTTGTTGAATAACTTGAAATAACTTATTATTTAGACCTTAAATTGAATTACAATATATTTTCAAGTTTATGTTTTAGTTTGGCCGCACCGGTGATTCCTTCCTCTGTGCAAAATGCAAAAAGTTTGTTTTGATTGTAGTAGTGTATCTGAAAAAACATGGCGATAATATATGCCACAGTATTTCTGAATCACGTATTTTAACACTAGGCCTAACCTAGCGCTCAACGAGTCCTTTTGTAGTGAAGTTATTGGAAACGGATTTTTTGCTGCTACAATAAAGGATGTATCAGTGCAATGTTTTTAAAATATTTCTGACGGGATATCGAGATGTGAGGCGGTAATTGCCGGCTCATAGCACATAGTTTAGTTAAGCGCCGTCGCGAATTGTTTCGGTTCACTATGTGAAAGAGGCGAATTAGCAAATATTTCAAGAAGGCGATTTTATTTTAATTAAAGTGGTATTTACAGGACAGTTCCAAATAATTATGTGAACAACAAATAAAGCATATAACTTGAGCTTATTTTTGCACATCTGTTTTAGCCAAGTAGATATTGTCATTATCCCATATGCTTGGTTCGAAACCAAGAGTTGCGAAACAATAGGCTCTACTGCCATAAGGTGCCATACCCTATATGCAGTTACATTTTTATACATTTTTACGACATTAAATTAAATAAGTTATGAAAAACCATAGTGCTCAAGCAAGGATGTGAAGCATACAGATCGGAAAACTAGAAGTGGAAGGGTCATTAGAACAGGCTTAATACATTACGGGCTTAACTTTTGTTTTCTGCTGATGGGGTCGAGCTTAGGCAGCATAACTACGAATCACTCTAGTCCACCAGCATGTCTCCTAGTAAAGACAGATTTGTCCTTCTTTACCGTGAGAACCGACATTGCATATTCTCGAGATATATTTAAACATGAATGAATTAGGAATAGCAAACTTTTTGACTAGCATTTGAAGATATTATAGAAGAAACAAAACTGATTTATTTGAAAACAATTTCCCTCCACAGCAAGCTGCGCGAGGTACAATTCGAAACACGTAAAGTGCGTTAATTGTTCCTTTGATATTTCGGAAAACTAGCGCATTATGGCTTCAATTTCTTCAAAGCAAACATGTTTAATTTATATAAGTAAAGAAATATTGTCGTTTCAAGATCAAGTCATTGACAAGAAGAAAACACGCGATTTTGCTGTTGTTAGTAAAAGGATGACTCTCGTCGCAAATTTCTATCTAGTAAATTATTAAATTTAGTACCTATGGTGATTTAGAAACCGGAGAAAAAACCTGTTATAATCAATATGGTGGTGCAATTATGCCTCATTCATAAACATCAGGATTCCATGCTACATGCATTATAAATATTTTATTGTTATAACACTGACGATATAATTTTTGCCCTAACCGCATAAATGAGATTCATAGATTTGTCGTTTTGTTTTTCCACAATTTGTCACACAGTATTTTTTACTGGCTCACAAGCGCCGGATATCCCTACACCTCCGCAAGAATTTTGTTAAAAACATTTTTCTAAATAATAATTTTTTGGGATATATTACAATCTACCATATATTGAAAGCTTGTACGCTCGCTAGCGCTGCATAGTGAGAGTAACCCAAACTATTCTGTCACCATCAGGCTGCCCTTGATATCTCGAGCAACTTTGCTGAAGACATCATCCTTATAAATTGCCATCATTTGGAGATACTGAAAAAAAAGATGTATGCTCACTAGCGCCGTCTAGCGGGTGATATCCAATTTAATCATTACATTATCAAACAGCCCTTGTCGTCCCCAGAACCTTTACAGATTTCATTTTGCTAAATTATTAAACTTTCGTCCAAAAACATCATCTTACATATACAGGAAGTTGTATTCTCCCTAGCGCCGCCTAGTGACTGAATTCTAAAATTATCTTTTCGCCTTCGGACAGCACTCGACCCGCTAATCAATATTGCTGAAGACACCCCACTTCAAAATTATCATGATCTCGAGATATAGAATTTGAAAAATAATGCATGCTCACTAGCGCCGCCTGACGGATCTATTCCAATTTGATTTGTCCATAATCGAGTAGCCCTTGACCTGCTCTAGAACTTAGCCGAAAACACCATCTTTCTAAGTTATTTGACTTTGATGTATATTATTCTATCATGTAACCCGTGTGGTGTCCGGTGTTTTTTACACTATTTCAGCCAAGAATAGATCGCCTCATTATATATTATGCAATTTTTATATTTTAGGGTGGATCGCAGATTACGAAGCCGTCTGGTGTCCGGCGGGCTAAATTTTTTTACACTATTTCGACTGAGAATAGAACCACTGAAACCTGCTCCCATGTCGTAAGAGGCGACTAACAACACGCTAGGGGTTCCTAGGTCAAGGTATTGCTCCGTCCCGAAGACTTAACCTGGACCTGGTCCTTAAGGTTTTGCAACATAGCCTTTATCCATTCTGTATTGAGTGAATCAGTGACATATAGTCACCATTTCTGATTCGCTATTCCCGATTGTTTACCAACGTTATAGGTTTCTTCTGACGGTTGAACAATAGTCCAAACAGTGGTAAACATTTCATCACTCCAGAACCTCACTCTGTCAGAAAATGTTGGGCCATCGGAAGCCTCACATGATAATAATTTTATTCAGTATTAAAAAATTCGTAAAATCGCATTCCTGGCCCTCTCTTCAAAATCATCCAGTGCAGTACTCTGCGTTACTCTTTCGAGTTTGAACCGCTCATATGGTAGTCTGTCTTTGCCAGTATTGCTCTTCTCCTATCTATTTTTCTTCTGGGCCACCGATGGATGAAGAGCCCTTGTCGTTGTGTTTATTATATTTATTACACATAAGAAACGTGTCGTATGTAATTTAGCATTTAACCCAATTATGGAAACGTGTTTGATAGGGAGACTTGAGATGCCAACTTGTCATTAACATTTCGCAGTGATTTTTTTCACATTCATTTGGGATATCTTTTATAAGTTTGGACGCTTGCTTTGTACTGCACACTTTGGGAATGATCATTGAAGTGTGAATAAGAAGCAATACTCCCGAAGGTCGGCTATTCGGAGTTCAAATTGCTAGTTTCCAATTCTCGGAAATTGATAGCGAGCGACTTTCGTACATATTGCTAAGATTATTTTATATCTATTTATGATACCTATTTTATATTCCACGCAGTTTTATCCTTTTATGTAACGAAAGAATAATTATTGAAATGCCTATTCTCGAGCAACTTTTCTGAAGACAGCACTCCTCTAAAAATTCCCGTTATTAAGATAAAGAATGATTTAGATATTAGTTGAACATTTGCATTCACATTAGGGCCGCCTGGTGGGACAATTCCGAGTTATTATTTTCACCATCCAGAAGCTCTCGACTTTCTGGTCAAATCTTCCTGAGACACACCCTTTCAAAATAATCAGTGTTTCGAAATATTTGATGTTAAACCCAATTAGTCAAAATCCCATAAGCTATGGGATTCCTATTACGCGGATTCCTTTTTCACGCCCCCAGTTATTCGCGTAGTAGGACACCCGGCTGTATGCTGTTTTCAATCTACAATGATCTAATGCGAATATGATTTACACAACTATTTTCAGACTTTTACAGTTATTTCAATTACTCTTTTACAGACAGTTCACCAAAACATGTGGCACCTCTAAGTACTGCAACGAGTAACGCAAATGGAAAATTCATTGGCCATTCACTGAAAACAAGTTCCATTCGATACACCCGACCATCTTGTTGGCAGCACCAGCATTTTCACACACCTCTCTCCAGTTGCTCGATGATTAAATAGTAAGTTAATCATCGAAGCAAATCAGCCATCACCGCCTGTTGTAGTCCAAAATTCAATGGGTGAAATGGATTGAGCTCGAAAATCACTGCGGTTACAAAACTAAGGCGATTCAACACAGCGACCGCATAACGTGCGAATTTTATGAGAATAGTAGGTCTCAGGCCTACCTACTACATTATCATCATAGGCCATCATGCCAACACAAAACCTATTTTCCATCGCAACCGGGTGAAGCTATAGGAAAAGAGGAATCAGTGCTAAACGGTTTTCGCTCCTGGGCTACAAAGTCTGCGGAATGCATTCGACCGATTTGTCCATCGGGGGCGGAAATTATAACTACTACGGCGCTATTGCGAATTTATCGACTGTGGAAAAATCGGAACTCAGTCGGGAACAGCACCGACCGTTCGCCTGCCTCTCGCTAAATCACTTCGCCGACCGTGCGGAAACATTTTCATCGTTCAGCACTCTCTCCCACAACCGATCGAAGTTTCTCCGTCAAAAATAATATCGGAAGTAGGCCCTTGATAGGAAAGTGTAATGACTGTTTTTTAAAATGGTTGCAGCTAATCAGCTTTGGGTTGATTTGTAAGATTAGTTTGTTTTATTGATGTTTTCAGTTTTGGAATATGCTTTTGCATAAATACAATATTGATTTCAAGATTCACTGTTGTTGAAAAAGTACATAGGAAATACAGCGTTAACCGTCAATAGATGCTATACCTGAATCGTAATAAGTGTTCAAAAATGCGATTCTTGCAGTTTGGTTCAAATTTTAAGGGCTCTCATGTTAGTGCGAATTGTATTTTTAGCTGTTCAATACGCACACGATTACAATTGAATCCGCACATCAAATTGGGAGCGTAAAACGCTTCAAATCAACGAAAATGGCGAAATCAGCGCGATCATAGCGACCCCTATTAACGAAATACTTGGGATCATATCAAAAGAGACAAACTATGATTCATATTTACAGTCCTTACGGCTTGGTGAATGTCAAAGAATCCAATAATTTGAACAGTGCTACCAAGAAGCTTTAATACAGTAATATATTTAAATATCTATGAAAAGAGCCGCCCGTCTGCAGTCTGAGTTGATAAAAGGAAGACTTATTGAATAAGAGACTAGAAGGTGCGCTACAAGATTTAATGTTCAAGGGTAAAATGATATCTTGGAAGGATTTTTGCAGAGGTTTATCCGGATTAAGCAATAAAACTTTTCAAACTTCTCAAATCTTCAGGCCCATATAGTATATATGTACTTCCAGCACTCGTCCAAAAAGAGCTGCAAATTACATTACCAAAACTGGTTCCACACTTTAGGTGGACTTGGATATATACCGGAGTGCTGAAAAGAAGTCAGTGTGGATTATTTACAGTTTGTGTGGCGTGAGCGTGGTGGTTTCTTAGATAATATTATTCAGCAGATCGAGTTCTGCCATAACCGCTGGACTGGGTTCGAAAGTGATCTGGCAGGCATTATTTTTTTAAATTCTTATAACAGAAATTGCATTCTCTAGATTCTAAGTTATCAGTTGATTATTACGGCGTAAAGTAGTGAAAATAACTTATTCAAAATAAGTTTGGTTATTCAAAAATATAATAGAGGGAAAATGGTGACTCAGTTTTTGGTAAATATTCACTATATTTATTAATTTTGTGAGATTCTCATTTCATTGTCGTCCACGGTTTACGATTTTCTTATCTAGAATCATAAAACAATCTGGCTTGTTTAATAAACACTCACTCCATCATCATTCATCATTATCAGGTTGTGAAGCCTAGATGGTATGGGTACCGAGCACACATGCCCTCAATGAGAATAATCTTTCCCAGACCGTGCGTTGTAAAGCTCAGCGTAAACATGGACTGAAAGATACACGGACGGACTAAATGCGACGACTAGTTGAGACAAGTTCTACTTTCATCAGCATTACTTGACAGCCCTAGTCAACACAATTTATGAATTTGCACGTTCAAGCAGTCCTTACACCCCACATATGAAGCTTATTTAATAGCTCTGACTAAACTTACACCTAGTACAATATATACATATGATGACTTTCGCTTACACCCAAGATGTGTTCCCGTCAGATGGGCGAAGTGTTCTCAACTCTACAAATGGTTCTAGTATGGATTATTCTTGATGAGAGTCTTTGCAAGTAAGGATGTTTACTTTTCCGTAGCAGCATATTAACGGGATTCGAAAGTAGGTCGGATTTGAAATCAGTTTATCAGTAACAATAGGTGTTTTTACATTGATTGATGGGAACATATTCGCATTTTTAATGATTGATGGGAACATTTTTCGAAAGGTTCACTGGAGTGGGTCGACATATGTCACTTTTCAACACAGCACTATTTGAATACATTTTGTGGTCCTAAATGACTGTGTAAATTTTGGGGCCGATTAATTGCTCACCGCATCTGCGGATTTCGTTTAAGGTTTGTATGGAAAACTGCAATGCAGCTTAAGAAATTCTATACTCAGTGCCATCATTATCTTATTTTTTGATGTTTTGCAACTTAGTACGGTCTGACTTAACACAGACCATTAGCAGTGTTGACAGAATTAATAAATTTCTGGGAATAATTTGACCTTTCTACACCCGGCCAAATCATACAGCGAAATTCATAAGAATCATCTTATGATGTATAGAAAAATAACAAAACTATGTTTTTATAAGATTATTATGAAAAAATACGACTTTATTGAGTACGTTACTCGCTAGAGTTTCATACGAGCATCTTATGATTCACATAAACATAAGAGAAATAAATAATTTTGTCTTATGAAAAATCGACGATGCATTATGGAAAAATAAATCATAGCAAACCGATTTAACGAAATAAATGCCGCTTCATAAGGTAGTCTTATGATTTACATAAGTCCTGCTTGTAGCTAAAAAATATACTTATGAAGTTCACTGTATTTTTTGGCTGAGTGTACCTTAAAATTGTAATAACATTTTTATGAAGAATGCTAGTTACAGTTACAGTTTTCGAAAAAGTTGTCAACCACATTTTGGACTAATCGTTTATTGCATTGGTTTTCCAATTTGAGTGAAATAGGGATCTGTAAGTGCGGAGATTCAAAACAGTGTATTTTCCCATACCAATTTCCAAACAAAGTTGAAACGCAAATTCCAAGAATAACCAATCGCTCCCATAATTTGCATAATCATATGAGACCAGAAAAAGAATTTAAAAAGTGATGGACTCGCCAACTAGGATCATTTTTAATATTTTCCATACAATCTAGATCCAATTTAGTGCCCACCCGGCTACATTACAGATACTGTCGCTAAAATCATCTTGAAAAATCATGAACTTAGGAATTTAAAAGAAAAACCAGATTGAGCACATAATTTATTTGATAATAATCGTATCTCTGGCGGTTTTCATCGGATCATTGCCGGTATTTATCTTTAAATTTAGTTTTCAGGAAAAATGCCAATATCGAAAAAGATTTATACCATTGTTTTTAAGGGCGATATTAATTGAAATTTCGAAGTACTCCGTACATCTTCGGTCGTAATGGCCATTATGTACATTCAAGTATTTTTTGGAACTAAATAAAATTTTCTTACGGATGCATCTGGTCGAATCAAATTTCATCAATTTTACGAAAGTAATGCATATATTTTTATTTAATTCGTTTATTTGACACGGCTCGTTGCGTTAGCTTAAAGGAGCCGTAGGTGTTTTATATAGAAAAAAATAAAAAATAATATTTTAATTGAATTGAATCCTTCGCACGCAATTTACATTTGCGGGCGAAGATTCGTTTCCTAGGCGGTGGAGCATGTCTGGCGTCGCCTGACAACACCTGAGGATCATTCACTGTGCTACCTTGATCGTCGCTTTCGTCTATAGTATCATCGTTGCTGCCGTCTTGACGGTTTTGGTCGATAGTTTTGGTATGCTTCTTCGTTTTGTTGGCTGCGGTCGTGGAGATTTCATCCTTGTTGACTGCAGTTCAATTGGCGGTGATGTTTGTTGCTACTGGAGTACTAGATGTAGTCGTTGTGGATTGAATATTTGTTTGTTGTTTAACCGTCACTACTGGTTGGATAATTGATTGTGTTTTAGCTGTGGGCGTTGAAGTCTGGATGGTTTTGTTGGTTGTAGGTGGTGTTTTCTTCTTATGGGCTTCCACGCACGGTTTTCCATAATGTTAGTAATGCATATTTGAATTCTGCTAAAATGATACCTATCTCAACCATTTTGTGTTCCATGTAGTCTACACTGTTAGAATCAGACCATTACCAAAAGGGCATTGCAATTATTGATGTTACTCAAAGTGCCGTCTCCATGCAAAATTGTGATAAAATTAAAAAAACTAGTAAAAAAAATTCAGTTATATGATGTTGTTTAGGCAACCAATTTGTAAGAAGATTTACAAGTAATACGGCGACTCAATATAGGTATATAGGGAGACAATCTCGAAGAATTGTAAGACGAATACAAATAAATTACTGATATAACATTCATGATATAGGGTTACTGTGCCCTAATTCATCTTAGCTCCTTTATTCATCCCACCCATTTAAACACATTAGATAGAGCAGTATCTGCTATCTCTATTCAACGCATTAGTTGAAATGGTAGGATGAATAAGGGTGCGTTGTACTCGACTTTTCATTTCGCTCAAAAGCGAGTATTTTATATTTCCCAAGTTTTTTATTCATCTGCTTCTTAGAAACGAAGCAAAGATGTTGATACCTATTTAAGCGCAATCCAATCACTGTAAGCCGAGTTATCAGAGTAATAGTGTGACATCGTGACTAATGAGATGAATAAGGGGCCTTCTACCCTAATTGATCTTGATGCAGAGCAAACGTAAATAGTTTCCGCGCAAAAAAGCTCACATCTATAGTTTAACACATTTTTTCTTCTTCCCAAAGGACACAAAACTTTACCTATCGGCCGTATAGTTCTTGAGATATCGTCATTTGAAGTTCGAACAATTCATATGAATTGAATTGAACAGAAATCCTCAACATCACTTGCCTTAACGACATGTTACAAATTTCATTTTTCATCCGATTAGCGTAAAATTTTGAAATAATTTTATACAAACTGAAAGATAATAAAATAAATATTTACAAAAGAATTACAAGACATTGATTTTTAGGATTGTGTCACTCGTCATGCCACTGTGTGCCACCTTGCTTCATATTACGATAAAAACGAAAGTGAGCTTAAGCATCATATTTACCATGATTAGGACATTGTTTACATCAAACCGTTTCAATTAAAGTTTTATTTTTCTTCACATTTATTTCCTTCTATCCGTAATAAGTGTCGTTTGGACTCTAAAAAGTTTATGCACACCTGTCCCGAAATTTGTAATTGTTAAATATTCACTAGAAAATCGTTCAAGGGTACGATTTCATTTGCATGTTTTATTGTTTATGCACTAGGTCATCAAACTCATTATAAAAATACTTACATTTTTATTTTTGTGAGAATACTATTGTAAATAGTAGTAGATAATAGAAATACACAAAAAGATTATCCAACCTAATGTATTTAATTACATTTTAGTGTACAAAGTTGCTGCCAATCTTTTCATTGTAAACATTGTTCATAACTACTCAGATTGCTGAACAACATTTCAAATTATGTTGGATTTATTTGAGCGTTTGAAATACATAATAGACCATCAAAAAAACTGGACAAAATGGCAACGATATTCCCGGTTTGCTTTTTTCGTAAAAATTCTAATACAAATGTTATGCGCAACCTCAAAAAGTATTATTGACTTAGAACAACAAAGCATAAGGTCGGCTAAATATTAGATTTCCAGAGATTGGTTAAATTATTTTTTCCCTTTTTGATAATGCTTTATCATGAATTCAATAGAATACTCAAAAAAAATTCAACATTTTTTGTAATTTTGTTCAGACTTCCGAGAAAAGTTTTGTGCTTTTACAGTTCCAGTGATGATACAGTTGTTATATACAATGTTCGCTTTGCATAAAATGACAGCAACTTGTTTATATACGCTAAAATGTAACTAGGTTCATTAGAGATGACCTTTTGTTTGTGCCTTTTCATTACCTACTACTAAAGTCTTGCAAAAAGAAAAATGCTAGTATTTTTTGTAATGCATGTGGTGATATAGTGCATCATCCTATAGAAGGACTTTGGGTTAAACTATATTTTTTCAACAAGTAGTGATAGCATTGTTTCATCTCATATTTTCCTATAGCGACCATTATTCAAATAATGGCATTTGTTGCTGAAACTTACTTTAGCATTTGTCATAATATAATGGAGAATTAAAAAAACGGTATTACCATAATAAAGATTTGTTTTATTTCGATTACAGAGGTTTTAACCTTAAAGTCATTCGTCTCTTTTTCGGGTTAGAGAAATCTCTTATGGAAAAATCTCTAACCCTATGTGCGGGATTGGGAATTGAACCCAGGTGAGCTGCGTACAAGGCAGTCGATATACCAACTACGCTATGCCCGTCCCCAATAGAGAAATTACATAAACAACATCGCAACGTATCTTTTTGGTTGATAATATATTTTAATTTGTAAAATTACGAGCCGCAACTAGGTGCACAAAAAAAAATCGTTCATAAATTCATGAATAAGAAATCACGATTTCATGAACTGAACAATTTACGAAAATTTTGACCAAGTTCCTGAAATTATGAATAATAAATATCCTATCTACAAAACTATTTGTACTATCGAAAAACTAGTTCGCGCCAAAAATATAAATGGCTTTTCATTCCAATGTTTGGTTGGGTAACTATGGTTATTCATAAATTGGGGATACTCTGGTTTGTATATACTATTTTAACTAAAATAACTGTCGTTTGAACTATGTTCATGATTTCAGGAGCTTTACCAAGATTTTCGTAATTTCTCATCACGTGACCATGCTAATTTTCTACGAGTTTCCTATCGGTTTTTTTCTGGCAGAGTCGTGCAATTTATGTTCATGATGTCAATCCCGGTTTTCGCAATTTATATTCATGTTGTCGTGATCTTTTCAGGATCTTAGTCACGATTTTCGTAATTTACAGGCGCGTGATATTTTGTTCTTGAGCACAATTTCGAATATTACACGTGGAGCATTGTGATTCATGATCATGTTTAATTACTATCGGATTTTATTACTTGGACTAACGTGACAATATGAACTGGATCATAAAAGGGTGACCGATTTGCGATATCTTGCTTTGTGAACTATATCACGAACACGATTTGTGGCTCTATAGTGGTACTCAGCGCACACTATTACTAGGCGCTAGAAGCTGGACATAACTATATGATATTTGACAAAAAAAACATTTTGTGGAATAGGTCACGTAAAAAATTCATTACGATGTGCAGAGTCGCATGAAATCGAACATAATTAGAAATATTTTCTAAAAATTTCAGATTCTCAAGATAGATCTTGAATGATGTAGTTCAAGAATCCATTAATAACATTTTATGATTTTGGAAACTATTTCATGAGCACAAATGGTCAGTCGTGAATATTATACTAGAAATCATAAAACAGTTCACGAATACATGAACAATATATTATAAATTTTTAAATTATTTCACGAGCACGCATGGCCAGGCGTGGCTATTATACTACGAATCATGAATCAGTTCATGGTTCCATGAATAACATTTAATGATTTTTTTGACTAATATACCAAGAATCATGCACCAATGCACGAATACATGAATGATATTTTATAATTTTGTGATCACAAATGGTTAGTCGTGACTAATTCGCTAGGAATCATGAATCAGTTCACGTATACATGAATAATATTTTATGATTTTGTCGATAATTTCACGAGCAAGGATATTAAATTTTGGCTAATATATTAGGATCTATGAACTAGTTCACGATGATTGAAAGGATTCATGTATAATATAGAAACAAAAAACAAACAAAACTGTGAACTAGCTCACGTACAGAAAATCACTTTGGGAATGACGTGGCGGAAACCGTGACTGAATATCTCCACTATTTTATATGGGCGTTGCGGAAGGAAAATTGAACATAATTATAAAACACATGCGGCCCTATTCTGCGCGGCGTGTGACGTGAGCCGACTAATCTCACCTCACTCTAAGTGACTTTTCTCACCCAATTCTGAAGAGTCACTTCGGGTGACGTGAGACACCCATTTAACCGCAATGGGGAATCTCACATCACCCGAGTCGACTCTCAGAATAGGGTGAGAAAAGTCACGTAAAGTGAGGTGAGATTAGTCGTCTCACGTCACACGCCGCGCAGAATAGGGCCGATGATTTTGGTTCATGGAGATTATTCTAGAATTCATGGTACTTTATACCGGTTACCAATGTTTTCTGTTAACGCTACGGTCATGTAAATCGAATTTCATACTTAACATACAATGGTATATGATGGCTACGGTTTGTTACATCTGATTCAATGGAAATTTACAGGTTTCTTTCAAACTGTGCAGAAGATTAAAATTAAGTCTTTATTAAAGATGTTTAATCTATGAGTTAGACCGTACAAACTGACATAAGAATAAACTATAACGTGAAGAATGACCATAAATCAGTTCACAATTTATAAAAATCGGACCGTGGATAACAACAATCCTTAATTTGAGAATGAAGCTATAGTACATTTAAATCTTGATTCTGTTTCCTATCGTTGACACTGAGTCACATCAGCAATTTTTAAAATTGTAATCAACATATTTTGCTTCCAATTCATTGACGCGCGTGAAAACTTCTCAAAAAATTGGAAACGAACGTTATCTTGGTATATTCATAGGGTCGAATTTTGGAATAAAAGATAATTGCCATATTTTATTGGAATAATAGCTACTGATAAGGGACGTACAGAACAATTTTTTCTCTACATCTCAATAGATCAAAGCACCTCGATTGGCCGAATGAATGTACTTTTTGATGGAATAGTGCCCCAAACGGATACTTTTAGTTCATGTTCCACATGACCAGAATATCTGACATCATCTGGTATATTTAAAAAAACAATGTTCGTCCTTTTCCAATAAGTCTAAAATACTTTTACACAACTCGGCTAATGTGCCAATATTTGATCAAATTGTTCTTGAGAGTAAAGTGGAAGTGTAGTTGCACTTTTTGTGATATTCCTTGCAATGCCATTCACTTTCACCATCACTTAGTTTGTAAGGCAAATCTGTCAACTTTTGTGAAAACTGTTAGCTCTACAAAATTATGTTTCTAGTCCACAATGGAATCGGACTGTCTTAAATTCATGGTACCCTTGTTCATAAAACCTTGTTAGAATACTGAGATGCCCACCGCGGGACCAATATAGATTGTAACGACGCCCATTTGTTCAAATGTGCATATGCATATATGTATATCATATTTTTATGGAAGATCGCCGACTTGAAAATGAGACGTTGCTGCTCACGAAATCACCGACGAAACAGAAACAGCTGAGCTTCTCATCCAAAACAACTGACTTCGTGTGGTAGATGGCCAATTGTTACATTACGTAATTACATACCATGCACAAAACCATCGCAGCGGTGAGAGCTTAAATTTGAACTAGAAACACAAATAGAAGAAAAAAGCGAGAAAAAAAAATCGAAAACGTCAAGTGAAAAGAAACAAGAAACCCTAAGAAAATGCACTCAATTTCACCTACAAACATGGGGACTGTATTGTCTTTAGACAGACGGATATAGGAGCACTGGCAGTGATTGCGTCCACGTGCACATGTATCGACAGCGCGACACCCGGAGCAACCTTGCCTCAGAGTGACTCTCGTTATGTGACAACCAGCAATTGTGTTTTAAGGTTTCTTTTTTTAAATCCAAATGACAAACATTTGACTTTTTTCCACACAACCATGAATTGCTGTAACTACTTTCCGTTTAGTTTGTAGCTTTGGAGCTGAACGGATCATGTTTTGTCACTATCGCAACAGAAGTGTACACTCTGGCAACTGATTAGGTTTTGAAGGTTAAAAGCCAGAGGGGGGGCTAGGGGGCTAAAGCCCCCCCCGAAATTTTTCAAAAATAAATTTAAAAAGCCGGTGACTTTTAACAAAACTTGTTGCTTATTTGGTTTGAACAAATTATTGAGAAAAAGTTAAAGAAGGCTATTTCTAACCACCGAAGGCAATGGTCACGAAATTCAGTGTGCTTTATGCTTTTGCTCGAGCCAGTGCGAAGCGAACAACAAAAAAGTAACTTTTATATTGTGTGCCTTGTCTGAAGAATACAAGAGACTGTTACTTTAATTGTAGCTGTAATAATCTGTCGAGATTAGTGATTAGCAGAAGCAAGAATTGGTGCTCCAGCCAAATGCGGTGATTATAAAATTATTGATCATTCGCATCCTGAAGGTGTAAATAGAGATTAGACTTTCGGAAACCGGCTCTATCCAGTTCTACCATGGCAGGCATTTAGCGCTCAACAAATTAGTGCAGACGAAACCATTCATTTCGCACAACTTAAAGAACAAGGTTGTGTGTGACATTGCTTAATTAAGATCCTTCTGTATATGGACTATGAGAAAATGAATGTTCCGCTACAAGATCGGATACCGCTTACTCGCAGATTAATGTCACATTTGGGAGAAATGGAATCTATTTGGAAGGGCAATTATTGAGGGCGAAAAGCAAGGAAGATATTCGCGAACATAAAGGCAGCAACTACGATGATGACACGGAAATGTACAATAGCGAGATAGAAATGAACTACTCCCCCCCAAGACATAGTTGGTGAGGAAAAAAATATTTCCTCGCCTCGTAAACAGGTTTCCACGTGCAATGGCTAAGCGCTTGCGCGAGATCTGTAGGACAACCACATAAACTCGTTATATTATTTTAATATATAAAAGACCCACGACCCAGTTTGTTATTTTTAAATGATAAGTTTTTGAATTGCACACAATTTTGAATTTCTGTATTAGGTCAGTGCACACTGTACACTCTGTTCTCTGTACACTACTCTGCGCTACACAAAAAGTATTTCAATTTATCTGAGAACGATTGAGCCGAGAATAGAATTTTCATTTCGCGTCATTTTAACGCAATACCATTTTTATTAACGCTTCATTTCATTGTTACGAGTAATTCGTTCCGTACTAATACACTGTTAATCCGTAAATCCGTGATATCTTCGACAAACGTGCAAAAAAAATTCTTTTAAAAGTGGACCGGGCAAAAAGTGGTAAAATAATAGGCAATCACGAAGAGGGACTAAAATGTTGGGACTGATTGAATCTATAAGTCAATAAGTTGGGATAACAGTTTCGATTTCATGTCTTAAGTATGTAACAGTCTTTCGTTCCGTTTTTGCTCGTCATGGAATAAAATGAGAGAGATAATCTTAAATAAGAGAGCAAAGAGAGGAAAAAATCAACCAATCTAAATCGACTCAAGATCACTCTTCTATCTTTACTATACACTCAACACGAGTTCTTTTCGAATTGCGCTCTGATCTTCTCATTTCGTCTTCGTTGCGTTAGGTGCAACAACTTTAATTGAAACTTTTTCCCAAATAGTGATAAAACAAACATGTAATCAGACAAACATTACAACTTTCTTCAAGAAATCATACATCTCTTCCAATCTTGATGATGATTGAAAAAAATCAAGAGCTAATTATTTTTATTCACAAACAAACCTATTACTAAACAGATTAGTGTTCATATTTGTTTAATGAATTGGCAAAGAGTTTTGCAAAAGTTTTACAGGAAACGGATAATTTGCTGTAATTTAAAACAGACAACTCTAAAAGAAAGCCTCGGCAAATTAGGTGCAAGTGCGATGTGTTCTCTTCCATGTGTCGGAAGCAAGTGATGCTGAAATTATTATCTATGTTTATAGTCTCTAGTTATTTTGGTGGTGTCATCAATGTTATATTTACCAAATTTTATGTAAATTAGAAGCATTGAGTAATCAGTGCTAAGTAATTTTCTTTCGATTTGTGAATAGATTCTGAGCAGTTTCGCTCAGTAGATTAAATTCTGGGTAGTTTCCATTAGTAGATTAAATCATTGAAATATATATTGGACATTGTCCAAAACCCCACGAATTCCGAAATAAAACCTTCAAATAAATAAATAAAACCAAAATGTTCAAATATAATATTTACTTAATCTAGGTAATCTTCTCAAGTTACAACGGTTTTGCAAGATTGTCAAAAGTCAATAGAGCTAAGGCATTCTTGCTTTGTAGTGAAATCAGTAGTTTTTGCACTCACTTTACATTTTGACTTTTAGTATAGTTTTAGGGATCTAGGAAAATCAGTCTACGATATTTTTAATTCATAAGTACAATGATATAAAAAGTACCTAAAAAGAATCAACTTAAATAGATAAAAAGATAGTTATTCTGAGTTGCCTGATAATGTTGTCGAAGATAGTCTTTAACCCATTACCTATGAGAGTCAAATGAAAAAACATGTGTTTTTTTCAGGATTGTTTTGATTACGACATGATCAGTATCATTTAAATTGAAAATTTCATAAAGTCGAGTTAACGCAAACTTCGGATGAAGTCAAAGAGCTAGTAATAGTAGAAAGAAACCTGATCATGAAAATAGGAGTTGAACCTATTTTCTGCATCTACAAATCGCCTGCCTTATCAGAAGATTTGAAGCAAATTTCGACATTCACTTTGTTCGGACATTCTTTGCAACGGTAAACTTTGATTTCACACTGATATATTCCTATTCATGGGGACAACCTTGACGTTGGTTTCGTTCTTCTGATTAGCAAATGCGTGTAAAGTTTCGTGAGACGGGTTTTTGGATATTTTTCTACTCATTCCAATTTAGCGTCTTCTACAAATTGTAAAGGTGTATCGAATGTGTAGCATTTTCAAGCAGCGTAGCATGCAGCGTAGCATTTTCAAGCAGCCCTTAATACTTTGAGCTCTTGACTATTCATTTTTGTAACTAGAGAAATTTCTAACTTGTAAATCAAAAATAATCAAATTTAATTCGTCGATGCACTATAGCCTTTCTTGTAACAGGCAACATATTATTAGGGTTTTTAGTGTCTATTGTCTTATTTTTGGAATTTTTTTCACTAAGAACTTTTCAAATTACGTTCAGTTTCCAGTGATTGTTTCAAGTCATCAGAATTAATACATTTATGCAATAATTTTTAAGCCCCTCCCGAAACAAAATCCTGGCTACGGGCCTGGGTTAAACACGACAAGCAAGGGAGATAACACTAAAAGTAAACAGTGGCCTGTGTTGTTTTGGATTCGGGATAGCGATGCTGTTGGAAATAAATTCCGCAGATCAACGCTGACACGCTTGGCTGCGACTTTTTCTGTAAAATCGATGGAGCGTAACAACCTTTTCGGCGAACTTCTTTGGAATGTAGATGGGTTGGACGACTATAGAATGCCTTCATGAGATCAATGGCGCTAAAGATAGCGAGTGAAGAAATTTTTATGAGAGTAGGGAAGCTACTAAGAAGATCGAAACAAATCTTCACGCGGAGGCGACGTAATGTTAAAGACATTTATTACCGAATCTTTTACGACATTTATATTCAGAATCAGTCCTGATTTCTAATGTCAATGCATAAATCAACCGCCTCGTATTCTACGACGATTTCGTTATATATTCTAAATCTTGTGCACTACAACGCAACTACCAGAGAAATAATTTTACTTGCCCATTGGGATAATTATTATTAACATTTTTCAGAACAGAACTGCTCAATTGAATGCTGTAGTAACTCAACCAGAATGCAATCACAACATTATAACGGAATGGATTTTTTTTGTAGAAAGCTGTATTATAAATCTGGACTCAGTAGTAGTTAAAATAACAGAAAATTATAACAAAAAACAGCCCAAGATGTAGTTTTAAAATGTTTTTGTTATGTGTTTCTGATCGGAAACGGCATACTAAATATGAACTTGGTTTGTTGGTTCTGAATCACTCACACAAATATACAAAGATTGGCTGTTAAAGAATTTAAAAAATTAACACTGGCAACATAAAAATTCAGTAAAAACAGCGTCATCTTGAGCATCCCAAAACATCCAGATTAAAAAGATTTTTCAGTAATATCCGACAGAAAAATAATTCGAAAAATAAATGTTGTGCAAAAATCGCTCCATAGATAGAACTGGAACTTTTTGGATTGCATAAAACACATCTCAAAGAAGAGCATGAGAATGACGACCGTACAATTCGTAGTTGATGCTCTGTGATTGACCAGAACAAGAGAAATTACACAGAAAATCAACGAATGGGGCCTGTCATCCTGGTAGTAGCTATCCACTCTCAATGTGCACGTTTCGGGAGTTCTATACTTTGATATGCTAATAACGGCACCGGCCACGTCCTTACAGTCATCGAGGAAGGGAAAGAATGTTAGTGTAACAAAAGTATTTATGGAGACCGTGTATACCACTGCATCTTCCACGAGAAGGAGTTTTTGTGAGTAGGATAGGGTAAAGAGTTATATAAATCTGGATTCACCTTGATGAGTGATACGATCTATGCAACTTTCAGTAGTGTCATCATGTGTTTATTGCTCTGGGCATCCAGCTGCCGAGAATTTATGATAGATTTATTGCTTATTGAATTAATTTTGAACAGCTGGATTTGTAAAAAAAAGCAACTTCAGATCCAGATAGCCGACAGTCGAGAGTGTTTGCGGCAAATGGGAGGTGGATGATTTTATTATTCCTTGCTTATTCATTCCGGCGAAACACGGCCATTTAAAAACAATACGAGCGATTATTTTTAGTGTCTCGGGACATTTATTGATATGTCTATGTAATCAAAGGTTTCGTAATACACGCATAATTCATTGTGTACAAATTTTGCTATTATTATTAATGGCAATTATGTATTCCCTTCTTTCTCTGTGGTCCATTGATTCTTATGTTACAATAATTCGCGCGTTTTGTGATGCTATCTGAGGTTCATTTTAGACGGTGTAAAATAAGTGCTACCGAAATACCTGAAACGACTAACAGTCGGATGTACAACAGATGACATGTGCGTGTTTTTACGCTAATTTCTAGTACAAGAATGAAAATAATAAGAACGAAAAGAAACTAACTTGACTGTTGGTCAATAATCAAGCTACAATATTTTTATAGTCATGAAGAAATATGACAGTAATACAGTGAATGTACCACCCCTCAAAGCATATGCAAGTACACTCAGTTTTTTTTACTCGGGGGATACAGGCCGCGTAAATTCAAAAATCTGCATAAAAACCGCTAAAAAATACTGCGCAAGAAACCGCGTAAAAAAAACCTGAGTGTACTCAATATAATGAGAGATAATTATAATTTATTGATGATTTAATAGACTAAAACTAATCCAATTGATATGACAGTCATATGAGCTGATATGTCCGCCGAAAACTGGTATTTGGTTTTGAATTCTTCTGATGAATTGTCAATTCTCAACCCTCATATATAATTCAAAAGTCATTCACTCAGACAAGACCATACGTATTCTCCACGCACATTAAATACCCAGTGGATCAGTTTCCTAGTTGGTCAAATAAACACTAAACAAATAAAGAAATGTCACCTCGATTGGCATTAACCGGCGAATTTGTGTTCCCTTACAATGCCATCAAATCAAAGAACATTTAAAATTACATGCAAAAACCGATTTAATCCACCTAGCAGTGCGATGAGACATTTCTTACACATTTCACTATTGGATTAGTTTGCAGAACTCACGAGAAGTAGGCACCCAATTAGAGGTGGGATGAAAACAGTTTCTAGTCTTGCACCAATAAAATCTCGAATAAACTGAATAAATTATAGAAATCAACAAAACGACCGAAATAAAAAAGTAAAGCAAAAAATGGAACAATAGGTTTTTAAATTCATAAAATGAGTAGAAAAATTAATGGAAATCATTATAATTTTGATCCAAATACACGAATCAAATTAGATTAGGTTATTACATAAAAATTAAGATTATATTTAGAAATAGTTATAAGATTAATAGAATAAATTGACTCATACTAACAAATTGAATGAAATAAAACGAATGACTGAACATGAAATGCATAAAATTAAAGATATGAATAAAATGAATCAGATAAATCAGATAAATCAAATGAATCAAATGAATCAAATGAATCAAATGAATCAAATGAACCAAATGAACCAAATGAATCAAATGAATTAAATCAATCAAATGAATCAAATGAATCAAATGATTCAAATGAATCAAATGAATCAAATGAATCAAATGAATCAAATGAATCAAATGAATCAAATGAATCAAATGAATCAAATGAATTAAATCAATCAAATAAATCAAATAAATCAAATAAATCAAATGAATCAAATGAATCAAATGAATCAAATGAATCAAATGAATCAAATGAATCAAATGAATCAAATGAATCAAATGAATCAAATGAATCAAATGAATCAAATGAATCAAATGAATCAAATGAATCAAATGAATCAAATGAATCAAATGAATCAAATGAATCAAATGAATCAAATGAATCAAATGAATCAAATGAATCAAATGAATCAAATGAATCAAATGAATCAAATGAATCAAATGAATCAAATGAATCAAATGAATCAAATGAATCAAATGAATCAAATGCATCAAATGAATCAAATGAATCAAATGAATCAAATGAATCAAATGAATCAAATGAATCAAATGAATCAAATGAATCAAATGAATCAAATGAATCAAATGAATCAAATGAATCAAATGAATCAAATGAATCAAATCAATCAAATGAATCAAATGAATCAAATGAATCAAATGAATCAAATGAATCAAATGAATCAAATGAATCAAATGAATCAAATGAATCAAATGAATCAAATACATCAAATGAATCGTATGAATCAAATGAATCACATGAATCACATGAATCACATGAATCAAATGAATTAAATGAATTAAATGAATCAAATTGATTTAATTCATCCGGTGAATACAATGAATCAAATTAATGAAATGGATCAAATGAATAAAAAGAATGGATGAACAAAATGACTAAAGTAAAAAATAAATGAAATGCATAAATAAAACAAACGAATCAAATAAACAAAATGAGCTGAAGTGATAAAATGAATAAAGAGAAGAAAATGAGCAGAATTAAATGCATTGATTAAAATGAAAAATTGAACAACAGTAAAAGGTTATAAAGGTTATATTAAATTATATTATATTAAATTATATTAAATAAAGAAATAAATTGAATCAAATAAATTATTTGGATGAAATGATTAAAACTGAAAAAGTAGTAAGATTATTAAAATGAAGTAACTGAACAAAATGAATAAACTGGGAAAAATTAATAAAATGCATACAATGAAAACAATGAATGATATGAGTAAAATGCACAAAAAGAATAAACTGATCAGAGTGAATCCAAAGAATGAAACGAATAAAATAAGTAAAATGAACGCAGATGAACAAAACTACTTAAAAGATGCGGAATGAAATAATTAATTAAAATGAAATGGTCATATATTTGAAGCCAAACACATTTTTGAATAAAGAAAATGAATAAACCGGATTGTACGAATTTGAAAACCATTGCATCAGAAAGTTTTGAAATGTTTTTGAAAATCCCATCTTCTGATAAAAGGCTAATAAATATTCAATGGACTTTCTAGGGCTTCCATCTTTTTTTGGTTTTATTCTTTTTGTTTTCATGCTTCTTTACTTGACGAATTCAAAGTTTACTTTTTGGTCACATATTCCCGAAAAAAAATTATGTGCAGAACAGAATTTACTGGTCCAGTATTTTAACGCGCAATTGAAAATAGTAAAGTGAGATAAGGTCACATGTGCTTTCAAGCCCCTTGAACAGAGAACGACAGAGGGAGAATGCGATTCGCGAGTGAGACAGGTAGATATTTCAAAGTTTTTATTTGCATTGAAGTAAATAGTGTGAAATGTCTAGGCTATGTCGATTGCATAAAAGCCGTGTTTGTATTGTTTCGTTCGGAATTCTCGTGCAGGAAACATGGATAAATAAGTCCTATACAGGCCAATATTGTGAAAAGGAAATGGTTCAAACTAGTCAGTATATCCAAATATGGACGACGATAAGTTAGAAGACATATTATAGTTGCATCCCCCATCGAGAGTGGGTACTTTGGGGACTTCTTTTCCTGGATCTAATTTGTGGATATTTTTGGTTTTTGAACCGTTATTTTTCATGAAAGTTCGTACCAATACAACGAATGTGCAGCTGATACAACTCATGGTTCATTCGCCTGCGCAACGTTCCGTCTTCCATCTGCACGCCACCATAGATGGTACGCAACACTTTTCGTTCGAAAACTACAAGGGCGCGTTGGTCCTCCACGAGCATAGTCCAGGTCTCGTGGCCGTAGAGGACCACCGATCTAATCAGCGTCTTGAAGATAATCAACTTCGTGCGGCGGCGAATTTTGTTCGACCGGAGCGTCCTCTGGAGTCCAAAGTAGGCACGATTTCCCGCTATGATCCGTCTCTGAATTTCTCAGCTGTTATCATTGTCGTCGGTTACCAGTGAGTCCAAATACATGAATTCGTCGACCATCTCGATTTCGTCACCGTCAATCCGAACTCGGGTGAGAGGTTCACATTGTCGTCTCTAGAACCTCTTCCTCTCATGTATTTTGTCTTCGAAATCCTGGCTTCAGCTTTCAGTCTTTGAGTATATATTTCATTCAAAATTCAATGGAGATACGAATAGTTTAAATATCGCACGTGGAATGTCTCTTTTAAAAATTTCCATCGTTAAACTTTCATATTACCCAGTTAAGCCAAATATTTTACTGATATAGCCATGAATTTCCTTAATTATAGTGTAGATACAGGCAATGAATACAATTGAATTAAAGTTGAGTTGATGTAGCAGCAGACAAAAAATAGTTTTGTTTTCTCAAACCTTCGCAATTACAACTAATAAATATTTCAGATTGGCAGAAGATCTTATCACACAACTTAGAAATGCATACAGAAATAGCTAGATAGATGCGATAGAAGAGAGACAGAGAGAGAAAGAGAGAGAGAGAGAAAGAGAGAGAGAGAGAGAGAGAGAGAGAGAGAGAGAGAGATGAGGGGGGGGGGGCGTGTGAGGAATGGCAAATGATGGTTAATGCAGTGACATTATTTGTATAGGTATATTATTATGATATATTGATTGTTACATTCTTATCATAAATAATGTAAGTAGTACTTTTTGCGCCATAACCAGTATAACCTAAATCTTGCAAAAGAGCTAAATTTTCGCTAGATTTTTGGGTTTCAAACATACAGTTGCTTTCGGTGACGCCACAAGTATAATTATATTAGAAATCTTTTATCTCACTACTAGGTGAATTACTTGTTGATCTGTGTATTGATATACCATCCAACATTTACCTCATGATTGAACGCAATGCCTAATCCAAGGAATAAATACTAGAACTCACTGTTTCTTTATCAACGCATTATTTTGTCTTTGAAGTGAACTTATATATTGATTTTTGAGAAATAGTTCATTTATTATAAAGGTAATTCACAAAATGTTCTCAACATCGAATTCCTTGAATCACGTAGATGTGTTTTCATACCCAGATATTCAAAATCGGTTTAGTTTTGCCCCTAAAACACCAGTAAAGCAATACTCTGTATGAAACAATCTCATTTTTAGTTAGTGGAAATTGGTAAGCGAGGACTAAAAATACAAAATGTCTAATATCTCCGCCGCTCGTGTACGGATTTAGACAGTCTATAGCTTGTTAGAAAGGTATTTTTACAAGCTTTCTATTTATGTGCAGTTTGTGGGACAATATTGTATTGTTTGAAAGTTATTTGCAAAAAACCTGCTGTGTTTTGACAAAATCGCCCATATCTCAGAAAGTAAACAACATATCGAAAATCAAAAATAATAGTGTCAAATGGCAACGTTAGGCCTTTCATTTGAAACTAATTTCATTAAGATCGGCTCAGCCATTGCTGAGATAATTACATGACATTTTGTACATACATACATACACACATACACACACACACACATACATACAGACATTGTCTCAATTTGTCGAGCTGAGTCGATTGGTATATGAGACTCGACCCTCCGGGCCTCGGAAAAAGTTGTCAAAGTTTGAGCGAATCCTATACATTTCTTTTGTAAGAAATGTAAAAATGTGTGCAATTCAGAATATAAGGACATGAAGACTGCATAATTATTTACACTAAAAAAGATAGGAAAAAATTAGTTGCAAAGCTGAGGTGGTTCATTTTACAAGATATCACTGCTGATGAATCACTTTTTTTAAAATAAGTGATAAGGGACGCGGACGAAAATAGCTCACCACCGCCTCATAAAACACATCCCAAAAGAAGTATGTCCAGAAATAGAACCTGGGCTGTTGCCAATTGCATTTCATTGGACACTACTGGACTATTTCGACGTTTCGATGCAACATTTGCATCATCTTCATGGGACAAAACTACTTGGTCGTTCCTCGTTAAGGGGGGTAAAGGTTTCAATACGAAAAAAAACACTTTTTTGTGATTTTTTAGAGGTTTGCGTGAAGAAAATTTATCAATAATTTTGTACATTATAGTGTATCATTTCAATAACATGCTGTAATTTTTCAATGCAAAAATATCGACAAACGACTCGGTAACGAAGTTTTTTGCACAACGTCTCTGGAAAAAACATGATTTGCGGTGTTACCTGCCATTCAAAAACCACCTAACCGATTTCTTTCAAACTTTAATAATTGCATGGAAAAACCCACAATCGTTTTTAGAAACATTCCTGCCCATGTATTTTGCCATTTAAGGTACCTGTGGTTACGAATGTCTGAGATTTAAACCCACGAGAACATATAGCTTGCCATACAAGATACTGTTCAGTAAATTTTGTTTTGCGTTTTAGTTGAACAAGAGCATCTCTTCGACTAATGCAGTATAACAGTCAGGTTAAAAATGGTACTTGAACTTTTTATAGTAATACGTTTTATCGTAAAATTGGAAATTTGCTGAAGGTAAATTTTCTACGTGGTGACTCAGACGACGCCATCTTGGATACTAAAACCTCCTGTAGATTTACAATATTTACAATTTATTTTTGTACATGTATTAGTCAAGAGCAACGTATTCGGCAGTAGTTTGGTTCAGTAGCAATTCTATAACTGTGTTCGGATTTCGATGTGAAAGGCCTACATATATTGCTGACAGTCTAATATATAGTTGTAGGTATTGCTTATTGTTTGGCTATTTTAATAACGAAGATTAAATCAGAATCAGATAATGGTATCCTTACGTTCTATAATTCTTAAATGGACAATCTACAAAAATATCATGGCCTATTATCTTAGCCCATTAGTTAAAAATGTCGATTTAAAGCTAATAAGTGTTATTTTCTTTTAATTGTTGGGAATAATTTTTTGTTACAGAAGAAATGCCATGTCAATTGTTGAAATCAAATCATCGATTTCAGTTTCTTCTTTAGTGAGCCTATCTAAAGTAACTTACCTTTGATTTAAGAATCAGTATAAACAGTTTATTCCATGTACTCTGTACTGTCGATCCGCCGACACTAAAAACTCAATGGTCGCCCTTTCTTCCCCACAAGTTATTATTCTCTTCACTTCACTGTCGACCTCTCTTCATCGGAAAAAACTTCTCTTTCATCATATTTTTTTCTCATCTATATTTTTTCTTTTGTTATTTCAGCACATTATATCCACTCACTTGGCTGTGATTACACAGATCATCGAAGCCCCCAAAAGCTTCAAAAATATCAACTCTTCTCTGCCTTCTGCTCGCCTTTGCACTCTACTTTTGCTCCATTTTAATCATCATCATCATCTTGCCGCCTCCAGCGCTGGTTGACCAGTCTACACCAGAGCACCAGTACACTTCAAATTCAGCGCACAGACTCCAATAGATCGTGACGTATTGAGATTATTACGATCGGTGCTCAATGTATAGCTATAGCCTACCAATCCGATGTGCACAACACAAATTTACCCGCTCACCATCGGTTGCCTTCGTAGCCGTTCACCGTCACCGTCGTCGTGGTTGTCGTTGGCGTCGCTGTGGGGTTTCACAAGAAGCAGCGGCCAATTGCACCATCACACCAATTGCATTATTCTGTGGAGCAAAAAAGACACAGAGCGAGAAGAAATAGAAAAATGAAAAACAACTGAATGAAACGGTTTCCGATTGCACACACTGTTCTCTGTAGGAAGGGGTGCCGCCACCAAATAATAAAACTAACGTCAGTCTAATTGAAATCAACGTCACTGAGCTTGAAGACCATCTCACTCACCTTTATTATAGATAGGCACACTAAATAGACACACCGCTTACATAGTGACATTTCGAGTTTTAGTAGATCATTATAATCATCTCGAAGGAAGTTTGTAATAAAAAACTGATCCCATATTAAAGATGCAAGAAATCAGCTCCGCTGATATCAGACATAATATTGGGAAATGTAAAGAATAAGGTCACAGAAGGAACTATTTCTGATTATGGAAGTCTAAGTAATTGTTATATTTCATACACTGTCGCTCTACAATCGTCGCTTCATCTGTGCTCTCCCGGTTGAGAACCGAACAGTTGACATCGTCGAACATATTTGGCGGTGTCTAATCGGTAGATGTTCGTGTATTTTTTCCAACATTAATGGAACATGAAATGGTCAAACAAAACATATCCCATATAGTGTTTCTAAGGAATTACATACCTTTTTGAATTTATGTAAAGGTATGAAGCAATGATTTGATGACATCAAAGTTATAGTATTTTGATAGTACAAATATATTGATTTTTCCCCGAAATATTTTTTTTTATTTAAGAGGATTGCGGTGATCATGATGGAAGTCCAACAGATCAATTAAAATTCCAAAACTCAAACAATTGCATTAGTATAGGAGTATTCCTCGTACCTTAACGATTAGTTGAATAAATAATAATTTTTTCCTTTTCTTCACCGAATCAATGTTTTCAGCTCTAAAAATTATTTTGAACAATAGAACAGAAATTTATATTATATAAATTAATAATGATGTGATGATGATGACGCACAGTGTCGCCAAGCCGGACAAAACCTCAAAATTTTATTTTTGATTTTTCATAATTTAACATTTTTCTTTGTTTCTTACCAGGTTAAATAGAGTCTTCTCAAAATATTAAACCCTGAGGACGAAAGTTCGATTTTTTACAGAACTTCAAAGGTGAAATAGATGATGAGTTCTGAGAAAAACTGATTTCAAACCTAAGTTATTAAAATGAATATATCTTTTTAGTTAAGATTCCGATTAGGATCGACCTGGTTTCATTAGAAAGGTTATTCGCTGGACTTATAGCTGCCATTCGATTTAGTCGATGCAAGCCTTTTTTCTCGCTCAGACATGAAGAACAAATAATAAATCGTGTAATAAATTAATGTTATGATGTTCAAAGTGGCTGTACTTTTTTTGAAACAGTTCGGAAAGATCACTTGTTGTTCATGATAGTTGAAAATTAGTGTACTTTCCGAAAATGAATATCTTGCTTTGCCCCTTTCTGCCCCGAGGTATGAAAAAAGGTGATTTTTCACGGTATGTCTGAAGGAGACGCATGGCAGCCTTTGATTACCCAGGGTTCGTAATATAATTTATTGATGTGTTTTATCATGATCAAAAATTGAAAAAAATGTGTATTCTGCTAAAAAATTAACCACACCTAATTTTTTGAAAATGTATTTTCGGACTCAACATTTACGAATATAAAGATCACTATCTTTATATTCGTAAATGTTGAATTTTCGAACCACCCTAAGTGACAAAATTGTGAGGCAACAAAAAACAAAAAATTAACTTCAAATTTGAATTCAGCGTCACAAGATTACCTTGATATGAAGTTTTCATCAAATTTGGGCCACTTTTGAGGTTTTGTCCGACTTTTGTATGGAAGGTAATCACTGTGTGACGATGTGAACCCACCATCAGTGCAAAGGCTACGCCAGTGGCTGCAGTTGATTTTAACAGCAAAGCCAAATATTGCTCGCAAACGACTTTCAATTCATTGCTGTATGAAGGGTCAAAAAGGGTTGGATCCATAAGCAGACGTTCTTATGCGCACTCCACAGGGACAAAGAATCTCCTTCCAACAATAAAATCCAGAAGTTTGAATAGCTGCATTTGCAATACTCGTTAAGGCACTTAGGGGGTCAGTGCAGACATTATTACCCTCTGACTAGAGACAGGTGATCCACGTACCCTAATCCAAGACACGGTTCGTATGATGCCCTGATGCACCCACCCCAGCAATCGTTGAGGTATGAGAAAAAATAATTACGAACAGTTTGAGAAAAACTTAAGAAAATCGGTTGAGTGGATTTTCGGCAACCATGATCACGCCATTTTTGGAAAAACGACATTTCGAGATAAACGAGTTTCAAATTTCAATTTACCACTGCTCTTGGTAGACGAGGCGCGCTTCGAAGTGCTGCAACTTTCGATCTATTGCTCGGATGTCTATGAAAATTTGGAAAAGTATTCTAAGGAGTTGTACTTTACTCATTTAGGGTAAAGGTTTCAGCGTGAAAAAAAAACACATTTTTTTGCGAATTTGTTTAGGACTTTGCGCGAAGCAAATTTTTAAAAACTTTTGTACATTTCAGTACATCTATTCGATGACGAAGCTTTTTGTACAACGTCTCTGAAAAAAAAAACATGATTTTCGTTGTTATCTGCCACTCAAAAACTACTTAACCGATTTCTTTCAAACTTTGCATACACATTCTAGGTTAAAAATACCTAACCCCTACGTTGAGTTTATAAGATAATTTTTCATTTAAGGGCATGTTTACTCATAAAAAGGCGAATTTTTTCGTGAAAAATAGCAATTTTTATTTAAAATGAGCCCTTAATTAAAAAAGGCATATTTTTCTTATATAATAGATGCAAAATATGCGAAAGCAAAAGCATATTTTTTTTTATTTTAACCGGACTCCCTTAAGGGAAATTTATACTACATGATAAACAAGATTATGAGGGTAGTATATTCATGGACTAAAAAAATATTTGAATAGCTCAGCTTTATTAAAAAGAAAGAAAAAAATGTCTCGATTTTGTTCATATCCTTGTTTTGTCACCCTGAATTTATCATCAAAATGCGTCATTACTGTATTGTAATGAAACGATAGAAAAGCAACACCAAAATTAGAACTATGTTCCAATCGGAATGCAGTGCTATAAGAAATTGTGGGACGTTTTGTGTGTTACACGGTATGTTACACAATAGTATGTCAAATTCTTCGTGCAATTATGAATTTATTGAATTTACATATACCTAATCAATTTACTATACGTACTCAACATTGCTCAGCTGTTAAATTACTTTTATCTCGTATAGAAGCAAACACGCGACACCCTACCTCGTGTGAACAGCTTTTTGTATGTTCTCTAGTTATGTGGCAAAATAAACTTATCCAAACACAGCCACCTCGGAATTATCGCTTACTTACGTTGATTGCTCAATCCAACTGGTTTGAAGTTTCCTCGGCTGTTGAGATGCTCAGTCTCTGCACTAGCACTATACAGAATCCAAACCAAAGAACACCTATGCGAACGCGGGCCTTGCACTGAAAATTTACCGTGTGTTAAATTATTTACGACCAGTTCCCACTGCCAGCATCACAGCCCAGCAGAAAAAGTAGAACAGCAGGCGCACACAACACACACGAATCGATAATGTTTATAAGAACTTCCGGAAGAGAGCAAAATGAAACACAGACGACGGGCCAACTGCGACAACAAAGGAAATTTTCTTCACGCTCTTCCCATAGATCTGTGCAGTTTGGCCTTCTTATGTTTCAAGCAGGAAAATAAAACACAAAATGAATGCAACTCTTTTTCCTTGCACTTATTATCACTTTTCACTGTCTTCTTTCGTAACATTCGGACACTTTTTCTTCGGTTTTCGCATATTCGCTATCATTTTTCATAAATCAAGGGATTAAATTACACCAACCTGCCTTAATATTGATAATCAGTTAAAAACCAACAATCACAAACCAAGATGAAAAAAGTTATTCAGCTGTTGTACAACACACAGGGCAATCGATTGCACTTGGCCGTCCGTGGGACCGTGTTTAACACTTTCTTTCAACTCTCCTTGCCAACTGACAGCGAACCGAGCAGCAAATGACGATCATGGCTGCTGGTTGGCTGTCTTTCCATCGCTACGCAAACCATGAAAGAGCGAACGAACAGATTGCACCAATACCGCCATCCGTCGACAGAGAAGCAAAGCATGAATTTTGTTATTACGGTAAAAGTGTGAAGCATAGAAAGCACAGATCGCAACCAGCAGCAAAGCATCATAACATTCTCTCCCATGCCGAAGTTGGTCACCATCAGCTGTTTCAGGTGATTCGACCATGCGAGAGAGAGAGAGCTGGGTGTAAATTGTAATGTATGCGTGTTATCTGTTAGCATAAGTTGACGTTTGTAGCTGTCTCCATCGACATTAGTGGGTGGTAAAAGCATAACGAGGAACTATGCAACAGGGATTATGGTTCTGGTGCCGAAACAGAGACATCTGGTTTTGGATGGCAGAAAGTCAACATAACGCTCGTTATTGCGGCTGTGGCTCACGTTTGGAAAACTCTGCTATGAATCTGGCGAGATGTTTGGTGAGAGTAAGTACAATTTACAAACGGCAAGGACCTAACCAAATGGCAAATCACTTTATGGTTTGTGCAAAAATTTTACGCTACCCAAGTCCCCAGTTTCGCCGTGGTAGAATAAAGTGAGTGATCATAGCGTACTGTTTCCACCATAATCAAAACCATAACAAACTTAAACAAAGCGCCGGTTTAATGAACAGCTGTTTCAATAAAAAAAAATTTCTTTACTAACAGCATCCAGTAAGTGCCTGAAGCGGAGTTCAGGCTTCAATCAACGGCTGCCAATATTATCGCAACGGCGATAAATTTTATGCTTTTACAAAGGAAGCGCTCCAATTTAATTTGGTCGCTATAAATGGTAAATTCGGGGCGCTATTGCGGTGCTTTTATGCGTGCAAAAACAGTGCGCGAAAAATATAGTGTTGTTTAGTGTATTTTTACAATGGAGAATACATTTACGTACTAGCCCAGTACACGTGCTATTAGTAGATGCCAAGCTACCACACGGAGTGTACTGGGGGTGTGTCGGGCTCTAATGGTGACGCAGCCATTAATACCGACTAAACTCCATTGGGCTCCGCCATTGTTCCCCCCAGGGACTACCTCTCGGTATTACTTCTGGGGGAATGGCTGTACTTGATGAACTCATTCACATTCGCTCACGCGTTCATACGTCCTGTATGAGGCTTACTTGGGTGCTCTCTCTGTCACACCTTGATTCACTCTCTAACACTCCACATGAGGCTTACTTTTGTGCTCACCTTTTTCGTTCCTTGCGAGGCTGACTTGTATGCTAACCTTTTTCATTCCTTGCTAAGCTTACTTTTGTGCTCGCCTCTAACATACCATGTGAGGCTGACTTGGATGCTCACCCTATCACCTGGTTCACTCTCAATCGTACCACTCTATTACACCCCTGTCGCTCCACCTGGCATCCCATGTGGGACATTTTTCTTAGGCCCCACTTCTGGCATACCATGTGAGGTTTACTTGGGTGCTCACCGTTTTCATACCTTGTGAGGCTGACTTTTGTGCTCACCTCTAACATACCATGTGAGGCTGACTTTGGTGCTCATCCTTAACATACCTTGGATGCTCACCCTTTCACTCTTCTGCCACGCCACGAGGCATCTATAGGTAAGTTCCAACATACTACGCTACGACCCTCCCATCTTGGCATAAAGCAGTCCACATATACGCCTATACACTCACTCTTCTGCCTTGCTTCGGGGTGGCTGGGTTTACCCCTTACGCGGTCGCCAGTCGCTGCGCCAAACCTGTCTCAGCATGAACAGACCATTCACTCACTTTTCTGCGCTCGGCCTTTTTCGCTCCAACTAACCAATCACTAGTTAGTTGTGCCCGTCGTCTGTTGCTCCTTGCGCCAGATTCCCTGTAGCCTACAGACAATATGGGTGGTTGCAGTCGAGACTGCATTCCACTTCTCCACCGATTGACACATCCGCTGAATAAGGGTATCAGGGGTTGTGTCCCAGCCACAGACGTCAAGCATTGCTCTTCTTTCGACGTCGAAACGAGGACATACGAACAGTATGTGTTCAGCAGTTTCGTCTACACATGGGCAGTCAGGGCAGGCGGGGACCTCCGCATGCCCGAACCTGTGGAGGTACTGTCGGAAGCAGCCATGGCCTGACAGGAATTGTGTCAGATGGAAGTGAACTTCCCCATGGGGTCTGCCCACCCAGCTCGATATGTTAGGTATCAGCCGGTGGGTCCACCTACCTTTCGGTGAGTTATCCCACTCACGCTGCCATCTGGCGACCGAGGTCACCTTGGTGCGCTTGCGGGCTCCTCTATTTCCACGTAGCTCGAAGCACTTCTCATCTTCCCGGATGACCAACCCGACTGGCATCATGCTCGCTATCACGCAGGATGCATCGTGTGATACCGTGCGGTAGACAGATATCACTCTGAGGCACATCACGCGGTAGGTGCTCTCCAATTTCCGTAGGTAACTGGTTATCCTCAGTGCTCTTGATCATGACGGGCCTCCGTATCTGAGGATAGATACGGCAACGCCTGCCAGTAGCCTACGTCTACTGGCGCACACCTTTCAGCTGTTGGACATCATCCTCGATAGTGCCGCAACAGCAGTCGATGCTCTCTTGCATGTATAGTCGACGTGGCTGCCGAAGGTCAGCTTGTCGTCTATAATGACTCCGAGAGACTTCAGACTTCGCTGTGAAGTGATCAAGACTTCTCCCACATGGATAACTGCATGTTGTGCCGACTTGCAATTGTTGACGATAACTACCTCCGTCTTATGCTGAGCGAGCTCCAGACCTCTCGCGCTCATCCATTCCTCCACAGTGTTGATCGCGTGTTCTGCAGTTAGTTCTACCTCAGGGATTGACTCCCCATAGACCTCCAAGGTTACGTCGATCTTGACCCCAGGAGGGAACTTCAGTCTCAGAACCCAGTCATACATGAGGTTCCATAGCACCGGGCCTTGCATCGAGCACTGCGGGACTCCGGCGGTAATCGGAACCCTTTTTTAACCGGCATCGGTCTCGTATAGCAGTACGCGGTTCTGGAAGTAGCTTTCCAGGATCTGGTACAGACCCACCGGTAGGCTAAGCCGGTGTAACGAGAGCGCGATGGCATCCCAGCTTGCGCTGTGGAATGCGTTCTTCACGTCAAGTGTCACTAACGCACAGTATCGAATGCCTCGCCTTTTTCGTTGGATCGCTATCTCGGCAGTTTTTATCACTGAGTTGATAGCGTCCACCGTGGACTTACCCTTCCGAAAGCCAAACTGGTTGCTTGACAGGCCGTCCGTACCTTCTGCGTACGGCGTTAGCCTGTTGAGGATGATCCTCTCAAGCAATTTGCCAGTCGTGTCGATCAGACAGATTGGTCTGTAGGCCGATGGGTCGCCTGGCGGCTTCCCAGGCTTCGACAACAACACCAATTTCTGCCTGTTCCATCTATCGGGGAAGTGGCACTCATCAAGGCATCTCCGCATAGCTAGCCTGAACATGTTCGGGTTCACTATGATCGCTACCTTGAGAGCGCTGTTTGGAACTCCATCCGGCCCTGAAGCTTTGTTCATTGCTAGGGAATTAGCCACTGCGAGTAGTTCTTCATTCGTCACCGGAGCCACCATTTCGGCCGTGACCGCACTGTCTCGTAGTGCAGGTGGCCAGGGGCTTGTGGCTCGAGACGGGAAGAGTACTTCGATAATCGTCGCCAACCGGACCGGAGACCGTTCTGGGGGTGAAGAGCCCCCTTTGGTCTTGGCCATCACGATTCTGCAGGCGTCACCCCACGGATTCGCGTTGGCACTCTCACACAGGTTGTCGAAATACGCTCTCTTGCTGCTTTTAATGGCCTTGTTAAGGGCCAATTTCGCAGCTCGAAACACTTCACGGCGGTTCTCTCTTGCATCCTCGGTGCGGGCTCTTTGCATCCTACGTCTAGCTCTGAGGCAGGCTGATCGTAGAACTGCAATCTCGGCACTCCACCAGTGTACCGGACATCTGCCGTTTCTTGGAAGGGTTTTTCTGGGCATAGTGGCGTCGCACGCGCGTGATAGAACAGCTACCAGCGCATCCCCGCTTAGACTGTCGGTGTTGGCATCCAGTCCCAGGGCCGCGGTGAAAGCTTCGCTGTCGAAGTGATTAGACTTCCACCCGCGTACCTGACAGGGATCTCCCGCCCTCGGATGCTGCACACCATAGTTGATCTTAGAGCGGATTGCTAAATGCTCGCTATGGGTGTAGCCTTCGTCTACCCTCCATTCCATGCCTGGAACCAGACTCGGGCTGGCAAATGTTACGTCAATCCGTGCCTCCGCCCCGTTTCTACGGAATGTGCTAGCGGATCCATTATTAGCTAGCACAGTATCGAGTTTCGCAAGCGCTTGGCCCCTGCTATTTGTACAGCGGCTGCCACACTCTAGTGCCCAAGCGTTAAAGTCTCCCGCTATAACTACCGGTTTCCAGCTCACTAGGTCCGACGAGAGCCTGTCGATCATCTGGTTGAACTGTTCTATGGGCCATCTTGGTGGAGCGTAGCAGCTACAACACAACACACCATTGATCTTGGCAATCGCATCACCCTCGGCGGAGGAGTGTATTACCTCTTGAACCGGGAACCGTCCCGTTGTACAGACTCCCAATTGCCGTTGCCGGCAGGGATGTTGTACGGGTCTGATAGGAGGGCGACATCTGTCCTCGACTCCGAGACCGACTGCCACAACAGCTGTTGGTCTGCTACAAAATGGTTAAGATTTAGCTGTTTGACGTTCACGACTTCTTCTTATTTACCTCACCGAATGGACACGAAGGTCCGCCCATAGAATGATTACGGGCTTGCTTCTTAGCGGTGCAGATAAGGCATTTATGCGCCTTAGTGCAGCCCCGCTCCTTATGCCCCTCCTTGCCGCAGCGACGACATAGTTTGCTCCTCTCTGTACCATTAGATTCGTACGATTTATGGCCGGACTCAAGGCACCGATAGCACCTATCCACTGAAGGCGGTTGCTAATTGGGCATACTGACCAGCCGATCTTCAGTTTACCTATCACGGTAACCTTTTTGGCATCTGCTTTCAGTAGCCTGAGGTAGGCTACTTAGGTGCCGGAGGGTCCCCCTCTCAAGCGCACAGAGGCCCGCTCGATTGTTTCGTCGCATTGCTCCTTGACGGCTGCGACGACATCGTCTGCGGTCGTGCACTCGTCCAGATGCTTACACTGGAGAATCATTTCCGCCCCTAACGACCTCACCTGGGCGCCTTCACCCAGCACCTCTTGGGCCAAGGCCTTATAGACAGCACTGGATTGTGCGCCTCGCTTCAGCACCAAAAGCATTTCGCCTGTATTGGTGCTTCGCGTTCGACGCCGTCTTGCGCTTGCCCTTGCCCTAGTGTTGTTTAGTGTAAAAATTTGGATATGCACGGCATGATATTCTACATGTGCTCCTCTCTACGTTGATCAGTTGGATGCCGTGGTCGATCCAGCGATTCCGATTGGAGGGTGGTGTCCAGTTCACTGGTCAGAAAGCCTTGCGATTTTCTGAGAAATCGAGGAGGTTTGATTCACCTCCACGGTCATAATAGCCCCGTGTCCTGCCATATTATCTTCGCTTGCATATGTAGGTAGCCGAAAAATTTCCTTAGCTTCATTATATAAAAATAATTCGATGTGTACCCGAACAAAGTCGAACAACAAAATTACAACAAGTAGAATTCATATTTAGATTATAGCATCAAATTGAAATCTTAGTTTTCTCTCAGTTTAAGATTTTCTAAATATGACATAATATATTGATCTCATTTTTCCGCCCTTACCTCTTACAAGAATTTTCTTTGTTTATACATATTTATTGGGTAAAACATTAAAGTGAATACATATTTTTTATCAAACAAAATTTCAACATTTCAATGAGCTTCCAATTTACTCTCACTGATAGAAGAAATAGTTTTCTGGTTGGAGCAATAGGACAATTTGGCCGCTCTCCAAAACGATAACAACCTGATTAATCATTTGACAAACATTGCAACATCAAGTTTAGTGTTCAATTTAATGCCAGACTCTGCTTGGGTAATCCCCTAGTTTTAAGAAATTCAAAATGTAAAACAAAGAAATTGGCATCTTCAAACAAACGAACTGAATCAAAATAATTTAGGCAGTGGCGTAGTAGCGGGGGGGGGGGGGTTTGGGGCCGAAACCCCCCCCCCCCCCCCGAAATATTTTGATGAATTTTAAAAAAAATCAATATGTTAAACAAAAATATGCCTAAAATTTTAAATGAAATGAAAGTTTCATTTGCAAAAGTTATCTTGTGAAAATATTTCCTTGTAGTGAAAATTGGCTGCAGACTCGACACCTACCTGACGGCACGTTGTGGAGGCTAGCTCAACCGCCGAGGACTATAACAAGTAGATCGCGGCGAAGCGAGGAGCTGGGAGCTTATTGGTTCACGAAACGGATATCGGTACCGAGAGAAATTTCACCACATTCTGTAGTCCTTGATTGACGGCGAACATGGACTGGAGAGTGTGAGAGAAGTATCCCCATAGAGACCACCAGGCGATTCTGCAGCACGAAGAAGGACGGGCCGCAAGCTAAAGTGGAAGACGAAAGCCTTTAACGAAAACCTCTTTGTTGAGTTACTTCGGCGAACAACGGAATCAAGTACGTTGATGCGCAAGAAGGATTGGGACGGCTTGTGACGTTACAATGTAACGAAAACTAGGGCCATGCAGTAGACGGCGTGCAGATTACGGGTTAAATGAGTAGCTCAGTACGCTACACGCTGCTTGTCTTAGATCCAGAAAACGGACTCAGAGCGTAAGATCGGAGAGTGAGAGAGGTGCACAAGCGACGTTTCGAGAAGGTAGGGACTCTTTAAAATGGGAGATCAAGCTTAGCAAGCCAATTGCCATAAGTAGCTGTGCTGAGAAATAAACGCCAATCCCTGGGGGACGTGTACTGAGTCGTCATGACGAAGACGAGGGTCTGCGACACCAGCTGAAATATACCCGGGAAAACTAAAGATAATCGTTGAGGGTCTCTTCCCGAATCACGATTCAACTACCTGGTCACCGACACCGTACGACGAAGAAGAAGGAGGTAACACAGCCGAGTGGTAAGTGACTAACGACGAGCTCAAAGAAGCGTCGATGTGACTAAAATCAAAGAAAACCCCCGGTCCGGATGGAATACGAACCGTGGCGCTGAAAGCTGCGATCCTGGCGTATTCGGATATGTTCAGGATGCTACTGCTGAAGTCTTTAGATGATGGTAATCCCCGAAATGAGGAAGGTGCAGAAACTGATGTTTCTGCCAAAGTGTGGGAAGCCACCGAGCCATGCAACCTCGAATAGACCAATGCCGCAGCGTGGCATTAAAGAATGAGCCAGATCCTGAAGAGCTACTTCCAGAGTAGAGCACTGCTGTACCAGACGAACAAACGGGCAATAGGCAATGCGAGTCACAGCGGGCGTTCCTCAGGGCTCCATTCTCTGTCCAACACTTTGGAATGAGATGTACGATGGGGTCTTAACACTGCGGCTTCCCAGGAAAGTGAAAATCGTTGGTTTCGTGGACGATGTGTCACTAACGGTGAGACACTTGAAGAAATGGAGGTATCGGTGACGGAGACAATGAAATCGCGAAAAGCTGAACAGGACGCTTCGACTGCTGGTCGTACGAGTTGCGATTGTGTACCGGAGGCAGTATGCTTTGTCGCCGAGATGATCCCCATCTGCATTACCCTGACGGAGGATATCAAGTGCTACAAACAATGAAACGCCAGAAACGTGAGGAAGATGATGAGAATCGATTCGATGGTGATGTGGCAGCAGGAATGTGACAATACGGAGAAAGGAAAATGGACCTACCGGCTCATCCAAACCTGTCGGCGTGCGTCAATAGAAAGCACGGAGAGATGACCTTCCACCTGAAACAGCTCCTACCGAGCCACGGCTGCTTAAGGAGTATCTTCATCGGTGTGGGTACGCAACGTCAACACTGTGCTTGGAGTGTGAGATCGTCCAGGAGACACCGGAGCGTCTTTGAACGTCCGAGGTTTGAAGTCTTTGAATGTCCGAGGAGAGTCTTTGAATGTCCGAGGTTTGAAGTGACGTACAGGGAGCTACTTAAAACGGGAGGACCGGACATCAACCCGGATAATGTAGCCTACAGAATGACAAGCGACTTAAAGACGTGGAACACAGTAAACAGAGATATGATGTAGATCAGTGATTCTCAACCTGGGGTCCGCGGACCCCTAGGGGGCCGCGGAGTCATTTCTGGGAGTCCGCGAAGAAAAATATATTTTCCGAATGCATATTGAAATTTCAAGCCATGTTTCCTAACAAATTGAAAATAACATATTGATAGCATACAAAATTGATCTTTATCTATGGGGGTCCGCAGCAACCCAGTGTGATATCTAAGGAGTCCGTGGTACGAAAAAGGTTGAGAACCGCTGATGTAGATCATGACCGTCTTACAACGTAATGGGCATCGAACAACGGTTTCGGGAGAGCAATCACCGCCAGGGAACTCTCCGCAGGAATAAGCTAGATTCACCGCCGATGACTAGTCGAGTAGACTGCAACAGAGCAGCGAGTATGAGTCGTCGAAACGCCAGCGAACCGGACGAAAGCTCCATGTGGATTCGTCAGACCGACCACGGCACCCCACCGGTTGTTCCGATAGAAAAATAGCGAAAACCAAAGAAGAATCGATATTGGGAGAACTTTTTTCGCCAGGGAACTCTCCGTTAGCGTAAGCTTTATTCACCGCTGGGGACTAGACTGAGTAGACAGCGACGAAACACCACTAGTCGCTGGTCATCGGCGCACCAGTGCACCGGACACCCTGCTTCACCAGAATCGCCGAACTGACCTCGGCACCTAGCTGATTAGCTCGATCTCGGGAGAACTTCTCTCGCCGGGGAATTCTCTGTCGGAGTAGGTCAGGTCCATCATCGGGGACTAGACCGAGTTGTTCGCGAACAAGTCGAGGAGCTGAATGGATCATCAAGGAAGTAGTGCTAAATGGCCCAAGAAGAGAACTAAAGGGCTTAAAGGTGTTGCGGTGCTAAATGGCACCGGTCACGGAGCCAAACGGCTCAAGAAGTTGTAGTACTGAAGAATCGGTATCGGGAGAACTTATTTCGTCTGGGACCTCTCCGTCAGCGTACAGTCAGATTCACCGCTGGGAACGAGACCGCGTAGGTCGCGACGATACACCACCAGCCGCGCCGGGGCTCCAGCAAACCGGATGCCCTACTCTACCGGAATCGCCGAACTGACCGCAGCACCTGGCTGGTTGGCTCGCTTTCGAACTTCTCTCGCCGGGGAACTTTTCGTCGGAATAGGCTAGATCTATCGTCGGGGACTAGACCGAGTAGTTCGCGAACCAGTCGGAAGCTCAACGAAGAAGTGGTACTGAATTGCACAAGGGAACTGAAGGGCTCAGTAAATTAGACAGTCTGAAGTTTGCCGCCCAGATTGTCCTCTTAAGGGAAGAGCATTAATTCTATACCAACAGCTAGCTTTCCTACCTTGACTACCCAAACCCGTTCCCTTAGTTGTTGGTTTTGAACATTTTTTTCCTGCTCAGAATGTTTTTGAACATTTTTTCATATATATATACAAAAAAAAATTCATATCCCCCCCCCCCCCGAAAAATTTTCTTACTACGCCACTGAATTTAGGTCATCACAGTGAACTCAACAAAAAACGCAACGTTTTGATTTGGTAACTCTACCGACAGTGACTTTATTGACATGGCTTCTACACATAGCTACATATATAGAGAGACCTTAAATACAAACTATACACAGAATTATGCTTAGAAATGAGTGTACATCAAATAATGCACTTTTCCCACTAAACGTTGTAAATTACTCACAAAAATTGTGAATCTAATTTTTTTGTACATTAAACTATGCCCAGAAATACTGATATCAACATATTAATTTCTTGTGATAGTTTTACAGTTTAACTTACTGTTGAGTATAATAATTGTAGAGAATATTGGAAAGAAAAAAATGTTTGTGCGAAAATTGTATACGTGTATTTCAGCTGTCTAATGCCACCTTTGCTAGGAAATCTTGGAAGGTAATTCAGTTATTGGCTTTAAATTAATGCTATTGATAGAATAGCATTAATAGAAATAGCAGTTGTAGGGACGAAGTTAATTCGTATGTATTTTGGGTTAAAACCCAACCCGGTTTTCAGTTCAGTGATGAAGATCCTATTTTTAAAACTGCCTGTAAACAAATGGTTTTTGTAATCAGCCTGTTTATGATATTTCAACCACATCTACTTGTTTTTCATAAATACTGAATAACAAATAACGTTCGAATGAAAAGACCTGCATTCGATTGAAAGAATAAGAAATTAGACGTTCAATAAAATCGCAATGGTTGGTCATTAGGTTGTCTAAATCCTTTTCGTGTTCAGAGATCTGTTAGTCGATTAACAATAGTGGGACGAGTGTATCTTCCTTTCGTTTATATGATTAAAATTAACAAATCTTATTACATTCAACACACAGCAGTTCACAGTACAATAATCAATAACATTAAGAAAATAATGATTGAAAATAAATAAATTAAAACTTTCAGTCTATCAAATACTTTCGCAGGCAACTTATCCAAAAACAAATAAAAACAATTCTCTTTCAGTACTTTATACCAGCAATAATCCACAATTACAAAACACATAATACCTACATCGATACTTCAACTATTGTTATTATTTGGTACAAAACAGTGAACTCGTTAGAAATATTTCACCTACTAGTTAATGAATGAAATGACTGGAAGCGACTTGGTAATGATAATGAATTTGTTATATTAGTTATGGTATATATTTCGAATAGCCGACACGATGTAACATTGCATATAAGAAAAAAATCCGAGAGAAACAGACGTAACCCGAATTGGCATTGAAACCCGTATTCAGTATTTCTCTACGTGTTTTGCGTCCCCGTTCACCTGTTGCATCTTGTTCGTGTCGTCTTCGCTGCCATTCCGCACAGCCTTCGGTGGAATGTAGTAAAACCAGGCGCCGAAGAAAAACACGACAGAGCACGCTTTTCCAATCAACGCTAGCAGGAGCATGTACCTAAAAAAGTTTAGCTATTGACCATCCGGATCTACAAAAACTACGGCTACGTTTCGACATTACTTACTTGCTCATAAACGCATTGTCGTACACCAGGCAAGCTCCATGATCATCGCACGATTCCTGCCACAGAATGCACGTCTCGTCGATCAGCCGGCCAAAAATCATTGGCGCCGGAATAGTTCCCAGCACCCGTACCTTTATCCACTGGATTCCCAGCGCGAATGAACGCTGGTCATCGTGAACACAACGCAGCGTGCCCGAGAGAGCCGGCATCGTGGCAAGAAACGTGAAAAACATTACCAGAAAGCAGAGAACCACGAACATCCACAGGTGGTTGCATTGTGATTCACACATCGTGTTCACCGCGTCGTAGCTCCGATATGGTTCATTCTGCCCGAACGTAGCGTTGATACAGGCGCAGTCCTTATAGACTTTTGTGTTCTCCAGATTCACCTCTTCAGTGCATCCCGCGTGACAGGGAGAGTAGTACATAACTTCATCCGCTCCGCAAATCGGTTCGTAGTTTATTTTACTGCACGAGCATTTACTGTTACACGCGTTGTCAAGAGTCTTCGGCAGAACGAAGAATTCCGTTGAATGTGCTACCGGTGTGCGGAGATTCTCCAGCGGGAAGTACGGAGCTGTTACACCGGCAAATATCAGATTCGGACAGGATAGGAAGAAACAGATTGTGAACAACGCGGCAAATATTGTCGCGAACAAACAAAACCGAATGATACCGGAGCAGCTGAGGTTCAGCTTCTTCACGAGGTAGCCTCCGAGGAAAGTGCCACCGCCACCGGCCGGAACAGTGATGATACCTGGAAGAAAATGAAGTTTTATTGAATCTATGAATAATTTACTTTTTTAACATGAAATATTAAAAATTATTTGCCTGGTGTGGCGGTTTAGAGTGTAAGGTTTTGCTTTTATTGCTAGTAAGGGCCATTTTATTAAGAGGTTACATACTGATTCTTTACTTTATCTGAAAGTACAATTTCATGATTATATTTTCCCAAACTTTCATAGTGAAGTAAGAAGTAATAGATAGAAAGTTACAGCGCTTCGAAGTACGCTTCGTCCATCAAGAGCAGTGGTAACATGAAATTTAGAAAAAAAAACCCTATTATCTGGAAATGTTGATTTCCAAAAATGACTTATCCGTGCTCACGATTACGTCATCACTCGATACGAATTTGTGCCATTTTAGCACTGAGGCATCAAATGTTCAAAGTTCCCACTACGATCTCAGAGGCCTAACATGAAAACGGCACTTTAAGGTTCAAGTTACCTTTTTTAAGCATGTGTTAGAATTGAACGCTTGGTAGTGTGCGTAGAAAAATTTGTGTTCAGCTTTGCCACCGGATTATCCATTTAAACCTTTTTAAAACTCTAAAAGAAGAATATCAGTCGATTTATTAGATCATCACGATTCAATTCATGCAAAATACCTGCTGGAAAAACCATCGGCTTAGCTAAATGGTGCTTTTGTAAAAGTGGCTGTGGTTTTTTCATTGCGCAGTTGTGTTGCGTACCCCAGCTCGGTGTGGTAGTGTGATAAAAAATCACAGCCACTTTTTCAAAAGCACCATCCAGCTAAGCCGATGGTTTTTCCAGCAGGTATTTTGCATGAATTGAATCGTGATGATCTAATAAATCGACTGATATTCTTCTTTTAGAGTTTTAAAAAGGTTTAAATGGATAATCCGGTGGCAAAGCTGAACACAAATTTTTCTTACGCATACTACCAAGCCTTGAGGTAACTTGAGCCTTAAGAGTTTTCAGAAATATACGCATATCATTTAAGGCTCAAGTTACCTCAAGGCTTGGTAGTGTGCGTAAGAAAAATTGTGCTCAGCTTTGCCACCAGATTATCCATTTAAACCTTTTCAAAACTCAAAAAGAAGAATATCAGTCGATTTATTAGATCATCACGATTCAATTCATTCAAAATACCTGCTGGAAAAACCATCGGCTTAGCTGAATGGTGCTGTTGAAAAAGTGGCTGTGGTTTTTTTATTGCGCTGTTGTGTTACGTACCCCAGCACGGTGTGGTAGTGTGACAAAAAATCACAGCCACTTTTTCAAAAGCACCATTTAGCGAAACCGACAGTTTTTCCAGCAGCTATTTTGCATGATTTGAATCGTTATGATCTAATAAATCGGCTGATATTCTTCTTTTAGAGTTTTGAAAAGGTTTAAATGGATAATCCGGTGGCAAAGCTGAACACAATTTTCCCTACCCATACTACCCAGCGTTCAAAACTAACACATGCTCAAAAGAGGTAACTTGAACCTTAAATGCTCTTTATTGCATTTGTCTGTTGTGTTATAAACTTACCCATTAGCAACGCCGACCAGACTGCCGTCATACTGAACTGATTCTCGATCAGCTTCGGCAGGAACACGGCAAAGCCCGATATGACCAGTCCCTCCGAAGCTCCCGCCAGGTTCAGGAAGAAAAACGTCGGATTCTTCAGCAGTGCAACGAGCGCTTTAGGGATTTCCCTGATTTTCGTAAACGTCTGCTTGTCCTGATCCGCATCACCTTTGTGCGCTTCGGAAACTTTCTCCAACTTCTCCGAGCCGGGCAGCGCCCGAGGGTAAGCCAGTATCGGTATCGCTAGCAGCAGACAGAAGGCAGCCATAAAAACGAATCCAATCCACCAGGCGCCTACCCAAACCTTGCTGTGAGGCGTGAGGCCCAACCTGAAACGAACCAGCACAGAACACGTGGGTCAGAAAACGTAATGAATCAGGCTTTCCAGCAACGGAGTGAGATGAATCCCTCTAAATTGGAACTGTGTGTACAGGTTAGCGAACTGTGTTACAATATTTTCCCAGCCTCGTGTTTAGTATTATTCTCGTGTGTTTGAATATTTATTGGAAGCAAGCTTGTGACTAAATTCCCCAAGGTTGGTTTTTTGGACTCGAGTCGAGTGTGAAAATAACATAAAATCTGAAAAAAAAATCCGCATTCGTTAGAGGCACAACGCGACAATGTCGCTGAAAATAGTGAAGCTAAATACGAAAAACCGACCATTCACAGTTGTAAATCCTCTCCTCCATACAAGATTATAAACAGGATTTAATATTCAAACCATTGTCATATTGTAGGTGGCACAGATTCTACCGAGCAGGGGATCATCATGTGTCATAATTGTTGTCTGCTACACACAGGATGAAGAGATTCCCCGCCATAGATAAGCAATGAATGGTACACAGTCGAACGGTTCATGAAAAGGAACATTTTAGCATTGAAGACTCCTGTAGTTACAAAAGTTACGCTCCACGCTAGTTATAAGATTGATTTATAATCATATATCACAGGAACATTAAAAATAATAAAAAAAATCTCTGTACCTAACCTCATAACAGATCGTTAACTCACAAAAATGTTCTTATAGGTACCGTATTCAGTCAGTTATGATTATGAGAAGAACGTCGCAAATATTTCACAGGATGTGACTGCAAACAGTCCGCAGGCAATTTGATATTCATAGCATAAAATGCAATTTACATACATTCTCGGTATTATATTTGCACAGTACATATCAAAATTGTAGACATATAGTTTCTTAAAAAAATTTTTAGCATATCTAACGAAAGGGATTCGATTCAAATATTTAGTGATATACTTTATAGTAACTACGAGTATTGAATGATAATCTGTATTTCATCTCAGTCTCTTTCGAATGATGTATATCTTCTGTGTAATTGGATCTAACTAATGTTAGTAATTAATACTTTCTTCAGTTTTTGTTGAAACATTCCCAATCACAGCATCATGTTAGGTTCCATCTGAGAAAATAGCACCCTGGAGAAAGTAGATTGTATCAGGATAAACCAATCTGGATAAAGCACAGAACAACATTCTGCTGAAAACCGCGAGACAATGTAAATATTTTTGGACGAAGTCAAAAAGAACTGTACATTCGGTCGAACAAGTGCGATAATGCAGATACAGTGAGTCACAGCGAAATTCGTCCACTTGCTGTTTGCATAAGTCAGATATCATAATATTATTTTACATAAACTATGTAAGTTTCAAATTTTTATAAGACAACTTTTGGTATTAGCTTTTAAGCCATGGGTGTTCAATGTATTTTAATTTCAATGAAAACAGGAAAATAATATATTGTTTAAGAGATTAATTACAGTTAAATTATATTATAGTGAAAATCATCCACCATATAAATTTCGTCGTATATACAATAGGGTGGGATAAAAATTACACTCCAGCTCCGAGCAACTTTTTTTAGGTTCCATTTGGGCCCTAGAACAACTGTGCAAATTCTTAGCTCGACCCTAAAACTATATTTTTGCCCCCCCCTGTTTAAAGTTTACATTGGATTTTATGTGGGAAAATTAACTTTCACAAAATAATTCCTCCAGGAGTCGCTCATTGCTTCCTAAAAATAAACCGTTATATGGCTTTTATAGGAAATTTAACAAAGAAACAAAGTCTTGAAAACTGCGAAAGGATCTGACGCTTGTGAAAACAGTTATTAAGCTGAAACCGATTGATGCTCTGACGATTGACAAAATATTCATTTTTTCTAGCACCACTGCTGTTGGTCGTCCAATTATATACAATTTTGTTTTGATCTTATCCTAATGTTTTCCACTTCGCAAGAGTTTTGTGGGATAAATTGAGGCTTCTTTTGTACATAATTAGAGAAAGTTAAAAATTTTGTATATTATTCGACCGTCAGCAGCAGTGATGCTATGAAAAGTGAAATTTTCATCAATCATCAGGGCATCAATTGGTTTTGGCTTAATATTTTTTTCCACAAGCATCAGATCATTTTGCAGTTTTCTAGGCTTTGTATTCTTAACAAATTTCCTATACAAATCAGATATCTATTTATTTTTAGGAGGTAACGGGCGACTCTTGGATGAATTATTTTGCAAAAGACGATTTTCCCATACGAAATCCCATGTAAACTTTAAACCGTGGTCGCAAAAATATAGTTTCAACGATCGAACTTAAAATTTGCAGAGTTGTTCTGGGAGCTAAATGGGATCCAAAAAGTTACTCGGAGCAAAATTTTATTTTTTTTCATACAACCGTGTCCCACTCTAATGTCTAATCTAGTGTGCTCATTTTCCTAAGTAGCCGGTGTGGTCAGGATTAAAAATCATATATTAGTACATTTTACAATAAAAATGGCGACAGGAACTGGAAACTAGAAAAAAGAGAAACATTGCTAAAGTAGTTGAAACAGCTGCAAAACTTTTTTTATTGCTCATTAAATATCTATGATACTAGCTAATACCCGCCGCGCGTTGCTGCGACTTTAAACGAAATAGGAGGATTGCATAATTTGTTCCGAAGCGCCATCTGGCAGGCAGATAATCCTCAACCAATAGCACACAAACACGCTTCATAGCAAATGTCTAATAGGTGTAAAATTTTACGGCAATCGGTTAAGCCGTTTGGGAATCCATAAATCATATACATACAAACATTGACTTTTATATACAGGCCCTATTCGATTATCCGTAACTCGATTATCCGTAGAAAGTAACTCGTTTATCCGTAGTCCGAAGCAATTGTTTCAATTGTCCGCATGTTATTTTTATAAAGCTACATTACACATCTATAATTGTAATTGATACCATCTACAGTTTCTGAAGGAATAAATATTTTCTAAAAAAATTATGAAATATTCATATAAATACATAAAGTTTACTTAATTAGCATATAATTTTGAATTGGATGCGATGACTTACATATTTTCGTCCACCAATCGATTACAATCGATACTAGCTACAGTTTTTGGAAAACCACAGTTTTATGTTCCCACTAAATATTCACAAAAATACGCGGAAATACAGAATTTTCGCAAGAAAATAACAGCAGATAAGCTACACAAGTTGAGGATACGCCATTGTCGTCAAAAAGTTGTTTTTAAACGAAGAGTTCGAATTAGTGATCTAACATAGAGTTAGAAAATCTGTTAATTAAGTTAATCCGCATGTGAAGAATATGAAGATTTGTGCAAATTTGCTTTAATTCCAAAAAAAATTAGCTAAAAATTATTTTACGATCTAGGATCCTTACGATGGCTGGCCATTATAATAGTGTTTTTTATCTGTATATATTTTATGATGTGCAAATAATTGTTCTAGTGTATGTGACTCATTCCTTCAGTGTGATATCCATGGTACTCCTTGTATGGCCAAATGTCCTTAACTGCTCAAATTCACACTTGATTGGACCTTTGGCGGCATGACGTGGCTTTTGAAATGATCCTGACATAGCATCCTTCATTTTCAGTCTCAACAAGCATATCCCCTTTTTGTAATATTTTTGTGAGTATATCTGATACACAGTTAAATATCCAAAATGGTAAGTCTAACCTGCTATACATGATACGATATATGATGTCTACTTTGATGGTCGTGGTGAGGCTGTTGATCGTCATAAATACTACTCGATCTCTATTGACTGTGGCTGTATGGACGACGATCATAGTGAATCGCTTAGAATGGCGACACACTGCCGGAACAAAATATTGTTACCTCCTATTAGAAAATCATCTTATATTCATTAAATGTAAATTGTTGTTGCACATTATTGAAACCAGTGTGATAACAAATGTGTACAAACAAAAATGCATATTTGAAACATGTTTCAGAAAAATTTCTCATAGCTCAGTTCAAAATCCCATCGTGATTTAGATAATATTCCCAAGAAACTGTTATACGCGAAAAATGTGTATGTGTTGGATGGATCATCCAAAATCAGTCAGATGGTTATCAGTACTATTCGTGCATCGAGAAGCGATAGGTAACAGTGTGAGGAATGTCACAATTTTGTTTGTCGGACGAAGAAAGTTTACTACGTTCTCCTGCCTCAGTGATGGAAAATGACGCTGCTCAATTGGATGGCAAATCCAACGCCACCGAAAACTCCAAGCGTCCAGCTAGCTCTCCCGCCAACAATTTGGACAAAAGACAGAAACAACGTGATGCAAACAAGTTAAAAATTTGTATTAAACGCGTGGATGCAGATGTGGACGACATGTTTTTTAATAAATGGAGTGACGAGTTAGTACACCTCCAGCTAAACGTAGCTCCGGATGACTTGCAGCCCGCGTTCAATGGCTCTGGTTATAATCAGGGAGTTGGATGGTTCAACTCACGCGATGAATTCAGCTTAATCTAGCTGAAAGACTCGTTGGCTTCTATTGCTAAAAAGAACGTGTTACCTGAATTCACAGTCTTACCGTACACACGCATACCACCACTTCGTCGTGTGATTTTTTCCGCACCCATGACCCCGCGTTTGGGAAAAAAAACGGGGCTGATACTGTACTGAAAACAATTGCTCGCCTAAATAAAAACTTGTCTACTAAGTATTGGAAGGTAAACAGAATCCAACCACCGGAATTTGGAAAATATACCATTATCCTGGGAGTAGATAAAAACTCGATCGTTGCTCTAAAGAAACAAGGTAACCGATTTTTCTATGCTCTAAGCCAAATTTTCGTCAAAATTTACTCTGAATCAGATTCGGATATCTAACATTGGTGAATTTAACATTTTTAATATAAATTGGAATTGAATTGAAATAAATATGAATGTAGTTTTGTATTTGTCATTTCTCTAAATATTATATCACAACTCTATGCTAAGTACCTATATGGATTGCCCTTGGTGGCTGTTCTTACTTTTATGCTCTATTCGGTGAAATTACACAGAAGTAAAGCCTCGTGCACATAACCTAACCAAATTGTTCATAAGTGGGACTTTTTAACCAGAAATCTCTATGATGACACAAGTGATTTCTACCTTTCGCTTTGTGCACAATTATCGTTCAAAATCCTGTTGGTGATAAACAGCTACATGCTACATCGGGATAATGATGATTGTTCCAGGAGGTTTGTTTGAGCACAAAGGACCTATCCACGAGGTCCACGTGCTTGTACTGGTATATCTATACCAGTCCCTCCTACTTAAACTGAATCCTGAATCCTGAAAGCCGTTTGAAAATCCATAAATCATATACAATCAAACATTGACTTTTATATACAGGCCATATTCGATTATCCGTAACTCGATTATCCGTAGAAAGTAACTCGATTATCCGTAGTCCGAAGAAATTGTTTCAATTGTCCGCATGTTATTTTTATAAAGCTACATTACACATCTATAATTGTAATTGATACCATCTACAGTTTCTGAAGAAATAAATAATTTCTAAAAAATTATGAAATATTCATATAAATACATAAATTTTACTTAATTAGCATATAATTTTGAATTCGATGCGATGACTTACATATTTTCGTCCACCAATCGATTACAATCGATACTAGCTACAGTTTTTGGAAAACCACAGTTTTATGTTCCCACTAAATATTCACAAAAATACGCGGAAATACAGAAATTTCGCATTTTTTTTCTAACCCTATATTTATATATAAAAATCGATAGAAATTAATATCAGCTACATTTCCTGGAAGCACAAAATTTTAAACTCTTGAACATTACAATAATTAGGGAAAGAGATTTCATTTAATCAACAAATATTTCGTAGCGTAGTTGGTAAATCGATTGCCTTGTAAGCAGCGCAGCTGGGTTCGAGTCCCAACCGGGTTAGAAATTTTTCATAAGAGATTTTTCTAACCCGAAGAGACAAATGACCTTAAGGTTAAAACCTCCATAATCGGAATAAAAAAAAACAAATATTTCAATTCAATGCGGTGTGCTATAAAATTTGATGCACCTAATCGATGGGCTACATACTACATTTTCCCGTAGATGCCTATGATTTTCTCTGTAATTGTTAGAATGAGTGCAATGACCGATTTTATGAGCACCATTATGTATTTAGGACTGACGAAATCTGAACACATTGGTTTCAGATTTTTTGGGACTACCTAAGGTATGAAATAAAACCCTAAAATACTCTTCGGAATCAGTCTATTTTCGCATCAGTTTGAAAAAAGATTAAAACTTTTTAAATACTTTAAGAACATCGACATTTTGAATTCTTAACACACTTACGCAAAGGATTTTGCTTTATTTCTATCGTGGAACATAGGGGAATTAAATCAGAAGACTTTCTCTTAAATGTGGCTGACAAAATCGGGTCAAAAAGCTGACAAACTCTGTTGTAGAAAAATTCGGAAGCGGACAAACACGGGGACTAATTAAAGTAGTTAGTACTTTGCACCGTTCTGAAAAGAACAGCGCTAATAATTCTTTACGAAGTAGATGGACTGAACAGCCTTTACCAAATTTAATGCACTTCCACTTGACATGCAGAGAATCGACAATCGTACCATCTTCAAGGCTAGATTGAAACAGTACTTTAAACATAGGCTTAACGAAATATTTAATTAATGATATTGTTTTGTAATTTAATGTAAACATCCGTCAGCAGTATTTAACTTTAATTTAATTTATAATGTGGATCCCTTAACAGGAAATCTATTTCCACTGGGATTCCACCTTAGTTAATTATCTTAAACTAATTGCACATCAATAAATGTCTGTCTCAGCTCAGTTTGTTTTATTTGTTTTGTTTGTTTTTGTTGCCATTGTTCATGGGCTGAGACAAGTTGCGTCCACTACCAGGGGGCTCTTGTATGAGTTCTTTGGTGTGGGGGAGTGTGGTGGGCAATTAAAAAAAAAAAAAAAAAAAAAAAAAAAGTGACTCGGTAGAACGCCGAACAATGGCCAAATGAAGATCCTGGATGATGTTTCCACCAAGCAAACAAGAGAAAAAAGTTTACTGTGTGACGATGTATAACAAACTGAATCATTTAATGCGTTTAAACAAGCATATTTATATCTAAAAATATTTAAGATGAATTCAGCTAGTTTCTCATTGACTCGCTAAACAATATCTCCCCCTGAGAACTCCATGTTTCAAAATCGTCCAATGATGGTTCTTTTTTGGAACAACGGTGGGCGACGCCCAGCAGACCGTTCAGCAGGCGTCCATTTCTGGACTTGTGTTGGATGGTTTTGAAACAAATTTTTGGGCTTCTCAGTGGAATCTAGTGTGTTGCTTCTCTTAGAGGATTCCAAAAGTAATGTTGTTGTATACAAACCAGTGGTGCGTAATCTTAAATTCAGTTGTTATTTCTGTCTGAACGTACCGAAACTAGTATTAAGCTGACTGAAGTTTCACGCAGAGAATTTAGTTTTATGCGTCTTGATTATTAGACCAAACATAAGTATATTAATCCAAATTAACCGAAAACTACATGTCTTATTTTTACTTTATAGAACATAAAGTGATCGATATTCGTCCATAAGTCAAACATTAATGCATGTACCATAAATCAAACATTGATGCATGTACCTTAGGTACTGTTTTTCAACATCTTGCAAATTTATTTCATTAAAAAAACTTTATTTTTGATTTGATTATCCGGATGATTCGATTATCCGAAGCAAATTTTTTCTGCACCCTACGGATAATCGAATCTGGTCTGTATGGGGCCGTACACTAATTACGTGAGGCTTTTTAGAGCTTTTCAAACTCCCCCTCCCCCCATAAAAGCTCAATGATTTTGGTGAACTCCCTCTCCCCCTACATAAGATCTTATCATGATTATCGTAATTAAAAAATCGAATTGTTAATTCATCAAATAATAAGATGGCGAAAACGATATGTATAGAATTATTACAAGAAAACTCATGACAAAATTTAACTGTAATCATCTGCAGAATTTTAATTGCATGCCAATGTCGCCCAGTAGAAAGAATAACTGTTGTCAGATATTCAGTAACTCCAATTTGATCCACAAGATCTGCTTTGCTATATTCCATTTTTTTTTTTGTTGGAGACGAACCACTGCGACCAGTATTTAGATCTATGTGGTATATTCCACTTCCTTTGAATCTATTTTCTTGTGATGTAGAATTTAAAAGAGTTTATAACCTCTTCTGGCATGAATTTATTCTGAGTTCCAGCTGTGACGCTTATCGTACGCATAGCTCCGAGTTAACCATCTTCGAATTTTCTTGAATTAAAATACAGTTCACACTCTAGAAATATTCGACATTCAAGATCTTTGACAATCGCATGTTAGAACATTTCCAGATACCTTGCGGGTTTGAATCGAACGTTTGAAAAGGACAAAGTCGGTCTAAAAACACGAAGGGTATCAACACTTCTTAACTTGTAAGGCATATTGTGACTCCAGTTCCCGAACAGAACAATGTACAACCAAGAGCCAAAAAAACACTCATATTGTTTGATATACAAGGATGAAAATAGTTCCTTTTTCTTATTAAAAAGAATATTTTCCTTGTGGATTTAATTTTTTAAACTTGTTTTATGATATTACTTAAGAAAGGACATACCCTCCCCCCCTCAGATAATAATTTGTAAGATATTTTGAAACTCCCCCTCCCCCCATATGCCCTTACGTAATTAGTGTATGGCCCCTATATAGATAAGCTAAAATTGGAAATAAACCGATTTTTTCGAAATTTGATTTTTGAGCACACGGACGAACTATATTTCATTCACGAGTGTGGAAAACGGATTTTTGGAACATGTTTTTGAAAAAAAATATCAACTGATAACACGTAATCTGGAAACTGTTCATAAAGTGTTTAAAACGTTTCTTATAAAAGAAAGGCATAGAAACCTTCAATCGTTGAATATTTTACTCGAGGCCCGAAGGGCTAAGTCTCGTACCGACTCGCCTCAACAAATTGGGGCAATGTCTGTTATCGAGAAGGAATCTTGATCCGACATCACCGCCTGATAGCTCGTTGTAGTGTCGAAATCTTACTACAGTGGTTTGTAGTAAACCTACCGACAAAACATAAACTTTTTGTTTCTCCCAATTTTTTATCCTTCCGAGGCCACCATTTGGTATTAATTTAGGAGGGATTGTGCTCTTGCTCTTTTTATTTGGTGTTAATTGTTCGTATTTTATCCATTGATGCTGTTTCTCGCTTGCTGTCCAGCCCTTGTGGTTTAACTGACCTGCTCAGGTCTGCTGCAAATATCGTCATCTACTCAGATGTGAACAGATACAGAGATGTCTACCATAATGACTTTCTCCTCTTTACAACCATCTTCGCGCTACTCGTTCCTATTTTTCTGCTAACTGGCCCTGAGAGTTTCTCGTTGGCGGAATTTCTCCCGATACCGCTGCCCGTTTTCGTTAGTTATTTAGCTCTCAACCACAATGACGGCGAGATCACCTACTGTAAAATTTCATCCAGATTGTTCTTTCGTTGTGTTTACTCCTTAGCTGCAGTTGGTAGCACACAGACTGACCTTTGCAATGTAACTGGGCTACTCGCAACTGTTGTTAATTTCGAAACTTGTCGAGGCGTGAACCTACCCGGAGATGCCGACTAGCTTGACACACATCGTTTTACAGCTACCCTCTCAGCGTGTCTTCAGCGATTTGTTTCTAGAATGTCCGTACTCAAATGACATTGTATACGTCCCCTGCCTTGTGAACGGACCTGTTGGGTGGAAATCGTTTATATATATATTAAATTTTTTGAGGTTGTATTATAACTTATTCATCCGTATAGCCATAAGTAGAGACAACGTTTGGTAGAAAATTTTAATTTTAAGTAGTTCCAACAATATACCCATATCATCCCTTTAATGCGCAATGTTGTTGATGATAAAACCTGGCTAAAGGAATGCTTTTGGTTTTTTGGCGCGCAGATTCCGATTTTGCTGTCAGATTTTCAAAGTTCAAAATGGCGGATACAAAATGGCCGACATTTTAATCTAAATATAAGTAAATTTTCACGAATGAATATTTAATGGTATCAGTGTATGCCAATAACATTTATCAGTGGCGCAGCCAGTGGGGTTTTGGGAGTTAACCTCCCCCTCCCAAACCAAAATTAATTGAACTGAAAAAGATTGTTGGTGGTGACCAGTTTAACAACATATTTATTATTTAATATTTAAACACTAATTTTGAAAGTTTATTATTTCATCATTACCTCTTACTCTTTTGTACTATGTTTAGCGTATTTGTGACCAGTTCAATTCACTTTGCTTCAATCGTCAGTCATATGGACGTCCCAACAATCTCAGGATTGTGTGCCGCAATATTGACCTTACCGGCGAAACTAAAAAGCTGAACAGACTTCCGAAAAACTGTACTACACGTGTCAATCCTTGCTCTTATTATCACACCTTGCCATAGCCCTTTCCGTGTTTCAAAAGGACTCGAAAGTATCTCTAATCCTCATCACACACTATTCGATGTATTGTCGTTTGTTCGGAAATCCGTGCCAATTTTCTTGACGAACTCGCTTATTAACGGTGCTTGACGGCGACAAAGAATTTGGGAGAACACCTTCCACAATGTGATTGCTCGGTTACTAGTAGCAGCAATCCCGCTTATCATCCTTTTTATAGATGGTACATACTACTTCTTCCATCCAATCCTTCGTTAAAATCTGTTTCTCCCAGATCTTCCAAACCACGCAGTGGAGTGTTCTTACTCTGTGAAGGCAGAGAAGAAATTTCAGTTCATTAGAAAGTGGTCGATTTGGTTCTCAGTTTGTTAATCAGGTGATCTCAAGGGTAACGTTTATGTCACTGATGAGGAGCTTCACATTCTGCCGCGGGTTCCAAATGCGCGTAAAATGCATCTTTCTCGTTCTCGGGACTCGCTTCGTGAGGACAGTGCACATTAACGATGCTGTAGTTGTAGAAATGACGTTTGATCCACACATATCCTTTCGCTGATCGTCTGCGTTGGCGCATCTTGCCCAGCACTACAAAATTGATTCCCAACTCATTTGTTGTGCCGTCGCTCTAGTAGAATGTAACCGCTTGATGCCCACTTTTCCACACATTCTGTCCCGCCAGGCAATGTTCCTGCGATGCTAAGACTTTGAAGTTGCGAGTTTTCAGCTCACCGTGTAGGATTAGTTCGAACCCAGCGAAGCAAAGTTACATTCAGTTCAATGTGCCAAGTTTTCAATCGTGGTTCTTTTTTCGTTACGTGGGTTTGACCGATTGTTCCGATCCGCCTTTTCTTCCTGATTCTTCGTAACGTGGTGGTTTCTGGGCGGCTTGTTCAGTTTGACCCAACATCCTGCCTCGTCGAAGGACAGTCGTGCGGGATTTCTTTGCCACCTTACGCATTCAGTTCCGTCTACGGTAGGGTTATAGCACCCATGCCCGCTCACACCTTCTCATTTTGCTTTCAAACTATGTATTTTGGAATATTATACAACATAGTTACAAAACTTTTAAAATTTCTGTACGATTATTACTCAATTACTGTCTGATGCACAAATTTCTCAAAGAGCGAAAATTGTTTATTTCTAAATTATAGAAAATAAACCGATTATGCGACGAAATGCATGAAGTTAAAATTGACAATAAGTTTGCTTGAAAATTGCAGTAACTAAAAAATGTATATGTCAAAAATACGAAAATAAGTGAAGTTCACTAAGATTCATAGTTTTATTTTAAATTGTAAGAGGGAGGATTTGTTCAAAGTCAATTATTACGATGAAACGTCCATATTATTACATACGTTATACTTCCGCCATTGTGCAACATTGTGAAAAAATATTACAGAAACTCATTGAAACTATGATCTTCACAAAATTTAAAAAAAAAAGATTTTCCCCTTTAAGAGTGAATGTGTTAAATTGAGTGTGCACCTTGAAGTTTATCGAAGATATTCGAATCAATAGCAGCAAAATCATTACAAATGAACTCATTCACCTCGAGCGAGAGACAAATAAAAAAAGTACGAATGTCTCCAATAACTAGAGTTCCAAAATCTCATCACAGGTGTACGCTCAAATATGCGGTTCACTGTAGCTTCTATAGCAAATAGCTACTGCAAATCGGAGTCCTGGCATGTTGATTGTGTTTAGCATCCCGCTGGATCAAAAGTCAGAACATTGGCACTCTTGTTTTCCATCCCGACACTGGTAGCATGTCTACTCGAAAAAAGTGAAGGTAATGTAGGCATCCTATTTATGTCTGCCTTGAAAAAAGCACACCTGTGCTGGTGCTGAGGGTAAATCAGATACGATAGTGCAAATCATAGTGCTGCATTGTGCTGTTCCATACTCGCTGACATAAAAAATCGCTAACAAGGCTTAAGAGCTCCTTTGCCTGGCTGTTCTTATCCAAAACGCCTTCGGGCGTTAGGTAGACCTTGATGGATGTGCATTTTACTTTGACTATACATGTTGTATGAAACAGACGACACTCACGATGGATCATCCGAAAAATATTAAAAACAGGTTTGCGGTTTATCAGTACATTGGATAGATCGTAAAAAGTACAGAAATAAGCGATAATGTCAAAAACTAGACGAGTTTTTGCAACGATTTCAAAAGTGCATCAGTCACAACTGGCAGTAAATCGAACATTTTAGATAAAATTGATATTACGATTCATCAAAACTAAACATAGAGTAATTCCGCCCCAATAGGGAGGGGTTTGTACTATTACAGTGAATGGGTCATAAAGGGAGATTATCATATAAACGGTTAAAGCTATACTGAATCTTTACGCCTGGTTCAAAAAAAACTTTCCATATTAATGGCTTAAACATTGTTATGTTGAAGACTTTATTATAAATATGTTCAATTTTTTATTTTGTTGAAATATATTCGTTCTTTTGGGAGTTATTGAAGCGCAAAGTGGATATGTTTTTTTTCAGTTGGCGACCAGGCGATTTTCATGATATTGATACCATTGGAGACAAAGTTTCTGAAAATCGGTTCAGCCATCTCTGAGAAAATTTAGTGACATACTCATCAGTGTAGCTAGGAAGAATTTAAGCGATTGAAACCACACACCCAAACCAAACTTATGTTCTAAGAAGAAAAATCACACAATTTTTTAAACATTAAACAACGCATGACAAAAAAAAACTAATCCCATTATTTGAGGCAAATAATAATCTTTATATTTCGTGTTTTTAGTTCGTGATTTCAACATCGAAATCGATGTAGTGATTTACATTAGGATTGATAAAGTTATCTGCCTCTGTGAAACTGCTGAACGTAATCAGATGTACCACCATAAAATGCGAATGTTGGTGACTTCCATATGAATTAGTCCAATTAGTCCTTCAACACAGATTTCGCCTTTTGAACGGAAGGGTAGATGCTGGAATAATTGAAATCAATCGTTACGGTGTAGCTCTAAAGTGATGGCAACTTTTGTGTCTGAGTCTAAACAATCGAATCAATGCATAGAAAGACGATGCCTTATTTTTTGCTTTGTTGTCCGCTATCAGAGTGTTTTTGCATTTTATCTAAGTAAAAAAAGCTTGGAAATATGCTTAAAATCAAATTTCGTATTGATAAGGCCTTCCTGATTCTAGCTTGAACATACGACAACGCCATACTGCAGCATGGTGTTGTCCTTTCTGTCACTCCTACGACGCTGCCCATCTTCCATCATGCTAGCTGCTAGCTGAAGACCAACATTCAGCAGCAGAAGCACCTGCGATAAATTGGACCATCACAACAATAGCATCCCGAGCAAAGCCTGATATCAAATTGAAAACTAACTTGATGTGATTTTGCAGGTAATTATTGCTAAGGTTGCCATCGTTTTTGATTTTGGATCCAAATTGAGAGCAGCAGAATTTCCAATGAGATAAAACAGGAAATTGTTTCTGCTATCAATGAGAGCAAATTGAGATATTAAACTTTCTAGTTTATAATAAAAGAATTATTCAACTTGATGTTTTGCCACAGAAATATTAACAAAAAAAATCTTTTAGAAAACGCGGAGTATGTCAGAATAGCAAAATGGACTCAAAATTTCATGTCATTTTGAACAAATTGAAAGTCAGATCAAAATAGGATTTCCATTTGATACTTACAATAAAAAATGATAATCACTTGCTGTAATTTTGACGTTTGCCTTTGCTCAGGATCACCGCCCAGACAGATAACAACTTTATTAAATCATTTTCCATATCAAAGTCCGAGCCATTTAGAATCCGGACACATAAAACCAGGTATTTTTCGGGTGTAATTTCACGTAAAAATGGAAAAAAAATCTACTTTACTTTCATGGAAACAAATTAACAAACTACTCCCGCCATCAGTCATTTTTTTCGACAACCACCTTTTTAAATATTTCACGTATTGAAACGAAACTTTCATTATATTCAAACATTGCTGTTAAACATCGCTGTTATAGCATAAATAAAATGACCAGATTCGAAGTTAACCAGACTATGCGATGCTGTATGCTGTGCGTGCGGTGTATTCTCCAAGTGAGTTTGTAGATCCTTCAAGTCACCACCCTCTGCACAAACGAAGGTGCCTTACGAAGTCACGCTCGATTAATAGTTACATACTAGAGATATTTTCACGCAATTTGAATTCTTTAATTTTGGATGAGCTATAGCTATAGCTATATACGTGCGTCTGAGAATGCAAATATTACCACGAAATGCTACCCGCCTTGGTGGTGCTGGATGGTGATGTTAGGTGTGAATGAATTTCGACAATGCGGAAAATGATTTATAAACAGATCCATCATCGTATTTTGGCATGGGAGGGATTTTATTGCGGTTGCTTGACACAAGATAGGTATTTGAATATTTGGGAAAGCTTTTCAAGATACTTACGCCGAAGAGTCCATCACGAACATATCGGTGTAGAAGAGCAGCAGTTGTCCCCCAATCACGTAGCCAGCAGCTGGTCCCACAACGGCCATCGTGTAGTAGATTCCTGCAAAAAGCAACAACAAAGACAACGATTCTTATTAAAATCCTGGACCGTGTTAAGAAGGAAATTTGGGCACATGTGCTCTCTGCTGAAAAGCAAGCCTTTTTGGTCTCATAAATTCCAATGAACTGTCTGGCGGTGGAACATCACATTCTTCTCAATATACAAAAGGGTAGCGATAATATTAGGGGAGAAGAACGCACTGAGTAAGAGAGTAAATTATAGTTTTAGTAATAAATTTAAAGCAAGTGGAACTGCAGTAATCGTGTGTACCAATAGTTTCGCTATAGTGCCTGATTGAGAGACTATTATACAATATTCGTTAAGTCCCTTAAAATATAAGCTTTGTTGTACACACAAAAACCACCTAACGGTGCAATTGTGCCTTTCTCAATCATGAACACTCAATCATGCGTTGCTTATATTCATTACAAGCTTTCAAATGTATATATTTCATTATCATTATTCAGAAATCATTATTCGAGTTCTAAAATTTTGTAAAAGAAAAAACAGCCACGGTATTATTAAATTTAAAAAAACCAGTTTTAATCCACCTAGTGGTGCAATTGCGTCTTTCTCATTTATCCAAACTATGATTCATTAACTGGTTTTGTTCAATAGAATTGTGGAAATGTCTATTACATTCTTATTTCACTTAGCACGTATCCCACGATTACCAGTAACCAGTAAGTAGACACTAACTAACTTTTAAAAAAAGTATAGGGGAGATCGGGGCTAGTTTGCGGTGTTTTCAGTTTCCTTTTTTTACCGCTTTGATGTAGATAGATCTTGCAAAATAGAACATGTGGCTGTTTCCAGCATCCCTGAATTTTATCAAAGTGTTTGTTGCATTGTCTTTGTTTTTATAGACAAAAATGTGTGACCCGGAAATACCGATTTATATGGGAAATTCCAGTGTAACCTTACTTACCTACCTGTAACTCCGAAACTAAGAGTCAGAACCGAATGAAATTCAGCAGCAGACAATAGCATTGCTGTATCTTTCATTTTAAATCAAGTTTCAAAAAATTGGTAGAGAATTCGCTGGGGATAGGTATGATATTAGCTTAGGAACTAGGCAAGTTCCACGGAGGCATCATGAAGAGTAATGTTGAACCCATTTTAATATGTTTTACGTCATTTGGACATCATGGTTGTACCAGTTCATATGGGAATTTGCTGTGCGACCGCACTCTTAAACCCCTAACCCCCGAACTGGAAGTCGGATCAACTAAAAATTCAATAACTGATGGCAGCGTTATACCTTTCAGATGAAACTAAGTTTGTGAAAATCGGTTCAGCCATCTCTGAGAAAATTGTGTGAGTTTAAATGACACAGACACACATACACATACACACACGCACATACACACACCGACATTTTCCGATCTCTACGAACTGAATCGAATGGTATATGACACTCGATTCTCCGAGCCTACGTTGAAAAGTCGATTTTTTCAGTGATTGCATAGCCTTTCTTTATATGAGAAAGGCAAAAAGGTACGAAATCGGCAGACCCAAAAAGTCGATTGATATAAAAAAAATTTTGAAATGACATAAAATCTCGACGTTTTATGCATTTTAAAGATGTTTGGCATCAAAAATACGAATACGATCTCTGAAATTTCATGGGGTCCCCCACCGGAAAAAAAAAATTGAGTTCCGGTTTATATGGGAATTTCATACGTGACCGGACGGATTAGTCTATATTTCCGGAACCATATAACCGATCCATACGAAATTTTATAGAAATCTGTGAAGATATTATAGCTATCATTTAGGACTAAGTTTGTGAAAATCAGCCTAACCATTTCCGGGAAACTGATGTGAGTTTGTTAATTTTGAATGATGGCTGCTCTTCCCGGGCACTTCCGGAACCGTCTATAATGGTTAATGTAGTCAACGAAAGTTCGGTTGGCCGTCAGTGACCTAGAACTGCAAATTTAAGTTGTTTGAGCGACATTTTAGCGAATTATTTACCTTTTTTGCTTTAATCGGAGTATCGGTTTGAATCGGAATTTGCTTTGTGACCGCACGTCACAACCCGTAACTCCGGAACCGGAAGTCGGATCGGGATGAAATTTAATAGCCATTCATGGAGATAAAACACCTTTCATTTGAGACTAAGATTGGTTGAATCGGTCAAGCCATCTCCGAGAAACCGATGAGACTGTTATTCTGAATTAGGATGCTTCCCCCGGGGCTTCCAGAACCGATGATGGTGGCCAATGTGGCCAAAGAGACTTTGAATGGCTGTTAGTGACCTAGTACTACAAATCCAAGCAGCTGTGGCCACATTTCACTGTGGAAAAATTTTCACCTTTATATATTCATTGCAGAATTTATTAAAATCGACATTTTCTGTGTGATCGTACTCATCACCCTGTAATTCCGGAACCGGAAGTCGGATCCATTAGAAATTCAATAGCAGCCTATGGGAACGTTGCACCTTTTATTTCAGGCTAAGTGAAAATGTGAAAACCGGTTCAGCCATCTCTGAGAAAAGTGAGTGAGATTGTGTTCGCGTACATACACACAGACACACATACACACATACATGCACACACAGACATTTTCCGAACTTGACGAACTGAATTCTCCGGGCCTCCGTTAATTCGATTTTGAGAGCAATTGCAATACCTTTCAGAGAGGGGGGAAGGGGGAGATAAGTAATTTGTGGCATTTTGTTACATAGAAGGAAGGGGAGTCATTTTTTTATAATTCGTTTATTTGACACGGCTCATAGCGGTAGCTTAACGGAGCCGTGGATCTTTTATATGTTTACAAATGTAAAATAAAAATATAAACAAATATTATTATAATACTGGACCTCGTGCGCGCAACTTTTTATTGCAAGCGGAGACCTTCTTTCGCGGGGATTGCTGGCAATCTGCATCTGGGGGGTCATTTAATTCTTTTTTGCTTTTCACGTCCAGGTCGAAGCCGACTTGGTGTCCGCGATCAGATGTTTTTCTCTGTTTCTTGCACTTATTGCTGACCAGCGTGAATCCGTCACTGTTATTGTTATCCTTGCCAATGTTGCTTACAATTGATTTTGCGGTACTGGATGTTTCTTTTGTGGTTGTCATTATGGTCTGTGCAACTGCTGCCACAAATTTGGCCACCGTTTGTGGTTCAGGCATTGGTATTGAAAACTCTGTTTTGGGTTGGTTTGCCGTAGATGAGTTGGCAATCGGCTGAGTCTTCCTCTGCATCTTCCGCGCAATCATCGACATCAGCTGATTCAGTCTGTAACGTAACTTCTATTGATAAAAGTCAAGGCAAAGGGATTCAGTATGTTTTATTTCATCATTACTATTATGCGTAGGACATTGTGTAATTGTTTTGAAATAATTCATCTGAACATTCCAACTCGACAACATTTCAGTTCGAATTTCTACATATTAAAGTCCCCCCCCCTCCCCATCCCCCCTCACCCCTCACTACGCCCTATTGCTCAACTATCTACGCTCATGAAATTGATCTAAGGCTTTTGAATAATTCATTCAAACATACCAATGTGGTAAAACTAAAATATATAATGTTATTTCGGAATGCTATATGAAATACCATTGGTACACCCGCAGTGTTGGCAATAAAAATGATTTTTGGCATTTAATTCGATGTATCGAACTTTGAACGGCTATAACATGGCTTAGAGAAATTCTAACAATATACATCCTTCGGCAAAGTTGTTCAGCATATCCTGGACTACACTTCCATCTATTTGTATGCATACTAACGGAAGAATTGTAGTCTGTAGAATTAAAAATGCAGAAATGTAGGTTTTCTCATACTAATCTCCATACAAATTTCAAACGCAATGCGCTACGCCGGGTCAACACCAATCAACCCCAAATTTTGCACAGTTGTTTGGGACCCCAAAAGGAACCAAAAAAGTGCTGTGCTAAAAAAACGATCATTTTGCCCCACCCTAATCTATATAATCATTCTCAATATATACGGGAATCTTAATTCCAACGTTGTCACTTTCAACCTCGTGTTTTAAGTTGTTCTTCAAAACGAAACGCTCGGCTTGTGCTAACGTGTTGAATGATATTAACACTGAACTGCGAAGATGATGATACTGAAGGTACAACACTTCCGTAAGTATAAGTTGGATTTTTATCTTCAGAAGGTATTCCACACTAAAACTCGGTCGTTTTAAACAAAATTAAAAGTCAACGACCGTAGCGTTGGGTCGGAGTAGAGCTTTTTCGTCAACTTTACTCATGATGACAAGAATAGTCCGATGTTTCCTTTGTTCTCGAGACAATGCACACTAGATCGAGAGGCCTGTTGTTCATTTGGCTCGATTGTACGTCTGACTGCGGCAGAAGTAGAAAGTAGACTGGGGAGTCATTTTTGAGCAATGTTCGCGTAACCTTCTTGAATTTGGATATCGTTGTCAAATAAGATTCGCGCGATTTTAAGTTCGTTAAAAATTGATAGGCAATCTTGATATTTATGAAAGGCAATCTTTATATTTTACACAATGTTTAATCAAAGTTATCCATCATAATGCGACAATAGAAAAAACGACGCTTAGCAAATAATCATTGAAATCGTGTGGCCGTTGAACTAAGTAACATTAGTAACTAACGCTGGATAGCTTTCCGAGGCCCGGCTAGGACTCCAACGTTTCCATTTTCGGAAAAAGGGATTGACTTACTAATCATATTATACTTACTCAAATAAATCATTTTTTCGCAATGCCATACATCAAATAATAATAAGAACAATATTAACCATGGAATAATAGAAGAATTTTACAAATCCCGATTATTTTGAATATCTTCAAGGCTTCCAGTGGTACTGACTACTCTGTAGTAGGCTTTCCAGTAGTACTGACAAGGAGCAGTATAGAAAAAATGCAGAATAATAAACATTGCTGAGAAGTCACTGGAAGTAATACATTCTACGGACACGTGCAAACATAAAAAGAACATGCATAAAAAATATTGATTCAATTTAAGACGTTTATGTTAACACAGTTATTGTTTTTGTACTCTCATATATCAATCAAAATGTAATAAAGTCAAACAGAATTCTCATCACATTTAATGCACCGGTGTAAAAATTTCTGCTACCCTAACACTCACTCAATTTACGGGATCAAAACACTTTATAGATCTCAAATCAGTTCGGAATGGGAAACGATTGCCTACCAGAATCAACAAACCATCTCCCCTCTTTCCGGCGATGTTTCTGTTTACTCTCCCCAGACTTGATGCTGCACAACAGGCCAGCATCATAAAGGGAAACAATGAAAAAATATTTCCATCATAATTTCATTCAAACACATTTTATTATCCTGCGTAAGTGAGTCCATTATCTATGGGGTGGGATCCTCTCTGTTTGCGACCGTTCTCTCACACCGGAAGTTATCTTTTCCAGCGCTGCTGGCGGCTTTTGCGTTGCTTCGTTAGGTGTATGTATGGCTTTATGCAAAAGCGAAACAGAAAACATTCGCGCCCGGTGTGATCCAGAGTAGAAGTTTTTTTGCATTTTGCTGGCTGTATTTTTTCCCTGGTCCAGCGGGAGCCACAGATGTTTGAATGCACTAGATTTCTCGAGTGCGTGAAAAGATTTTCCGGCAATTTTCTTCATAGTTTATCTATGAGAATGAGAATACTGCAACGTTGTACACACTGAAAATAACAATTTTCCAATTGGGGTCTATTGATTACAACTTCCAGGATAGCATAATTCGATTTGACCGGGGTTATTGGTTTCACCGGGAAGCTCTCCTAGTGCGATCTATTGTATACATTAGGAGAACTTCCGGAAATGGAAATGTGATGGGATAAGGACTGAAGCGATTTATTTATGGAAAGAAATTGCGATAAAATAATCATGAATTTGGAACAACGAAGCTGAGCAAAATTAAAAATGATAGAAATTGTAAGATATGCACTAGTGCAGTAGTTCATTTTATCACACCTTTACCATAGTACACGCAGAATTTTATTTATGCATCGATAGCATACTTTTCTATCTGCCTCTCGTTTCTTCTGTCGTAAATTTTATGCATTGGACATATTCGGTCTATCCACTCATTGAATGCTTACTAGAAGTTTATGCATGAAAATGCATAAAAATCACAGAAGAAGAAAAGAGACGGGAATAGAAAGTATGCCAACTATGCATATTTTTGTTTCTCAGTGTATATAAAAACTTCAACCAGCAGTGCGAATTTTCATTGTCAAATGCTAACTTTCAGTTCAATCTACTGCAACCAAGCCTCAAATTCAAAGCCTCCGTCAATAATTCACCTCCAAGTTGGCGGGATTGTCGTTACTAAATCGAGCGCTTTCATTTCAAATTGTTGCATTTTCATTCAGCAACTAAAGCCGTCATCTGCACTGTAGTGGTCAGTTTAGATTAAATGTTGACTTGTTTAGCATTATCATGCATACATGAACATTCTGGGTAGTTTTTGTTTTAACCCAGTCAGTACCCCAGTACAGAGATATTCATAGGGTCAATGAAAATGAAAGTGAAAGGAAAATGATTGAGCGGCTGGGCTGTTTGAATGAATTATGCACATAGAAGGACATGATTTTAGATTTGTTCCTATTTCAAGTTCAAACAAACCTGTTGAAAATTAGCAGCTCTGACTTCGATACAGTATCATATTTCGTGTAAAATGACACTGAATAAATCCGCAAGTCGCCGATGACATACTTGTCTATACGTTTAATAAAATACTCTGTTAGCGTTCGAAGGAAAACTTCGCCTCTCATCTCTTACTATTTTCAGCAACCTCTATTTCCTTATTTTTTCAATGAATTTTTAACCTTCTCAAATGTAAATTTAACAGAATTTTCCAGCAACAACTAGCGCTCAAAAATATGATAGCATTTTGAAGCATTTAAGTTCCATAAAAATGGTTTCAATCCATTTTTTCCTTAGGAGTAATTCCATGAGAAACCGGCCAACTGCAAAATATGACCATCGTCGATTCGAACGAAAAGTTTGCAGTTGTGGTCGGTTTATGAATCTTCATGATACTCTCTGTCAACTGCAATATTTTGATACAAGAGAAATTTTTCAACAGGACGTAGAAGTTTCTATGTGCATTAATTTCAATTTTTTTTGTTCGATTACTGTATTTTATACAGCAAAATTATCTGAGAACGAGTTACGAAGAATGAATACATCTGTATGAAAAAAATACAGTGAAAAAGATTTAACGAAACCAATTACCTCGTGCAAGTAAGCCCTTTTAAAAGTCATTCGCGTTACCCCATCATACAATGTTAATAATCTAATGTTTATCGTTTTAAATACGAAAATGAAACATTTTCAGTGTATTTGGAACAAGTAGAAGTTTTCAATAAAAAAGTTTTCCCAACAACAACTTTAGACATATTTTTATAATTCATACTATTTGCAGTCAAAAATACAATTTTCTTTGGGAACATGGTTCGAAACGCCATTTTAAATCAAAATTCTCATCACAAAAATTTTCCGAAATGTAGTAATTCTCGAGATATTTTAAATTTTGTTTCTACAGCACAATTGTTTGATTTTATTACGACCTTTCTATAACTTATTCGCGATTCTTCATCAACAACAATGGGTTTTTTCAAAAGGCTCATAAAATTTCTTTCAACTTTCCCTCTGACACCAAGGCAATATTGTGAACCATTTGAAAGCTACATGAAAACAGCCAAAATATAATTCAACTATCATCAGGTCCTATAATTAGTCCAGGTGTTTGCGTTTGCGTTGCGGGCTATGGTCGAATGGTTGAACCATATTTTGGTTGTTTTCATATCTATGGTTTACAATATCGCCTTGATGGCAAAAGGAAAGTTACAGTCGTAATAAAACAAAATAATTATGTATTTAAAAAAAAATATCTATATTTCAAATATCTCGAGAACTAATACATTCCAGAAATGTTTTGTTAGGAGTGTTTTGATTTAAAATGGCGTTTAGAAACATATTTAAAAAGAAAATTGAATTTTTGACTGCAAATATTATGAATCATAAAAATTTGTCAAAAGCTCCATGATCTAAATACACTAAAAAGTTTTTTTACGTCTTTAAAACGATAAGCATTAGATTGTTTACGCATTATTATGGGGTAACGCAAATAACTTTTAAAAAGGGCTTAAATACACGAAATGGTAGTTTTTGTTGGAGCAAAATTCAAAAAATCTCAACAACTATCGCATTTTGGAAGATTTTTGTTAAATACAGTTTTGCATATCAATTTGTATGACATTTAAAAACATGTATAAAGTTATTGTAAGAAAAACTTTTTTTAGCAATAAGTTCTCCATCATGCAATCACATTTGAAATATTTCTTTCCGCATTAGGTTTCTGTTGCCAGTTCTTTCAGTGCATTTTTTTTCGTATAGAAGTATTCATTTTCTGTAACTCGTTATCAGAAAGTTTTGCTGTTTCAAAGATTTTCTTCCATTTAATTCCACTATGTTTTTATAGTTAGATGCACTTGCACTTCACAATTTAACAGATACCGGTATTTCGATTACTACTTGTAATCTTCTTCAGTGTTTGTATCAGTCTATAGGAAATTACGGGATTGTAAAGTCGTTTTATCTAGGGAAGCGGGTAGGCTGTGGTCGGTGGGTACCTAGGTGCATGAAGCTGACCGTTTTTTGCATGTAGGTAAAATTTCGAAGAGTATAATTTCCAAGGATTAGAGACTTGACGCTGAATTTTAATATCTTCTATAGTTAAGTTATGTTTCATATGAATCTTAGAATCTTTAATTCCACTATGTTTTACATTTCTTACAAAAGAAATGTATAGGATTCGCTCAAACTTTGAAAACTTTTTCCGAGGCCCGGAGGGCCGAGTCTCATATACCAATCGACTCAGCTCGACAAATTGAGACAATGTCTGTGTGTGTGTGTGTATGTATGTATGTACAAAATGTCATGTAATTATCTCAGCAATGGCTGAACCGATCCTAATGAAATTGGTTTCAAATGAAAGGCCTAACGTTGCCATTTGACACTATTATTTTTGATTTTCGATATGTTGTTTACTTTCTGAGATATGGGCGATTTTGTCAAAACACAGCAGGTTTTTTGCAAATAAGTTTTGAACAATACAATAATGTCCCACAAACTGCACATGAATAGAAAGCTTGTAAAAATACCTTTCTAACAAGCTATAGATTGTCTAAATCCGTGCACGAGTGGCGGAGATATTAAACATTTTGTATTTTTAGTCCTCGCTTACCAATTTCCACTAACTAAAAATGAGATTGTTTCATACAGAGTATTGCTTTACTGGTGTTTTAGGGGAAAAACTAAACCGATTTTGAATATCGGGATATGAAAACGCATCTACGTGATTCAAGGAATTCGATGTTGAGAACACTTTGTGAATTACCTTTATAATAAATTAACTATTTCTCAAAAATCAATATATAAGTTCACTTCAAAGACAAAATAATGTGTTGATGAAGAAACAGTGAGTTCTAGTATCTATCCCTTGAATTAGGCATTGCGTTCAATCATGAGGTAAATGTTGGATTGTATATCAATACACAGATCAACAAGTAATTCACCTAGTAGTGAGATAAAAGATTTCTCATATAATTATACTCGTGGCGTCACCGAAAGCAATTGTGTGTTTGAAGCCCAAAAATCTAGCGAAAATTTAGCTCTTTTGCAAGATTTAGGTTATACTGGTTATGGCGCAAAAATTACTACTTACATTATTTATGATAAGAATGTAAGAAATCAATATATCATAATAATGTACCTATAAAAATAATGTCACTGCATTAAGGTTCAAAGAACTTTCGGAGTGCGTCTACACGAATTGAACGCTTGGTAGTATGCGTTGGAAAAAATGCGTTCAACTCTGTCACCAGTTCATCCATATAAAGCATTCATTAAACTCTAAAAGAGAATATCAGTCGATTTATTAGATTATCACGATTCAAATCATGCAAAATAATTGGTGAAAAAACAATTGACCGGGTGGAATGGTGCTTTTGAAAAAGCGGCGGTGATTTTTCGTCACACCACCACACTGTGCCGGGGTACGCAACACAACTGCGTAGTGAAAAAACCACAGCCACTTTTTCAAAAGCACCATCCCGCCCGGTCAATTGTTTTTCCACCAACTATTTTGCACAATTTGAATACTGATAATCTAAAAAATCGACTGATTGTCTTCTTTTAGAGTTCAATGAATACTTTATATGGATAAATCGGCGGCAAAGCTGAACACAATTTTGCTAACGCATACTACCAAGCGTTCAATTCTTACACATTCTCAAAGTAACTTGAGCCTTAACCATCATTTGCCATTCCTCACACGCCCCCCCCCCCAACATCTCTCTCTCTCTCTCTTTCTCTCTCTGTCTCTCTTCTATCGCATCTATATAACTATTTCTGTATCCATTTCTAAGTTGTGTGATAAGATCTTCTGCCAATCTGAAATATTTATTAATTGTAATTGCGAAGGTTTGAGAAAACAAAACTATTTTTTGTCTGCTACTACATCAACTCAACATTAATTCAATTGTATTCAAAGCCTGTATCTACACTATAATTAAGGAAATTCATGGCTATATCAGAAAAATATTTGGCTTAACTGGGTAATATGAAAGTTTGACGACGAAAATTTTCAAAAGAGACATTCCACGTGCGATATTTAAACTATTCGTATCTCTATTGAATTTTGAATGAAATATATGCTCAAAGACTGAAAGCTGAAGCCAGCAGGATTGCAGTTGCCATCAACGTTTCGAAGACAAAATACATGAGAGGAAGAGGTTCTAGAGACGACAATGTGAACCTCCTACCCGAGTTCGGATTGACGGTGACGAAATCGAGATGGTCGACGAATTCATATATTTGGGCTCACTGGTAACCGACCTCAATGATAACAGCAGAGAAATTCAGAGACGGATCTTGGCGGGAAATCGTGCCTACTTTGGACTCCGGAGGACGCTCCGGTCGAACAAAATTCGCCGCCGCGCGAAGTTGATTATCTACAAGACGCTGATTAGATCGGTGGTCCTCTACGGCCACGAGACCTGGACGGCTCGTGGAGGACCAACGCGCCCTTGGAGTTTTCGAACAAAAGGTGTTGCGTACCATCTATGGTGGCGTGCAGAAAGAAGACGGAATGTGGCGCAGGCGAATGAACCATGAGTTGTATCAGCTGCACATTCGTTGTATTGGTACGAACTTTCATGAAAAATAACGGATCAAAGACCAAAAATATCCACAAATTGGATCCAAGAAAAGAAGTCTCCCAAAGTACCCACTCTCGATGGGGGATGCAACAACAATGTGTCTTCTAACTTATCGTCGTCCATATCTGGATATACTGAGTAGTTTCAACCGTTTCTTTTTCACAGTATTGGTCTGTGTAGGACTTATTTATCCATATTTCCTGCCCGAGAATTCCGAACGAAACAATATGAAAGCTATAAGGATGAATGGAAAGAGACTGCATTGCAATCAACTGAATGCACGGCTTTTATGCTATCGACATAGCCTAGACATTCCACACTATTCACTTCAATGCAAATAAAAACTTTGAAATATCTACCTGTCCCATTCACGAATCGCATTCTCCCTGTAGTTCTCTGTTTAAGGCGCTTGAAAGCACATGTGACCTTGTCTCACTTTACTATTTTCAATTGCGCGTAATACTGGACCAGTAAATTCTATTCTGTACATAAATCTTTTTTTCGGGAATATGTGACCAAAAAGTAAACTTCGAATTCCAAAGCAAATTGAACGTTCCAGGTTCCTGATAACTAATTAAGGTCCAACAATAAAGTAGAAACACCAGATAATCTTAAAACGACGAAAACTAAAAGAATAAAACCGAAAAAAATGGAAGCCCTAGAAAGTCCATTGCATATTTATTAGCCTTTTCTCAGAAGATGGGATTTTCAAAAACATTTTAAAACTTTCTGATGCAATGGTTCTTAAATTCGTACAATCCGGTTTATTCATTTTCTTTATTCAAAAATGTTTTTAGCTTCAAATATATGACCATTTCATTTTAATTAATTATTTCATTCCGCATCTTTTTATTCGTTTTGTTCATCTGCGTTCATTTTACTTATTTTATTCGTTTCATTCTTTGGATTCACTCTGATCAGTTTATTCTTTTCGTGAATTTTACTCATATCATTCATTTAACTAATTTTGTTCATTGTTTTCATTGAATACATTTTATTCTTTTTTTCCAGTTTATTCATTATGTTCAGTTTCTTCATTTTAATAATCTGACTACCTTTTCAGTTTTAATCATTTCATCCAAATAATTTATTTGTTTCAATTTATTTCTTTATAATAATTTAAAACCTTTTACCATTGTTCAACTTTTCATTTCAATCAATGCATTTGATTCTGCTTATTTTCTTCTTCTTATTCATTTTATCACTTCAGCTCATTTTGTTTATTTCATTCGTTTGTTATATTTATGCATTTCATTTATTTTTTACTTTATTCATTTTGTTCATCCTTTCTTTTTATTCATTTGATCCATTTCATTAATTTGATTCATTGTATTCACTGGATGAATTAAATCAATTTGATTAATTTAATTCATTTGATTCATTTTATTCATATCTTTAATTTTATGCATTTCATGTTCAGTCATTCAATTTGTTAGTATGAGTCAATTTATTCTATTAATCTTTTAACTATTTCTAAATATAATCTTAATTTTTGTTGAATAACCTAATCTAATTTGATTCGTGTATATTATAATTTTGATTTACATTAATTTTTCTACTCATTTTATGAATTTAAAAACCTATTATTTCATTTTTTGCTTTACTTTTTTATTTCGGTCGTTTTGTTGATTTTTATAATTTATTCAGTTTATTCGAGATTTTATTCGTGCAAGACTAGAAACTGTTTTCATCCCACCTCTAGTTGGGTGCCTACTTCTCGTGAGTTCTGCAAACTAATCCAATAGTGAAATGTGTAAGAAATGTCTCATCTCACTGCTAGGTGGATTAAATCGGTTTTTATAGTTAGATGCACTTGCACTTCACAATTTAACAGATACCGGTATTTCGATTACTACTTGTAATCTTCTTCAGTGTTTGTATCAGTCTATAGGAAATTACGGGATTGTAAAGTCGTTTTATCTAGGGAAGCGGGTAGGCTGTGGTCGGTGGTAAAGGTAACGAATATTCATGGCTCTTCGAAATTTTACCTACATGCAAAAAACGGTCAGCTTCATGCACCTAGGTACCCACCGACCACAACCTACCCGTTTCAAGTGCATCTAACAATAAAAACATAGTGGAATTAAATGGAAGAAAATCTTTGAAACATTACGTACATTCCACTAAGACCTCCGTTCGCGTATATATAAGTTTTGCTGTATAAAATACAGCAATCGAACAAAAAATTAAAATTAATGCACGTAGAAACTACGTACTTTTAAAAAACTGCTCTTGAGTCAAAATAATCTTATTGGCTGTGGAAAACGTTTAGTCTAAGTCTTTCATGCCAATGATTTTATTGCAATTTTGGGTTGAGAATCCTGTTTGTCTTTATCAACATTAAAAGAAAAATGATTGAAAAAGAAAAAAATCTCTTCGAGTTTTGGATCTATGGGGCAGATTCATTTCATCAGAATTTATAGATGCAGATTTTTGCTTGTCCTCAAATTTTATTTCCAAATCGAACACACTTCACATAATCTTAGAAGAAAAAAAACAAAACCAAGTTTCATAATTCCCTTTAAGAAGAAATTCTTCTTAAAGGGAATTATGAAACTCGTTGAACACGGTCACAACAGAAAACGAACAAGAAAATATCAGGCTGGACCATACGTTCAGTAAATTCTCAAAGTAATACAAATCTGTTAATTGAAGATGTCCCTCATAATATGGGATAAGAGCAAAGACAACATAACAAGATGACAGCGTTGCCAGTTCAGTTCAGAATCTGAAGATATTAACAGCAACACGTCTTTCGGGTAAAGGTGATACTTTCTATATCTACTTTTATATAGAGATCGTTATCTTCGTATAATAGACAAAACCTTTATTTCTCATTTACTATTGCGATTTCTGTTCAATGTACAGTGAATCCCAAAAGTTAGCAAACTTGATCATCTCATCGAATTATTTTTCTATCCTTCATGAAACTGTCAATCAGGATTCTCAATCGAAATCAAATCAATTCAGATGATTCCATACTAAATTTGCAAAAGGGCGAATAAGATTTGTAAACAAACTTTTATTTTGATGATTTCTCTTAATTTACTATAATTTCAAAGTAGAAAACAATTTAAATTACTTGTACGAAGGGTAAAAATTTACATTAACGCATATTTTTCATGAAATTCCACTCTGCAGCAGACTAATGAGCGAAACAAGTTTGTTTACAAAAAACATTTTCGCCCTTTTGACGAATTAATATTGAATTGATACTGTAATATTGAACTAAATCAGTCAGCATTAATACATTTTTAACTTCAATCCAATTTTTTTTGGATTGGGTGGGGGGGGGGGGGTTATGGTGTTAAACCCCAAAGCCTCATTTTGGCGACGCCGTTGCTTGAATTTATTTATTTTGCTTCTCATTTTCCAAGATATGTTCCAGATCGATTCGATTGTTATAAGCTAGATAATTTGTAGTCAGAAGGTTCGCGAAAATGATTTTTTTTGCACCGATAAGTGATCAAGTTCCATCCAGACAACTTGAAATTGTTCGGTGGTTATTTCTAGCGGTTGTAGATAGAAAATTGAAAGAGAAAATTCGTTTTATCGAAATAATATTTGGCTTATTTAAATGGATTATTGCTATGTTGAACAATAAATAGGCGACAAAGGGTAATCCACAAACAACAAGCCATAACTGTTAAAGTATTCAAAATAGATATTTCATGTCTTCAAAGTTACTCGCAAAAGTAAGAGCTAAAAATTTGCTGAAGGAATCATTTCAATACAATCACTTCTAAGAAAGTTTATGAAAATATCTCACTCGTAGGGGGATTAATCAGTAAGTGCACAATACCAAAAGAAAGGGTATATTGCCTCCATTAAATTCTCCTAAGATACTATTGACCTAAAAGTAGCCGTTTTGGCGAAAATAATACATTAGATGTTTTGGTCATATTTCTGGCATTGGGAAATGATAAAAATCATTCGTCCGTATTTAATGTAAAATATCGCTTTTGATAATAGTCCGATTTCAACAATCTATAGCTTGTTCGAAAGGTATTCTATCCAAAAATATATAAAGGTATAAGCTATCTAAAAATATATAAAATGTTAATCAATGTTGTCAGTTCAGCAGATAATTAAAAAAACTGCAAAAAGCGCCATTTTTACACATTCAAACATTCATATCTTGGAAACTAGACATCAGAATCAAAAACAAAGTAATAGCGTTCTGTCTGGCTGATAGGTCTTTCATTTAAAATTAGTTTGTATAAGATCGGTTCAGGCATTTGCTGAGAAACACGAATGAGAGTTTGTCCGTTACATGCACACACACACAGATATTGTCCCAAATCGTCGAGCTGAGTCGATTGGTACATAAGACTGGGCCCTCCGGGCCTCGAAAAAAGCGAATTCTATACATTTCTTTTATAACAACCGGTTGTCACGGTAAAGATAGACACGTCTACTTTTATCAGGACACATGTTAGTAAACTCGGGTGATTCGTAGTTATTCTGCCTAAGCTCGAACCTCATTAACAGAAGACAAAGATTAAGCCCGTGCGATATTAAGCCTGTTCTAATGACCCTGCCGCTTCTAGTTTTCCGATCTGTTTACTTCACATCCTTGCTCTCACTTGAGTACTATGGTTCTAAGATTCATAACTTTCCATACCCAGTAATCTCTAGCTAATTGAATGTCGTTAAAATGTAATATACAGGGTGTTTGGTTCATGGTTAAGAATCTCTCGGGGGGTGATAGACTGCCATATTTGGAGAAAAAAATTGTTCTACACATACCATCAAATCTCAACCGTTACAGACTTATTGAACTTTTTGTATAAAAAACTTATTTGTCTGAAAATACCTCTAACTTTAAAAGTATACTTTGTATTTTAAATGTTTTAGTTCCATTCGAAATGTGAGAAAATTTCTCATTGAGTGATGCCCTCACATGTTTCAGCTAATGAGTTAGGGTAGCCTTTTCAAAGTAATTTATTGAAAATTAAACAATTTTGAACGATTTTTCGTTCATTTCTTGAAAATCCTAATAGTTAACCTCATCATTTTAATAATTCAGTTTGTTAGTCTTGATGAGCTGCTTAATTTGTTCTTTGACATGATGCACTTACCTTTTCTTATTTTCATGATTTTGGGTTATTCAACTTGGATATTTTTATCTCATTTTCACTAGTACCAGCTCTAATTGAAAAATTATGGCACTTATTGTACTTTTTTTTCTTTTTATTCGATAGCTAGGAAAATTTTACAGTGAAAAATGCATTAATACCTTACAGTTAAGTGAATTTAGTATTCTTTTAAAAGTAAATTAGTTTAAAGTTAGTGCTATTATTAGCATTTTCGTTAATTTTCTTAAAATAGTAAATAATAAACAGCACCATTATTATCATGGAAATAATGCATCTCAGCAAGTTCTACAGTTCTTTCTTTGACTCCATTCAATTATCTCTTTTGGTTTCGACGCAAAATCGTTTTTATCACATCGTTTCATGTGGAAAAATAACGATTTCGAACCCACTACATTTGTGGCGAGCTCATACTGTGTTAACTATTAAATAGCAGCAAAATGAAAAGAGCTTTAGACAAAGTGTCAAATAAAAAGTTATAGAGAACATTAAGGGGCATCGTATGAACAATAGTAACGATAAATTTTGTTGATTAATAATTAGAATAATTAAAAAACTCTCCAAAAGCACAAATTTTGAGTTATTTCGTTAGTAAAAAATCATTTAGTACACTTAACTAAAAGATATTTGTACATACACTGATAGCACATTTTCTCAGCTTTCCAATGAAATCTTGTAAATAACGATATAAAGCATATTTTTTAGATTAGAGTCTTTTAAGCACTTGCAAATCGGTTACAGGAAAAGTATAGTAATGAAATTACAAAGAAATGAGAAGAGATAGAAATACGACGTCCAAGAACAAATTATGAATCGTCCTAAAACCCAACTTTTGGATAATGGATATTGCTATAATCACAGTTCATTATTTCGAGAAAATTAGCAAAAACCTCCTCAAAAACACTAACTTTTAACTACTTTACAGCTAAAAGGTAATTAAAACTAATTACTTAAAAGATATGAGAACAGCATTCAATAGGAAATTTTCTCACCTTTCGAATGGAACTGAAGTATTTAAAATACAAAGTATACTTTTAAAGTTAGAGGTATTTTAAGACAAATAAGTTTTTTACACAAAAAGTTCAATAACTCTGTAACGGTTGAGATTTGATGGTATGTGTAGAACAATTTTTTTCTCCAAATATGGCAGTCTATCACCCCCCGAGAGATTCTTAACCATGAACCAAACACCCTGTATATATATATATATATATATATATATATATATATATATATATATATATATATATATATATATATATATATATATATATATATATATATATATATATATATATATATATATATATATATATATATATATATATATATATATATATATATATATATATATATATATATATATATATATATATATATATATATATATATATATATAGGTGAAAATGAAACTCAACATAGCAGATCTTACGTCTGCGAAATTTTACCATTTTCGTCATTGGGTGCTGATAATGTTCAAAAAAATTAACCAAGCAGAATCATTTTCTTCGCACAACAACTTGAAATACGTCGTCGAATATAATGGAATTTTTACAGCATTCCAGCATATACAGGCGATGCGACTATTGAAGTAAAGCTACATGACCTGGAGCGAGCACTAATGCAGGGATTATCAAACAACAGATGTCTAAGTATGGAGAAGTGGATATCGCTAAGCTTACTTGAAGGAACTTCTTCCCAGGTCTTCGCAACGGCATTCGTGTGGTGCGAATGCGCCCAACTGATATCCTCTTCTACGTGACCATCCAATACAGATCAAGCCAAGGTATTATATATAGTCAGCAAACATTGATCACGTACCTAGTACAGATTCCTAAAAGCAATAACAAATGCGTGCTCTACAACGATCGTGCCCAGCAGGGTTACCAAAAATACAGAATAATCTGTATTTATACAGATTTTTCAGCCATTTTCAAACCAAGAATCTGTGTGTACAGATATACAGATTTTTCCGTGTATGTACAGATATACAGATTTTTGAGAAATGATGTTACAAAAACTATTTTTAGAAAGATTTTTTAAGTTTCAGTAATACTTCCTCTCTGTCTCTCTCAGCCTAGCCCTTTATATTAAAATAAATCTTCACTTTTGAGATTGGTCGCTCAGTCTGAAAGGTAAAGGTTTGTAATACACTCAGGTTAGCACCCAGCAAACGCCTGGCTGAAGTCTACTTCCAGAAACGTTAATTGTAATGCTCTGTGACTTTGCTAATTTTTAATTTTTTTCCGAAAATTCGACAGCTACATTGGTCGACTAAATGTTTATAATATTATATAGGGTGATGAGCCTATTTTCACCATACTAAGCAAGGTGTCTCACTAATTCGGTAATTTCTTGCCTTACAATCAATGGAATGCGTAAAAATTGACATCAACATCTTTGCTTCGTTGTTAAGAACCAATATAATAACACAAATGCGTGGAAAACAGTAAAATTCTCGTGTTTGAACACAATGAAAACTCGAATCGAGTGCCCCTATTGTTGCGCTACCATTTGACTCAATGTGTTGAACAAAGATGGCAGACACTGCTCTAACCAACGGCTTCAAATGGGTAGGGTGATAATAGAAACATGGCGCAAATAGGCTCATCACCCTATCAACAAAAGTCATTAAATGAAGAAGAAAATTATTTTTCCATTGTGCACATCGATAAAGTTCAAGTTTCTGGATGTAAAATATCAGAACGACCTGTAGACGGCGCCGGTGGTTACCGCCACTCATTCCAGTTGCCTGGGTTCAATTTCAGCCGAGGTCGTTGAGATTTTTCTGAGGTGAAAAAAAATCTGTGGTCACGTCTTCCTTCGGAAGGGAAGTAAAGCCGTTGGTCCCCGGTCTATGAGTTTGGTGGATCGAAATCTAGTCCAGATAGTGAAGTCACCTCTCTGGCGTCGGTAAGGAAGAAGTAGATCCAACTTCTATACTCTTACTAACAAAAATATCCTCTTCCTGTGATACTTGTGGAGTGCGCAGTAGTATATACGGCCTCTAGCAAAAGCAAGTATCGGGGTAACCATTCCTTCCCTTTCCTTCCGAGACCTACGTTCGGGCCTGGCCGGCGCCGGTATTGAACAATAAACACGTTAGGATTACCAGGAGTTGGACATTGAAAGATGTTTCGCTACTCCCAAGCATAATTATCTACTTATTCTCTGTTCAACTTCAGCTAGTCCAGATCGATAACGGAGTAGCAACCAGGGGTGGTTGCACCAGCTCAAGCTCAAGTTCAATATCAGAACGACTTGTAGTGTTTTTTTATGAAAATGTAAACAGGTCCTTGCTTGACTGATTTAAACTACAAGAATTAATCGATAGATAATCCAGCAAAAGGTTAAACGACTCAACTGATTCGATACAGATATCGACACAAAATTTTCGAAGGGTAAATACAGATGAAAAGATTTTTTAGGACAAAAATACAGATTTAATTTTGGCAACCCTGGTGCCCAGTACCACTAAATTAACTGTTATAACCAAGATACCAAACGTTCAAAGATGACGATTTCGAAAATATGTGATGTTGGCCACATAAAACTGATTTTGAAAATTTAGTTCAGTATTGTTAACTTTAAAGGAGCATAACTTGAGAATGTGGCAAAATCTAATTGATCCATTTATCTCAGCACTCAGATGTACACCAAAATAAGTCACTTACATCCCTTTTTTATTTTGCTTAATTTTTAATTTAATTATTGATAAAAGAATGAATTGAAATGACCATAAAACCGATCCTGACGTACTATAGACAAACGGAAAACGAGATTTTTCGTCATTTTGCATTTACTTTCCGAAAAACAATATGCATAGTTTTGTCGTCGTTTCATTGTTATGAATAGAGGATAACCGAAAAGTGAAATCTTACTTCGCTGGTGTAACTGTAAGTAAACAGTGAAGAAGTTTTTTTTCGCAGGGGTACATAGATTTTGTAAACGAACTTTTGTTCAGCTGAGTTAACACTACTCATGGAATTCCACTCTGTGACAGAATGAGTGAGTGAAGTAAGTTTTCTTATTTTGCCCTTTTGGAAAATAATTATTCAAACATATTGAAATATGCAGCGCAAATACGTCGCTTTAATCGACTGATCCGTTTGAAAACTATTGTCAGATCACTTTCTATTGTACAAGATTATGGGAATCCTACTGTTTCACACGTTAAATATTCGGTTTCTATGTGAACGCACATACTCGACAGTTTTTTAATGATGGTCCCATCTGATAAGAATTATACGTACATTGTACACATAACCATTCTGACAGTGCCTGTGTTATCGCAAATTGGTTTGGTTAGTGAATTTTAACTCCTCACAAACAATCCGAGACGCATAAAGTAAAATGAACCGAGAACGAAGTCCTTTGCACAGGGAAAATAATTCCCAAGTACCTACAACCCCTGCTCTTAACGTCACCGCGAAATTACCTATAGTAAAAAGGAGCAATTTAAAACAATAACAAACAGCTAGCGCCTTTCTTCCTAGCAAACACCACCAACCTCCATCCAAAATTAGCCCCTCGTCAACTTGTTTTATAGCTAGTTCTTTTTTTTACGTCAGCTTCAGCCGAAGGACACAGCATTGTACGATAATCCCACCACTGAAATTGACCACCGTTTTATACACTGCAGACTTACCTAAATAAACAGATGACATCTTCTTGGAGACATTCTCGTCGATATACGTTACACCCAGGGTGTACAACGGGGATGCTCCGGCTCCCAGTAGCAGCTGGGCGGAGAAGAAAAACCACACATTCCAGGAGAGATTCTCGCTGCCATCCCCACCACCGTTCGCCGCAAAATCACCGTTCAGCGAGCAACTCTGGAACAAGAGAACAAAATTTTTACGGGTTACTCGGAGGCTTTAATTTTTTTGATAAAATTGCCTTTATGTGTCTTTAAAAAGTTATTGGATGATAGTCTCTCTTATTACGAAACCACTATACGTATTCAAATCTAACTATATATATATGAATGATACACAAACCGCGCACAAATACCTGTTGTATAAGATTCAGCATTTAATTTAAACGATCGTCGAGAAAAAACTAACATAGACACGAGGGATTACACTAAACACGCCGTGTTATAGAAAATTGAACGAATTCGCTTTATTATGATATAAGCAATGCTACTCATAACCGCAGTTAAACTTCCTTATTTGACCAACCCTTTTAATAAAACAAATCCTAAATTTCCAAAATTTTTGGCAGTCAGCTGCTCGAAGCAATTTTTCCATGATAAGGCTATTAGCGCCATTACTAACAAATCTTCCCTTTCCGTAATACATGTGAAGATGCAGCGGATTCGTCAGCCTCTAGTAGTGACATGTGTCAGACTAACATTTCTTCCTTCCCCAGAAGCTCTTCATTCGAACGTGATCGGCATCGGTATTGATCAGCATGCAAGTATCAATATAGATTGCACAATGTTGCTCATTGTGTTATTCCCAAGCATATTGTTCCAATAAACATTTTGCTATCTTAATTGGTTTTCAACAACAGCGGCATAGCAATCACGCCTGATCTCTTATGCTTATGCTTATTCTCCAGAAATGTTATTGAATGCTCTCTTAACAGTAACTGCACCATTCCAATTAATTTATTCGTCTGGCTAAATTTTTCTTCAACCAGCCAATGAACGACAATGAATAGCATACAGAATGTATGCTCTTGGTTTATTATAATCTCACAACTTTCCCACACTTACCAACGTAAACGTTTTTACCTACCCTATCTTCATGCCACAACAACAGAACATATTTCATACCCCATTCGCTAATTACTCAATATCAGCTTCCGGAATCAAATCTAATGTTTCAATCCATTTGACGGCACTTAATCTTATTAATTAGCCTGTTCTGTGACTAATATGTTTGGCTCAGACATGTAATCAACGACAGTATATACCAACTTACCTCCCGCAGCAGTCGGGCAGCTCTGGCCGCGGTATCATTGATCGAAAGCTCGACGGTCGATGCAACAGCCGAGCACACGTTTTGCTCGGAATTGGCTGCCCGGTATTGCCCCACCAAAAAGTGCGGTAGTGCAAAAACAAACGCTCCTAAGCCCATGACCACCACACCCCAGCCAATCCAGCGTGGTTTAGAAGCTCCCAGCCGGCCGCCAAAGTAGGACACCGGCACCAGACACAGGAACGACGCGATATCGTATCCACTCGCCACTAGTCCAGTCTGTGTTGATCTTAAACCAAAACGCCGCTCGATGGTCGTGATGACAACGTTGATGAAACCATTGACAACCAGTCCTGCGTAGGAGAGGGAAGAGAAGAAAAATACATCAATAAACCGTCGGTTGTTTGGTGTAGGTGAACGGGGTGACGGAAAATAACACCTTATGTGCTAGGGGGTGGAATGTGTGGAATGAAAATATCTAAGAGACTTGCTGTTTGAAGATTCTTGATGGTATTTTTTTGATTCGTACCGTTTATGTGGAATGGCTTCAACGAATGCATTAACAAAGATAACCTTCTATGGTTATCCAACAATGAATCGTTTTGTGTGATTCTGGCGATTTTCTTATTTTGAACTTAAGTTTTATTATAAAGCAGTTTTCTCTCAACTTAAGTGTGCTGAATGTATGATTATAAGGTACACTGCCCACATATGCATAAGACTCCCATATTGAAAAACAGCAAGCCGAGAAAAACGCTGCTCAAGATTTACATTTTTCATTGAGCCTTATGGATGGGACAACCATGTTTGGTATTTTTTCGATATTTTCTAAATAAATCTGGTAATCTAATTTGTGTATTATGATTCATTGGTGATACAGAATACAATCCAACAGATATCTCATTTTCGACAAAAATCCATATGGGACTCTTATGCATATATGGGCAGTACAGTCTAACAATAGATCTCATCTAAAAGGAAAATGTGAAATAACCAACAGGACAGGAATGTAAGAGAAAATTCTTATTACTACTATAACTTCGAAATTTTCATACGATTGACACAAAAAATTAGATATGGTTGCTAACCATGTAATGGTACGGGAAACCGACACGAATTAAAGTGTTGAAACGATTCCCATCGCTACCGAAACCATACTGCTAGGAATCTGGCAGCAATGGTGTTGTTATACATATACGAAAGATGCAATACAATTTTTTTTTCGTCAGATCCCTAAATGGCCGTTCATATACCACGTAAACCGAAAAACCTTGGTTTTTACCCTCCTCCTCCTCCTTCGTGAACAAGCGTGGACAATCCTTGTATCCCTACCCCCATACCCAGTAAAAATCGATTAAACTTAGTCCACAGAATTTTACAGTTTTTTTTTAACTTTTGTCAAAATATCTCTATTGAATAAAATCATGAGCTTTTAAAATGAAATTTAAAATTTTCATGATGACACAAAATGGAATTAACCTATAAATTCTTAAGTTGAAACTTGTGTCAAATTTTTGAATCCAAAAAAGAATTTTCAAATCCAAAAATGAATGTGTACTTTTATAAACAAACTGATTTTTTTTTAACCGGCTACATTTTTTTGCTCCCATTTTATTTAAATAGTCATGCTAAAAATATTGTGTAAAATTTTTGGAGAGGATCTCAAAATACTTTGCAAGATAACATTTAAAAACACAATTTTGCACTAAATGCCCACCATTAGATCTATTCTAATTGAAATATCTCGTAAAATACTTCTAAATTCATTCTGAAATTTTTATACAACCTTCCCAATATAAATAAAAATGTTCTCAAAAAATAAAAAATAATTTATTTTGCCTAATTTAAAAAATAATAAATAGTCTCTAACATTTGCAGAATACGGGTTTTATTCCACGTCAGAATTACAACCAACATTTCTATTTCCTTCCAATTTTTTTCTTGTATTCTTAAGCTGAAAATAATTGACACGTATTTTTTAGCTGAATATGATAGGGTGATGAGTCTATTTTGGCACCATTATGGAAAGGGTCGCACTATTTCTTGAACAACTTCAAAAGAAGCCATATTACCTATAACCTTTCTCAGAATAAAGTATCAGTGTACTGTTTTGTTAAACATCTATATAAAGCTTATTTAGCAGAATTGTCTCAATTTTCAGCATAAATGAAAATAAATGTTCTATTCTGTGCATCTATTCCCAACTCAACGATCCAATTATCGCCTCATGGGTGTGCCAATTTTCACCTCATCGAGAAGCAATGTAGTTGAAACGCAATGCCTCATATTCCATTTGCGTCGATTCTAACTAGGTATCCAGATCATGGACGCCAACACGTGATTTGTTAAACGAATCATTCTGCTTTTTTCAGCCGATCAAAACAAACGTAAACATCACGCACATGAAAGAAACTGTTAGTAGGAGAGCGCCCAGACTTACGCACGCAGGAAATAACCATGCGAAGGTTAACAACTGGAATGACAAGTTTCACTTCACACATTGCTTTCTCCCGATCCGAATTGTATGTGCAGATGAAAATAAAATATCTGCTATCAACAATTAGTTGAATAACTTGAAATAAATTACTTATACCTGACATTGCATTACAATATATTTTCAAGTTCATGTTTTGGTTTGGCCGCACTAGTGATTCTTTTCTGTATGATGCATGCAAAAAATGCGTTTTGAGAGTGGTAGTGTATCGGACATAAATGGCGATAATGTGATAAAGTATTTAACATTATCCTATTATAACACTAGGCATATCCTAGTGTTTTAAGTGAAATAATCGTAAAAAGGATCTCCAGCTAAAATAACGGTATGTATCAGTGCAATGTTTAACCGTTACGTGTCCGACGCGGTACCCGGGTACCTTTTTAGGTTTCAATTAATGAAATTCCCATGTTTTATCCATAGCTGGAAATTGAAACTTTGTGACATCTTAGAACTTCACTGAGTCAAGCTTTTGGGTTAATAATATTGTTCATAGAGTAAGGGGGGTGTTAGGAGGGGCTCCTGAATTTTTTTACTACGTAACAGGCCGAAGTGGGTACCCGGGTACCCACAAAACTGAAATGCCAATAACTAAGGTAATTTCCAACCAGTTTTGATACTTTTAGGTGTTTTGGATTCAAGAACTCATCCACTTTTAGACTTGGTAAAAATGAATCGGGTTACTTCATTCGGTTCCGAGAAATTCGGATTTCCGGAGGCATGTTCCAGTGCTGGGATACTAATTGTGAATTTCAACGGAATACCGGCAATATGGGTATCAAAATTCTTGGAATTGCATCAGTAGACTGTATCTCGTGGTTTTGGAACCATTTTTGTTATTTGAGCCCCGAACGGACATTCCGGAGCAGGTTCCCGTAGGGCCGTGAGTGACTATTTCATTCCAATTCCATTTTTTCAAATTGCCATAGGTTTCCGTAACAATAAAAAATAGACTTCCGAGACAATTTAAAGAGTTTTGATGCTCATATTGCTAGGACATTATTAAAATTTACAAATCATAACCTAGTACTGGAACATTGCTCCGGAAAATCCGGATTACCAAGAATTCAATTTGGTTCGTCTGCTAAAGCCCATTCAACTACCTATTATCAATTTTCATATGAATCTGATAAAATCGGGTCAAAAAGCTGATAAAATCGGGTGCTGATAAAATTGGATCCATTCATCCGGTTCAATTTTACCGATCTAAAAGTGTCCAAATCGGTTACAGGAAGCCATAGTTATGAGCATTTCAATTTGTGGGTACCCGGGTACCCTCGTTGGCCTGTTAAAGGTGTTTTTTTGTTGGACATACAACGGTTAATATATTTGTACCGGAATAACGAGATAGGAAACGGCAAATGCTAGCTCGTAAGTGTTTATTATACTAAGCACCGTTGCGTTCTGTTTTGGTTCACTACGTGAGTGAGGCGGATTAGCAAATATTTCAATAAGGGTAGAGATTAAATTAAAAGTTGGATTTAGAGGATAGTTCTAAATACATATGTGCACAACGAAGAAAGAATATAACTTGAGCTTATCTTTGCACACCTGTATTAGACGAATCGATATTGTCATTATATCATATGCTTGATTCGAAACAAGGGACACGAAATAGGGTCACAATAGGCTCTACTGTCATAATAGGCACATCACACTATTTTTTTCAAGTTACGATCTTTCGAACTTTTCAATTTTCTATAATTGAATATTTTTCAATCACTGATAATTCGGAAACTATTCATGGAATGCATGGAACAATATTGAATAAAAAAATGAAATGGAAGTATATTAAATAATAAAAATTAGGCTAGTTGACCTCATAATCAAATTATTCGTTATAGTTTTTTTTGTTATTTAAGTTATGTATTCTGCAAATGTTAGAAGCAAATGGTTTTTCCAATGCTGAACAGATTTTTTTATATTTTGAGAACAGATTTTTTTTTATATTTCTGCTAGAGCCCATTCAACTACCAATTATCAATTTTCATATGAAGCTGATAAAATCGGGTCAAAAAGCGGATAAAATCGGGGGTAGCTAAAATCGGGGACTGATAAAATCGGGTTTTCACTGTATTTAAAGAAAAATTAGCAAAAAAAAGTTGGGAGTAACTTCAAAAAAATGCAGAATGCATAAGTTATTTAAAAAAAATCGTTGATTTTTCGGTAAGGTCATGCAAAATCACTTTTTTCTATAATTTGTTTCATACATCGAATAGTTTCCGATTGATTGAAAACTCATAACATAAAAAATATGATTTTCAGCCAAAACAAAAAATGTGAATTATTTTTAGCTAAAGAATGCAAGAAAACATTTTGGAAGAAATTAAAATTTCGTTGTAAATCTGACGTGGAATGACCCTTATGTTAAATCTTGTTGGGGTATTGCGGCAAGTATACCGAACAATAGACGTATTTCTTGGTTACGTTGTTAACTGTCATATTGACTGTATATCGCGAGTTGTGTATGCATTTATAATGATTTTTCATGTCATTTTTGTTGAAAGCTTCGAAAACGGTGTCAATCAATTTTCCAACATAGAAGTTTCCTTTGTGGAAATAAGGTTTTAGATCCAAAACATTTTTTCTGTTTAACAAAATCCTTTTCAAATTCGCCAATTAAAATGTTCTAAATTATGTTTACGCTAAAATCAGAAGCTAACATCATAACGATTTTTTTTCTAATTTTATATGGTCTCAATCTCAATGTTTAAGTAATCATGTTTCGAATACAAACAAGAGTGTAATGATCAGATAGCCGGTGCTAGATTATTTATCGGAAAATTGGAAGCTTGGTTTGGTTTGGTTCCTGGAGGCCCTCTTTTGATAATAAGACTGAAGTCGTTTTCGCTCCCTAATCGCTGGAAGTCGTTCTTACTATGATATCCATGAGACACAGACACAAGTCCAGCGTTCACTATAAACATGACAAAACAAGCCTATTCTACTTTGTTTACTGTATTCTCCCCCAATGGATTGGATATTTTGACACTTTTGTTTATTACTTCAAAATAAAAAGTATCACTTTGTCCGGTGAGTGGAGTGATTATTAGTTATACTGGCCATAATCGCAATGTTTTCAATGGGATTCCCTATCTACATCGGACTGATTCTCGTTTATAGGCAGTATAGTAAAGTCTAAAAACTTTTTGTGTAACTCATTTTTGTCCAGGAAAGTTGGACTGTTAATAATCCCACAGTCATATGAGTGATTGCGAATTACGATGTCTGCAAAGTATTCAGCTGTATTACTTTCGAATATCGATAGTATTTTCCCCGTCATTATCCAAAATTCCAAGTGAATTTAATTTAATACAGGTAAACTTCGATATAACGTACATTTCGGTTGAAAAAATGTGCGTTATATCGAAGCATGCACAATGCTCACAGAATTGTTGTTCATGGTACTTTATTTTGAATAATTTTGACAACGCGTAACTAATTTCGAAAATCTAACCTACTTAGTGGTGTGAAACAACTTTTCACATAAGAAAATTATTGTGGTTCCATAACAAAAGATCCTTCAATTATTGTTTTGCTTATATGAATTAAATTATAAACCTGAACTAAAAAACAATTATCATAGTACTATATTGAAAATATTCTTATTCTAACTCCTTTCCTAATTATTAAGTCATTGGTCATCTGAATTTGTAAAGTATAATACTCCCACCGTCTGCGTCTCATCAAACAAAAGTAATTTAAAAACTACAATCTTTAGAATAGACTACAAAGATTTACTTGGTTCAAAAACTTCTGAAAATATTGTTCAGTCCGCTAACCGGTTCCCAAAATATCATAAACCGGTCGTGAAACGTTCACAGTTGTCCGTATAATATGATCTCTCACTCTTATTAATTTGATGTAACACATGATAGGATTCGAAAACAATCTTCGATCCTAGTAATTGGTTTCAGGAGTCTCAGAAATCAGCAGTGAAATTTTGATAAATATCTCTGGATTCCTCGGAGATCGTTAAGGGGACATCATTTCATGCGTCATAGGATAGTAAGCTACAAAAATAATCTTCAGTCCAGGGAACTGATCTCCAAAATATCCTAAATCGGAGTTAAATGGGTCCGCATTACTTTCAATATGATTCGTAGATCATATGGTTGATAGAATTAGATGAGCCACATGTCGAGAATTATACAAAAAAAATCTGCAATCCAAAGAACCGAATTCCGAAGTTTCAGGAAGCGTATGTATCTGATTGTCATCAAGCAGCATTTCACATGCTGTTTTTGTGGCACAGTATGCCATGGAACTTAACCATTGTCATTCGGCCCAGATAATCAGATACCGCAGTCCCGAAGCCAACCAAAAATGATCACATCAATATTATTAATTTTATTTTTTCTTGTTTCCACTTCGAACTTATCATTATTTATCCTGTATTCTTTATTGAGATAAATGGTTGATTTAATAAATTACGATCATACGCAAATGAAACTGGAAAAAAAGTTGCCTTCAATGAAGTAAACATGCTAATAAGAAGCCCAATGAGTACATTATGTATAAGATTTTGTGTAACATATTGAATTCCTAAAATATGGAATATATGCGTAATTAAAGCGTATTATGGCCCTGAAAAATAAATTTAAAAATATAATTGTTATATCGATGAAAAATGTACGCTATATCGAGTGACACTATATCGAGGGTACGTTATATCGAAGATTTGTATAAAATCCATTTATCAGTTTACCTGCAGAGCAAAAGCAAACAATTCCTTCGCTGTACGTTAATATTAGTAAGTCAAACGTTAAATTATACCAATCCCTTTGATGCTTATTGACTTACAAACAGTATAGTAACGGTGCCTCCCGACCATGAAGTAAAGATGATTAAATTACAGTCGAAGAAAGTGTCTTGCTAGTTAATACAATTGGAATTTATATTAAACAAACTCGCGTAACTCCAACGATTGTAAGGTGGAACAGTTACTAAAAGTAAACATAAAGTTAAAGCTTAAAAGCAAGTCTACCATATACATGCGATTCCACCACGTGCGTAGTGCAGCTCTGACAACGTTCAATAAGTTAGCCGAAGCAGGGATAACTAGATATGACAACATCCAAAAAATCATCAAGCACAACAACGGTACAATTAAGTATATATGCAAAAATTACATAATAGAAGTACGACCCGTGTGCTTCAGATCAGAGCAATGAAACTATCATGACGAAATACGAAGAGCTAGCGCTCATTTACGAATGACACTTGAAGAAATGCTTTCCGAAGTATTTTCAACGAACGTCGTGTGATAAGAATCTTTCCTAACTGACCATCTCACCTAGACTCAGATAATGCCTAGGTCAGATCAATGCGTGACAGTTTTGCAATAAGGGGAACTACTGCGGTAAGCTGTTTAGAAATTTTAGGTAGCTGTTAAACAAGTGCATCCACCACAATCAAAGCCAACATACATCAAGATTTGTAATAAGGACAACGAGGGGGGGAGGGTTTGATAAGGATTTCAGCATGAAAAAACCCTTTTTTGCGAAATTTGGGTGAAGCAAATTTATCAAAACTTCTGTACATTATAATGAATCATTTCAATAACATGCTGTAATTTTTCTAGGTAAAAATATCGGCAAATGACCCGGTGACGAAGCTTGTTGTAGAACGTCTCAGGAAAAAAAACATGATTTGCGGTGTTAACTACCATTCAAAAACCGATCTACTTCAAATTTTGCATACAAATTCTATGTTAAAAAACCTATCCTCTAGGATAAGTTCTCAAGAAAACTTTTCAATAAGGGCGGTTGCTATTTGCTATTTTTCACGAAACATTCCGCCATTTTATGAGTAAAAACCCCTTAAATGAAAAATTATCTCGAAAACTCAACGTAGGAGTTAGGCATTTTTACAGAGAATGTGTATGCAAGTTTGAAATAAATCAGTCTTTGAATGGTAGTTAACAACGCAAATCACGTTTTTTCCAGAGACGTTTTACAAAAAGCTTCGTCATCGAGTCGTTTGTCGATACAGGTAAACTTCGATATAACGTACATCTGGGTTTAAAAATTGTACGTTATATCGAATTGTACGATATATCGAAGCATGCAAAATGTTCAAAGAATTGTTGTTCATGGTACTTTATTGTGTAGAATTTTGATAACGTGTAACTAATTTTGAAAACCTAATTTACCTAGTAGTGCGAAACAACTTTTCTAATAAGAAAATTATAGTGGTTCCAGGAAAAAGATGCAACAATCAATTTTTTTTGCTTATATGAATTAAATTTAGTGAAAATATTCTTTTCTTTATTTTGATTACAGAGGTTTTAACCTTAGGGTCATTCGCCTCTTTGTCGGGATAGAGAAATCTCTTTTGAAAAATCTCTAACACAATGTACAGGGTTGGGAATTGAACCCAGGTGAGCTGCGTACAAGGCAATCGATTTACCAACTACGCTATCTCAACCCCCGAAAATATTCTTATTCTGACTCCTTTCCTAATTATTAAGTCATTAGTCATTATTATTCTGTCTGGGCTTCTAAAGTGGTTTTTTTTAATATTCCCACCGTCTGTGCCTCATGAAATAAAAGCAATTTATGAATTTTAATCATTAGAATAGAGTATAAAGATCCACTTGTATCCACGATTCAAGAATTTCTGAAGATATTTCAGTCCGTTAATCGGTTTCCTAAATACCCCAAACCGATCGTAAAGCGTGCACAGTTGCCGTGTAACTACAAATAAGATCTCTCACTCTTTTTGTGGTACAGTATGCCGTGGAACTTAAATATTGCCATTCGGCCCAGAGAATAAGATTCCGCAGTTCCGAAACTAACCAACAATGGTCACACAAATATTATCAATTTTAGTTTTCAGTTAGAACTTACTGATCTTGGATAATTTATTGAGATAAATGATTGGTTTTAATAAATTACGATCATACGCAAATGAAATTGAAAAAATCGCTCTCGCAACCTTCAATGAAGTAGCCAATTCCTAAAATGCTCATTAGAAGCCCAATTAGTACGTTTTAAGATTGCGTGTAACGTATTGAATTCCTAAAATATGGAATACATGCGTAATTGAAGAGAAATTTGGACCTAAAAAATAAATTAAAAAATATGTACGTTATATCGAGGAAAAATGTACGTTATATCGAGTGACGCTATATCGAGGGTACATTATATCGAGGGTACGTTGTATCGAAGATTACCTGTATTTTTGCATAGAAAAATTACAGCATGTTATTGAAATGAAACATTAAAATGTACAGAAGTTTTGATCAATTCGCTTCACCCAAATTTCTAAAAAAAAATCGCAAAAAAGCGCAAACTTTTGAGACTAAGGGTTAAGCATTTTGTTTCCGCCACTTTATAATATGGTGAATTATTGTGCTAGAAAAATATTAAATATTTTCCACTTTTTTCAGTTGTGATGTAAAAACTGCATTAGAATCAAGCTTATACATGGCAATCATCCATAATTTACGAAAGTTAAACGACCAATGCCTAAAATGCTGTATTAAACATGCTAGCCGCATTTCAGTTAAAGAACTTCGAAAGTATACATACTATTTCAACGCAAGCTACAAAAATGGGTGCAAATTTGCTATGAATTGTTAATCCCTCTGTCCTACTAGATTAGAACTGCTCGTAATCGCATATCAGTCCCGCTTTGTACTGGGGATGTTATCTACATGTGCTTGACTTACAACTTATATCCAGAAGTAGGATTCAACAAATTAGTTTACCACACCGGCCGTGGAAATCACTACAAATAACCGTATGTGGCCCAATGGTGTACGATGCTGTTACCAAGGGACCATTTGCTTAATTGGCTCACACAACTGGCGCATGACGCTGATTAATTCATATTCCCCTACTTGCACGCTGCTATATTGAGGCAGGTTATAATATAATACTAACATAGCTAATGCTAGCTTCTAAACATTAGCCTAGGTCCAGGCAAAATAAAGCTAAAATTTAGCGCTGGCAACCAGTCAACAAGGGTATACAGTGGAATCGCCATCGTGAACAAATGATCTACAATACCGAAAATTAGCAGATATCAACCAAAACGCATCGATACGATAGAAATCAATCACTATTTAAAAGATCTCTTAAGGGGGAATAAAGATTTCAGCGTAAAAAAACACACATTCGCGATTTTTTAGAAATTTTGGTGAAGTGAATCGATCGAAACTTTTGCACATTATGCTGCATCATTTTAATAACATTCTGCAAGTTTTCCATGCAAAAATATTGACAAGCGAATTTGTGACGTAGAATGTCTCTGGGAAAACACAATTTGCGGTGTTAAGTGCCATTCAAAAACAACTTAACCGATTTATTTCAAACTTTGTATACGCATTCTATGTAAAAAATACGCACTCTTTTTACGTTAGGAAATATATGCATATAACATTGAGGTACACCCCAATACGACACGACTCTAATTAATTTCTACATAACGTCAGCTTTATACCTGCGACTGGACTGCTACTAGGATTACCACCTCTGGTGAGGTTTTTACCCCGAGATTTTTACTGACATGCGATAGATAGGCTTCAAGAGAAACATGAGTAAACTCTGAAACCAGACAGAAATTTGAATCAAAGCGATCGTTCGACATTTTAGAGTATTTTAAACGATTTTCATTACATACTGAGTTGAAAAGAAACAAGTTTATTTCATTGCATCCATTCATAACTCTTCAGATTATCAATTTAGCACTGGTTGGAAAATTACCAAATTGACTCATCTTGACCATTGAGTGCTTTGTTTTTGTAAAGAATAATGCGTACCACTTGTCTGTATCGTTCACATGAAGTTGTAGATTGTTCGCGCCTGAGAACAATTTTGTCGGTTTAATAAGCATCAACTATTCTCGCTGTGGAGGATAAGCCAAACGAATGCCAAAGCAATGTGGGAAGCACACTGCGGTATTTCCCGGAATTCTTAGCGGAGTGCAAAGAATCCGGTTATTTGTCATCACAGTTGCTAGGGAAGTTCCAACAAAGGGGCACAGCTCTCCTCTTTTGAAAACAGACACTACAGGAGCAATTCACCGGAAGAACTCGATAGAAATTCAGTACTGTAAAAGTAAAAATTATCCGTCGTCTCATTAGAACCCTAACTGCTACAGTCACTTTCATCCGATCTAATGTCAATGATTCACAAGGAAATCGTTTCCCAATTTTTTGGTCGAGGGAAGCTGTTCTATAGTAGGATGTATCTTATCAATAGAATTACAAACTTACCCGCAAAAAATATTGTCTGAATCATGTGTTAGAAGAACACAATGGCCCAATTTCCAACCGTGAGGTCATCTTGAAGTGACAGGTCACAAAAATAAACGTCGGCAATCGTTTCCAATTTCGTCGTTTGCAAGGGATGAATGGGGTGCAAAAGTTCTTTTCAAAGCATATGCTCTTTCACGATGCAACTTGTCCGTGATTGCGGTTTCAGAACCCTGACATGAATGGAGTGCTGATGGAAGTAGAAGAAAGTGTACAGAAAAAATAACTGGAATTGAATATTTGATTGCTGCATAAAGGGATTGGCATGTGTGGTTAAAGTAGTTTTACTCGGCTGGCAACGCTCCCGTACATCAACCCCTCTGTGTAATGTAGACAGAATGTCGTCCTTATTATTGTGCTTAGTTCTGCACTTGGCAAATGAAGTGTTGGCAATCGGAGATTATATTACTTGTTTTGGAAAAATAAGCAGTTATCATATAACCAACCCTCCATCGCAAACTTGATGTAAACAACGCATCGTATTGCCATAATTTCATACTTTCAATACCCCAAAGAGCATAATAATTATTGTTCTTGCTTTCTACTTGCCCTATTCATGTTACCTTACGTCTTGTAGTACTACTCATCTCCTTGAGAGGGTTGTTTAATGGATCTACCGAAAACATGAATGGATCTGAAGCAAACCCATATTCTTATAGCGCGTGTTGTTGTCAGAGCATAAACAAACTCTGTACGTTGCATCTATCTTAGACACGTGACCATAAAAAAATCGAAAATATATCATTTATATTTTGATCACTTCTTTCAGCAAGCAGAAGCGGTGAACATATTCGCACATCAGAATAGTTTTATTTCTACTCTTTCGGAATAGAATTCTTCTATCGTTTCAATACAATAGTCCTATTCCCAAAATTTCTGCTGGGATAGTTAGTGCGAATAACGTTAATAGTAATATAGTGATTTCGTTCACTAAATCACCATATTTTTGCACCATCTGATCGAGAATATGTGCAGCTGCTTTGTATTTAATTTAGTAAAATATACGACTACTATAAACAACGAAAATAATGGATTTTGTGAAAACAGTATTTATCTGTGCCATGATTGGTCCATGATATTCCACTGGAGCGCGAACAACAACTATTTTATATCTACGAGCGGTGGTTCACAAATATTAAATAGTTCGTTTGCCGATAATCCAGTTCGCATTTTGTTATCAGTTCGAAATAACATCTGCTGTCTATCAACCCATAAACATATATCGGCACTTTTCACGCGACAAGTACAATACATAAAACATTGAATCATCATTTTACAATAAGGCTTGCCAATATTCTGTACTAATCTGTTCTTTTCCACAGCACTCGGTAAATGTACCGTACAGACAATAAATTCTGATGTACTACAAACCACCGTTCGTATTTCGTAAGTTGGTGTCAAAAAAAACCAAATATGTCGGTATACACGCTCGAAATAAATCTTACTGCCTCGCGAACAACCAATCAACGGCCCTTTCCGGGCCACCAATAACTTTATTTTTTAATTGGCCGTTGTTGAGTTAGTGCGGACTAAGTGACATTGTATTGACTTTGAGAGAAACGAGTTTAAAGTTTGAATCGCAGCATATATCTGCATATACTTAATGTAGGGAATCGTCCAACAGAGAAGAGGTGATAGATATAACTCTCTGCTTTGACGGTATTAGTGCAAGTAAAACTGTAAAAATGTCACTTTTCGATTGCGCTGAAGATCGTCACGTGTGTCCCTTTCCAGCCCTCCTAACTTTTTCATCCACAGTTTCAGTAAGTTTGACTTAAAGTAAGTTTGACTTAAAGTATGGTATTGTTTGGTCCTCTCCAGTTTACGAATAAAGCTGTAGCTGGCTGCAACGGAAATTTGAGGAGATAAGTGGGAGGGCAGGGGACTTCCGTTTTATTGTGCAACCATACAGCTTTCACCAGAATAAGGTATTCCTTTACATCCCATAGAATCCCAAGGAATGTTTAAAGAGTTCTAATGTTTTGATGAGGCTAGATTTCCATAGCCTTATTCGCGGGCAGTTTGCTAGGAAGTTCTGAGGACCAACTTGATTACAGAGAAAATAATCATACTACTTCCCCAATCCTTTCCATCAGGAAATGATGAAAAGACAAATCATGGCAAGGCACAAATCTCCGATCAACATGAGGAACGTGCCATTTGAGCCAGTCAGTATTGATTCCTGATAAACAGCTTTTCCGGATGATTGTAGACAAGCTGTCTGATTCTCACTTTTAATGGTGACTAAATGACTAAAGACCATACAGAGGCTGAAATGTTCCATTATAAAACCTATGGTTTCACGAAAAAAAAACTTTTAAAAAGTTGCTCTGCACCCCCGGCGGATTATTTTGATGTTGGTTGCAAATGAAAGGAGAAAGTCCATTATTTCATATCCAGAAGTTTGAGAGGTTCTAATTTTTTTACATAAAGTTGTTTGAAAAAGTGTTTTCAAACACATCATTTCGGGAAATTAGTGCAGAGTACCCCCTCCGAGAATGCAGATATCACATTTCCCGTTTAAAATTAGAGCGAATAAACATGTTGGTGGATTTGTAATTTAGTAGACCACATTTCAGTTTGATACCTGCATTTAACTTGTTTTTTTTTAAACCGCGTCTATCAGTGAGATGCGACATTTCGTACACATATGACTGTTGGATCAATCATTAGTTTGCAGAACTCATGCGAAGTAGGTACTCAACTAGAGGTGGAATGAACATAGTTTCTATTCCTGCTCGAATAACACTTTGAATAAACTAAGTAGAAAATGAGTAAAACTAACGTAATTAAAAATAAAAGGACGCAAAAGAGCAAAAAAAGTTATCAAAAACACAAATTGTGCAGAATTATTAACACAAATAAAATTAATAAAATAAACAAATCAAATTGGTCCAGCTCTTTGAATGGAATATTAGAAAATTTTAAAGAAAAGTTACAAAATTGATCAAATAAGTTAAATGGAGTCAAATTAACAAATTGGATGATACGAATAAAAAAAATGACTGAACAGAATTAACAAAAATAATCAAATAATAAAACTGAATAAAATATATAAACCGGAAAAATCAATTGAATGAAAAAGATGAAAATCAACAAAATTAACAAAATTAATTCGAATAATAAAATTATAAAAATTGAAAAAACTAATAAAATGAATAAAATAATTAGATGAATTGAATAAAATAAATAAAAAAACTATTTAAATGGATAGAATGAATAAAATTGAATAACATGGATAAAACTAACAAAATCAATAACATAAATAGAATTAATGAAACAAAACAATTAATGAAATCAATATGTGAAATACACAGACAGGTAAACTAAAAGTGGCAAAGTCATTAAAAACATCACCCTAGTGAGAAATTTTGGTTTTTACCAAAATTTCCTCCTTAGGGTGAAATATAGCATAGTGATTAAAAACAGGCTTTAAATCTTACGGGCTAATCTTTTGTCTCCTGCTGGTAGGGGTCGCATTTGGGTAGAGTTTCTACGAATCGCGTCTACCAACATGTCTCACGGCAAAAAAATACTTGTCCCTTTTTTACCATGAGAACCTACGGTGAACAAAATGAATGAAAATAACACTGAATGAAATAAATGATTAAAATGAAATGAAATTTAAAATTAGTCCAATATTCAAAACGAAAAAAACCTATGAATTTAATAAACTATAAAAAATGATTACATGATATGAAATTTGGAACAAACATTCTTATGGAATTATATATAAAGTTAAGGCAAAAAAATCGAATGGAAATTTATTGCATATTCTGAAAGTGCATATTTTTGAAAATATCTGTGCGAAATTTCATCCAGATCGGATTTCAGATTTCAAACTACAGCCGTTCGCAGTGCGCTGGTTCCATTCACGAATGAAGTTAACAGAAAACTTTGAATGCGATTATCTCGGAATGGAGTTTCTTAGACAGCACCGTTACGGTGAACGTGATATATCAAAAACCACTCAATCGATTTTCATTTTTTTAAATTGTTCGTATTTACATTCTCGTGTACTTGAATAGTTCATTTTTCATCCAAAAATTGAGTCTTTGCAATGATTTTTGTTTAAAATTTTGAGCACTACAAATTTCATTGTAAAAAAATTTTGTTTGGGAAACCAAACAATAATTTACTTACTTTTTTTAATTTCAGTTGAGCGGTTCGTCTGGGAGAGTGTTCACCACAAGCCTCAGCGAAAAAAATACGCCACGGGAATCGGCCACAACTCCGCAAATTTTCAATAGTTTTTGTAACACATCTTGTTTTTATTTTCTTCGATAGTACTACCAACAAATTGTCTTTCGCTTTTTCAAACAAAACATGCATAAAACCCTTTAAAAAACCCAACTATATAATAACTATATATAACCCTTTAAATAAAGTAAAACAATAAAACAATTTAGATGAATTTGAGAACCATTGTTTCAGAATGCTCTGGATTGTTTGTGAAAATCCCATTATTTGAAGAATAACTACTTAATACACAAAGCATTTTTCAGTATTTCCATTCTTTTCTGCTATCATATTTTCGTTGTCGTTCTCCTTTTCTTGACGGCGTCGTTTAAGATTATTTGGCTTTATTGATGGACCTTAATTAGTTTTCAGGATTCTGGAACATTCTACGTGTTTTGGAATTCAAAAGTATATTTCGGTCATAGATTTCTGAAAAAATGGGTATGTTTAATACAAATAGGTGACTAAAAGTATTTTGTCTCATATCCTTGCGTAAAAAGTATTTTTTTTTATATTGATATTTCGTATGAAATGTCTAGGAGTATTTCAATGTCGATCACACAAAAGCCGTACATCAAGTCGATTACAATGCAGTCTCTTTCCAGTTATCTTTATAGCTTTCGTATTATTTCGTTTGGAATCCTCGTTCCGGAGATATGGCCTATAAATACCAGTACCATGAAAAAGAAATGGTTCAAACTATAGGAATAAGTAATTAAATTCTTGGAAAATCAAGTGGCCATCGAAAGTGTCCTTGAGCTTGCTTGAGCTTGTGCGACCACCCCTGGCTGCTACTCCGTTATCGATCTGGACTAGCTGAAGTTTCACAGGAAATCAGTAGATAATTATGCTTGGGAGTAGCGAAACATCTTTCAATGTGCAACTCCTGGAAATCCTAACGTGCGCACCCCACAAGTATCACGGAAGGAGGATATTTTCGTTAGTAAGTATAGAAGTTGGATTCTACTTCTTCTTTACCGACATCAGAGAGGTGTCTCCACTATCTGGACTAGATATCGATCCATCAACTCATTGGACCGGGGACCAACGGCTTTACTTCTCTTACGAAGGAAGACGTGACCACAGATTTTTTGACCTCAGAAAAATCTCAACGACCTCGGCTGGAATTGAACCCAGGCTAACTGGAATGAGTGGTGGCCACGCTTACTACTCAACCACCGCACAGTGGTTCCATTCCTTAAGGGAGGCGGTCATAAATCTATTCAATGCAAATTTTGATACAAAACTACATTTCTATACTAAATTTGGGTAGCTGAATTCAAATTTCGCAATGAAAAATCGATTATATCCACCTAACAGTGTGATATGGCGTTTCTTATTACATGAAGGTTCACATTAGTTTTTTTTGTTCCAGAATTTTTTTAGTATCGAATAGTACAAGTTGTGCTGCGCTGGTTTAAAAAATGAATAGTTATTCATTGAAAGTTCTCTAAATTGTTGCTTTTGCACCTGAACTCAAATATTATGATATCGTTTTCGGTGAGCATAATATCTCGTCACTCACAACTCACAGACCAATCTGCATATGTTGTTCGTAATTATTATAGCAAGATAACGAAAGAATTTTAAATAAATCGTGTATTTTTTCCTTTAAAATTATGATTTTCGTGAAAAAAATTATGTTTGCCTACATTAAACTTTATCCCATAATAAAAAAAACCTCCCTTAGAATACCAGCTATTTTAAAATGAAGAAACGAGAAATAGTTTACGATTTCAAGTTTATTCATAAATATTAATCGCATTGGGCTTTTTCAACGCACTTGAGAACGTAATTGTAATACGAATTGGAGTGAGACATTTGCCTCGTACATTGAATATTCTGTAGCGACATGTGTTTCAAAGAGAAGTGTCAAATAAAATAATAAAGTTCTAATGATTCGATTAATAGATTTTTTTTAGGAATAGTAATGAATGTATATAGTTTTGATATCAGTAGTAATTATTAACGTAATATAATTTGACAACGTGATATAAAATTTTTCTTCTTGCATTATCTCGTTAACCCTATATAAGGCCCAAAGTTTGGCTATTAATGGATGTTATATTAATAGAAACACGGTTCTCTCACTTATTTTAGAATATATTTACATTTATTTCGTAATCAAAACTGTTTTGAAAATATACTGCTACCGCCTGTTAGAAAACATCAGTCTTTGTAATGTTTGATGTTTTTCCAACGAGATTAGTGCAAATATAAAGACATATCGAGCTGGATCAGAAATTCAAAAAGAAATTAAGGCGGGTTTACTGGTTTTTACCTGATTAACAGTAAATGACCCCTGGATTCTGAGGATAAGTTGAAAAATGAGACCACAGATTCCAGACGTTCATTTATTCATTTTACATTTTTCTTTGCAATTTTTGCCACTTATAAGCCAAATTTTCGGATTAAAAATAGTTGTTTTTGCAAATTTGCATCACCAACTTATAGGGTCTAGAGTATTTTTTCAAAATCGAGCTAATTTTATTGTCCAAAAGGAAATCGCCGTATTTTTGCCTTTCTCAATAGAAAGGTATTGCAATTGCTCTGAAAACCGACTTTTTAACGGAGGCCCGGAGGGCCGTGTGACATATACCATTCGATTCAGTTCGTCGAGTTCGGCAAATGTCTGTGTGTGTGTATGTATGTGTGTGTGTATGTATGTGTGTGTATGTGCGTCTGTGTGTGTGTACGCGAACACAATCTCACTCACTTTTCTCAGAGATGGATGAACCGATTTTTACAAACTTAGTCCCAAATGAAAGGTGCAACGTTCCCATAGGCTGCTATTGAATTTCTAATGGATCCGACTTCCGGTTCCGGAATTACAGGGTGATGAGTACGATCACGCAGAAAACGTCGATTTTAAGAAATTCTGCAATGAATGTATAATGGTGAAAATTTTTCCAAAATGTGACCACAACTGCTTCGATTTGTAGTACTAGGTCATTAACAGCCATTCAAAGTCTCTTTGGTCACATTGGCCACCATCATCGGTTCCGGAAGCCCCGGCGGAAGTATCCAAATTCAGAGTAACAGTCACATCGGTTTCTCGGAGATGGCTAGACCGATTCGACTAAACTTGACCTCAAATGAAAGGTATTGCGTCCCCGTAAGTGGCTATTAAATTTTATCCCCAACCGACTTCCGGTTCCGGAGTTACGGGTTGTGGCGTGCGATCACATAGCAAATTGTGATTCAAACCGATACCCCGATGGAAGCAAAAAAGGTAAAAATTTCGCTAAAATGTCTCTCAAATAACTTAACTTTGCTGTTCTAGGTCACCGACGGCCAAACAAACTTTCGTTGACTACATTGACCACCATAGACGGTTCCAGAAGTGCCCGGGAAAAGCGGCCATCTTTCATAACTAGCAAACTCATATCAGTTTCTCGAAAATGGTTGGGCCGATTTTCACAAACTTAGTCCCAAATGATAGCTATATTATCCCCACAGATGTCTGTAAAATTTCGCACGGATCGCTTGTATGGTTCCGGAAATATAGACTGAACGGTCCGGTCACACATGAAATTCCCGTATAAGCCGGAACTCAAAATTTTTTTTCAAAGGGGGGACCCCATGAAATTTCAGAAATCGAATTCGTATTTTTGATGCCAAACATCTTTAAAATGCATGAAACGTCGAGATTTTATGTTATCACGAATTTTTTTTTTTTTTGGAAATCGACTTTTTGGGACTTTGCCGATTTTGCACCTTTTTGCCTTTCTCAATAGAAAGGTATTGCAATTGCTCTGAAAACCGACTTTTTAACGGAGGCCCGGAGGGCCGAGTGACATATACCATTCGATTCAGTTCGTCGAGTTCGGCAAATGTCTGTGTGTGTATGTATGTGTGTGTGTATGTGCGTCTGTGTGTGTGTACGCGAACACAATCTCACTCACTTTTCTCAGAGATGGATGAACCGATTTTTACAAACTTAGTCCCAAATGAAAGGTGCAACGTTCCCATAGGCTGCTATTGAATTTCTAATGGATCCGACTTCCGGTTCCGGAATTACAGGGTGATGAGTACGATCACGCAGAAAACGTCGATTTTAAGAAATTCTGCAATAATGGTGAAAATTTTTCCAAAATGTGACCACAACTGCTTCGATTTGTAGTACTAGGTCATTAACAGCCATTCAAAGTCTCTTTGGTCACATTGGCCACCATCATCGGTTCCGGAAGCCCCGGCGGAAGTATCCAAATTCAGAGTAACAGTCACATCGGTTTCTCGGAGATGGCTAGACCGATTCGACTAAACTTGACCTCAAATGAAAGGTATTGCGTCCCCGTAAATGGCTATTAAATTTTATCCCCAACCGACTTCCGGTTCCGGAGTTACGGGTTGTGGCGTGCGATCACATAGCAAATTGTGATTCAAACCGATACCCCGATGGAAGCAAAAAAGGTAAAAATTTCGCTAAAATGTCTCTCAAATAACTTAACTTTGCAGTTCTAGGTCACCGACGGCCAAACAAACTTTCGTTGACTACATTGACCACCATAGACGGTTCCGGAAGTGCCCGGGAAAAGCGGCCATCTTTCATAACTAGCAAACTCATATCAGTTTCTCGGAAATGGTTGGGCCGATTTTCACAAACTTAGTCCCAAATGATAGCTATATTATCCCCACAGATGTCTGTAACATTTCGCACGGACCGCTTGTATGGTTCCGGAAATATAGACTGAACGGTCCGGTCACACATGAAATTCCCATATAAGCCGGAACTCAAAATTTTTTTCAAAGGGGGGACCCCATGAAATTTCAGAAATCGAATTCGTATTTTTGATGCCAAACATCTTTAAAATGCATGAAACGTCGAGATTTTATGTTATCACGAATTTTTTTTTTTTTGGAAATCGACTTTTTGGGACTTTGCCGATTTTGCACCTTTTTGCCTTTCTCAATAGAAAGGTATTGCAATTGCTCTGAAAACCGACTTTTTAACGGAGGCCCGGAGGGCCGTGTGACATATACCATTCGATTCAGTTCGTCGAGTTCGGCAAATGTCTGTGTGTGTGTATGTATGTGTGTGTGTATGTATGTGTGTGTGTATGTGCGTCTGTGTGTGTGTACGCGAACACAATCTCACTCACTTTTCTCAGAGATGGATGAACCGATTTTTACAAACTTAGTCCCAAATGAAAGGTGCAACGTTCCCATAGGCTGCTATTGAATTTCTAATGGATCCGACTTCCGGTTCCGGAATTACAGGGTGATGAGTACGATCACGCAGAAAACGTCGATTTTAAGAAATTCTGCAATGAATGTATAATGGTGAAAATTTTTCCAAAATGTGACCACAACTGCTTCGATTTGTAGTACTAGGTCATTAACAGCCATTCAAAGTCTCTTTGGTCACATTGGCCACCATCATCGGTTCCGGAAGCCCCGGCGGAAGTATCCAAATTCAGAGTAACAGTCACATCGGTTTCTCGGAGATGGCTAGACCGATTCGACTAAACTTGACCTCAAATGAAAGGTATTGCGTCCCCGTAAGTGGCTATTAAATTTTATCCCCAACCGACTTCCGGTTCCGGAGTTACGGGTTGTGGCGTGCGATCACATAGCAAATTGTGATTCAAACCGATACCCCGATGGAAGCAAAAAAGGTAAAAATTTCGCTAAAATGTCTCTCAAATAACTTAACTTTGCAGTTCTAGGTCACCGACGGCCAAACAAACTTTCGTTGACTACATTGACCACCATAGACGGTTCCAGAAGTGCCCGGGAAAAGCGGCCATCTTTCATAACTAGCAAACTCATATCAGTTTCTCGAAAATGGTTGGGCCGATTTTCACAAACTTAGTCCCAAATTAAAGCTATATTATCCCCACAGATGTCTGTAAAATTTCGCACGGATCGCTTGTATGGTTCCGGAAATATAGACTGAACGGTCCGGTCACACATGAAATTCCCGTATAAGCCGGAACTCAAAATTTTTTTTCAAAGGGGGGACCCCATGAAATTTCAGAAATCGAATTCGTATTTTTGATGCCAAACATCTTTAAAATGCATGAAACGTCGAGATTTAATGTTATCTCGAAAAAATTTTTTTTATAAAAATCGACTTTTTGGGACTGCCGATTTCGCACCTTTTTTCAGTTCAATATTACCGTGGCTGTTTTTTCTTTTTCAAAATTTTAGAACTCGAATAATGATTTATTTTCCTGTATATAGTTGTCATGTGATGTATGATAATAAAATGTAATATATGCATTTAAAAGTTTTTAATGAGTATAAACAACGCACACATTCTCGTGATTCATGATTGAGAAAGGCACAATTGCACCGCTAGGTGGATTAAAATAGGTTTTTTCAAAAACTCTTCACCAATCTGACACTACTGTATCTCAACAAAAAGTAATAAGAAGAGTTGCCAGACTCTTAACAAGTAGATTTCAGAAGATTGGAACACTTCTCGCTTCATATTCCTGCGGTTTGAACGAAACGAAAAGGTGGCAACATAGTTGCCACTGCCTTATAAAGGGTTAAACATATACAACCTCTTAGATTCTCTAGGCAGTCTGGGCGCAGATATGCGCAACTGAATCCTAGTTTAAGTGGAACTGGGCAGCCTAACGACCATTTCGAAAAGAAGTTCGGGAAGGATATCGAGGGACAAAGTTAGTTAAAGTCATATTGAAAATTTTTAGGTTAGTTTTTCTATTACATATTCAAATAAACACATTTTTCTGCTCTCCTTACACTCCAAAAACCGAAATTTATCATTCAATACACAGCTAATGGTAGCGTTGTCTGAAAAAATAAAAATGTTAAAAATTACAGATCGACAAAAACCTTTTTCTGGCGAGCAATTGATTATCAATATTATTTACATTATCGGTAAATAATGAACCACCCTATGCATTCTTCTATATACTAAGAAAATCAGTTCATTTTTGACAAAATTCATCATGAAACTATGCAATATACATCGAGAACGATGTAATCGCAAGATAAAAACACGCCTTTGCCGAAACATTTTTTTGTATTATTGGACTATGGGGGGACCACTGTGCACCGGCACCGTCAAGTGGTTATCGAAAGTGCCCTTGGTTATACAAACTGCTTTTAAGGCTAGGGTGATCATACGTCTTGGTATCCCAGGACATGTCCTGGATTTTCACTGACTGTCCTAGTTTCCTGGGAAGTCGAGAGAAACGCTTGATTTGTTCTGGTTTTGTCCTGTAACCCTAAAATATTTTTCTTTATCGAGTCTGCGCTTTATTCTCCCAGGTTCAGAGCGCAGTTACAACCGCAACCATAATAACAACGTAAACTCACAAAACTTTATACACTCGAATCTCTCAATGGTGCCTCTGATGTCTTCTTTAATCTCTCAACTTTCTTCTTTTACGTGGAAATTGAACTGAAAAAGAACGAGGCGTTCGTATGTGCATAGTATATAAAGGAGTTGTAGTCCATGTTCAAGGAAATTTGGCAGCCGAACAAATCGAAAAAATTCCAGTTGTAGACCAAACTCTGGCCGCTATCAGTGTCGATGAAACAATGATTTCCAGAGCTTCTTCCCGGCTTAAATCGTCTTTAAATCCGGGACACGAAGAATGCATTTTGGTGTCTCTGAGAAGACAAATTGACGTTTTCGTGACTTTGCGCTTGAGTTCTTTTTCTAGTGCTATTTTTTCGTCTTGCTGGAAATCCGCGAAAATCGTTCTCAGTCATAAAAAGAAAAATGGCGAAACATCAATAACTATAGTGGAATAACCAAGAAGCTAAGACAAGTATTTGCGGTCAAATCAGTGCTTTTTAACTGGCTTTTCCAACCTTCAATAACTTATACCATGATTTGTTCACGGAAAAAACATTTTAGATCAATTAATAGTGCCAGGTACTTTATAAACATGATGTTTTTCTATTTCTATAAAATTCGAACGTGTTTGAGAGAACTAATGATAGGGATCAAGAACACCCAGTGTTACAGGGATCAAAGATAACTGTTGTAATGAGGTGAACCAAATTTTATTTTTTTTGTATATGCTGTTAAACTTTTTATTTAAAAAACGTGTTTTTTCTAGACAAAAACCCTTAGAAAGTAATCGTACATGAAAATATATATAAATAATTAGTTTGACGATCTCATATAACCGTTCAAAAAATTGTAAAAAGTTCTTCAAGATGGATTTAAACACATTTTCTAAAATATTACACAACTTTTCCAAACCAAACGTGTATTAACATCAGATTTGTTTTTTAAACATCATAAGCGACCAAATATTACTATTTTGAGATATGGCCAGGGAATCAAATATCCCCAAGGATCAAGTGTCCTCACTCTCCCCTACTTATTTTTACATCAAGAATGACGCAGCTACTTGGTACCATTGATTTTTCTGCTTTACTTCAATGAAGTGTATTTAGTGCTGATAACTCTTCGCCGGTCCTGCACAGATGATTTTAAGATATTTCGTTTTATGTAGCAAGAACTGTGTGTCCGAAAAAGAGCTCTCACCGAGCGAATGCCTATAAAAGACTTTTTGACTGAGCTATGCCTGCACACTCAATTAGACTCGGTAATTTCCCAACAGCTATGTAGTCAGCAAATTTGGAAACTGATATCGCAGTAAAGTGAGATTATTTTGCTAATTTTCGGTGAAATATTTTCCTAGTCTCATCACTCAAACGTTACTTTTGCTGAGATCTCAGCAAAAAATAATGTTTGCTGAATCTCAGCTGTTGAGATTTCGGCAAAAGATGCAAAAAAGCTGAGATTCAGCAGAAAAAAAGTGTGCCAGACCCCAGAACTATTTTACTGCCGATGATATGCCTGCCAGAACCTAGAACTTTTTAACTACCGAAAGCTTGGGGAGAAAGCAGAATCGATTAAGAGGTGATGGGGCAGGTAGTGTCCTTTGGATTGTCCTGGTTCTTTATTCGCTTGATATAGGCACCCTATTTAATGCTTGAGCATTTTTGTAATACAAATTTAAATTTTTGCGAATAAATACATTTTAGTTACATTGATCATAAAAAATCATAGGAAGAAATATATGTACAACGGCCTGAAAATGGTGAAATTCTTTTGTTGAGCGTAACTCGAATGCAATGCCTCAATTGTCACACTACCATTTGAGCCAATACGTTAAACGAAGATGGCAGTTGCTGCTTCAACCAACGGCATCGTGTGAATATGACGATAATAAACACAGGGAGAAAATGGGATCTTTACTTTAAAAAGTATCATGTGTGTTTTAATTTTTCATTAGAAGTCATGGATTCAAAAAGACTGTTGCTCTCGGCGATGCCACGAGCACAATATGAACGTGAACTATATGAAAAAGGTTTAACGTCACTACTAGGAGGCTTATATGACGATCTGTGTATTCATATATCAATAAACATCAAACTCTGGGTTGATCGCAATGCCTAATGCAAGGGTAAAATAACTTTGGAAAATGTTTTCTTTTTATCATTGTGGTAAACTTACCTATTAATTTTTGAAAAATAGTTTATTCATTATTGAGTAAGTTCGCAAAACGTTTTCAGAAGAGTTCCTTGAATCACTTAGATGTGTTTTCATATACCGATGTTCAAAATCGGTTTAGTTTTGCCCTTAAAACAGCACTAAACCAATATTCTTTATGCACCACTCTCATTTTCAGCTATTGAAAATATGGTATGCGAATAATAAAAATATAAATTGTTTAATATCTCAGCCGTTCGTGAACAGATATTGACAATCTATAGGTTGTTTGAAGGGTATTTTTATACGCTTTCTCTTTTTATGGACTTAGTGTGACTAAGTAGCTTTGTTCGAATGTTATTTCCTTAAAACATGTTGTATTTGGGCAAAATCCCCCATATCTCACAAAGTAAACAACGTATCGAATAACAAAAATAGCCTCTAATAGTAACGTTCATTTATTTTATTTGACACTAGCTTCGTGAGAATTGGTTCAGCCATTGCTGAGATAATTACATGACGTTAGTGTACATACACACAGACAATGTCCCAATTTGCCGAGCTGAGTCGATTGGTATATGAGACTCGACCCTCCTGGCTTCGGAAAAAGTTTTCAAAGTTTGAGCGAATCCTATACATTTGTTTTGTAAGAAATGTAAAAATAGACAAAAATATTTGAAAACCAACCTGCTTATTGATGAATATGTAAAAATGAAGATCTCCAATCCAACAGAAAATATAATCAAGCTTTAATTTTACAATAAATCAACTTTGTAAATCGTAATATTTCCACCTCTCCGTAGCGTTATTTTAATTATTTCTCTCCTTCTTATGGTGATGGTCGTTCATTTGTGCCATCGTAGATAATATTCGATTAGAAGTAGCGATGGGTTTATAAATTCGGTTTCTGGATGGCACTCACTATCACAATGTGCATCTTGACTAGTGTTCTTGAGTGCATTCTGCATTTATCCCGTAAATATCTAGCCACTGTGCGCAAAGTACTTCACATGTTTCACAGTTACAAAGTTCCTAACATTAAAAAAAGAAGTTCATTGCCTGCTTATGTTCAACTTGTCTCACTCATTTATATCCCACAAATTAGAACCACATGATATACCTGAATACAAACTCTACCGATTACCATTTTGCGGCCTCAATCCTACTTTTGAAACAGAACTATTATGACATGAGACGAATGCACAAACAGCCCGGAGCCACTTGACGATACAAGCTGTTGCTGCAATCGAAAAGCTTACCCGAAGACATTCTGTCTAAATGGTACGGTATTTTCCTAGCTTGTCTGCCACAGGGTGAATCGACTATAGAATGTTGTACGCTCACTTTTACTCCTAATTTTTCGTCATGACATCCATGACTCAATTTATCTTTGAATGAAATTCGTATTCAAATACCCTGTGCGGAAGCAATACTTATACCGTATAACATCGACGGCTATTCTTTGAAGGGATACAGAAATAAAAAGGATCATCATTTGTACGTTAAGCGGAAAAATGTGTCAACTTAAAGAATTCTCTGAGTAGAATCTGCGGGCTGCTGAACGACAACAGCATCCACTCACCCTTACTAAGAATGCACTCATGCCGCTCGTTCAACTCGTTCGTTCGTAAGGATTGACTTGTTGCCGGAATTGTAAACCTAGCCATGCCGTCCGACTCGTTCCAGTACGCTGAATGTGTGACTTTAACACCCCTTTTGAACAGCTACCCCCCCCAACCATGCTTATATAATGCTAGTTTTTGCAATGCCTTACGAAAGGAACTGCGAACAGGTGTGCTATATCCTTTTTCTGACAAATCGCTTTACAAAAACCTGTTTTAATCCACCTAGCGGTGCAATTGTGCCTTTCTCATTTCTCTAAACTATGGCACGGAGGCTTTTTATGTTCAACATAATTGTGGAAATGTCCATTAGATTCTTAGTACACTTTGCACTTATACACAATGGCATGCCAGCCACGAACTTGATGAGCTACGTGTCGACGGTGAAACACTTGAAACAAAAAAATATCATACTCCATTAGCCTAATCAGCATTAGATCAATGTTATCTGCTTGCTAACTCATTTTGTCATGCGGGGATGGGTATGTGAGGAGGGCGAAAGTCCCATGAACGAACGACTCCCCAGCTTAAATTGGTATGCTTTGTAATATAGTGGTGGTTTAAAGATAATGGGGTTGAAAGGGAGGGGTATGAGGTGGTGGTCTGAGGGGTGATTTAAGGAGATTTTTAAAGGAGGGGAGTGAACAGTAGAGGGGGGTGTAACCCCTCTCCGTAAACCATCAACTACGCCCCTGTTAAAATCCAGAAACCTTATGCGAGTCGAAAAAAAAATTAGGGGGGATTAGGTTGACGTTTTTCAGAGTGATTGCATAACCTTTCTATATGAGAAAGGCAAAAATGTGCAAAATCCAAAAAAGTGAATATTCGTCAATTTTTATTCGTGTTTGCATCAAATCTCGACGTTTTATGCACCTTGAATACATTTAGCATCAAAAATAAAAATTCTATTTTTAATTTTTCCTATAGTTTTTATGAGAAATTTCTGTGTGGCCGCACTCTGAAACCCGTAATTCCGGAACGAGAATTCCGATCGATCCAAAATTCAATAGCAGCCGATGGGAAGGTTGCACCTTTCATTTGAGACTAAGTTTGGGCAAATCGGTCCAGCCATCTCTGAGAAAAATGAGTGACATTATTTGACACACACGCACATACACACACACACACATACACACACACATACATACACACATACACACACACATACAGACTTTTTCCGATCTCGACGAACTGAATCGAATGGGATATGACACTCGGCCCTCCGGGCCGGGATTAGGTTGACGTTTTTCAGAGTGATTGCATAACCTTTCTATATGAGAAAGGCAAAAATGTGCAAAATCCAAAAAAGTGAATCTTCGTCAATTTTTTTTTCGTGTTTGCATCAAATCTCGACGTTTTATGCACCTTGAATACATTTAGCATCAAAAATAAAAATTCTATTTTTAATTTTTCCTATAGTTTTTATGAGAAATTTCTGTGTGGCCGCACTCTGAAACCCGTAATTCCGGAACGAGAATTCCGATCGATCCAAAATTCAATAGCAGCCGATGGGAAGGTTGCACCTTTCATTTGAGACTAAGTTTGGGCAAATCGGTCCAGCCATCTCTGAGAAAAATGAGTGACATTATTTGACACATACGCACATACATACACACACACACATACACACACACATACATACACACATACACACACACATACAGACTTTTTCCGATCTCGACGAACTGAGTCGAATGGGATATGACACTCGGCCCTCCGGGCCGGGATTAGGTTGACGTTTTTCAGAGTGATTGCATAACCTTTCTATATGAGAAAGGCAAAAATGTGCAAAATCCAAAAAAGTGAATCTTCGTCAATTTTTTTTTCGTGTTTGCATCAAATCTCGACGTTTTATGCACCTTGAATACATTTAGCATCAAAAATAAAAATTCTATTTTTAATTTTTCCTATAGTTTTTATGAGAAATTTCTGTGTGGCCGCACTCTGAAACCCGTAATTCCGGAACGAGAATTCCGATCGATCCAAAATTCAATAGCAGCCGATGGGAAGGTTGCACCTTTCATTTGAGACTAAGTTTGGGCAAATCGGTCCAGCCATCTCTGAGAAAAATGAGTGACATTATTTGACACATACGCACATACATACACACACACATACACACACTCATACATACACACATACACACACACATACAGACTTTTTCCGATCTCGACGAACTGAGTCGAATGGGATATGACACTCGGCCCTCCGGGCCGGGATTAGGTTGACGTTTTTCAGAGTGATTGCATAACCTTTCTATATGAGAAAGGCAAAAATGTGCAAAATCCAAAAAAGTGAATCTTCGTCAATTTTTTTTTCGTGTTTGCATCAAATCTCGACGTTTTATGCACCTTGAATACATTTAGCATCAAAAATAAAAATTCTATTTTTAATTTTTCCTATAGTTTTTATGAGAAATTTCTGTGTGGCCGCACTCTGAAACCCGTAATTCCGGAACGAGAATTCCGATCGATCCAAAATTCAATAGCAGCCGATGGGAAGGTTGCACCTTTCATTTGAGACTAAGTTTGGGCAAATCGGTCCAGCCATCTCTGAGAAAAATGAGTGACATTATTTGACACATACGCACATACATACACACACACACACATACACACACACACATACATACACACATACACACACATACAGACTTTTTCCGATCTCGACGAACTGAGTCGAATGGGATATGACACTCGGCCCTCCGGGCCGGGATTAGGTTGACGTTTTTCAGAGTGATTGCATAACCTTTCTATATGAGAAAGGCAAAAATGTGCAAAATCCAAAAAAGTGAATCTTCGTCAATTTTTTTTTCGTGTTTGCATCAAATCTCGACGTTTTATGCACCTTGAATACATTTAGCATCAAAAATAAAAATTCTATTTTTAATTTTTCCTATAGTTTTTATGAGAAATTTCTGTGTGGCCGCACTCTGAAACCCGTAATTCCGGAACGAGAATTCCGATCGATCCAAAATTCAATAGCAGCCGATGGGAAGGTTGCACCTTTCATTTGAGACTAAGTTTGGGCAAATCGGTCCAGCCATCTCTGAGAAAAATGAGTGACATTATTTGACACATACGCACATACATACACACACACATACACACACACATACATACACACATACACACACATACAGACTTTTTCCGATCTCGACGAACTGAGTCGAATGGGATATGACACTCGGCCCTCCGGGCCGGGATTAGGTTGACGTTTTTCAGAGTGATTGCATAACCTTTCTATATGAGAAAGGCAAAAATGTGCAAAATCCAAAAAAGTGAATCTTCGTCAATTTTTTTTTCGTGTTTGCATCAAATCTCGACGTTTTATGCACCTTGAATACATTTAGCATCAAAAATAAAAATTCTATTTTTAATTTTTCCTATAGTTTTTATGAGAAATTTCTGTGTGGCCGCACTCTGAAACCCGTAATTCCGGAACGAGAATTCCGATCGATCCAAAATTCAATAGCAGCCGATGGGAAGGTTGCACCTTTCATTTGAGACTAAGTTTGGGCAAATCGGTCCAGCCATCTCTGAGAAAAATGAGTGACATTATTTGACACATACGCACATACATACACACACACACATACACACACATACATACACACATACACACACACATACAGACTTTTTCCGATCTCGACGAACTGAGTCGAATGGGATATGACACTCGGCCCTCCGGGCCGGGATTAGGTTGACGTTTTTCAGAGTGATTGCATAACCTTTCTATATGAGAAAGGCAAAAATGTGCAAAATCCAAAAAAGTGAATCTTCGTCAATTTTTTTTTCGTGTTTGCATCAAATCTCGACGTTTTATGCACCTTGAATACATTTAGCATCAAAAATAAAAATTCTATTTTTAATTTTTCCTATAGTTTTTATGAGAAATTTCTGTGTGGCCGCATTCTGAAACCCGTAATTCCGGAACGAGAATTCCGATCGATCCAAAATTCAATAGCAGCCGATGGGAAGGTTGCACCTTTCATTTGAGACTAAGTTTGGGCAAATCGGTCCAGCCATCTCTGAGAAAAATGAGTGACATTATTTGACACATACGCACATACATACACACACACATACACACACACATACATACACACATACACACACACATACAGACTTTTTCCGATCTCGACGAACTGAGTCGAATGGGATATGACACTCGGCCCTCCGGGCCGGGATTAGGTTGACGTTTTTCAGAGTGATTGCATAACCTTTCTATATGAGAAAGGCAAAAATGTGCAAAATCCAAAAAAGTGAATCTTCGTCAATTTTTTTTTTCGTGTTTGCATCAAATCTCGACGTTTTATGCACCTTGAATACATTTAGCATCAAAAATAAAAATTCTATTTTTAATTTTTCCTATAGTTTTTATGAGAAATTTCTGTGTGGCCGCACTCTGAAACCCGTAATTCCGGAACGAGAATTCCGATCGATCCAAAATTCAATAGCAGCCGATGGGAAGGTTGCACCTTTCATTTGAGACTAAGTTTGGGCAAATCGGTCCAGCCATCTCTGAGAAAAATAAGTGACATTATTTGACACATACGCACATACATACACACACATACACACACACATACATACACACATACACACACATACAGACTTTTTCCGATCTCGACGAACTGAGTCGAATGGGATATGACACTCGGCCCTCCGGGCCGGGATTAGGTTGACGTTTTTCAGAGTGATTGCATAACCTTTCTATATGAGAAAGGCAAAAATGTGCAAAATCCAAAAAAGTGAATCTTCGTCAATTTTTTTTTCGTGTTTGCATCAAATCTCGACGTTTTATGCACCTTGAATACATTTAGCATCAAAAATAAAAATTCTATTTTTAATTTTTCCTATAGTTTTTATGAGAAATTTCTGTGTGGCCGCATTCTGAAACCCGTAATTCCGGAACGAGAATTCCGATCGATCCAAAATTCAATAGCAGCCGATGGGAAGGTTGCACCTTTCATTTGAGACTAAGTTTGGGCAAATCGGTCCAGCCATCTCTGAGAAAAATGAGTGACATTATTTGACACATACGCACATACATACACACACACATACACACACACATACATACACACATACACACACACATACAGACTTTTTCCGATCTCGACGAACTGAGTCGAATGGGATATGACACTCGGCCCTCCGGGCCGGGATTAGGTTGACGTTTTTCAGAGTGATTGCATAACCTTTCTATATGAGAAAGGCAAAAATGTGCAAAATCCAAAAAAGTGAATCTTCGTCAATTTTTTTTTCGTGTTTGCATCAAATCTCGACGTTTTATGCACCTTGAATACATTTAGCATCAAAAATAAAAATTCTATTTTTAATTTTTCCTATAGTTTTTATGAGAAATTTCTGTGTGGCCGCACTCTGAAACCCGTAATTCCGGAACGAGAATTCCGATCGATCCAAAATTCAATAGCAGCCGATGGGAAGGTTGCACCTTTCATTTGAGACTAAGTTTGGGCAAATCGGTCCAGCCATCTCTGAGAAAAATGAGTGACATTATTTGACACATACGCACATACATACACACACACACATACACACACACATACATACACACATACACACACATACAGACTTTTTCCGATCTCGACGAACTGAGTCGAATGGGATATGACACTCGGCCCTCCGGGCCGGGATTAGGTTGACGTTTTTCAGAGTGATTGCATAACCTTTCTATATGAGAAAGGCAAAAATGTGCAAAATCCAAAAAAGTGAATCTTCGTCAATTTTTTTTTCGTGTTTGCATCAAATCTCGACGTTTTATGCACCTTGAATACATTTAGCATCAAAAATAAAAATTCTATTTTTAATTTTTCCTATAGTTTTTATGAGAAATTTCTGTGTGGCCGCACTCTGAAACCCGTAATTCCGGAACGAGAATTCCGATCGATCCAAAATTCAATAGCAGCCGATGGGAAGGTTGCACCTTTCATTTGAGACTAAGTTTGGGCAAATCGGTCCAGCCATCTCTGAGAAAAATGAGTGACATTATTTGACACATACGCACATACATACACACACACACATACACACACACATACACACATACACACACACATACAGACTTTTTCCGATCTCGACGAACTGAGTCGAATGGGATATGACACTCGGCCCTCCGGGCCGGGATTAGGTTGACGTTTTTCAGAGTGATTGCATAACCTTTCTATATGAGAAAGGCAAAAATGTGCAAAATCCAAAAAAGTGAATCTTCGTCAATTTTTTTTTCGTGTTTGCATCAAATCTCGACGTTTTATGCACCTTGAATACATTTAGCATCAAAAATAAAAATTCTATTTTTAATTTTTCCTATAGTTTTTATGAGAAATTTCTGTGTGGCCGCACTCTGAAACCCGTAATTCCGGAACGAGAATTCCGATCGATCCAAAATTCAATAGCAGCCGATGGGAAGGTTGCACCTTTCATTTGAGACTAAGTTTGGGCAAATCGGTCCAGCCATCTCTGAGAAAAATGAGTGACATTATTTGACACATACGCACATACATACACACACACACATACACACACACATACATACACACATACACACACATACAGACTTTTTCCGATCTCGACGAACTGAGTCGAATGGGATATGACACTCGGCCCTCCGGGCCGGGATTAGGTTGCCGTTTTTCAGAGTGATTGCATAACCTTTCTATATGAGAAAGGCAAAAATGATTGTGATGAAATGTTACATTTCTATGCCAGCTTTCTGTTAGAAAAGCAATGCCACAAACCATAAAATCGGAAATTGAAGCTATTGCAAACCAGAGCAGTATTTGTCATATGTGATTATAAAATCTTTAAGACGTTTATATATATGTAGTACATGTTTTGGAATATTGTTCATCTGTTCTTCGCTCGTTTCTGTTACCGTAAATTAAGTTTTTTGATTTATCATCATCTTATCGAAGCAGTAATTACTCCCCAACTATAACCGATGTGTGCTCCTACGACATTATCAACCCATACGCCCTGTACTTAGCTCTCCCCATCGAAATGACATCATGTCGTTCACCACAATGAGTTGATTTTGTCTGGCGATAACAACGTTATTAGAGAAAGCTTTTATATGGCAACAGATTTGGCTGATTCGATGCTGCAGCCGCTGACTATAACTATCGAGCTGCAAATACACCAAATCAACTTTCACTTCCGACTTTATCATTCCCATTCTAAGATGCAATAGGACGATAAACTATATTGTTCTCTAGAAGGTTTTTTTGTGGCCAATCAAAAATCGACCCTTCAGTTGCTGCTGGCGTGTACATAAAGTATACACAAAAGTTGAGCAAACAGTTATAAACATTTTACTTGAATCATCTTTTGGAAGTTCTTCCCTCCCACATTATCAGGCAAACCAAAACCAAGTAAAGGCTCCTGAGAAGCATTCTGCGTTTTTATGAACTCATTGGAGTAGGGTTTTCTTGTACGGAACATGAAAATATTTTGGCACTTTTTCTCTTGCGAGGTCCGCTCGTAAAATATTGGTTCTAGCAGCACACCAGCATTCCGATAGATTCGAACATATTACGTATAATAGTACCGCTATAAAAAGCACCGTCGTGCTTAAAATCAAGGGTGAAAAGTTTTCTACCCTTGGCTAAACTTGATGATCCGATAACATGCATACATACACACAAACGGTTGACTACATTTTTTGAGTGCAAAGTCACGTCTGTGCCATTTATAATCTGCACCAAGAATGTGAGGTAACGGTTTTAGCGGAAGAAATGGGACTTTATGATAATAATGATCAATTTTTCATCCATCGAATATCAACTAACTGTGATATTATTTTCTGTAAACCGTTTAGGTTAATATTAAAATCAGTCGCTTTCCTCCAGATTTCTACAGCAGATCACGCTGGTTAATGTACTAGAGCTGAGATCAATGCTTGCTAGAAAACTATTTCTTATACAGTGTATAAAATGTGTGGAGTTATGAGTCTATTTTCAACCTATTCCTATTCCGTTAAAGCAGTGTCTATCAACTTTGCTCAACACATTGCGTCAAATGATAGGGTGAATTCGAATTTCTGTTGCGCTCAAGCACGAGTATATCAAGTCATTTTTGTTATTATACTGGTGCTTAAGAAGGAAGCAATGATATTGATAGCAATTTATAGACATTCCATCGATTGGAGGCCAAGTAATTAAGGTAGTGCGGCAACCTTCCTAATAGGGTTCATTAACTTTTACGTACATTCACCACTGAAGCACAACCGTGTAGTTCCGAATTTATAATCGCTTCCCCCTTAAAAATTAACGAGTCTTCAGTGGTCAGACGCGCTTTGCAGTGCAGTACTGATACCCCAAGGTTATTGTTTGCCGGAGTAAACATTGACAGCAAATCCCTGCTTTCAGCGGATGTACTTTTGGCGTTGGTAATCATTTTCCTGGCATATACATGAACAATTCCTGGGAAAATCTGACAAAAAAATCTCCTTCCCATCGGCTGCTATTAATTTTTGCCTTTCTCATATAGAAAGGTTATGCAATCACTCTGAAAAACGTCAACCTAATCCCGGCCCGGAGGGCCGAGTGTCATATCCCATTCGACTCAGTTCGTCGAGATCGGAAAAAGTCTGTATGTGTGTGTGTATGTGTGTATGTATGTGTGTGTGTATGTGTGTGTGTGTATGTATGTGCGTATGTGTCAAATAATGTCACTCATTTTTCTCAGAGATGGCTGGACCGATTTGCCCAAACTTAGTCTCAAATGAAAGGTGCAACCTTCCCATCGGCTGCTATTGAATTTTGGATCGATCGGAATTCTCGTTCCGGAATTACGGGTTTCAGAGTGCGGCCACACAGAAATTTCTCATAAAAACTATAGGAAAAATTAAAAATAGAATTTTTATTTTTGATGCTAAATGTATTCAAGGTGCATAAAACGTCGAGATTTGATGCAAACACGAAAAAAAAATTGACGAAGATTCACTTTTTTGGATTTTGCACATTTTTGCCTTTCTCATATAGAAAGGTTATGCAATCACTCTGAAAAACGTCAACCTAATCCCGGCCCGGAGGGCCGAGTGTCATATCCCATTCGACTCAGTTCGTCGAGATCGGAAAAAGTCTGTATGTGTGTGTGTATGTGTGTATGTATGTGTGTGTGTATGTGTGTGTGTGTATGTATGTGCGTATGTGTCAAATAATGTCACTCATTTTTCTCAGAGATGGCTGGACCGATTTGCCCAAACTTAGTCTCAAATGAAAGGTGCAACCTTCCCATCGGCTGCTATTGAATTTTGGATCGATCGGAATTCTCGTTCCGGAATTACGGGTTTCAGAGTGCGGCCACACAGAAATTTCTCATAAAAACTATAGGAAAAATTAAAAATAGAATTTTTATTTTTGATGCTAAATGTATTCAAGGTGCATAAAACGTCGAGATTTGATGCAAACACGAAAAATAAATTGACGAAGATTCACTTTTTTGGATTTTGCACATTTTTGCCTTTCTCATATAGAAAGGTTATGCAATCACTCTGAAAAACGGCAACCTAATCCCGGCCCGGAGGGCCGAGTGTCATATCCCATTCAACTCAGTTCGTCGAGATCGGAAAAAGTCTGTATGTGTGTGTGTGTATGTGTGTATGTATGTGTGTGTATGTGTGTGTGTGTGTATGTATGTGCGTATGTGTCAAATAATGTCACTCATTTTTCTCAGAGATGGCTGGACCGATTTGCCCAAACTTAGTCTCAAATGAAAGGTGCAACCTTCCCATCGGCTGCTATTGAATTTTGGATCGATCGGAATTCTCGTTCCGGAATTACGGGTTTCAGAGTGCGGCCACACAGAAATTTCTCATAAAAACTATAGGAAAAATTAAAAATAGAATTTTTATTTTTGATGCTAAATGTATTCAAGGTGCATAAAACGTCGAGATTTGATGCAAACACGAAAAAAAAATTGACGAAGATTCACTTTTTTGGATTTTGCACATTTTTGCCTTTCTCATATAGAAAGGTTATGCAATCACTCTGAAAAACGTCAACCTAATCCCGGCCCGGAGGGCCGAGTGTCATATCCCATTCGACTCAGTTCGTCGAGATCGGAAAAAGTCTGTATGTGTGTGTGTATGTGTGTGTGTATGTGTGTATGTATGTGTGTGTGTATGTGTGTGTGTGTATGTATGTGCGTATGTGTCAAATAATGTCACTCATTTTTCTCAGAGATGGCTGGACCGATTTGCCCAAACTTAGTCTCAAATGAAAGGTGCAACCTTCCCATCGGCTGCTATTGAATTTTGGATCGATCGGAATTCTCGTTCCGGAATTACGGGTTTCAGAGTGCGGCCACACAGAAATTTCTCATAAAAACTATAGGAAAAATTAAAAATAGAATTTTTATTTTTGATGCTAAATGTATTCAAGGTGCATAAAACGTCGAGATTTGATGCAAACACGAAAAAAAATTGACGAAGATTCACTTTTTTGGATTTTGC